>NC_091282.1:452469260-453184782 GCF_032444005.1 Ranitomeya imitator | reverse complement strand
TCCCATCCTGCGCCCCATCCTGTCCTGTGGTGCTGCCATTCTTCACCCCCGTTCTGTCATGTGCTTCTCCCATCATTCACCCCGTTTCTGTCATGTGCTGCTCCCATCCTGAGCCCCTGTTCTGTTATGTGCTGCACCCGTCCTGCACTCCATTTTCATGTGCTGCTCCCATCCTGCGCCCCCATTCTGACATATGCTGCTCCCATCCTGAGGCCCCATGCTGTCATGTGCTCCGATCCTGCGCCGCCATTGTGTAATGTGCTGCTCCTATCCTGCGCCCCATTCTTTCATGTGCTGCTCTTATCCTGAGAACACATGCTGTCATGTGCTGCTCCCATCCTGCGCTCCCATGCTGTCATGTGCTGCTCCCATCCTGCACCCCCATGCTGTCTGGTGCTGCTCCCATCCTGCGACCCCTTTCTGTCATGTGCTGCTCTCATCCTGCGTCCCATGCTGTCATGTGCTACTCCCATCTTGTGCCCCCATTCTGACATGTGCTGCTCTCATCCTGCGCCCCCATTCTGACATGTGCTGCTCTCATCCTGCAACCCCATTCTGTCATGTGCTGCTCTCATTCTGCACCCCATACTGTCTCGTGCTGCTTCTATCCTGCGCCCCATGCTGTCATGTGCTGCTCTCATCCTGCGCCCCCATGCTGACATGTGCTGCTCTCATCCTGCAACCCCATTCTGTCATGTGCTGCTCTCATTCTGCACCCCATACTGTCTCGTGCTGCTTCTATCCTGCGCCCCATGCTGTCATGTGCTGCTCTCATCCTGCGCCCCCATGCTGTCTTGTGTTCTCTCATCCTGCGACCCCATTCTGTCATGTGCTGCTCTCATCCTGCGCCCCATTCTGTCATGTGCTGATCCCATCCTGCACCCCCTTGCTGTCATGTGCTGCTCCCTTCCTGCGCCCCATGCTGTCATGTGCTGCTCCCATCCTGTGCCCCATGCTGTCATGTGCTGCTCCCATCCTGCGCCTCCATTCTGTCATGTGCTGCTCTCATCCTGCGCCCCCATTCTGTCATGTGCTGCTCTCATTCTGCACCCCATACTGTCACGTGCTGCTTCTATCCTGCGCCCCATGCTGTCATGTGCTGCTCTCATCCAGCGCCCCCATGCTGTCTTGTGCTGCTCTCATCCTGCGCCCCCATTCTGTCATGTGCTGATCCCATCCTGCACCCCCTTGCTGTCATGTGCTGCTCCCATCCTGCGCCCCCATTCTGTCATGTGCTGCTCCTTTCCTGCGCCCCCATTCTGACATGTGCTGCTCTCATCCTGCAACCCTATTCTGTCATGTGCTGCTCTCATTCTGCACCCCATACTGTCTCGTGCTGCTTCTATCCTGCGCCCCATGCTGTCATGTGCTGCTCCCATCCTGCGCTCCAATCCTGTCATGTGGTGATCCCATCCTGCCCCCCATCCTGTCATGTGGTGCTCTCATCCTGCACTCCTATCCTGTCATGTGCTGCTGCCATTCTGCACCCCCGTTCTGTCATGTGCTGCTCCCATCATTCACCCCTTTTCTGTCATGTGCTGCTCCCATCCTGAGCCCCTGTTCTGCTATGTGCTGCGCCCGTCCTGCGCCCCGTTTTCATGTGCTTCTCCCATCCTGTGCCCCGTTCTGACATGTGCTGCTCCCATCCTGAGGCCCCATGCTGTCATGTGCTCCGATCCTGCACTGCCATTGTGTAATGTGCTGCTCCCATCCCGCGCCCCATTCTGTCATGTGCTGCTTTTATCCTGAGGACCCATGCTGTCATGTGCTGCTCCCATCCTGCGCCCCCATGCTGTCATGTGCTGCTCCCATCCTGCACCCCCATGCTGTTGTGTGCTGCTCCCATCCTGCTCCCCCATACTGTCGTGTTCTGCTTCCATCCTGCGCCCCCATGCTGTCATGTGCTGCTCCCATTCTGCGCCCCCATTCTGTCATGTGCTGCTCTCGTCCTGCGCCCCCATTCTGTCATGTGCTGCTCTCATCCTGCGCCCCTATTCTGTCATGTGCTGCTCTCATCTTGCACCCCATGCTGTCATGTGCTGCTCCCATCCTGCGCCCCCATACTGTCATGTGCTGCTTTTATCTTGCACCGCCATGCTGTCATGTGCTGCTCTCATGCTGCGCCCCCATGCTGTCATGTGCTGCTCCCATCCTGTGCCCCCATGCTGTCATGTGCTGCTCCCATCCTGCACCCCCATGGTGTTATGTGCTGCTCCCATCCTGTGCCCCATTGTGTCATGTGGTGCTCTCATCCTGCACCCCCATGCTGTCTTGTGCTGCTCCCATCCTGTGCCCCCATACTGTCATGTAGTGCTCCTATCCTGCACCCCCCGGCAATCTTTCCTGTTCTCATCCTGCACCCCCATTCTGGTATGTGCTGCTCCCATCCTGCGCCTGCATCCTGTCATGTGTTGCTCTCATCCTGCACCCATATCCAGTCATGTGCTGCTCCCATCCAGCGCCCCCCCATCCTGTCATGTGCTGCTCTCTTCCTGCTCCCCCTTACTGTCATGTGCTGCCCTCTTTCTGCGCCCCATCCTGTTAAGTGCTGCTTCGATCCTGTGCCCCCATCCTGTCATATGCTGCTCCCATCCTGTCATGTGCTGCCCTCTTCCTGCACCCCCATTCTGTCATGTGCTGATCCCATCCTGTGCCCCCATTCTGTCATGTGCTGCTTCCATCCTGTGCCCAATCCTGTCATGTGCTGCTCTCATCCTGTGCCCAATCCTGTCATGTGCTGCTCAAATCCTGTCATGTGCTGCCCTCTTCCTGCATCCCCATTCTGTTATGTGCTGATCCGATCCTGCACCCCCATTCTGTCATGTGCAGCTCCCATCCTGCGCCCCCATTCTGTCACGTGCTGCTCTCATCCTGTGCCCCATCCTGTCATGTGCTGCTCAAATCCTGTCATGTGCTGCCCTCTTCCTGCGTCCCCATTCTGTCATGTGCTGATCCGATCCTGCACCCCCATTCTGTCATGTGCTGATCCGATCCTGCACCCCCATTCTGTCATGTGCAGCTCCCATCCTGCGCCCCATCCTGTCCTGTGGTGCTGCCATTCTTCACCCCCGTTCTGTCATGTGCTTCTCCCATCATTCACCCCGTTTCTGTCATGTGCTGCTCCCATCCTGAGCCCCTGTTCTGTTATGTGCTGCACCCGTCCTGCACTCCATTTTCATGTGCTGCTCCCATCCTGCGCCCCCATTCTGACATATGCTGCTCCCATCCTGAGGCCCCATGCTGTCATGTGCTCCGATCCTGCGCCGCCATTGTGTAATGTGCTGCTCCTATCCTGCGCCCCATTCTTTCATGTGCTGCTCTTATCCTGAGAACACATGCTGTCATGTGCTGCTCCCATCCTGCGCTCCCATGCTGTCATGTGCTGCTCCCATCCTGCACCCCCATGCTGTCTGGTGCTGCTCCCATCCTGCGACCCCTTTCTGTCATGTGCTGCTCTCATCCTGCGTCCCATGCTGTCATGTGCTACTCCCATCTTGTGCCCCCATTCTGACATGTGCTGCTCTCATCCTGCAACCCTATTCTGTCATGTGCTGCTCTCATTCTGCACCCCATACTGTCTCGTGCTGCTTCTATCCTGCGCCCCATGCTGTCATGTGCTGCTCCCATCCTGCGCTCCAATCCTGTCATGTGGTGATCCCATCCTGCCCCCCATCCTGTCATGTGGTGCTCTCATCCTGCACTCCTATCCTGTCATGTGCTGCTGCCATTCTGCACCCCCGTTCTGTCATGTGCTGCTCCCATCATTCACCCCTTTTCTGTCATGTGCTGCTCCCATCCTGAGCCCCTGTTCTGCTATGTGCTGCGCCCGTCCTGCGCCCCTTTTTCATGTGCTTCTCCCATCCTGTGCCCCGTTCTGACATGTGCTGCTCCCATCCTGAGGCCCCATGCTGTCATGTGCTCCGATCCTGCACTGCCATTGTGTAATGTGCTGCTCCCATCCCGCGCCCCATTCTGTCATGTGCTGCTTTTATCCTGAGGACCCATGCTGTCATGTGCTGCTCCCATCCTGCGCCCCCATGCTGTCATGTGCTGCTCCCATCCTGCACCCCCATGCTGTTGTGTGCTGCTCCCATCCTGCTCCCCCATACTGTCGTGTTCTGCTTCCATCCTGCGCCCCCATGCTGTCATGTGCTGCTCCCATTCTGCGCCCCCATTCTGTCATGTGCTGCTCTCGTCCTGCGCCCCCATTCTGTCATGTGCTGCTCTCATCCTGCGCCCCTATTCTGTCATGTGCTGCTCTCATCTTGCACCCCATGCTGTCATGTGCTGCTCCCATCCTGCGCCCCCATACTGTCATGTGCTGCTTTTATCTTGCACCGCCATGCTGTCATGTGCTGCTCTCATGCTGTGCCCCCATGCTGTCATGTGCTGCTCCCATCCTGTGCCCCCATGCTGTCATGTGCTGCTCCCATCCTGCACCCCCATGGTGTTATGTGCTGCTCCCATCCTGTGCCCCATTGTGTCACGTGGTGCTCTCATCCTGCACCCCCATGCTGTCTTGTGCTGCTCCCATCCTGTGCCCCCATACTGTCATGTAGTGCTCCTATCCTGCACCCAACGGCAATCTTTCCTGTTCTCATCCTGCACCCCCATTCTGGTATGTGCTGCTCCCATCCTGCGCCTGCATCCTGTCATGTGTTGCTCTCATCCTGCACCCATATCCAGTCATGTGCTGCTCCCATCCAGCGCCCCCCCATCCTGTCATGTGCTGCTCTCTTCCTGCTCCCCCTTACTGTCATGTGCTGCCCTCTTTCTGCGCCCCATCCTGTTAAGTGCTGCTTCGATCCTGTGCCCCCATCCTGTCATATGCTGCTCCCATCCTGTCATGTGCTGCCCTCTTCCTGCACCCCCATTCTGTCATGTGCTGATCCCATCCTGTGCCCCCATTCTGTCATGTGCTGCTTCCATCCTGTGCCCAATCCTGTCATGTGCTGCTCTCATCCTGTGCCCAATCCTGTCATGTGCTGCTCAAATCCTGTCATGTGCTGCCCTCTTCCTGCATCCCCATTCTGTTATGTGCTGATCCGATCCTGCACCCCCATTCTGTCATGTGCAGCTCCCATCCTGCGCCCCCATTCTGTCACGTGCTGCTCTCATCCTGTGCCCCATCCTGTCATGTGCTGCTCAAATCCTGTCATGTGCTGCCCTCTTCCTGCGTCCCCATTCTGTCATGTGCTGATCCGATCCTGCACCCCCATTCTGTCATGTGCTGATCCGATCCTGCACCCCCATTCTGTCATGTGCAGCTCCCATCCTGCGCCCCATCCTGTCCTGTGGTGCTGCCATTCTTCACCCCCGTTCTGTCATGTGCTTCTCCCATCATTCACCCCGTTTCTGTCATGTGCTGCTCCCATCCTGAGCCCCTGTTCTGTTATGTGCTGCACCCGTCCTGCACTCCATTTTCATGTGCTGCTCCCATCCTGCGCCCCCATTCTGACATATGCTGCTCCCATCCTGAGGCCCCATGCTGTCATGTGCTCCGATCCTGCGCCGCCATTGTGTAATGTGCTGCTCCTATCCTGCGCCCCATTCTTTCATGTGCTGCTCTTATCCTGAGAACACATGCTGTCATGTGCTGCTCCCATCCTGCGCTCCCATGCTGTCATGTGCTGCTCCCATCCTGCACCCCCATGCTGTCTGGTGCTGCTCCCATCCTGCGACCCCTTTCTGTCATGTGCTGCTCTCATCCTGCGTCCCATGCTGTCATGTGCTACTCCCATCTTGTGCCCCCATTCTGACATGTGCTGCTCTCATCCTGCGCCCCCATTCTGACATGTGCTGCTCTCATCCTGCAACCCCATTCTGTCATGTGCTGCTCTCATTCTGCACCCCATACTGTCTCGTGCTGCTTCTATCCTGCGCCCCATGCTGTCATGTGCTGCTCCCATCCTGCGCTCCAATCCTGTCATGTGGTGATCCCATCCTGCCCCCCATCCTGTCATGTGGTGCTCTCATCCTGCACTCCTATCCTGTCATGTGCTGCTGCCATTCTGCACCCCCGTTCTGTCATGTGCTGCTCCCATCATTCACCCCTTTTCTGTCATGTGCTGCTCCCATCCTGAGCCCCTGTTCTGTTATGTGCTGCGCCCGTCCTGCGCCCCGTTTTCATGTGCTTCTCCCATCCTGTGCCCCGTTCTGACATGTGCTGCTCCCATCCTGAGGCCCCATGCTGTCATGTGCTCCGATCCTGCACTGCCATTGTGTAATGTGCTGCTCCCATCCCGCTCCCCATTCTGTCATGTGCTGCTTTTATCCTGAGGACCCATGCTGTCATGTGCTGCTCCCATCCTGCGCCCCCATGCTGTCATGTGCTGCTCCCATCCTGCACCCCCATGCTGTTGTGTGCTGCTCCCATCCTGCTCCCCCATACTGTCGTGTTCTGCTTCCATCCTGCGCCCCCATGCTGTCATGTGCTGCTCCCATTCTGCGCCCCCATTCTGTCATGTGCTGCTCTCGTCCTGCGCCCCCATTCTGTCATGTGCTGCTCTCATCCTGCGCCCCTATTCTGTCATGTGCTGCTCTCATCTTGCACCCCATGCTGTCATGTGCTGCTCCCATCCTGCGCCCCCATACTGTCATGTGCTGCTTTTATCTTGCACCGCCATGCTGTCATGTGCTGCTCTCATGCTGCGCCCCCATGCTGTCATGTGCTGCTCCCATCCTGTGCCCCCATGCTGTCATGTGCTGCTCCCATCCTGCACCCCCATGGTGTTATGTGCTGCTCCCATCCTGTGCCCCATTGTGTCACGTGGTGCTCTCATCCTGCACCCCCATGCTGTCTTGTGCTGTTCCCATCCTGTGCCCCCATACTGTCATGTAGTGCTCCTATCCTGCACCCCCCGGCAATCTTTCCTGTTCTCATCCTGCACCCCCATTCTGGTATGTGCTGCTCCCATCCTGCGCCTGCATCCTGTCATGTGTTGCTCTCATCCTGCACCCATATCCAGTCATGTGCTGCTCCCATCCAGCGCCCCCCCATCCTGTCATGTGCTGCTCTCTTCCTGCTCCCCCTTACTGTCATGTGCTGCCCTCTTTCTGCGCCCCATCCTGTTAAGTGCTGCTTCGATCCTGTGCCCCCATCCTGTCATATGCTGCTCCCATCCTGTCATGTGCTGCCCTCTTCCTGCACCCCCATTCTGTCATGTGCTGATCCCATCCTGTGCCCCCATTCTGTCATGTGCTGCTTCCATCCTGTGCCCAATCCTGTCATGTGCTGCTCTCATCCTGTGCCCAATCCTGTCATGTGCTGCTCAAATCCTGTCATGTGCTGCCCTCTTCCTGCATCCCCATTCTGTTATGTGCTGATCCGATCCTGCACCCCCATTCTGTCATGTGCAGCTCCCATCCTGCGCCCCCATTCTGTCACGTGCTGCTCTCATCCTGTGCCCCATCCTGTCATGTGCTGCTCAAATCCTGTCATGTGCTGCCCTCTTCCTGCGTCCCCATTCTGTCATGTGCTGATCCGATCCTGCACCCCCATTCTGTCATGTGCTGATCCGATCCTGCACCCCCATTCTGTCATGTGCAGCTCCCATCCTGCGCCCCATCCTGTCCTGTGGTGCTGCCATTCTTCACCCCCGTTCTGTCATGTGCTTCTCCCATCATTCACCCCGTTTCTGTCATGTGCTGCTCCCATCCTGAGCCCCTGTTCTGTTATGTGCTGCACCCGTCCTGCACTCCATTTTCATGTGCTGCTCCCATCCTGCGCCCCCATTCTGACATATGCTGCTCCCATCCTGAGGCCCCATGCTGTCATGTGCTCCGATCCTGCGCCGCCATTGTGTAATGTGCTGCTCCTATCCTGCGCCCCATTCTTTCATGTGCTGCTCTTATCCTGAGAACACATGCTGTCATGTGCTGCTCCCATCCTGCGCTCCCATGCTGTCATGTGCTGCTCCCATCCTGCACCCCCATGCTGTCTGGTGCTGCTCCCATCCTGCGACCCCTTTCTGTCATGTGCTGCTCTCATCCTGCGTCCCATGCTGTCATGTGCTACTCCCATCTTGTGCCCCCATTCTGACATGTGCTGCTCTCATCCTGCGCCCCCATTCTGACATGTGCTGCTCTCATCCTGCAACCCCATTCTGTCATGTGCTGCTCTCATTCTGCACCCCATACTGTCTCGTGCTGCTTCTATCCTGCGCCCCATGCTGTCATGTGCCGCTCTCATCCTGCGCCCCCATGCTGACATGTGCTGCTCTCATCCTGCAACCCCATTCTGTCATGTGCTGCTCTCATTCTGCACCCCATACTGTCTCGTGCTGCTTCTATCCTGCGCCCCATGCTGTCATGTGCTGCTCTCATCCTGCGCCCCCATGCTGTCTTGTGTTCTCTCATCCTGCGCCCCCATTCTGTCATGTGCTGCTCTCATCCTGCGCCCCATTCTGTCATGTGCTGATCCCATCCTGCACCCCCTTGCTGTCATGTGCTGCTCCCTTCCTGCGCCCCATGCTGTCATGTGCTGCTCCCATCCTGTGCCCCATGCTGTCATGTGCTGCTCCCATCCTGCGCCTCCATTCTGTCATGTGCTGCTCCCATCCTGCGCCCCCATTCTGTCATGTGCTGCTCTCATTCTGCACCCCATACTGTCACGTGCTGCTTCTATCCTGCGCCCCATGCTGTCATGTGCTGCTCTCATCCTGCGCCCCCATGCTGTCTTGTGCTGCTCTCATCCTGCGCCCCCATTCTGTCATGTGCTGCTCTCATCCTGCGCCCCCATTCTGTCATGTGCTGCTCCTATCCTGCGCCCCCATTCTGTCATGTGCTGCTCCCATCCTGCGCCCCCATTCTGTCATGTGCTGCTCTCATCCTGCGCTCCCATTCTGTCATGTGCTGCTCTCATCCTGCGCTCCCATGCTGTCTTGTGCTGCTCTCATCCTGCGCCCCCGTTCTGTCATGTGCTGATCCCATCCTGCACCTCCATTCTGTCATGTGCTGCTCTCATCCTGCGCCCCCATTCTGTCATGTGCTGCTCTCATTCTGCACCCCATACTGTCATGTGCTGCTCCCATCCTGCGCCTCCATTCTGTCATGTGCTGCTCCCATCCTGCGCCCCCATTCTGTCATGTGCTGCTCTCATTCTGCACCCCATACTGTCACGTGCTGCTTCTATCCTGCGCCCCATGCTGTCATGTGCTGCTCTCATCCTGCGCCCCCATGCTGTCTTGTGCTGCTCTCATCCTGCGCCCCCATTCTGTCATGTGCTGCTCTCATCCTGCGCCCCCATTCTGTCATGTGCTGCTCTCATCCTGCGCTCCCATGCTGTCTTGTGCTGCTCTCATCCTGCGCCCCGTTCTGTCATGTGCTGATCC
This sequence comes from Ranitomeya imitator, assembly GCF_032444005.1. NCBI lineage: Eukaryota > Metazoa > Chordata > Amphibia > Anura > Dendrobatidae > Ranitomeya > Ranitomeya imitator. The sequence continues at coordinate 453,175,450 of NC_091282.1, read as the reverse complement.
CATCCTGCACCCCCTTGCTGTCGTGTGCTGCTCCCTTCCTGCGCCCCATGCTGTCATGTGCTGCTCCCATCCTGCGCCCCATGCTGTCATGTGCTGCTCCCATCCTGCGCCTCCATTCTGTCATGTGCTGCTCCCATCCTGCGCCCCCATTCTGTCATGTGCTGCTTTCATTCTGCACCCCATACTGTCACGTGCTGCTTCTATCCTGCGCCCCATACTGTCATGTGCTGCTTTCATCTTGCACCGCCATGCTGTCATGTGCTGCTCTCATGCTGCGCCCCCATGCTGTCATGTGCTGCTCCCATCCTGTGCCCCCATGCTGTCATGTGCTGCTCCCATCCTGCACCCCCATGGTGTTATGTGCTGCTCCCATCCTGTGCCCCATTGTGTCACGTGGTGCTCTCATCCTGCACCCCCATGCTGTCTTGTGCTGCTCCCATCCTGTGCCCCCATACTGTCATGTAGTGCTCCTATCCTGCACCCCCCGGCAATCTTTCCTGTTCTCATCCTGCACCCCCATTCTGGTATGTGCTGCTCCCATCCTGCGCCTGCATCCTGTCATGTGTTGCTCTCATCCTGCACCCATATCCAGTCATGTGCTGCTCCCATCCAGCGCCCCCCCCATCCTGTCATGTGCTGCTCTCTTCCTGCTCCCCCTTACTGTCATGTGCTGCCCTCTTTCTGCGCCCCATCCTGTTAAGTGCTGCTTCGATCCTGTGCCCCCATCCTGTCATATGCTGCTCCCATCCTGTCATGTGCTGCCCTCTTCCTGCACCCCCATTCTGTCATGTGCTGATCCCATCCTGTGCCCCCATTCTGTCATGTACTGCTTCCATCCTGTGCCCAATCCTGTCATGTGCTGCTCTCATCCTGTGCCCAATCCTGTCATGTGCTGCTCAAATCCTGTCATGTGCTGCCCTCTTCCTGCATCCCCATTCTGTTATGTGCTGATCCGATCCTGCACCCCCATTCTGTCATGTGCAGCTCCCATCCTGCGCCCCCATTCTGTCACGTGCTGCTCTCATCCTGTGCCCCATCCTGTCATGTGCTGCTCAAATCCTGTCATGTGCTGCCCTCTTCCTGCGTCCCCATTCTGTCATGTGCTGATCCGATCCTGCACCCCCATTCTGTCATGTGCTGATCCGATCCTGCACCCCCATTCTGTCATGTGCAGCTCCCATCCTGCGCCCCATCCTGTCCTGTGGTGCTGCCATTCTTCACCCCCGTTCTGTCATGTGCTTCTCCCATCATTCACCCCGTTTCTGTCATGTGCTGCTCCCATCCTGAGCCCCTGTTCTGTTATGTGCTGCACCCGTCCTGCACTCCATTTTCATGTGCTGCTCCCATCCTGCGCCCCCATTCTGACATATGCTGCTCCCATCCTGAGGCCCCATGCTGTCATGTGCTCCGATCCTGCGCCGCCATTGTGTAATGTGCTGCTCCTATCCTGCGCCCCATTCTTTCATGTGCTGCTCTTATCCTGAGAACACATGCTGTCATGTGCTGCTCCCATCCTGCGCTCCCATGCTGTCATGTGCTGCTCCCATCCTGCACCCCCATGCTGTCTGGTGCTGCTCCCATCCTGCGACCCCTTTCTGTCATGTGCTGCTCTCATCCTGCGTCCCATGCTGTCATGTGCTACTCCCATCTTGTGCCCCCATTCTGACATGTGCTGCTCTCATCCTGCGCCCCCATTCTGACATGTGCTGCTCTCATCCTGCAACCCCATTCTGTCATGTGCTGCTCTCATTCTGCACCCCATACTGTCTCGTGCTGCTTCTATCCTGCGCCCCATGCTGTCATGTGCTGCTCTCATCCTGCGCCCCCATGCTGACATGTGCTGCTCTCATCCTGCAACCCCATTCTGTCATGTGCTGCTCTCATTCTGCACCCCATACTGTCTCGTGCTGCTTCTATCCTGCGCCCCATGCTGTCATGTGCTGCTCTCATCCTGCGCCCCCATGCTGTCTTGTGTTCTCTCATCCTGCGACCCCATTCTGTCATGTGCTGCTCTCATCCTGCGCCCCATTCTGTCATGTGCTGATCCCATCCTGCACCCCCTTGCTGTCATGTGCTGCTCCCTTCCTGCGCCCCATGCTGTCATGTGCTGCTCCCATCCTGTGCCCCATGCTGTCATGTGCTGCTCCCATCCTGCGCCTCCATTCTGTCATGTGCTGCTCTCATCCTGCGCCCCCATTCTGTCATGTGCTGCTCTCATTCTGCACCCCATACTGTCACGTGCTGCTTCTATCCTGCGCCCCATGCTGTCATGTGCTGCTCTCATCCAGCGCCCCCATGCTGTCTTGTGCTGCTCTCATCCTGCGCCCCCATTCTGTCATGTGCTGATCCCATCCTGCACCCCCTTGCTGTCATGTGCTGCTCCCATCCTGCGCCCCCATTCTGTCATGTGCTGCTCCTTTCCTGCGCCCCCATTCTGTCATGTGCTGCTCCCATCCTGCGCCCCCATTCTGTCATGTGCTGCTCTCATCCTGCGCTCCCATTCTGTCATGTGCTGCTCTCATCCTGCGCTCCCATGCTGTCTTGTGCTGCTCTCATCCTGCGCCCCCGTTCTGTCATGTGCTGATCCCATCCTGCACCCCCTTGCTGTCGTGTGCTGCTCCCTTCCTGCGCCCCATGCTGTCATGTGCTGCTCCCATCCTGCGCCCCATGCTGTCATGTGCTGCTCCCATCCTGCGCCTCCATTCTGTCATGTGCTGCTCCCATCCTGCGCCCCCATTCTGTCATGTGCTGCTCTCATTCTGCACCCCATACTGTCACGTGCTGCTTCTATCCTGCGCCCCATGCTGTCATGTGCTGCTCTCATCCTGCGCCCCCATGCTGTCTTGTGCTGCTCTCATCCTGCGCCCCCATTCTGTCATGTGCTGCTCTCATCCTGCGCCCCCATTCTGTCATGTGCTGATCCCATCCTGCACCCCCTTGCTGTCATGTGCTGCTCCCATCCTGCGCCCCCATTCTGTCATGTGCTGCTCCCATCCTGCGCCCCCATTCTGTCATGTGCTGCTCTCATCCTGCGCTCCCATTCTGTCATGTGCTGCTCTCATCCTGCGCTCCCATGCTGTCATGTGCTGCTCTCATCCTGCGCTCCCATGCTGTCTTGTGCTGCTCTCATCCTGCGCCCCCGTTCTGTCATGTGCTGATCCCATCCTGCACCCCCTTGCTGTCATGTGCTGCTCCCATCCTGCGCCCCCATTCTGTCATGTGCTGCTCCCATCCTGCGCCCCCATTCTGTCATGTGCTGCTCTCATCCTGCGCTCCCATTCTGTCATGTGCTGCTCTCATCCTGTGCTCCCATGCTGTCTTGTGCTGCTCTCATCCTGCGCCCCCGTTCTGTCATGTGCTGATCCCATCCTGCACCCCCTTGCTGTCGTGTGCTGCTCCCTTCCTGCGCCCCATGCTGTCATGTGCTGCTCCCATCCTGCGCCCCATGCTGTCATGTGCTGCTCCCATCCTGCGCCCCCATTCTGTCATGTGCTGCTCCCATTCTGCGCCCCCATTCTGTCATGTGCTGCTCCCATCTGTGCCCTCATTCTGTCATGTGCTGCACTTAACCTGCAATGTGCTGCTCCCATCCTGCGCCCCCATGCTGTCATGTGCAGCTCCCATCCTGCGCCCCATGCTGTCATGTGCTGCTCCCATCCTGCGCCCCCATTCTGTCATGTGCTGCTCCCATCCTGCGCCCCCATTCAGTCATGTGCTGCTCCCATCTGTGCCCTCATTCTATCATGTGCTGCACTCAACCTGCAATGTGCTGCTCCCATCCTGCGCCCCCATGCTGTCATGTGCTGCTCCCATCCTGCGCCCCGTTCTGTCATTTGCTGTTCCCATTCTGCACCCCTGTTCTGTCATATACTGCTCCCATCCTGCACCCCAATCCTGTCATGTGCTTCCATCCTGAGCCCCCATTTTGCCATGTGCTGCTCCCATCCTGCGTCGCCGTTCTGTCATGTGCTGCTCCCATCCTGAGCTCCCATTCTGTCATGCACTGCTCTCATCCAGCTCCCTCTTCTGTCATGTGCTGCTTCCATCCTATGCCCCGTTCTGTCATGTGATGCTCCCATTCTGAGCCCCCATTCTGTAATGTGCTGCTCCCATCCGAATGCCCTGTACGCTGCTCCATAAAGGTTGATCGCCCCCATAAGATGCTCCATAATATATGCCCCGTATGCTGCTCCATAAAAGTTGATGGCCCCCATAAGATGCTCAATAGTATTATATACCCCGTATGCTGCTGCCATATAAAATAAAAAAAAAACATACTCACCTATCGTCGCTGGGCGCCGAGTGCCAGGGGCCTGAGCAGGTGGGGACACCGGTGTGCTATGGGAGCCGGTATCGCTGCTGCTCAGGCCCCGACACTTGCTATATGCACCTGTCCCCCACTCCACCGCAGCATGCCTCTCCTTCTTCTGGGTGCTCTGGCTGTGACTGTTCAGTCAGAGGGCAGCGCCAGCATGCACTAATCGCGTCATCACGCCCTCTGACCTGAACGTGACAGGCAGAGAACGCGGAAGACGGCGGTGCGCAGCGGCGGAACGGGGGACAGGTGGATATAGCATACTCACCCCCCTGGCACGTCCCTGCTTCTCCATCGGAGATCGCTTATGCGTTCAGTGCTTATGCATACCATGATCTTCTCTGGGCTGCGTCACTCTGTGGGGTCCAGACTGTGCAGGCGTTTGCGCTTGCGCAGTCCATAAAGTGGTGGGACAGAGTGAAGCTCACAGCGTTATGTTATAGATCAAATTAGTCACCCTTAAAGGGCGTGTGCAAAACATTAAAAACATCTCAAAATGTGCATAATTAAGTGTGGATATATCAGATTACAAATCAAATTAATTACCACATGCAAAGTGCAAAGTGCAAAAAAAGGAGTACTGGAGGAATAGAATATGGGGATAATATACCTTTAAGGGTCCTCGGTTTCCATAACCCCTTGATTTTATATGTGTTGCCTGTCCCAACATTGTAAGGTCTCAAACTTTTCTAATTCAAAAGGGACAGTCACATATAAAATCAAGGGGTACGGGGGTGTGATGCCACAGTTCATCTAATTCATGTCGAGCTGTGGAGATCCGCATACCAGAAATCTCACTGCAGTACCTGAATGGAGTAAGATTTCTGGCGTTATGAACTGATGAGGCCACTTATCAGATACTCCAGATTGATGGAGGCATGCACCTCATCATGAGTCAGGATCTTCTGACTCTCCCATGCCCCCTCATCAAGGGGGTGTATCTGCACCAAAATGGTATCACTAAAAACATCAGCTCTGCACGCAAAAAATAAGCCCTCACCCGACCCCAGATCATGAAAAATGGAGACGCTACAGGTATCGGAAAATGGCACAATTTTTTTTTTTTTTTTAGCAAAGTTGTTGATGTCGTTCAAAAGTACAACTCGTCCCGCAAAAAATAAGCCTCACATGGCCATATTGATGGAAAAATAAAAAAGTTATGGGTCTGGGAAGGGGGGGAGTGAAAAATGAACACCGAAAAAGCAGAAAATCCCAAGGTCATGAAGGGGTTAAATGAGAAGGTGTGTCCAAACTTTTGGTCTGTACTGTATGTTACTTATGTGTAAGCATAATTGGACAAAAAAGATGCCTACTATTCTGATCTATCTATAATTTCCTAACATGGAGAATTTTAACCCCTTGATGACCAGAGGTATTTTCGTTTTTGTGTTTTCATTTTTTGCTCCCCTTCTTCTCAAAGCCATAGCTTTTTATTTTTTGGTCAATATAACCATGTGATGGCCTGTTTTTTGCGGGGTGAGTTGTACTTTTGAACTTTTGAAAGGCACCATTGATTTTAACATATTGTGTACTAGAAAATGGGAAAAAAATTCAAAGTGTTGTGAAATAGCAAAAAAGTGCAATCACTAGTGTTGAGCGATACCATCCGATATTTGAAAGTATTGATATCGGATGGTATCGGCCGATATCCGAAAAATATCAGATATCGCCGATACTGATATCCGATACCAATACAAGTCAATGGGACACAAATATCGGAAGGTATCCTCTATAGTTCCCAGGGTTTGAAGGAGAGGAAACTCTCCTTCAGGCCCTGGGATCCATATTCATGTGTAAAATAAAGAATAAAAAAAAAATAATATTGATATACTTACTCTCGGATGCGCCCTGGTTGTCACCGCTGCAACCGCCATGGTTCCCTTTCTAAGAATGAGCGCGTTAAGGACCTTCGATGACGTCGCGGCTTGTGATTGGTCGCTGAGCGGTCATGTGACCGCTCACGCGACCAATCACAAGTGATGTCGGAAAGGGGTTAAAATCAGGTATCAAAATCATCAAGACGTGCGAAAACACAGCATACAATTAAGATTCTGGTTTAGAGCAAAAATATTTGAAAGAATCTCAGTGAAATGGGCTACTGATCAGACCCCTGAGGGCAATGTATGGCTTCTTTCAAATGTATTATTTCGATGAATTGAACCACTGGCTATGAAGTTCTTTGCCTTAGGGGAATAACATTATGCGTTTTAACCAAGCATGTTAAGACTTAGACTTGACAAGACAAGGGCAAAGGTTTTTGGCAATTGTTTTTGGCTCCTAGTGAGACAGAAGCTTATAAAGCAAAAAGTAAAATAAAAGATACTGATAACAGTCAAAAGGTAAATAAGGACATTATTAAACTGATTTCATTTTCTTTAAATATTAAACATACATGCAGTTAAAAAGCAGCACTGCTATACTATACTCTACTACTGTTATTTAAATTAGATTCAGGAGGAATGCAATAAATGCCAAAATGCGTCACACAATTAAGTCTCTGCCCTCTATATTTAATTAACTTTAACTTCTTTGGGGAAAATGTAATAATGTTTTTAAGAAAAATCAGATTGAAGGTGGGTGAAATGAAAGTTGGAAAATGGATAAATGATTAGGTACAAGTAGTCCACTCATTTCAGGAGTTTGGAGATGAAGCAGATAGAAGTGATAGGATGGTAGATAGCAGCGCATGTTTATAGGAGGTGGAGAAGTATAGCATAATAGTGACAGGAGAAGACATTGGACATGTTGTGAAGGACTAGGGTCACCTAGCCAGGATTAGGTTAGGAACAATAGAACCACCTAGACACTTCTTTTACCATTCATAGGTTGAAATGCTAAAAGTGAACAAATGTCAGCATGAGAAGAAAGAAGATCAATGCTACTTGGGGACTGAAAAATAATTTCATATCAGATATTTTCAGTGTTAGGCTGGAGTCACACTACCGAGGAATACGAACGAGTGCTATGTGAGGAAAAATCGCATAGCACTTGGACCAGTATTAATCTTTGGGGCAGCTCACATCACCGTTTATTTTTCTCGGCCATATTATACGTGCAAGTGAAATTGCAGCATGCGATATATATATCGCCATATATTGGCCGAGACTCGCCAATGCAAGTCAATGGGTGAGAAAAAAATCACACAGCACTCACACCATGCGAGTGCTGTCCAATATTTACGCACCGATAACCTTTGAAAAGCCATCAATTCATATGTGGCTATTGTAAAAATCACACTGACATGCTAGAATAGATGGAATACATATATACACACAGAATAGGTGTGTACATATATATATACATGTATACATGTATGTATACATATATATATGTCAGTGACACACCGTCAAAGCAAAAGATGGCTACTTTGAAGAACCTAGAATATAAGACATATTTTCAGTTGTTTAACACTTTTTTGTTTAGTATATAATTCCACATGTGTTAATTCATAGTTTTGATGCCTGCAGTGTGAATTTACAATTTTCATAGTCATGAAAATACAGAAAAATCTTTAAATGAGAAGGCGTGTCCAAACTTTTGGTCTGTACGGTGTGTGTATATACAGTGGGGCAAAAAAGTATTTAGTCAGTCAGCAATAGTGCAAGTTCCACCACTTAAAAAGATGAGAGGCGTCTGTAATTTACATCATAGGTAGACCTCAACTATGGGAGACAAACTGAGAAAAAAAATCCAGAAAATCACATTGTCTGTTTTTTTATCATTTTTTTTGCATATTATGGTGGAAAATAAGTATTTGGTCAGAAACAAACAATCAAGATTTCTGGCTCTCACAGACCTGTAACTTCTTCTTTAAGAGTCTCCTCTTTCCTCCACTCATTACCTGTAGTAATGGCACCTGTTTAAACTTGTTATCAGTATAAAAAGACACCTGTGCACACCCTCAAGCAGTCTGACTCCAAACTCCACTATGGTGAAGACCAAAGAGCTGTCAAAGGACACCAGAAACAAAATTGTAGCCCTGCACCAGGCTGGGAAGACTGAATCTGCAATAGCCAACCAGCTTGGAGTGAAGAAATCAACAGTGGGAGCAATAATTAGAAAATGGAAGACATACAAGACCACTGATAATCTCCCTCGATCTGGGGCTCCAAGCAAAATCCCACCCCGTGGGGTCAGAATGATCACAAGAACGGTGAGCAAAAATCCCAGAACCACGCGGGGGGACCTAGTGAATGAACTGCAGAGAGCTGGGACCAATGTAACAAGGCCTACCATAAGTAACACACTACGCCACCATGTACTCAGATCCTGCAGTGCCAGACGTGTCCCACTGCTTAAGCCAGTACATGTCCAGGCCCGTCTGAAGTTTGCTAGAGAGCATTTGGATGATCCAGAGGAGTTTTGGGAGAATGTCCTATGGTCTGATGAAACCAAACTGGAACTGTTTGTTAGAAACACAACTTGTCGTGTTTGGAGGAAAAAGAATACTGAGTTGCATCCATCAAACACCATACCTACTGTAAAGCATGGTGGTGGAAACATCATGCTTTGGGGCTGTTTCTCTGCAAAGGGGCCAGGACGACTGATCCGGGTACATGAAAGAATGAATGGGGCCATGTATCGTGAGATTTTGAGTGCAAACCTCCTTCCATCAGCAAGGGCATTGAAGATGAAACGTGGCTGGGTCTTTCAACATGACAATGATCCAAAGCACACCGCCAGGGCAATGAAGGAGTGGCTTCGTAAGAAGCATTTCAAGGTCCTGGAGTGGCCTAGCCAGTCTCCAGATCTCAACCCTATAGAAAACCTTTGGAGGGAGTTGAAAGTCCGTGTTGCCAAGCGAAAAGCCAAAAACATCACTGCTCTAGAGGAGATCTGCATGGAGGAATGGGCCAACATACCAACAACAGTGTGTGGCAACCTTGTGAAGACTCGTTTGACCTCTGTCATTGCCAACAAAGGATATATTACAAAGTATTGAGATGAAATTTTGTTTCTGACCAAATACTTATTTTCCACCATAATATGCAAATAAAATGTTAAAAAAACAGACAATGTGATTTTCTGGATTTTTTTTTCTCAGTTTGTCTCCCATAGTTGAGGTCTACCTATGATGTAAATTACAGACGCCTCTCATCTTTTTAAGTGGTGGAACTTGCACTATTGCTGACTGACTAAATACTTTTTTGCCCCACTGTATATATAGCCTGTAATTCATTTGTCATCTTCTATACAATCAATGCAAAAGCTGAGAGGATAGAAGACATGGTTTACATACAGTAAATAGATGCAGAATAGGTAGATACACAGATGTCACTGACCAATCCAATTAGTATTGTGTGGTAATTAACCCCTTTCAGCCAAATGACGTACTATCCCGTTGAGGTGACCTGGGACTTAATTCCCAGGGACGGGATAGTATGTCATCGGCGATTAGCCGTGCTCATGGGGGGAGTGCGCCCGATCGCCACCGGGTGTCAGCTGATTATTACAGGTGACATCTGGCACTATGTGCCAGGAGCTGTCACAGACCGCTCCCGGCACATTAACCTTTGGAACACTGTGATCAAACATGATCACCGAGTTCCGGCGGCATAGTGAAGCATCGTGCAGGGAAGGGGCTCCCTGCATGCTTCCCTGAGAACCTTGGAACAACGCGATGTGATCGCGTTGTTCCAAACATCTCCTCCCTGCAGGCCTCAGATCCAAAATAGCAGTGGGGCTCCTTCTGGGTCCTGCAGGGAGGTGGCTTGTAAACCTGCAGCACTGTCTGTCAGATCGATGATCTGACACAGTGCTGTGCAAAGTGTCAGATCAGCGATCTGACACTATAACATGATGTCCCTCCCTGAAACAAAGTAAAAAATTTTTTTTAAAAATATCATGTGTAAAAAAAAAAAACCTAAATAAATAATTAAAAAAATATATTGTTCCAATAAATACATTTCTTTATAAAAAAAAAAATAAATGTACACATATTTAGTATCACCATGTCCGTAATGACCCGACCTATAAAACTGTCTCAATAGTTAATCCCTTCAGTGAACACCGTAAAAAAAGGGGCAAAAAACAACGCTTTATTATCATACCGCCGAACAAAAAGTGGAATAACACGCGATCAAAAAGACGGATGTAAATAAACATGGTACCGCTGAAAACGTCATCTTGTCCTGCAAAAAACTAGCCACCAAACAGCATCATAAGCAAAAAATTAAAGTGTTATAGTCCTCAGAATAAAGTGATGCAAAAATAATTATTTTTTATATAAAATAGTTTTTATCATATAAAAGCGCCATAACATAAAAAAATAAATGAGGTATCGCTTTAATCGTACTGACCTGAAGACTAAAACTGCTTTATCAATTTTACCAAACATTTAATGGTATAAACTTTCCCCAAAAGAAATTCATGAATAGCTGGTTTTTGGTCATTCTGTCTCACAAAAATCGGAATAAAAAGCGATAAAAAAAGTCACGTGCCTCGAAAATGGTACAAAATAAATCCGTCAAGTTATCCCGGAAAAAACAAGATCTCACATGACTCTGTGGACCAAAATATGGAAAAATTATAGCTCTCAAAATGTGGAGACGCAAAAACTTTTTTGCAATAAAAAGGGTCTTTTAGTGTGTGACAGTTGCCAATCATAAGAATCCACTAAACCCCCCCACTATAAATAGCAAATCAAACCCCCTTTCCTCACCCCTTTGGTTAGGGAAAAATAATAAATAATAAAATTAAAAAAAAGTATTTATTTCCATTTTTCCATTAGGGTTAGGGTTAAGGTTAGGGTTGGGGCTAAAAATAGGGTTAGGGCTACAGTTAGGGTTGGGGCTAAAGTTAGGGTTAGGGTTGGGACTAAATTTAGGGTTAAGGTTTGGATTACACTTACGGTTGGGATTAGGGTTAGGGGTGTGTCAGGACTAGGGGTGTGGTTAGAGTTATTGTTGAGATTAGGGTTAGGGGTGTGTTGGAGTTAGGGGTGTGGTTGGGATTAGGGTTAGGGGCGTGTTTGGGTTAGGGGTGTGGTTAGGGTTATGGTTAGGGTTGGGATTAGGGTTAGGGGTGTGTTTGGGTTAGGGTTTCAGTTAGAATTGGGGGGTTTCCACTGTTAAGGCACATCAGGGGCTCTCCAAACGCGACATAGCGTCCGATCTCAATTCCAGCCAATTCTGCGTTGAAAAAGTAAAACTGTGCTCCCTCCATTTCGAGCTCTCCCGTGCGCCCAAACAGGTATTTACCCCAACATATGGGGTATTAGCGTACTTAGGACAAATTGGACAACAACATTTGGGGTCCATTTTCTCTTGTTAGTCTTGGGAAAATAAAAATTTGGGGGCTAAAAATCATTTTTTGTGGGGAAAAAAATGATTTTTTTATTTTCATTGCTCTGTGTTATAAACTGTAGTGAAACACTTGGGAGTTCAAAGTTCTCACAACATATCTAGATATGTTCCTTGAGGGGTCTAGTTTCCAATATGGGGTCACTTGTGGGGGGTTTGTACTGTTTAGGTACATCAGTGGCTCTGCAAATGCAACGTAACGCCTGCAGACTAATCCATTCAAGTCTGCATTCCAAACGACACTCCTTCCCTTCCAAGCTCTGTCATGCGCCCAAACGGTGGTTCCCCCCACATACGGGGTATCAGCGTACTCAGGACAAATTGGACAACAACATTTGGGGCCCATTTTATCCTGTTATCCTTGGGAAAATACAAAACTGGGGGCTAAAAAATTATTTTTGTGGAAAAAAAAGATTTTTTATTTTCACGGCTCTGCGTTATAAACTGTAGGGAAACACTTGGGGGTTCAAAGTTCTCACCACTAGGGTTGAGCGAAACGGGTCGAACATTTTCAAAAGTCGCCGACTTTTGACAAAGTCGGGTTTCATGAAACCCGATCCGACCCCAGTGCGGGGTCGGCCATGCGGTACGCGACTTTCGCGCCAAAGTCGCGTTTCAATGACGCGAAAAGCGCCATTTCTCAGCCAATGAAGGTAAACGCAGAGTGTGGGCAGCGTGATGACATAGGTCCTGGTCTGTTGTGAATTCTGTGGCTGAATTCACTTCTGTGGTCACAAGTGGTATTGCAGTCTCTGGGCTTCCTCCCTCAGGTGTTTTGGTGAGCTCGTTGGCTGCCTTGCTATTTAGCTCCACCTGAGTCTGTCTTCCTTGCTCCTTGTCAATGTTCCAGTGTTGGATCTGAGCTACTGCATCTTTCCTTGGGCCTGCTGCTCTGCTAGATAAGTGTTTCTAGTTTGTTTTCTGTTTTTTCTGTCCAGCTTGCTATTAACTTTTGCTGGAAGCTCTGAGAAGCAAAGGAGTGCACCGCCGTGCTGTTAGTTCGGCACGGTGGGTCTTTTTGCCCCTTTGCGTGGTTTTCGTTTTAGGGTTTTTTGTAGACCGCATAGTTCTCTTTGCTATCCTCGCTCTGTCTAGAATATCGGGCCTCACTTTGCTGAATCTATTTCATTCCTACGTTTGTCTTTTGATCTTGCTAACAGTCATTATATGTGGGGGGCTGCCTATTCCTTTGGGGTATTTCTCTGAGGTAAGTCAGGCTTGTATTTCTATCTTCAGGCTAGTCAGCTCCTCAGGCAGTGCCGAGTTGCATAGGTAGTGATAGGCGCAATCCGCTGCTTATAGTTGTGTGAGGATAGATCAGGTACTGCAGTCTACAGAGATTCCACGTCTCAGAGCTCGTCCTATTGTTTTTGGTTATTGCCAGATCTCTGTATGTGCGCTGATTACTGCACGCTGTGTTGCCTGATTGCCAGCCATAACAGTACAAGGAGCCAAACCAATGATTCCCAATAGAGGGAAAAAAGAAATCCTGACAGCATTTTTTTTTCTTAGCTCTGTCTTCAGTCTTTTTTTTCCCCTAGACATTAGAGTGCTTCAGGACACAGCTGTGGACATGGATATTCAGGCTCTGTGCTTCTCAATGGATAATCTCGTTGTAAATGTACAAAAGATTCAAGATACTATTGATCAGAAATCGATGCTAGAACCAAGAATTCCGATTCCTGATTTGTTTTTTGGTGACAGAACTAAGTTCCTGAGCTTCAGAAATAATTGTAAGCTATTTTTGGCCTTGAAACCTCATTCTTCTGGTAATCCTATTCAACAGGTTTTGATTATTATTCCTTTGGGGTTTTCCGTGAGTATCTGGATAAATTCTTGATTGTTTACTTGGATGACATTTTGATCTTCTCAGATGATTGGGAGTCTCATGTGAAGCAGGTCAGAATGGTTTTTCAGGTCCTGCGTGCTAATTCTTTGTTCGTGAAGGGATCAAAGTGTCTCTTCGGTGTGCAGAAAGTTTCATTTTTGGGGTTCATCTTTTCCCCTTCTACTATCGAGATGGATCCGGTTAAGGTTCAGGCCATCCAGGATTGGACTCAGCCGACATCTCTAAAAAGTCTGCAGAAATTCCTGGGCTTTGCTAATTTTTATCGTCGCTTCATCTGTAATTTTTCTAGCATTGCCAGACCATTGACCGATTTGACCAAGAAGGGTGCTGATTTGGTTAATTGGTCTTCTGCTGCCGTGGAAGCTTTTCAGGAGTTGAAGCGTCGTTTTTGCTGTGCCCCTGTGTTGTGTCAACCTGATGTTTCTCTTCCGTTCCAGGTCGAGGTTGATGCTTCTGAGATTGGTGCAGGGGCGGTTTTGTCACAGAGAGGTTCTGGTTGCTCAGTGTTCAAACCATGTGCTTTCTTTTCCAGGAAATTTTCTGCTGCTGAGCGTAATTATGATGTGGGCAACCGAGAGTTGCTGGCCATGAAGTGGGCATTCGAGGAGTGGCGTCATTGGCTTGAGGGTGCTAAGCATCGCGTGGTGGTTTTGACTGATCATAAGAACCTTACTTATCTTGAGTCTGCCAAGCGCTTGAATCCTAGACAGGCCCGTTGGTCGTTATTTTTTGCTCGTTTTGATTTTGTGATTTCATACCTTCCGGGCTCTAAAAATGTGAAGGCGGATGCTCTGTCTAGGAGTTTTGTGCCCGACTCTCCGGGGTTATCTGAGCCGGCGAGTATCCTCAAGGAAGGAGTCATTGTGTCTGCCATCTCCCCTGATTTGCGGAGAGTGTTGCAGAAATTTCAGGCTAATAAACCTGATCGTTGTCCGGCCGAGAAACTGTTCGTCCCTGATAGGTGGACTAGTAAAGTTATCTCTGAACTTCATTGTTCGGTGCTGGCCGGTCATCCAGGAATCTTTGGTACCAGGGAGTTGGTTGCTAGATCCTTCTGGTGGCCATCTCTGTCGCGGGATGTGCGTGCTTTTGTGCAGTCCTGTGGAATTTGTGCTAGGGCTAAGCCCTGCTGTTCACGTGCCAGTGGGTTGCTTTTGCCCTTGCCGGTCCCGAAGAGGCCTTGGACACATATTTCGATGGATTTCATTTCTGACCTTCCCGTTTCTCAAAAAATGTCGGTCATTTGGGTGGTCTGTGATCGCTTTTCTAAAATGGTCCATCTGGTGCCTTTGGTTAAATTGCCTTCCTCCTCTGATTTGGTGCCTTTGTTCTTCCAGCATGTGGTTCGTTTACATGGCATTCCTGAGAATATTGTTTCTGACAGAGGTTCCCAGTTTGTCTCGAGGTTCTGGCGAGCCTTTTGTGGTAGGATGGGCATTGACCTATCTTTCTCCTCGGCCTTCCATCCTCAGACTAATGGCCAGACCGAACGAACCAATCAGACCTTGGAAACATATCTGAGATGTTTTGTTTCCGCTGACCAGGATGATTGGGTGTCATTTTTGCCGTTGGCTGAGTTCGCCCTTAATAATCGGGCCAGCTCGGCTACCTTGGTCTCTCCATTTTTCTGCAATTCTGGGTTCCATCCTCGTTTCTCTTCAGGACAGGTTGAGTCTTCGGACTGTCCTGGTGTGGATTCTGTGGTGGACAGGTTGCAGCAGATCTGGACTCAGGTAGTGGACAATTTGACCTTGTCCCAGGAGAAGGCTCAGCTTTTCGCTAATCGCAGACGCCGTGTGGGACCCCGACTTCGTGTTGGGGATCTGGTTTGGTTATCTTCTCGTCATATTCCTATGAAGGTTTCCTCTCCTAAATTTAAACCTCGTTTTATTGGTCCGTATAGGATTTCTGAGATTCTCAATCCGGTGTCTTTTCGTCTGATCCTCCCAGACTCCTTTTCCATACATAATGTATTCCATAGGTCGTTGTTGAGGAGATACGTGGCACCTATGGTTCCATCTGTGGAGCCTCCTGCCCCTGTTTTGGTGGAGGGGGAATTGGAGTATATTGTGGAGAAGATTTTGGATTCTCGTGTCTCTAGACGGAAACTCCAGTATCTGGTCAAATGGAAGGGTTATGCTCAGGAAGATAATTCCTGGGTTTTTGCCTCTGATGTCCATGCCCCAGATCTTGTTCGTGCCTTTCATGTGGCTCATCCTGGTCGGCCTGGGGGTTCTGGTGAGGGTTCGGTGACCCCTCCTCAAGGGGGGGTACTGTTGTGAATTCTGTGGCTGAATTCACTTCTGTGGTCACAAGTGGTATTGCAGTCTCTGGGCTTCCTCCCTCAGGTGTTTTGGTGAGCTCGTTGGCTGCCTTGCTATTTAGCTCCACCTGAGTCTGTCTTCCTTGCTCCTTGTCAATGTTCCAGTGTTGGATCTGAGCTACTGCATCTTTCCTTGGGCCTGCTGCTCTGCTAGATAAGTGTTTCTAGTTTGTTTTCTGTTTTTTCTGTCCAGCTTGCTAATAACTTTTGCTGGAAGCTCTGAGAAGCAAAGGGGTGCACCGCCGTGCTGTTAGTTCGGCACGGTGGGTCTTTTTGCCCCTTTGCGTGGTTTTCGTTTTAGGGTTTTTTGTAGACTGCATAGTTCTCTTTGCTATCCTCGCTCTGTCTAGAATATCGGGCCTCACTTTGCTGAATCTATTTCATTCCTACGTTTGTCTTTTCATCTTGCTAACAGTCATTATATGTGGGGGGCTGCCTATTCCTTTGGGGTATTTCTCTGAGGTAAGTCAGGCTTGTATTTCTATCTTCAGGCTAGTCAGCTCCTCAGGCAGTGCCGAGTTGCATAGGTAGTGATAGGCGCAATCCACTGCTGCTTATAGTTGTGTGAGGATAGATCAGGTACTGCAGTCTACAGAGATTCCACGTCTCAGAGCTCGTCCTATTGTTTTTGGTTATTGCCAGATCTCTGTATGTGCGCTGATTACTGCACGCTGTGTTGCCTGATTGCCAGCCATAACACTGGTCCCCACCATCTTAGAGAAGGGCATTGCAGTGATTGGCTTGCTGTCCGCGGCGTCACAGGGGCTATAAAGGGGCGTTCCCGCCGACCGCCATGTTACTGCTGCTGATCTGAGCCTAGGGAGAGGTTGCTGCCGCTTCGTCAGAAGCAGGGATAGCGTTAGGCAGGGTCCATTAACCACCAAACCGCTTGTGCTGTAGCGATTTCCACTGCCCAACACCACCTTCGGTGTGCAGGGACAGTGGAAGCTACATTTTTTTTTTTTTCCCTCAGCGCTGTAGCTCATTGGGCTGCCCTAGAAGGCTCCCTGATAGCTGCATTGCTGTGTGTACGCCGCTGTGCAAACCAACTGCTTTTTTCAAAGCACAAATCCTCTTGTTCCTTCCTTTCTGCACAGCTATCTTGTTTGTTTGTCCACACTTTTTATTTAATTTGTGCATCAGTCCACTCCTTATTGCTGCCTGCCATACCTGGCTGAGATTACTGCAGGGAGATAGTAATTGAAGGACAGTTCCTTTTTTTTTTTTTTTTTTGTGGGAGATTAAGATTGGCATTTCTGCTAGAGTGCCATCCCTGTCTGTGTCATCTCTCACTCAGTGGGCCATAGAAAGCCTATTTATTTTTTTGCTTGACTTGGGTTCTAAAATCTACCTGAAAAAATCACTACATCAATCAGTGGGAGAAAAATATTGGCCTCAGGGCTTGTGTGCCACTCCTTACTCCTGTGTGTGCCATCTCTCAGTGGGCCATAGAAAGCCTATTTATTTTTTTGCTTGATTTGGGTTCCAAAATCTACCTGAAAAAATCAATAAATCAATCAGTGGGAGATTAATATTGGCCTTTGGGCTTGTGTGCCAGTCCTAAGCGTGCCATCTCTCTCTCTCAGATAGTGGGCCATAGAAAGCCTATTTATTATTTTTTTTATTGGGTTTATAAATTTTCCCTGGAAAAAAAAAAAAAAAGTGGGAGATTAATATTGGCCTCTGGGCTTGTGTGCCAGTCCTGAGCGTGCCATCTCTCTCACAAATAGTGGGCCATAGAAAGCCTATTTATTTTTTTGGTTGATTTGGGTTCTAAATTCTACCTGAAAAAATCAATAAACCAATCAGTGGGAGATAAATATTGGCCTCTGGGCTTGTGTGCCACTCCTGACTCCTGTGTGCGTCCTCTCTCACTCAGTGGGCCCTAGAAAGCCTATTTTTTGTTTTATTTGTTTTCTAAATTCTCCCTGAAAAAATCATTTTATTTTATTTGGTTTCTAAATTATTCCTGAAAAAATAATTTTTTTTTTTTCTAAAGTCTCCCTGAAAAAAAAAAAAAAAACAGTGGGAGATTAATATTGCCCTTTCTGCTTGTGTGCCAGTCTTGACTCCTGGGTGTGCCATCTCTCTCTCTCCAATTGTGGGCCATAGAAAGCCTATTAATTTTTTTGCTTGATTTGGGTTCCAAAATCTACCTGAAAAAATCACTAAATCAATCAGTGGGAGATAAATATTGGCCTCTGGGCTTGTGTGCCACTCCTGACTCCTGTGTGCGTCCTCTCTCACTCAGTGGGCCCTACAAAGCCTATTTTTTTTTTCATTTGTTTTCTAAATTCTCCCTGAAAAAATCATTTTATTTTATTTGGTTTCTAAATTATTCCTGAAAAATTCATTTTTTTTTTTTTCTAAAGTCTCCCTGAAAAAAAAAAAAAAACAAATCAGTGGGAGATTAATATTGCCCTTTCTGCTTGTGTGCCAGTCTTGACTCCTGGGTGTGCCATCTCTCTCTCTCCAATTGTGGGCCATAGAAAGCCTATTAATTTTTTTGCTTGATTTGGGTTCCAAAATCTACCTGAAAAAATCACTAAATCAATCAGTGGGAGATAAATATTGGCCTTTGGGCTTGTGTGCCACTCCTGACTCCTGTGTGCGTCCTCTCTCACTCAGTGGGCCCTAGAAAGCCTATTTTTTGTTTTATTTGTTTTCTAAATTCTCCCTGAAAAAATCATTTTATTTTATTTGGTTTCTAAATTATTCCTGAAAAAAATCATTTTTTTTGTATTTTTTTTTCTAAAGTCTCCCTGAAAAAAACAAAAAAAAACAAATCAGTGGGAGATTAATATTGCCCTTTCTGCTTGTGTGCCAGTCTTGACTCCTGGGTGTGCCATCTCTCTCTCTCCAATTGTTGGCCATAGAAAGCCTATTAATTTTTTTGCTTGATTTGGGTTCCAAAATCTACCTGAAAAAATCACTAAATCAATCAGTGGGAGATAAATATTGGCCTCTGGGCTTGTGTGCCACTCCTGACTCCTGTGTGCGTCCTCTCTCACTCAGTGGGCCCTACAAAGCCTATTTTTTGTTTTATTTGTTTTCTAAATTCTCCCTGAAAAAATCATTTTATTTTATTTGGTTTCTAAATTCTTCCTGAAAAAATCATTTTATTCTATTATTTTTTTTTCCCTAAAGTCTCCCTGAAAAAAAAAAACAAAAAAACAAATCAGTGGGAGATTAATATTGCCCTTTCTGCTTGTGTGCCAGTCTTGACTCCTGGGTGTGCCATCTCTCTCTCTCTCTCCAATTGTGGGCCATAGAAAGCCTATTATTTTTTTAGCTTGATTTGGGTTCCAAAATCTACCTGAAAAAATCACTACATCAATCAGTGGGAGATAAATATTGGCCTCTGGGCTTGTGTGCCACTCCTGACTCCTGTGTGCGTCATCTCTCACTCAGTGGGCCATAGAAAGCCTTTTTTTGTTTTATTTGTTTTCTAAATTCTCCCTGAAAAAATCATTTTATTTTATTTGGTTTCTAAATTCTTCCTGAAAAAATCATTTTATTCTATTTTTTTTTTTCCTAAAGTCTCCCTTAAAAAAAAAAAAAATCAAATCAGTGGGAGATTAATATTTACATTTGTGCTTCAGTGACAGTCCTGCGTGTGTGGCATCTCTCTCATTTGTTGCCACCAACAACAGAGTGTGTAACATTGTGCCTGATTTTCGTTGTGGTCTCACTCACCTGTAAAGGGGTAGCTAAATCATACTGAAGTTATAGCTCACCGTGTAATTTGTGTGACAGCAACAAATACCGTTAGTTTGTTTACGTTTTTAAAACAATGAGGAAGTATGGTGGAAGAGGTCGTGGCCGGGGGCGTTCATTGTCAGCTGGTAATGAGGGTAGTGGTAGTGGTGGAGCATCAGCTGGTCGTGGGAAAAAAAATATTGCACCTAAGTCTGGAGCTGTGGAGCCAGGTTCGTCGTCAAGCTACACAAGGCCTCGAACGCTCCCTTTTCTGGGAGTAGGAAAACCGCTTTTAAAGCCGGAGCAGCAAGAGCAAGTTTTGGCTTATCTTGCTGACTCAGCCTCTAGCTCTTTTGCCTCCTCTCGTGAAACTGGTAAATGTCAAAGCAGCGCGTCGTTAGTGGATGTTCACGGTCAGGGACAAGTCGCTTCCGTGTCCTCTTCAGCAAAAACAACAACAGAGAAGAATGCAGCAGGCGACACAACGGGTTACTCCATGGAGCTCTTTACACATACCGTCCCTGGCTTAGAAAGTGAAGCAGTTAACAGTCCATGCCCATTACAAGTTGAATCTGACATGGAGTGCACTGATGCACAGCCACAGCCAGACTACTATGCTGGTCCTTTGACTCAGACCACAACATTGCCCTCGCAGGGTGCTGATCAAGAATCAGACCCTGATGAGACTATGTTGCCCCATCACGAACGCTATACCACCGACCGACACGGTGACACAGACAAAGTTGCACACGAGCTACAAGAAGAGGTAATAGATGACCCAGTTCTTGACCCCGATTGGCAGCCATTGGGGGAACAGGGTGCAGGCGGCAGCAGTTCTGAAGCGGAGGAGGAGGGGCCGCAGCAGGCATCAACATCGCAACAGGTTCCATCTGCCGGGCCCGTATCTTGCCCAAAACGCGTGGCAAAGCCAAAACCTGTTGGAGGACAGCGTGGCCATCCGGTTAAAGCTCAGTCTTCAATGCCTGAAAAGGTATCCGATGCTAGAAAGAGTGCAGTCTGGCATTTTTTTAAACAACATCCAATTGATCAGCGCAAAGTCATCTGTCAAAAATGTTCAACTACCTTAAGCAGAGGACAGAATCTGAAAAGTCTCAATACAAGTTGCATGCATAGACATTTAACCACCATGCATTTGCAAGCCTGGACTAACTACCAAACGTCCCTTAAGGTTGTAGCACCCTCGGCCAATGAAGCTAGTCAGCAACGCAACATCCCTTCCGGCAGTGTAGGGCCACCATTTTCCGCACCACCTGCAGTATCTGTGCAGGTTTCTTTGCCAGGCCAAAGCAGTTAGGGTCAGGGAATCACCAGTTTCGTAGTAGGAAACACTGCATCTAGGGCACCGGCGGCAACAATACCATCTCCCACCGTCTCTCAGTCTGCCATGTCCACCGGCACCCCCGCTAGTTCCACGATCTCCAGCTCTCCAGTCCAGCTCACCCTACATGAGACTATGGTTAGAAAAAGGAAGTACTTAGCCTCGCATCTGCGTACACAGGGTTTGAACGCACACATAGCTAAACTAATCTCGTTAGAGATGATGCCCTACCGGTTAGTTGAAAGCGAAGCTTTCAAAGCCCTGATGGACTACGCTGTACCACGCTACGAGCTACCCAGTCGACACTTTTTTTCCAGAAAAGCCATCCCAGCCCTCCACCAGCATGTTAAAGAGCGCATCGTCCATGCACTCAGGCAATCTGTGAGCACAAAGGTGCACCTGACAACAGATGCATGGACCAGTAGGCATGGCCAGGGACGTTACGTGTCCATCACGGCACACTGGGTAAATGTGGTGGATGCAGGGTCCACAGGGGACAGCAAGTTTGGGACAGTTCTGCCTAGCCCACGGTCTAGGAAACAATTGGCTGTAGCCGTTCGCACCCCCTCCTCCTCCTCTTCGTCCTCCTGCAGAAGCGAGAGCTCGTCCACAGACCGCAGTCGCACAACCACTCCATCCGCAGCTGCCACTGTTGCACACCAGGTCTCCCATTATGGGGCAGCTACTGGCAAACGTCAGCAGGCTGTATTGGCTATGAAGTGTTTGGGCGACAACAGACACACCGCGGAAGTTCTGTCCGAGTTCTTGCAGAAAGAAACGCAGTCGTGGCTGGGCACTGTAGATCTTGAGGCAGGCAAGGTAGTGAGTGATAACGGAAGGAATTTCATGGCTGCCATCTCCCTTTCCCAACTGAAACACATTCCTTGCCTGGCTCACACCTTAAACCTGGTGGTGCAGTGCTTCCTGAAAAGTTATCCGGGGTTATCCGACCTGCTCCTCAAAGTGCGTGGACTTTGCTCACATATCCGCCGTTCGCCCGTACACTCCAGCCGTATGCAGACCTATCAGCGTTCTTTGAACCTTCCCCAGCATCGCCTAATCATAGACGTTGCAACAAGGTGGAACTCAACACTGCACATGCTTCAGAGACTGTGTGAACAGAGGCGGGCTGTTATGTTTTTGTGGGAGGATACACATACACGGGCAGGCAGTAGGATGGCAGACATGGAGTTGTCAGGTGTGCAGTGGTCGAAGATTCAAGACATGTGTCAAGTCCTTCAGTGTTTTGAGGAATGCACACGGCTGGTTAGTGCAGACAACGCCATAATAAGCATGAGCATCCCCCTAATGCGTCTGCTGATGCAAAGTTTGACGCACATAAAGGATCAGGCGTCTGCAGCTGAGGAAGAGGAAAGCCTTGATGACAGTCAGCCATTGTCTGGCCAGGGCAGTGTACAGGACGAGGTAGTGGGCGAAGAGGAGGAGGAGGACGAGGAGGATGATGGGGATGATTATATTTTTAATGAGGAAGCTTTTCCGGGGCCACTGGAAATTGGTGGCGCGGCAAGGCCGGGTTCTGGTTTTTTGAGGGACACAAGTGACGTGGATTTGCCTGAAACTGCCCCTCAACCAAGCACAACCGCAGATTTGAGAACTGGAACTTTGGCCCACATGGCGGATTATGCCTTACGTATCCTCAAAAGGGACACACGCATAACTAAAATGATGAATGATGACGATTACTGGTTGGCCTGCCTCCTTGATCCTCGCTATAAAGGCAAATTGCAAAATATAATGCCACATGAGAACTTGGAACTAATATTAGCAACCAAACAATCAACTCTTGTTGACCGTTTGCTTCTGGCATTCCCTGCACACAGCGCCCGTGATCGTTCTCACACGAGCTGCAGGGGCCAGCAGACCAGAGGAGTTAGAGGGGCAGAAATCAGAAGTGGCGTTGGCCAGAGGGGTTTTCTGACCAGGTTGTGGAGTGATTTTGCTATGACCGCAGACAGGACAGGTACTGCAGCATCAATTCAAAGTGACAGGAGACAACATTTGTCCAGTATGGTTACAAACTATTTTTCATCCCTTATCGATGTTCTCCCTCAACCGTCATTCCCATTTGATTACTGGGCATCAAAATTAGACACCTGGCCAGAATTGGCAGAATATGCATTGCAGGAGCTTGCTTGCCCGGCAGCTAGTGTCCTATCAGAAAGAGTATTCAGTGCTGCAGGTTCAATACTAACAGAAAAAAGGACTCGTCTGGCTACCCAAAATGTAGATGATCTAACCTTCGTTAAAATGAACCACAACTGGATTTCGAAATCTTTTGCCCCACCTTGCCCGGCTGACACCTAGCTTTCCCATGAAAAGGTCTTGCCTGTGGACTATTCTGAATGCCTTTTCCAATCTCGTAATTTTCTGCACCTGATTGTCCAGCATACGACATGTTTACACCTCACTAAATGGCCAAACTCCCCACACGGGGCCGTGGTATCGACACTTGGCGACAGCACCCATGAGAGTGCAGTTTGTCTGAAGAGGTGGGTGAGCCCGCTTTTGGTCGACGGCACTGCCACTGGGTCCCTCCTAGTACAATAAAGTGTCTCTGGCGGTGGTGGTGCGCACCCAACGTCAGACACACCGTTGTAATATGAGGGGCCCTGGGCCTGTACCGCCGGCCACAAGACAGTTCCCCCCCTCAGCTCAAACAGTGCTCTACCACTTGCAAAATTATCTCACAGCTCCACCAATGTTTAGTCTATGCGCTGACATCCTTCAATGCCTGCCACTGACAATACCATTGTATTGACATTTTTGTTATGTTAGGCCTTCGATGCCTGTCTGTGGTCACTCCTTCCACTAGGCCTCCACTGACCACACCACTGCTGCCCGTGTACCCCTGGAACCAATT
The DNA here is from genome assembly GCF_032444005.1 of Ranitomeya imitator. Classification (NCBI taxonomy): domain Eukaryota; kingdom Metazoa; phylum Chordata; class Amphibia; order Anura; family Dendrobatidae; genus Ranitomeya; species Ranitomeya imitator. Next base: position 453,151,743 of record NC_091282.1, on the reverse strand, counting down.
TAAAATTGCCTACAGCCATGTGTTATTATTTTAGGCCTTCGATGCCTGTCTGCGGTCACTCCTTCCACTAGGCCTCCACTGACCACACCACTGCTGCCCGTGTACCCCTGGAACCAATTTAAAATTGCCTACAGCCATGTGTTATTATTTTAGGCCTTCGATGCCTGTCTGCGGTCACTCCTTCCACTAGGCCTCCACTGACCACACCACTGCTGCCCGTGTACCCCTGGAACCAATTTAAAATTGCCTACAGCCATGTGTTATTATTTTAGGCCTTCGATGCCTGTCTGCGGTCACTCCTTCCACTAGGCCTCCACTGACCACACCACTGCTGCCCGTGTACCCCTGGAACCAATTTAAAATTGCCTACAGCCATGTGTTATTATTTTAGGCCTTCGATGCCCGTCTGCGGTGACTCCTTCCACTAGGCCTCCACTGACCACACCACTGCTGCCCGTGTACCCCTGGAACCAATTTAAAATTGCCTACAGCCATGTGTTATTATTTTAGGCCTTCGATGCCTGTCTGCGGTCACTCCTTCCACTAGGCCTCCACTGACCACACCACTGCTGCCCGTGTACCCCTGGAACCAATTTAAAATTGCCTACAGCCATGTGTTATTATTTTAGGCCTTCGATGCCTGTCTGCGGTCACTCCTTCCACTAGGCCTCCACTGACCACACCACTGCTGCCCGTGTACCCCTGGAACCAATTTAAAATTGCCTACAGCCATGTGTTATTATTTTAGGCCTTCGATGCCTGTCTGCGGTCACTCCTTCCACTAGGCCTCCACTGACCACACCACTGCTGCCCGTGTACCCCTGGAACCAATTTAAAATTGCCTACAGCCATGTGTTATTATTTTAGGCCTTCGATGCCTGTCTGTGGTCACTCCTTCCACTAGGCCTCCACTGACCACACCACTGCTGCCCGTGTACCCCTGGAACCAATTTAAAATTGCCTACAGCCATGTGTTATTATTTTAGGCCTTCGATGCCTGTCTGCGGTCACTCCTTCCACTAGTCCTCCACTGACCACACCACTGCTGCCCGTGTACCCCTGGAACCAACATCAGAAAATATAAAAATAAGTATTTTGCTTATAAAAAAGAAAATACTGGAGAGATATCAAATGCAGACATTTTAACATTAAAAACAAACACATACAACAAAAATCTGGTACAGTACTAAAAATGGCCACCAGCTACAATAACTTTCTCCTGCAAGTAGTTAACTGAAAGGTTTTTTCAATTTTAAACACAGATATGGCATCCACCGAGTGTTGTCCTGTCGCGTCTTCTTTATATTATTGCCAAGAAGATGCAAAACAATGAAAATAATAAAATCATTATTTACCAAAAAAATAGAGTAAGTCAAAACCACATTGCAAATAAACATTCATTACAAATAAAGAAGCAGGGCGCGTCCGAGGGTGAGTATATACCTAATAAGAATATAATCACCCTCGGACGCGCCCTGCTTCTTTCCGACAGCCTTCCTTCCTAAGAATCAGCCCTTCCGTGGTGTAGAGAGAGGGTTTGTTACACTCCAAGGTGTTCCCCAGGTTGCCTTTCCTGAGCTTCGATCTTCCGGCTCTCGTTTAGTAGTTGTTGGAAACTACGCTGCATTAGGCCTACAAATTGGGTATGGGGTGTAGAGAGATGGTGTGTTCCACTCCAAGGTGTTCTCCAGGTTGCCTTTCCTGAGCTTCGATCTTCCAGCTCTCGTTTAGTAGTTGTTGGAAACTACGCTGCATTAGGCCTACAAATTGGGTATGGGGTGTAGAGAGATGGTGTGTTCCACTGTAGAGAGATGGTGTGTTCCACTCCAAGGTGTTCCCCAGGTTTCCTCGCCAATGCTTCGATCATCATGCTCTCGTTTAGTAGTTGTTGGAAACTACGCTGCATTAGGCCTACAAATTGGGTATGGGGTGTAGAGAGATGGTGTGTTCCACTCCAAGGTGTTCCCCAGGTTTCCTCGCCAATGCTTCGATCATCATGCTCTCGTTTAGTAGTTGTTGGAAACTACACTGCATTAGGCCTACAAATTGGGTATGGGGTGTAGAGAGATGGTATGTTCCACTCCAAGGTGTTCCCCAGGTTTCCTCGCCAATGCTTCGATCATCATGCTCTCGTTTAGTAGTTGTTGGAAACTACGCTGCATTGGGCCTACAAATTGGGTATGGGGTGTAGAGAGATGGTGTGTTCCACTCCAAGGTGTTCTCCAGGTTGCCTTTCCTGAGCTTCGATCTTCCGGCTCTCGTTTAGTAGTTGTTGGAAACTACGCTGCATTAGGCCTACAAATTGGGTATGGGGTGTAGAGAGATGGTGTGTTCCACTGTAGAGAGATGGTGTGTTCCACTCCAAGGTGTTCCCCAGGTTTCCTCGCCAATGCTTCGATCATCATGCTCTCGTTTAGTAGTTGTTGGAAACTACGCTGCATTAGGCCTACAAATTGGGTATGGGGTGTAGAGAGATGGTGTGTTCCACTCCAAGGTGTTCCCCAGGTTTCCTCGCCAATGCTTCGATCATCATGCTCTCGTTTAGTAGTTGTTGGAAACTACGCTGCATTAGACCTACAAATTGGGTATGGGGTGTAGAGAGATGGTGTGTTCCACTCCAAGGTGTTCTCCAGGTTGCCTTTCCTGAACTTCTATCTTCAGGCTCTCATTAAATTGTGGTTAAACGGAACAACTGCATTTGGCGTACTAGTTGGTTTGGGGCCTACTATCGGTGTCTGCCGCTCCTTGCTGTTCTCCTGGTTTCCTGTCCTGAAATTCCGTTTTCAGGCGCTCGTTAAGTAGTTGTTAATGTTAGACTGCATTTGGCCTACTAGTTGGGTTGGGGCCTACTATCGGTGTCTGCCACTCCTTGCTGTTCTCCTCCACTGAACAAAGCTGTGCCGCCTGTTTACTACTGTTGCCAATTTTGAACTGCATTTCGACTACTTACTGATTTGGGCCTACTCTCTGTGTCAGCCTCTCATTCCAGTTGTCCTCCACTGCAATGCCCCCTGGTTATTCCTGTGTTACCAATTTTGAACTGCATTTAGCCCACTTTATTATTTGGGCCTATATCTGTGTTTCCACCTCATCCTGCCCATTGCCCAGCCAGTGATAGATGAGTCTGCTGGTACATTGACCCATAACGCAACATTCCCCGTGCACGCTACACAACAACATTGTGACCCTGCTGAAAGTCAGGTTGCTCTTCCCGCATACCATACCACCTTACACGGGGACAAAGAGGAAGGTGCAGATGAAACTGCAGGTTCCTTCATCAGGTGGGGGGAGGAATACTAGTTGGCGACGTCACTGGCACAGGGCCTCTCATAGTACGCAAAAGTGTTGCTGCCGGTGGGAGGCGCCCCCGCCGTGCAAACACACCGCTGTACTTTGAGGGGCCCTGTGCCAGTGCCAATGCCAACGAGTGGGCCCCCCCTGCTTGCTCAGGATCACAGCACTTGCAAAGTTGAAATACTTACCTCTCCCTGCTCCACTGCCGTGACGTGGTCCAGATTTCCTGGGCCCACTAATTACTTGAACCAGCCCTACCCACCACAACTTTAGCCAAATGACCCCCAATTTCAAATGCCTTCCAATTATTATAAGGTAAATTACGCTTGACAAGCTTCATTAAGAAGAATGGATGGTTTTGACATTAAAATGGGCACTCTAGGTGTTTTCCTGGCCCCCACTCACTGCCGACTATGCTGCCCCATTGACTTGCATTGGGTTTCCTGTTTCGGTCGATCCCGACTTTACGTCATAATTGGCCGATTTCACTCGACCCGACTTTTGAGATAGTCGGGTTTCGCGAAACCCGGCTCGACTCTAAAAAGGTCAAGGTCGCTCAACTCTACTCACCACACATCTAGATAAGTTCCTTAGGGGTCTACTTTCCAAAATGGTGTCACTTGTGGGGGGTTTCAATGTTTAGGTACATCAGGGGCTCTACAAGCGCAACATGGCATCCTATCTCAATTCCAGTCAATTTTGCATTGAAAAGTCAAATGGCACTCCTTCCCTTCCAAGATCTGCCATGCGCCCAAACAGTTGTTTACCCCCCCACATATGGGGTATCAGCGTACTCAAGACAATTTGCACAACCAACTTTGGGGTTCAATTTCTTCTGTTACCCAAGGGAAAATAAAAAATTGTATGTGAAAAGATCATTTTTGTGAAAAAATATTATTTATTTTTACGACTCTACATTATAAACTTCTGTGAAGCCCTTGGTGGGTCAAAGTGCTGCTCACCATACATCTAGATATGTTTCATAGGGGGTCTACTTTCCAAAGTGGTGTCACCTGTGGGGAGTTTCAATATTTAGGCACAATGTCATGCTGCAGCAATGCAGGTATGTGCAGACTCCACGAAGGAGAGTGGTTGACAGAAAAAGAGGTCACACTTGCCACACCACAGCCCAGTGCACGCTGCACTGCGCTTCCAGGTGGCGACAGAGAGTGTTCAAAACAAACCAAGTTCGTAACAGTTGGTAAGCGTATAGTTTAAAGGTGAAAACAGAACTTGTGGTCAGAATACAAGCCGAGGGTCCAAACCAGCCAGGAGCCAAGGTACCAGAGACGTGAGACAGAACAGAGTCAGAGTAAGCCAAAAGGTCAAAAAGCCAGACAGACGTGCGGTAACAAAGACTGGAAATAGGAGACAAAGTCAGAGTTTTAGCCGAGTCACAAATGGAGGGGATACACACCAAAGTCAAACTAGGTTGGGTACAGGAGACAGGTCAGGTACAGGTAAGGGAGGTCAGAGGAAAAGGAACACAGGGGATTCACAGGTAGCAGTCACACATCATGACACACATTAGTGGCTCTCCAAACGCAACATGGCGTCCCATCTCAATTCCAGTCAATTTTTGTTAGGGCTAGCGGAACGCACCAAATACTAAGACAGATAGAGTATGGTGCGTTCGCAGCCCGGGGTCCACCGTGCAGAGATGGAACCTGCTGCCAAGTAATGACGGACTATATGGCGGTACTCATAAGTATACACACGTGGGTTAAACTTCACCCAGCGTGAAGGAAGCGATCCTGTTGCGTCACAGGATCGCGGTACCGCACATAGAGCGCGAGCAAGTAGTCAGCGAACTCAACCCCAACTAGGTTTGAAGTCCGATTAGACCCTTGCTGGCACAACACCGCAACTGGCTGTGTAAGGAAGCTGAATACCAATATTAGGGCACAAGAGTGCATGCGGTGCCGCACTGACGAACGCCACTAACCACCCAGGCTTGGGTAAGGAAAGCACAGAGGAAGTGCACGGCGCCGTACTGGCGGTCACAGCAACTGGACGCTGTAATGTGTGATTCGTGCTGTAGGATAAGTCGGGCGCTAGATAGCAACCATACACCTTCCGCGAACAGACACACGTATGCAAATGTACACTAGCGCATGGCCGTGCGGTCATGCGCAGTTTATATAGTTGCAGCACAGGAAGTGGCCACAGAAACTTTGCCCTTCCAAGACCTGCCAAGAGGACCAATGGAATGTGCTGCAGGGCCTGAGAACATGACCCTCGATCTCCAACGGGAGATCTTGACCTGGGCATGCTCAGTGTGTGCAGACAAGGACTTAGTCCCAGAGAAGTCTGCTCGCTGCTGACCAGCACTGGCTTTAATGGCAGAAGCTGAAGAAGCAGCAGTAACTCTCTGTACAGAGTGAGACTGAGCAAGACGTTGGGACCGACGTCCCTGCTGAGCAGACTCCACTGCGGCTGGATAAGAATGGGAGACCGCAGCGGAGATGGCTCGAGATTCCCCCTGTGCAGAAGCGGGAACTCGAGACCTAACATTACCCCCACCCCTAGGGGCCCCCCCCTCCCTGGGCCTCGCTACGCTCGAAGGCAGCAATGAGCTGTGGGGTTCGAATGTTTCAGCAGGCTCCCATGACCTGTCCTCTGGGCCATAACCCTTCCAATCCACCAGATAGAACTTTTTGCCGCGTACCACCTTGCACCCCAAAATAGCGTTCACCTCGTAGTCGTCCGTAGACGAACCCGATGTCCCGGCAGATGACTCGGAAAACCGGGTCATGTATACGGGTTTCAAGAGGGACACATGAAAGGTGTCGGTGATACACAAGCGTGGAGGAAGAGCCAAATGGTAGACCACAGGATTAACCTGTTCGAGAACCTTGAAGGGACCCAAGTAGCGAGGAGCAAACTTAGTGGACTCAACTCGCAGCCTGATGTTACGGGCGGAGAGCCACACCAAGTCGCCAGGAGCAAAGGTCGGAGCGGGGCGCCGATGAACATCGGCGGAGGACCTCATTCTCTCCTTGGAGGCCCGAATGGCATCCTGCGTGCGGTCCCAAATGTCCCGTGCCTCCACAGCCCAGTCTGCCACCCTGGAGTCAGCAGAAGACACAGGCATGGGCACAGGAACACGCGGATGCTGGCCATAATTTAGGAGGAATGGAGTCTGACCGGTGGAGTCGGCTACGGCATTGTTAAGTGCAAACTCTGCCCACGGTAGCAAGGATGCCCAGTCATCCTGCCTGGCAGAAACAAAATGTCGTAAATATGTGACCAAGGTCTGGTTGGCCCTTTCTACCAACCCATTCGTCTCGGGATGATATGCCGAAGAGAGATTTAACTCAATACTGAGTAGACGACATAGCTCCCTCCAGAATCGAGACGCAAACTGGGGACCCCGGTCACTAACAATTTTGTCAGGCATACCGTGTAAGCGAAAGATATGCTTGATAAACAAGACAGCCAACGCCCGTGCAGATGGTAGCCGTAGAAGAGGCACCAAATGCACCATTTTGGAAAAATGATCGGTGATCACCCAGATAATGGTGCAATTACGAGACTTGGGTAAGCCAACCACAAAGTCCATCCCGACCATCTCCCAGGGCCTGTCAGCCACGGGCAGAGGATATAGCAAACCAGCTGGCCGTTGCCGAGGAGTCTTGTTCCTGGCGCAAGAGACACACGCCCGAACGTACTCCGCGACATCACGAGCCATATGCGGCCACCAGTATGTCCTCGCCAGTAACTCTGATGTCCTTTTAGTACCAAAATGTCCACCCACCCTGGACGAGTGCGCCCAAGAGAGAACCTCCGGTCGCAAACTAGATGGAACAAAAGTCTTGCCCGGGGGCACAGACTCCAGCGAAAACCGGGTCCACGGTTCTCAAACTCTCGGTGGGGACAATAAGCCGAGGCTCCTCCTCCGCAGATGACACAACGGAGCGAGAGAGAGCGTCGGCCCGAATGTTCTTCTCCCCAGAAAGAAAATGGAGGGTGAAATGAAACCGGGAGAAGAACAAGGACCATCTGGCCTGGCGAGAATTCAACCGCTGAGCTGTCTGCAGATACACCAAATTTTTGTGATCTGTGAAGACTTGGAAGGGAAAACGTGCTCCCTCCAAGAGATGTCTCCACTCCGAGAAAGCCAACTTCATGGCTAGCAACTCCCTGTCCCCGATGGAATAATTCCTCTCTGCTGGTGCGAAGGTCTTGGAGAAAAAGAAGCAAGGATGCTTCCGACCTTGAGCATCCTTTTGGAAGAGGACTGCTCCAGCACCAACAGAAGATAAATGGCTTATCAACATCGGGGCGATGTAGGATGGGAGCGCTAGCGAAGTGTGATTTTATAGAGATAAAAGCCTTGGAGACCTCCTCAGACCACAATTTGGGATCCGCCCCCTTCTTGGTGAGGGCAACCAAGGGAGCTACCAAAGTTGAGAAATGCGGGATGAACTGGCGATAATAATTGATGAACCCCATAAAGCGCTGCACCGCTTTAAGAGAATGGGGTTCCTGCCAGTCCATCACAGCCTGTAGTTTGGCAGGATCTATAGCCAATCCCTGGGCTGAGATGATGTAGCCTAGGAAAGGTAAGGACTCCTGCTCAAACATACACTTCTCCAACTTGGCATAGAGGGAGTTTGCCCGTAGGAGGTCGAAGACTTTGCAAACATCTCTCCGGTGGGAGTCAATATCTGGAGAGTAGATGAGAATATCATCCAGATAGACTACGACCGAGGTGGAAAGCATATCCCGGAAGATATCGTTCACAAAGTCTTGGAAAACGGCTGGGGCATTACAGAGCCCGAAGGGCATCACCAGATATTCATAGTGCCCATCCCTGGTGTTAAAAGCCGTCTTCCATTCATCCCCCTCACGGATGCGAATCAGGTTGTAAGCACCCCGCAGATCTAATTTAGTAAATACCCTTGCTCCCCGAAGCCTATCAAACAGTTCAGATATCAAAGGCAAACGGTATTTATTCTTAACGGTGATGGCGTTAAGACCCCTGTAGTCTATGCATGGACGCAATTCCCCACTCTTCTTCTGCACGAAGAAGAACCCTGCCCCAGCAGGTGACACTGACTTCCTGATGAACCCTCTTGCCAGATTTTCCTGGATGTACTGTGATATTGCCTCCGTCTCCGGGAGAGATAGCGGATAGACTCGACCCCGGGGAGGCTCAGCACCAGGCAAGAGGTCAATAGGACAGTCATAGGGGCGATGGGGCGGAAGGGTCTCCGCCGCCTTTTTGGAGAATACGTCTGCATACGACCAATACTGCTTGGGGAGAGAGGAAAGATCTGCGGGTACCTCAGTTGTAGCTACCTGAACGCACTCCCTCTGACACCTACCCTCACAAGATTCACCCCATCCCAGAATTCTGCCTGAGGACAACTCGATATGAGGAGAGTGGTACTGTAGCCAAGGTATTCCCAACAGGACTTCATCAATTCCCTCTGGAATGACGAGCAGAGAAATAATCTCCTGATGAGATGGCGACATGGACAGAGTAAAAGGGATGGTCTGGTGAGTTATCTGTGAGGGCAGAGTCGACCCATTCACCACTCGTACCGTTACAGGTTGAGCTAGCATAACCAGAGGTATTGCGTGGCGTTGGGCGAAGGCAGAAGACATAAAATTGCCCTCCGCCCCAGAATCCACGCAGAGCTCTACCGAGTGGGAGAATGAGCCTAAAGTAATTGTCCCCTTAAAGGACAATTTAGAGGCAAACGTCGCCGTGTCTAGTGTACCTCCACCTACTACCACTACCACGTTTCCTCGACTGCTGAGGACATCTGGTGGCTAAATGTCCAGACTGCTGGCAAACATGACAGACCCTGAGTGCACAAGCGGTCCGGGACTTAGGTCCCGCTTGTGACACTTCCCTGGCCTCATGTGACTCAGGAACCAGGACCGGAGATTCCAGAGGTTTGGCGAAAGTAGGAGCCAGCCGAAACCTCTGCCTACACTGGGCTCGCTCTAACCTCCGCTCGTTAAAACGGAGGTCAATTCGAGTGGAGACTGTTATTAACTCCTCCAGTGTGGCAGGAATCTCCCTAGTGGCCAGAGCGTCCTTTACATGATCAGCCAAGCCCCTCCAAAATATGGGGATAAGAGCTTTATCCGACCATTCCAGCTCAGATGCTAAAGTGCGGAATTGGACGGCAAAATGACTGACCAAGGACTCACCCTGAGTTAATGCCAGCAGTTGGAGCGCAGTGTCATGGGTGACTTGAGGTCCTAAAAAGACCTGTTTTAAAGTGCTCAAAAACAGAGGAGCACTCTGCACCACATGATCGCCACGCTCCCACAGCGGCGTAGCCCATTCCAATGCCCTGTCCGACAATAGAGACACAATAAATCCCACCTTAGCCCGCTCTGTGGGGAAACGTGCAGCCAGAAGCTCGAGATGAATAGAGCACTCACTCGCGAATCCCCTACAAAATTTGCTATTACCAGAAAATTTTTCTGGCAGCGGGAGGCGAGAAAATGTCGGAACAGGGGTGGCAATGGACAAAGTTGCTGCAGCCACGCTGGCAGCCTGTACAGCAACTGCGGTAACATCCACAGCTGGGGTTGCGCTCTCGAGAGCCGCCAACCTACCCTCCAGCTGCTGCATATACCGCAGGGATTGCTGTTTGTCCGTCATCACTAGCCAGACCCTGGCGCTAGTGTAATGTTAGGGCTAGCGGAACGCACCAAATAATAAGACTGATAGTGTACTGTGCGTTCGTAGCCCGGGGTCCACCGTGCAGAGATGGAACCTGCTGCTGAGTAATGACGGACTATATGGCGGTACTCATAAGTAAACTCGCGTGGGTTAAACTTCACCCAACGTGAAGGAAGCGATCCTGTTGCGTCACAGGATCGCGGTACCGCACATAGAAGGCGAGCAACAGTCAGCGAACTTAACCCCAACTAGGATTGAAGTCCGATTAGACCACTTGCTGGCACAACACCGCAACAGGGTGTGTTAGGCAACTCTTATAATTAGAGCACCGAAGTGCGAACTGTGCCGTGCTGGCAGGCACCACTAAGCACCCAGACGTGGGTCAGGAAGCGCACTACTGGCGCGTGGCGCCGCACTGGCGGTCACAGCAATAGACGCTGATACGTGTGTGACACGTTGAGTGATTTGTCGGGCGCTAGATAGCAGCCAAACTCCATACGCGAACAGTCATACAATAGGGTAGGGGTATTTAATGAACGACTTGCACTCACAACAAACACACGTATTCAATTGTACACTAGCGCATGGCCGTGCGGTCATGCACAGTTTATATAATTGCAGGACAGGAAGTGGCCACAGAAACTTTGCCCTTCCAGGGCCTGCCAAGAGGACCAATGGAATGCGCTGCAGAGGCAGAGCACATGACCCTCGATCTCCAACGGGAGATCTTGCTCTGGGCATGCTCAGTGTGCGCAAACAAGGACTTAGTCCCAGGGAAGTCCGCTCGCCGCTGACCAGCACTGACTTTAATGGCAGGAGCTGAAGAAGCAGCAGTAACTCTCTGTACAGAGTGAGAGCGAGCAAGACACTGGGAGCGACGTCCCTGCTGAGCAGACTCCACTGCGGCTGGAGGAGAATGGGAGACTGCAGCGGAGACGGATCGAGATTCCCCCTGTGCAGCAGAGGAAACTCGACTCCTAACACAAATTGGAGCTGAAGTAAATTTTTTGTGAAAAAAAGTTAAATGTTCATTTTTTTTAACCATTCCAAAAATTCCTGTAAAGGATTAATAAACTTCTTGAATGTGGTTTTGAGCACCTTGAGGGGTGCAGTTTTCAGAATGGTGTCACACTTGGGTATTTTCTATCATATAGACCCCTCAGAGTGACTTAAAATGTGATGTGGTCCCTAAAAAATAATGGTGTTGTAAAAGTAAGAAATTGCTGGTCAACTTTTAACCATTATAACTCCCTAACAAAAAAAATTTGGTTCCAAAATTGTGCTGATGTAAAGTAGACTTGTGGGAAATATTACTTATTAAGTATTTGTGTGACAAACAGTATATCTGTGATTTAAGAACATGCAAATTAAAATTTGGAAAATTGCAACATTTTCAACATTTTCACCAAATTTCCATTTTTTTCACAAACAAATGCAGGTAGTATCAAAGAAATGTTACCACTATCATGAAGTATGATATGTCACGAGAAAACAGTGTCAGAATCATCAGGATGCGTTGAAGCATTCCAGAGTTATAACCTCATAAAAGGACGGTGGTCAGAATAGTAAAAATTGACATGCAAGCCACCCTTGGCGTTAAGGGCAGGCTCAGACTGGCCCATAGGATAACAGAGGAATCCCCCGGTGGGCCCCTGTGTAGATCTGGGCCCCCAACACCACTTTATAAGCAGTATTTGGCATAATTCACTTGATTCTCTCTGTACAGAAAAAAAAGCAGCATATCATCATTCCTTAAGCAAACTTCCCAGTTTATTATTATATAGGAATATAGGTCAATTAGTGAATGAGGGTAGTGTAATATTTGTGTGCAGGTGAAAAGTGGTCCCTGCCAAAGTCAATGTCACTGGTGGGCCCTTGGCAATCCAGTCCGATACTGGTTAAGGGGTTAGCAAAAGATTATTTTTTTGAGAAAAACTGGCGTGGGCTCCCATGCTCCAGAGTTCAGCGTGGGTCAGCCGGCAGAGAAGGCAGCATCAGTGACGGCACCGCTCGTCACTGATGCTGCGTCGGCAGCATCTCATTCATTCACCAGTAGTTTGCAGCTGGGGCGGTCTGATCTTAGCACTGTCTCGGTTGCAAACTGCATTTTCCCCAGATATGGATTACTGCATCGGACACAATGCCGGACAGGTATGGTATATTGTTTACTTTTTTATGTTTATTACAGGAGAATGAGGGCGTTGCATCGATTAGCTGAATATTAAAGATGGAAAACTGTGTAGTGTTTTGTTTCATTAAAATAATGTATTCTGGCTGTGTCTTTATTTATACCTGTAACAACTATAGGATAGGTTATGGATAGGTGTCTTATTGACACCTCTCCATTACTAAGCCGACTTGATGTCACCTTACAATACAAACGTGACATCAACCCCACAACTATTACCCCACTTGCCACCACTACAGGGCAAGTGGGAAGAGAGAGGCTAAGTGCTGGAATTGGTGCATCTTGAAGATGCACTATTTCTGGGGCGCATGAGAGCTGGTGTTTGTAGCCGGGGGGGAGGGGCGGCAATATCCATGGGCCATTCCTAGGCTATGAATATTAGCCCGCAGCTGTCTGTATAGCCTTTTCTGGTTATTAATTTTAGGGGGACTCCATATCATTTTTTTTGGGCCCCCTATTTTAATAGCCAGTAAAAGCTAAATATACAGCTGTGAGCTGATATTAATAGCCTGGGAACCTCCATGGGTATTACCACCTTCCCAGGCTATGAACATCTGCCTCCAGTCGCTGGCTTTCCCTCTCTGTTTAGGAAAACTCCATGGGAGCCCATGCCATTTTTTTAAAAAATAATGTTTTATTAATTCAATACATTTACAGTATGCTGCACACATAATATACTAATTGTATTTGTCACACACATCTATATATCCACCTATTCTGTATGTATGTACTGTATGTAATCCATCTATTCTATACTTTTCTATCTATCTATCTATCTATCTATCTATCTATCTATCTATCTATTTTTTATATATGTGCGTGTGTGTTTTGAAGAATATTTGGTTTTAAAACGATGTGTTTTAGCTACAATGTGATTTTAACATGAGCTTTTACATACAGAGAACTGCTGTATGTAAAAGCTCATGTTAAAACCGCATTGCATATGGATTGCATACATATATCATACGTATACTAGATGCGAGGACATCGTATCATTGCATTGCATAATGATTACACACGGATGACCATATGGAGAACACTTGTGTGATTCTCGCCCGTCAAAATCAGACCGATTTTTTATACGTTGAATGTGACTCAAGCCTTACCCAAATAACGACCAAGCGAAGTAAATTTATAGCCTTTGTTTATGGGTTTTAACCCTTCACCATTGTAAATTTATGATGATTGTGGAGGCCATATCATCTATCATCATATCAAAAATAATGTTTGATTGAAAAACTCAAAATTACTTTTGTCAGTTTAAAGTTGTTTCAGTGATCTTTTGATGGTTTTCTTACTTTAACAGACGGGTACCAACAATTTTGTCCACGAATGTACATATTGCATCTTGCACTTGTCCACATTTGTTTCATTCTGTTTGGAGATGCTGATCACATTTATTTTTTTATAGTTTCAAAGAGAGGTGTCAATATTCAGTAAGAGTGAGTTGATTCTAAACAAATAAAATTAATTTAAAATTTCCTAGCATTTGTGGATTTTAGTAAATCATAATTTGGGGGAATTTAATTTGTATAAATCCAGCTAAATGGTGGTCAGCCTCTTTCTCCTTCACCTGCCCTACAGGCACTGGCTATGCCTCGATGTCCATTCAGACATCATGATGGGCATCAGCCTACAACCTGACTTGAGCAAATTCACATCACAGGGTTCTGATTTTAGAACTTGTATCGAAATATAGAAGAGACTAGGATGTGGAGAAGGAAGAGAGGGAAAGCCCAGCGGAGAGTTGTGGTGGCCGTATAGGTGAGTATACATTTTTAGAATTTTTTAAATCCCTTACCGGCCAATGTGTTGGGAGATCTCACAGTATAATAAACAGCTTATTTTAACAATAATTTGGACTCCTTCAATTATTACCAAATAAATTCTAAGCAATTCGAATTTCCCAGCCAATTTTTTGTGAATAAATTGAATTTTTGTCAGATATATTCATCTCTTGTTAACGTATGTGAAAAGGAGATGGGGAACATGGCAGGTTTATAATTTACATTCACTGAAAACATGACAATATTCATCATTGATTACGTCGTGGACCACAATATGGACTTCATAAGGCAGCATCAATAGTAAAAAGTTGGACCGGGATGGGGCAACACACTGGCACTGACTGGAGGGGAGTAGGGAGGGGGAACTGACTGGAAGAGAGTAGGGAGGGGCCAATTCGCGGCCAGACTAAGCCTGTCACTGATTGGCCGCGGCCTGCCGGGAGCGACCAATCAGCGATGCGGGATTTCTCTTACAGACAGACAGACAAACAGACGGAAGTACCCCTTAGATGATTATATAGATAGATTGTCTATTGTCTGTACAAGTCCCCTCTATAATGTAAAGCACTGCGGAATATGTTGGCGCTGTATAAATAAAATTATTATTATTATTATAATACGTCAATATTAGAGGGACTGGCTGACCACCTAATATGTATGCCCCCTCATCTGTACTCTGCAGATGATGCAGGAGAAAAAAGGAGTGGGCTTTAAACTCCAAAACACCTTATTCCTTTGTTTCCAGGAAAAATAAGCCACTGCCGCAGGTTTCTTTTCTTTCTTCATTGAAAATGCAAAAACACGCAGCCAAGTTGAGTGATCATATAAATCTCGTATATGACCAGCTTTAAGAATGGACACAAAATATCTATAACCTAAGTGGTTGAAATATATGTGTGCCTTTATAGCCACACTTTGTACCAAACTTTCCTGCACACGATTTCATTGCAAAAAGATGTAGAAAAAAACATTAATGAGAAGTATCTGTATCAGTGCAATCAATGACTATTTTTAAAGTTACATATATTTTCTTTGGCAGTTTGCACAAGATATCCTTTCTTTGCTAGCCAGGCTTCATAAACTAAAATATAAAATACTAAATGTAGCAAATTACTTTAAATGAAATTTCCAGTTCCTTTTACTCAGTTGCTTGGATTGTGACAGCACAGAAACATGATATTGAACTCTAATGTAATTTCAAGAGCCAGCACAACCCAATTAGCTTCAGTGGAAATAAGTTTGGAAACTAAAACCTTCTTTTACTACAGTTTCTTAGTAGAAAGAATAATATAAAGTCAAAAATATGAAATAAAAAACAAATCAAATTGTATTACCGTATTCTCATTACCAATAGTCATATTTTAAAAAGGCTATGAGTTTTTTTTTTCTGTCATTTTTTACATCCTAATCACTTAGACTGCAAATTTCCTCCTAATGGCTTATGCTCATTTGCGAGAAAACGGACGAATTCAATCCGATAAAAAATCAGATTGCATTGTGACCAATTCACATGTGATTCAATAGGTTACATGTCATCTGCGATTTTTTTTCTGCTGAAATCGTACTGAGAAAAAAATCTCAGCATGGTGTGATTTTACTGCATATCTCAATGGGTGCGAGCAAAATAATCTTACAGCTGCATCTTAGGGGACCCCAAAAAAATGACGTAGGGTCCTGCTATAATTAATAACCAGCAAAGTCTAAGCAGACTGTTTTTTTTCACCAATTAAATAAAAAACAACTTAGACATGTTTGATGTCTATAAACTCATAATGACCTGGAGAATCATAATGGAAGGTCAGTTTTAGCATTTGGTGAACATAGTAAGAAAAAATCCCAGAAACAGTTGTGGAATTACATTTTTTTTGCAATTTCACTGCACTTGGAACCTTTTTCCCGCTTTTGAGTACATGATGTGGTAAAACTAATGATGTTGTTCAAAAGTACAACTTGTCCCGCAAAAAAAATACCCTGGCATGGCCATATTGATGGACAAATATAAAAGTTATGGCTCTGAGAAGAAGGGGAGCGAAAAGTAGAAATGCAAAAATGAAAAGGGGCTCTATCATGAAGTGGTTAATAGCCTAGGAAGAGGCCATGGAATTTGCCCCCCTCAGGCTAAAAACATCAGCTCCCAAGTGGCAAGTGGGAAAGTGGGGTAATAATTGGGGGCGGTGATGACACTTTTGTTTTGTCAGGTGACCTTGAGCCTAGAGGTTGGTAGTGGAGTGACGTCTATAAGATGCTCTCATTACTAACCCCATAGTCATATTGTATAAAAACACACACAAAGAATAAAGTCCTTTAATTGAAAGAATGACACAGATTCTTCTAATAAATTTTAATTAAACCATACTTACTGCATCGCCCATTCCAGTAATGTCATTGTCCTCTGCAAGAGAATTAAAATAACAAACAACAATATGCCTCACCTGTCCGCTAAGAAGATAAGACTGCATGGTGGCATGATGCGACCATACAGCCTGACATCCAGCAGAGACACTTAGCAGCATCTGCAACCGTTGCACTGTGTCTCTCGCTGAACTCCTGTAATCTGTCGGACGTCACCGCAAACATGAGTTCTGGGAACTCACTTCACCTAACTGATATCAGCGTGAGTGCCGTGGGAAAATTTATGGAGTTGACGGTTAGGGCTTACAGTTTACAAGTGAGAGAAAGGACCCCACTCACTGTTAGAACTTACACTCTACTAAGAAGGAGATTTACCCAGTGACAAAAATATCTCTGCTATACAATCTGATCTCTGATGACCCGGGTATTTTGCATCACTCTACAAAGTATGATGATAATCTGTAACATGTCATGGTAGCGGGTCCTAATGGGGAAACTCACACAGCAACACAAAATGACATTTTCCTGCTCTCTGATGCTTAACCCCTTTACCCCCAAGGGTGGTTTGCATGTTATGGACCGGGCCAATTTTTACAATTCTGACCACTGTCCCTTTATGAGGTTATAACTCTGGAACGCTTCAACGGATCCCGGTGATTCTGACATTGTTTTCTCATGACATATTGTACTTCATGATAGTGGTAAAATTTCTTTGATATTACCTGCATTTATTTGTGAAAAAAACAGAAATATGGCGAACATTTTGAAAATTTCGCAATTTTCCAACTTTGAATTTTTATGCAATTAAATCACAGAGATATGTCACACAAAATACTTAATAAGTAACATTTCCCACATGTCTACTTTACATCAGCACAATTTTGGAACCAAAATTTTTTTTTGTTAGGGAGTTATAAGGGTTAAAAGTTGACCAGCAATTTCTCATTTTTACAACACCATTTTATTTTAGGGACCACATCTCATTTGAAGTCATTTTGAGGGGTCTATATGATAGAAAATACCCAAGTGTGACACCATTCTAAAAACTGCACCCCTCAAGGTTCTCAAAACCACATTCAGGAAGTTTATTAACCCTTCAGGTGTTTCACAGGAATTTTTGGAATGTTTAAATAAAAATTAACATTTAACTTTTTTTCACAAAAAATTTACTTCAGCTCCAATTTGTTTTATTTTACCAAGGGTTACCGGAGAAAATGGACCCCAAACCTTGTTGTACAATTTGTCCTGAGTACGCCAATACGCCATAAGTGGAGGTAAACTACTGTTTGGGCGCATGACAGATCTTGGAAGCGAAGGAGCGCCATTTGACTTTTTAATGCAAAATTGACTAGAATTGAGATGGGACACCATGTTGCGTTTGGAGAGCCCCTGATGTGCCTAAACATTGAAACCCCCCACAAGTGACACCATTTTGGAAAGTAGACCCCCTAAGGAACTTATCTAGAGGTGTGGTGAGCACTTTGACCCACCAAGTGCTTCACAGAAGTTTATAATGCAGAACCGTAAAAATAAAAAATCATTTTTTTTCACAAAAATTATCTTTTCGCCCCCAATTTTTTATTTTCCCAATGGTAAGAGAAGAAACTGGAACAAAAAAGTTGTTGCACAATTTGTCCTGAGTACGCTGATACCCCATATGTGGGGGTAAACCACTGTTTGGGCGCATGGGAGAGCTCGGAAGGGAAGGAGCCCCGTTTGACCTTTCAATGCAAAATTGACAGGAATTGAGATGGGACGCCATGTTGCGTTTGAAGAGCCACTGATGTGCCTAAACATTGAAACCCCCCACAAGTGACACCATTTTGGAAAGTAGACCCCCTAAGGAACTTATCTAGAGGTGTGGTGAGCACTTTGACCCACCAAGTGCTTCACAGAAGTTTATAATGCAGAACCGTAAAAATAAAAAATCATTTTTTTTTCACAAAAATTATCTTTTCGCCCCCAATTTTTTATTTTCCCAATAGTAAGAGAAGAAATTGGAACCAAAAAGTTGTTGTACAATTTGTCCTGAATACGCTGATACCCCATATGTGGGGTTAAACCACTGTTTGGGCGCATGGGAGAGCTTGGAAGGGAAGGAGCGCCGTTTGACTTTTCAATGCAAAATCCACAGGAATTGGGATGAGACGCCATGTTGCGTTTGGAGAGCCATTGATGTGCCTAAACATTGAAACCCCCCACAAGTGACACCATTTTGGAAAGTAGACCCCCTAAGGAACTTATCTAGATGTGTGGTGAGCACTTTGACCCACCAAGAGCTTCACAGAAGTTTATAATGCAGAGCCGTAAAAATAAAACAAAAATTTTTTCCCACAAAAATTATTTTTTAATCCCCAGTTTTATATTTTCCCAAGGGTAACAGGAGAAATTGGACCCCAAAAGTTGTTGAGCAATTTGTCCTGAGTGCGCTGATACCCCATATGTGGGGGGAACCACCGTTTGGGCGCATGGGAGGGCTCGGAAGGGAAGGAGCGCCATTTGGAATACAGACTTAGATGGAATGTTCTGCAGGCGTCACATTGCGTTTGCAGAGCCCCTAATGTACCTAAACAGTAGAAACCCCCCACAAGTGACCCCATATTGGAAACTAGACCCCCCAAGGAACTTATCTAGATGTGTTGTGAGAACTTTGAGCCCCCAAGTGTTTCACTACAGTTTCTAACGCAGAGCCATGAAAAAAAAAAAAATTCCCCCAAAATTATTTTTTAGCCCCCAGTTTTGTATTTTCTCGAGGGTAACAGGAGAAATTGGACCCCAAAAGTTGTTGTCCAATTTGTCCTGAGTGCGCTGATGCCCCATATGTGGGGGGGATCCACCGTTTGGGCGCATGGGAGGGCTCGGAAGGGAAGGAGAGCCATTTGGAATGCAGACTTAGATGGAATGGTCTGCAGGCGTCACATTGCGTTTGCAGAGCCCCTAATGTACCTAAACAGTAGAAACCCCCCACAAGTGACCCCATATTGGAAACTAGACCCACCCACGAACCTATCTAGATGTGTTGTGAGAACTTTGAGCCCCCAAGTGTTTCACTACAGTTTATAACGCCGAGCCGTGAAAATAAAAAATCTTTTTTTTTCCCACAAAAATTATTTTTTAGCCCCCAGTTTTGTATTTTCCCAAGGGTAACAGGAGAAATTGGACCCCAAAAGTTGTTGTCCAATTTGTCCTGACTACGCTGATACCCCATATGTTGGGGTAAACTCCTGTTTGGACACACGGGAGAGCTCGGAAGGGAAGGAGCACTGTTTTACTTTTTCAACGCAGAATTGGCTGGAATTGAGATCGGACGCCATGTCGCGTTTGGAGAGCCCCTGAAGTGTCTAAACAGTGGAAACCCCCAAATTATAACTGAAACCCTAATCCAAACACACCCCTAACCCTAATTCCAACGGTAACCCTAACCACACCTCTAACCCAGACACACCCCTAACCCTAATCCCAACCCTATTCCCAACCGCAAATGTAATCCAAACCCTAACCCTAACTTTAGCCCCAGCCCTAACTGTAGCCTTAACCCTAACTGTAGCCTTAACCCTAGCCCTAACCCTAGCCCTAACCCTAGCCCTAGCCCTAACCCTAGCCCTAACCCTAGCCCTAACCCTAGCCCTAACCCTAACCCTAGCCCTAGCCCTAACCCTAGCCCTAACCCTAGCCCTAACCCTAACCCTAGCCCTAACCCTAACCCTAGCCCTAACCCTAATGGGAAAATGGAAATAAATACATTTTTTTAATTTTTTTTATTTTTCCCTAACTAAGGGGGTGATGAAGGGGGGTTTGATTTACTTTTATAGCGGGTTTTTTAGCGGATTTTTATGATTGGCAGCCGTCACACACTGAAACTAAAAGAAAGAACCTGGCACTCAACTTAATGCTCGTGAGATTTTAATGGTAGTAGCCAAAAAAAAACGTTTCGGTCCTATATCTGGACCTTCATCAGTTACGTACTATGATGAAAAAGTGAATGACTGTAGTGTCATATAAGGCACAGCATGGTCTGCGTCTGGTATTTGCGCAGATAGGTTTAGGCACACAGACTGGACTTATTAACGCTGATAGGTGCTGTGCTTGTGTCCAGACACGGAATCCCCGCTTGTCAAGAGACAAGCGGGGATTCCGTGTCTGGACACAAGCACAGCACCTATCAGCGTTAACTGATGAAGGTCCAGATATTTTTTTTGGCTACTACCATTAAAATCTCAAGAGCATTAAGTTGAGTGCCAGGTTCTTTCTTTTAGTATCACATGGTGTGGGAACCTACCTGGGCACCACTAGTAGTAGTGCACACGGCTTTATCTTTGAAGTCACACACTGAAAGACGCTTTTTATTGCAAAAAATATTTTTTGCGTTACCACATTTTGAGAGCTATAATTTTTCCATATTTTGGTCCACAGAATCATGTGAGGTCTTGATTTTTGCGGGACGAGTTGACATTTTTATTGGTAACATTTTCGGGCACGTGACATTTTTTGATCGCTTTTTATTCCGATTTTTGTGAGGCAGAATGACCAAAAACCAGCTATTCATGAATTTCTTTTGGGGGAGGCGTTTATACCGTTCCGCGTTTGGTAAAATTGATAAAGCAGTTTTATTCTTCGGGTCAGTACGATTACAGCGACACCTCATTTATTTCATTTTTTTAATGTTTTGGCGCTTTTATACGATAAAAACTATTTTATAGAAAAAATAATTATTTATGCATCGCTTTATTCTGAGGACTATAACTTTTTTATTTTTTTGCTGATGTTGCTGTATGGTGGCTCGTTTTTTGCGGGACAAGAGGACGCTTTCAACGGTACCATGGTTATTTATATCTGTCTTTTTGATCGCGTGTTATTCCACTTTTTGTTCGGCGGTATGATAATAAAGCATTGTTTTTTGTCTCGTTTTTTTTTTTTTTTCTTACGGTGTTTACTGAAGGGGTTAACTAGTGGGACAGTTTTATAGGTCGGGTCGTTACGGACGCGGCGATACTAAATATGTGTACTTTTATTGTTTGTTTTTTTTATTTAGATAAAGAAATGTATTTATGGGAATAATATTTTTTTTTTTCATTTTTTAGGATTTTTTTTTTTTTTTTACACACTTGTAAAAAACTTTTTTAACTTTTTTACTTTGTCCCAGGGGGGGACAATACAGATCGGTGATCTGCCAGTTTGCACAGCACTCTGACAGATCACCGATCTGTCTGAGAGCAGTACAGCGTTACCAAGTGCCTGCTCTGAGCAGGCACTTGGTAAGCCACCTCCCTCCCTGCAGGACCCGGATCCGCGGCCATCTTGGATCGGGACTTTCTGCAGGGAGGGAGGTAGGAGACCCCCGGAGCAACGCGATCACATCGCGTTGCTGCTGGGGTCTCAGGGAAGCCCGCAGGGAAGCTTCCCTGTACCGCCGGCACATCGCGATCATGTTTGATCGCGGTGTGCCGGGGGTTAATGTGCCGGGGGCGGTCCGTGACCGCTCCTGGCACATAGTGCCAGATGTCAGCTGCGATAAGCAGCTGACACCCGGCCACGATCGGCCGCGCTCCCCCCGTGAGCGCGGCCGATCGCCTATGACGTACTCTTCCGTCCGTGGGAAGTAAAGCCCACCCCACATGGACGGAATAGTACGTCTAATGGCAGAAAGGGGTTAATCAGTGTAGGAAATAGAGCCAGGTAATTTTTTTTTGTGAACTGAGAATTGAATCTCAAAATGTTGGAATTTGTGTGAAACAGTGAAATTCAGGAAATTAGACTTAGACTCGATCCTCTGGGAATCTATCTGATCATCTCTATTTGAAAACATTTATATTCCAGGAAAAATGGTATGAAATGTTTTTACCTGGTGATGGTCTATTGGGCATTTATTAACCCTAGAACGCATACCTGGGACCTCGCAGGCCTGCCAGGTTACTTGTTTTCTATTTTCTGTAAAAGTATTTTAGTTAGAATTTTGAAAATCTAGGTAATCCTCAGGTTGTAGTAGTTGTTGTTAGTAATTTCCAGTTATTCATATATTTTTATGTTACAGACATTTCGGTATAACAACCTTTTTTGGGGACTACCCCATATTCACGCACCTGGGGCCTTTTAGGCCTGTACTAGGTTTACATGTGATACTCAGTCTTTTTGTCTGTATTGTTGCTGGTGAAGAACTTTTATGACTCTTTGATTATGGGTTGAATGGTCTGATTTACTGTGGCAAAGAAGCTGATGCTCCAGTCCAGAAAGACCTATGTTCCGACATAGTAAAAACACTTGCTCCACCAATTTTCAATTCAGGAAAAAATATTACAATGGATAATTACTTTCCCAATTTTGAAATGGTCAACTTTTTGCTTCAAAAGCAACTTACACTTGTTGGTACTATGAGGCCAAACCGCCGCGAAATTTTTCCAATCATGAAGCACAATGCACAGCGAACAATCTACGAGAGTGTATTCGGTTTCTGCAATCAAGCAACAATGGTGTCTTATAAAGCCAAGAAAGAAAAATCCGTGATATTACTGAGTACAATGCATCATGATGGAAGTATTGACACTAGTGTTGAGCGATACCTTCCGATATCGGAAAGTATCGGTATCGGTTTGGATCGGCCGATATTCAAAAAATATCGGATATCGCCGATACCGATACCCGATCCCAATGCAAGTCAATGGGACCAAAATATCGGAATTAAAATAAACCCTTTCTTTCCTTGTAGGTTCATTCTACATGAAGGAAAACAACTAAGAATAATGCCGGATGTATTTGGGGAGGTGGCGGAGACATTAAAGTCATAGAGGTTTATCCCAATCAAATAGAATAGCATGTTTTTTGTTTTTTTTTAAGACGTTCGGAGTGACAAAGATATTGACTATGTAAATTTTTTTTTTATTTTGTCAGATATTGATGTTTCACTATTCCACGCCCTTCCCCTTCTTTTTTTTCTTTTTTTTTTTCTTTTCCCACACTTTCATCTTCATCATCATCAGCATCTTTGACATCAACTTCTTCACCTTATTCATCTTCTTCTTCATCTTCTACCTATTTTTTTTTTTTTATTACATTCTTCATATTCATTTTATTCAACTATTATTATTCTTCTTATTCTACATATTCTTTTTATTCCACTGTTATTATTCTTCCTATTCTACTTCTTCATCATATTCTCATTTGTGACAGGCATTCCCGTAGTTGTTATCTATAAAAGTTTGAAGATTACACCTTCCGTTCTGCCAGTCACAAAAGTTACATTTGTCCGCGTTCAGTTTGGCCTGCAGCATCAGGCTTTATCCAGGGGCACCACGAGGAGGAACGGACTCACCCCCATACACTGCTTAGTCTTCTTCTGCATATAATTTAGATAATATCTTTTGCTCTGATATTAAGTCTTATGCTTAATGTTCTTCTGCTCTTTGTTCTGCAGCCTCTTGTTCTTCTGCTTCTCGGTCTTCCATGTTGTCGTCTCCAGGGTCGTCGTCTCCAGTGTCGTCATCTCCACTGTCGTCGTCTCCGCCGTCGTCGTCGTCGTCATCGGGGTGGTCTTCCGTGTCGTCGTCATCGTGGTGGTCTTCCGGGTCGTCGACGTTAGGGTCTTCAACTTGGAAATGTAGCAGAAGGTACAAGAAGGCTGAGAAAATGCCAAGAACCAGCTGATGGAACTGGAACTCGGATGGCTACCCGAAGGTTCAAGAGCCTATGGAACTACCGAGGACCAGCTGACGTTACTGGAACCCGGTTACTAAGCAGGAGGTACCCGTGCTAAAAAGCACTACCAAGGACCGCCTGACGTTGACGGAACTCGGATACCCAGAAGGAGGCACCTAAGCCAAAGGCTCTGCCCGGAACCAGCTGACGTTACTGGAACCAGGATGGGGAGCAGAAGGTACAAGAGCAAAAGACACTGCCGAGAACCAGCTGACGGTACTGGAACCCGGATGGGTAGCCGAAGGTCCAAGAGCCAATGGAACTACCGAGGACCAGCTGACGTTACTGGAACCCGGTTACTAAGCAGGAGGTACCCGTGCCTGAAAGCACTACCAAGGACCACCTGACGTTGGTGGAACTTGGATACCCAGAAGGAGGCACCTAAGCCAAAGGCTCTGCCCGGAACCAGCTGACGGTACTGGAACCAGGATGGGGAGCAGAAGGTACAAGAGCAAAAGACACTGCCGAGAACCAGCTGACGGTGCTGGAACCAGGTGGTGGACCCCAAGGCCCACAGGAGAGGAGAGAACAGCTAGGCCGCGAGGCAGCCGCAGTTACCGAACCCCAACAGTCCTACAGGGGGAGCTGGGCCTACTGGCACTACAGAACCAGCCTTGACTACCAGTTCACGCAGCCCACATAGGAAGCTCCTAAACTGGAGGCACCCTGGAGTTGGCTAACCCGACCGCACCACGACGAGGCAAGCATAGGTGTCTCAGTGAGCTTGACACAACCCGGAAACAGCTGACGGTGCTGAAACCAGGCTTGGCACGAGGGAGTACCTGTGACAAAAACACTGCCGAGAACCAGCTGGCGGTGCTGGAACCCGGATGCGTTGCCCCAGTGTGCAAGAGCCAATGGCACGACCGAGGACCAGCTGACGGTGCTGGAACCCGGTTACTAAGCTGTAGGTGCCCGCGCTTAAAAGCACTACCAAGGACCGCCTGGCGTTGGCGGAACTCGGATACCCAGGAGGAGGCACCTAAGCCAAAGGCTCGGCCCGGAACCAGCTGACGGTGCTGGAACCAGGTGGTGGACCCGAAGGTCCACAGGAGAGGAGAGAACAGCTAGGCCGCGAGGCAGCCGCAGTTACCGAACCCCAACAGTCCTACAGGGGGAGCTGGGCCTACTGGCACTACAGAACCAGCCTTGACTACCAGTTCACGCAGCCCACATAGGAAGCTCCTAAACTGGAGGCACCCTGGAGTTGGCTAACCCGACCGCACCACGACGAGGCAAGCATAGGTGTCTCAGTGAGCTTGACACAACCCGGAAACAGCTGACGGTGCTGAAACCAGGCTTGGCACGAGGGAGTACCTGTGACAAAAACACTGCCGAGAACCAGCTGGCGGTGCTGGAACCCGGATGCGTTGCCCCAGTGTGCAAGAGCCAATGGCACGACCGAGGACCAGCTGACGGTGCTGGAACCCGGTTACTAAGCTGTAGGTGCCCGCGCTTAAAAGCACTACCAAGGACCGCCTGGCGTTGGCGGAACTCGGATACCCAGGAGGAGGCACCTAAGCCAAAGGCTCGGCCCGGAACTAGCTGACGGTGCTGGAACCAGGTGGTGGACCCCAAGGCCCACAGGAGAGGAGAGAACAGCTAGGCCGCGAGGCAGCCGCAGTTACCGAACCCCAACAGTCCTACAGGGGGAGCTGGGCCTACTGGCACTACAGAACCAGCCTTGACTACCAGTTCACGCAGCCCACATAGGAAGCTCCTAAACTGGAGGCACCCTGGAGTTGGCTAACCCGACCGCACCACGACGAGGCAAGCATAGGTGTCTCAGTGAGCTTGACACAACCCGGAAACAGCTGACGGTGCTGAAACCAGGCTTGGCACGAGGGAGTACCTGTGACAAAAACACTGCCGAGAACCAGCTGGCGGTGCTGGAACCCGGATGCGTTGCCCCAGTGTGCAAGAGCCAATGGCACGACCGAGGACCAGCTGACGGTGCTGGAACCCGGTTACTAAGCTGTAGGTGCCCGCGCTTAAAAGCACTACCAAGGACCGCCTGGCGTTGGCGGAACTCGGATACCCAGGAGGAGGCACCTAAGCCAAAGGCTCGGCCCGGAACCAGCTGACGGTGCTGGAACCAGGTGGTGGACCCGAAGGTCCACAGGAGAGGAGAGAACAGATAGGCCGCGAGGCAGCCGCAGTTACCGAACCCCAACAGTCCTACAGGGGGAGCTGGGCCTACTGGCACTACAGAACCAGCCTTGACTACCAGTTCACGCAGCCCACATAGGAAGCTCCTAAACTGGAGGCACCCTGGAGTTGGCTAACCCGACCGCACCACGACGAGGCAAGCATAGGTGTCTCAGTGAGCTTGACACAACCCGGAAACAGCTGACGGTGCTGAAACCAGGCTTGGCACGAGGGAGTACCTGTGACAAAAACACTGCCGAGAACCAGCTGGCGGTGCTGGAACCCGGATGCGTTGCCCCAGTGTGCAAGAGCCAATGGCACGACCGAGGACCAGCTGACGGTGCTGGAACCCGGTTACTAAGCTGTAGGTGCCCGCGCTTAAAAGCACTACCAAGGACCGCCTGGCGTTGGCGGAACTCGGATACCCAGGAGGAGGCACCTAAGCCAAAGGCTCGGCCCGGAACCAGCTGACGGTGCTGGAACCAGGTGGTGGACCCCAAGGCCCACAGGAGAAGAGAGAACAGCTAGGCCGCGAGGCAGCCGCAGTTACCGAACCCCAACAGTCCTACAGGGGGAGCTGGGCCTACTGGCACTACAGAACCAGCCTTGACTACCAGTTCACGCAGCCCACATAGGAAGCTCCTAAACTGGAGGCACCCTGGAGTTGGCTAACCCGACCGCACCACGACGAGGCAAGCATAGGTGTCTCAGTGAGCTTGACACAACCCGGAAACAGCTGACGGTGCTGAAACCAGGCTTGGCACGAGGGAGTACCTGTGACAAGAACACTGCCGAGAACCAGCTGGCGGTGCTGGAACCCGGATGCGTTGCCCCAGTGTGCAAGAGCCAATGGCACGACCGAGGACCAGCTGACGGTGCTGGAACCCGGTTACTAAGCTGTAGGTGCCCGCGCTTAAAAGCACTACCAAGGACCGCCTGGCGTTGGCGGAACTCGGATACCCAGGAGGAGGCACCTAAGCCAAAGGCTCGGCCCGGAACCAGCTGACGGTGCTGGAACCAGGTGGTGGACCCGAAGGTCCACAGGAGAGGAGAGAACAGCTAGGCCGCGAGGCAGCCGCAGTTACCGAACCCCAACAGTCCTACAGGGGGAGCTGGGCCTACTGGCACTACAGAACCAGCCTTGACTACCAGTTCACGCAGCCCACATAGGAAGCTCCTAAACTGGAGGCACCCTGGAGTTGGCTAACCCGACCGCACCACGACGAGGCAAGCATAGGTGTCTCAGTGAGCTTGACACAACCCGGAAACAGCTGACGGTGCTGAAACCAGGCTTGGCACGAGGGAGTACCTGTGACAAAAACACTGCCGAGAACCAGCTGGCGGTGCTGGAACCCGGATGCGTTGCCCCAGTGTGCAAGAGCCAATGGCACGACCGAGGACCAGCTGACGGTGCTGGAACCCGGTTACTAAGCTGTAGGTGCCCGCGCTTAAAAGCACTACCAAGGACCGCCTGGCGTTGGCGGAACTCGGATACCCAGGAGGAGGCACCTAAGCCAAAGGCTCGGCCCGGAACCAGCTGACGGTGCTGGAACCAGGTGGTGGACCCGAAGGTCCACAGGAGAGGAGAGAACAGCTAGGCCGCGAGGCAGCCGCAGTTACCGAACCCCAACAGTCCTACAGGGGGAGCTGGGCCTACTGGCACTACAGAACCAGCCTTGACTACCAGTTCACGCAGCCCACATAGGAAGCTCCTAAACTGGAGGCACCCTGGAGTTGGCTAACCCGACCGCACCACGACGAGGCAAGCATAGGTGTCTCAGTGAGCTTGACACAACCCGGAAACAGCTGACGGTGCTGAAACCAGGCTTGGCACGAGGGAGTACCTGTGACAAAAACACTGCCGAGAACCAGCTGGCGGTGCTGGAACCCGGATGCGTTGCCCCAGTGTGCAAGAGCCAATGGCACGACCGAGGACCAGCTGACGGTGCTGGAACCCGGTTACTAAGCTGTAGGTGCCCGCGCTTAAAAGCACTACCAAGGACCGCCTGGCGTTGGCGGAACTCGGATACCCAGGAGGAGGCACCTAAGCCAAAGGCTCGGCCCGGAACCAGCTGACGGTGCTGGAACCAGGTGGTGGACCCCAAGGCCCACAGGAGAGGAGAGAACAGCTAGGCCGCGAGGCAGCCGCAGTTACCGAACCCCAACAGTCCTACAGGGGGAGCTGGGCCTACTGGCACTACAGAACCAGCCTTGACTACCAGTTCACGCAGCCCACATAGGAAGCTCCTAAACTGGAGGCACCCTGGAGTTGGCTAACTCGACCGCACCACGACGGGGCAAGCATAGGCGTCTCAGTGAAGTTGACACAACCCGGAAACAGCTGACGGTGCTGAAACCAGGCTTGGCACGAGGGAGTACCTGTGACAAGAACACTGCCGAGAACCAGCTGGCGGTGCTGGAACACGGATGCGTTGCCTTGCCTATTAAAGATTGTCTTCCTAGAGCCCCAACTAGCGGTGTTGGAGCAAAGGGTAAGCAGGGGGAGATGAGTGTAGGCCGAAGCCTGCACTGGAGGCAGCTTTGTGTCTGCGTTGCGTTTGCAGGACACTTTGCCGGCTACACACTGGGGGAACAGCTGGCGTTGCTGAACCCCACTAACACAATGGCGTGTGTTTTTCTCTGTGCAGCTAGCACTTGCGGGCAAAAACTAGCGATGTTAGAGCCCGTGTTGAAGCAGGAGGAGGAGGAGAGGAGCAGAGTGTAGGCCGAAGCTTAGTTGAACCAATTTCAAAGGAAACCTTTAACCCCCCCCTCAGGTGTTACAAAGTACAAGAGACACACCTTGTGCAGTATTAATGCTGCACAAGTGAAAGGTTGCTCTATTAATTTGTCTACTTGCACACGCTGAATGAAAGACATACACAATTTACCCCATTCTACAGTCAAACTGTAGTGGATGCGTGACTTGGTTTTTTGATGAGACGCAGCACAGGTGTCCAAAATAACGCCTTGGTGCTTGGAGCAGCTTCCTGAGCGTTGTTATTTGCTGTACAGGAGTCTGCGCTCTTGTGTTATCCCTTGGCAATGCCCTGTTAGCGCTGCCCATCTTATGACATCATTTCATGTTGGCCGGTGCGGTTAACGATGGCCATAAATCCCAGACCCACAGTGTCTTTTCATAAAGCCACACTGCGGTGCTGGGATTCGTGGCCTTGAGCAGTAAATATTTTGGCCGCTCACACACGTCCTTACACCTGCTTCAGACTGGGCGGCCTCTGCTGATCCCTTCTCGCATGCCGCGGCCATGAGGCTGCACAGTCTGAAGAAGGCTGAAGGAGATGAGTTAAGACAGGCGAAGATATGCACTGCTCGTGCCCATCAATCACACCCTCGCAGTCAAAATAATTAAGACAACGAGGAGCATTTTATTCAGGCAGGGCGGACGAACAGGCGCAAGTAGCCAACCAATGATGTCAGAAGACGGGAAGCGCTACCAAGGGGGGTGCTGCGTATCATTAGAAAGGAAAGTCACACCTCAGGGACAGTGGAATGGTCTCAAAGAGACACATTTTGTACGTGTTGAGTTCCACGTGGGCAAGGAGAAAACATCAGCCACCTTGTACAAATGCAGCAGTACTGCTGTACAAGGTGGCTGTTATACATAGAAACACCTGGGGGTGGGGGCCAGGCTCCCTTCAATTTCAGTTCATGTGCCTGCGTGGCGTTTGCAGGTCACGTTGCAAGCTGCACAGCAGGGGAACAGCTGGCGGTGCTGAACCCCACTAACACATTGGCTGGTGTTTTTCTCTGTGCAGCTAGCATTTCCGGGCAAAAACTAGCGGTGTTTGAGCCCAGGGTCAGCAGGAGGAGGAGGAGAGGAGCAAAGTGTAGGCCGAAGCCTGCACTGGTGGCAGCTTTTGGTCGGTTGTGCCAGCGTGGCTTGTGCTGGACACGATGCCGGCTACACAGCGGGGGAACAGCTGGCGTTGCTGAACCCCACTAACACATTGGCTGGTGTTTTTCTCTGTGCAGCTAGCATTTCCGGGCAAAAACTAGCGGTGTTTGAGCCCAGGGTCAGCAGGAGGAGGAGGAGAGGAGCAAAGTGTAGGCCGAAGCCTGCACTGGTGGCAGCTTTTGGTCGGTTGTGCCAGCGTGGCTTGTGCTGGACACGATGCCGGCTACACAGCGGGGGAACAGCTGGCGTTGCTGAACCCCACTAACACATTGGCTGGTGTTTTTCTCTGTGCAGCTAGCATTTCCGGGCAAAAACTAGCGTTGTTAGAGCCCAGGGTCAGCAGGAGGAGGAGAGGAGCAGAGTGTAGGCCGAAGCCTAGTTGAACCAATTTCAAAGGTTACCTTTAACCCCCCCTCAGGTGTTACAAAGAACAAGAGCCACTCCTTCTGCAGCATTAATGCTGCACAAGTAAAAGGTTGCTCTATTAATTTGTCTACTTGCACAAGCTGAATGCAACACGTAGACTATTTAGCCCATTATACTGTTTAACAGTAGTGGAGGCGTGACTTGTCTTTTTAAAGAAAAGCAGCACAGGTGTCGAAAACAACACCTTTTTGCATGGGCGCAGCTTCCTGAGCGTTGTTAGTTGCTGTACAGGAGTCTGCGCTCTTGTGATCCTTTGGCCATGCGCTGTGAGCGCTTCCTGTCTTATGACCTCATTTCATGTTGGCCGTTGCGGTTAGCGATGGACATGAATCCCAGACCCACAGTGTGTTTTTAAAGAATCACACTGCGGTGCTGGGATTCGTGCCCTGGTGCAGTAAATATGTTTGCCGCTCACACATGTCCTTACACCTGCTTCAGACTGGACGGCCTCATCTGATCCCTTATCGCCTGCCGAGGCCATGAGGACACCCAGTCTGAAGAAGGCGGAAGGAGATGAGTGAACACAGGCAAACATATGCACTGCACATGCCCATCAATCACACCCTCGCTGTCCAAAAAAATAAGACACCGAGGGGCGTTGTTTCGAGCAGGGGAGATGCACAGGCGCAGCCAGCTAACCAATGATGTCAAAAGACGGGCAGCGCTAACAAGGGTGGTGCTGCGTGTCATTACAAAGGAAAGTCACACCTCAGGGACATTGTAATGGTCTCTAATGAGAAACATTTTCTACGTGTTGAGTTCCACGTGGGCAAGGAGAAAAAGTCAGCCACCTTGTACAAATGCAGCAGTACTGCTGTACAAGGTGGCTGTTATACATAGAAACACCTGTGGGTGGGGGGCAGGCTCCCTTCAATTTCAGTTCATGTGCCTGCGTGGCGTTTGCAGGTCACGTTGCAAGCTACACAGCAGGGGAACAGCTGGCGTTGCTGAACCCCACTGACACATTGACTGGTGTTTTTCTCTGTGCAGATTGCATGTCCGGGCAAAAACTAGCGGTGTTAGAGCCCAGGGTCAGCAGGAGGAGGAGGAGAGGAGCAAAGTGTAGGCCGAAGCCTGCACTGGTGGCAGCTTTTGGTCGGTTGTGCCAGCGTGGCTTGTGCTGGACACGATGCCGGCTACACAGCGGGGGAACAGCTGGCGGTGCTGAACCCCACTAACACATTGGCTGGTGTTTTTCTCTGTGCAGCTAGCATTTCCGGGCAAAAACTAGCGGTGTTTGAGCCCAGGGTCAGCAGGAGGAGTAGAGGAGCAGAGTGTAGGCCGAAGCCTAGTTGAACCAATTTCAAAGGTTACCTTTAACCCCCCCCCTCAGGTGTTGCAAGGTACAAGAGCCACACCTTGAACAGCATTAATGATGCACAAGTCAAAGGTTGCTCTATTTAATTTTGCTCCTTGCACACGCTGAATTAAACACGTACACTATTTAGCCCATTATACTGTCAAACAGTAGTGGAGGCGTGACTACTAGTCTTTTTAAGGTGACGCAGCACAGGTGTACAAATTTACACCTAGGTGCTGTGCGCAGATTCCTTACCGTTGTTATTTGCAGTACAGGAAACTGCGCTCTTGTGTTATCCCTTGGCAATACCCTGTTAGTGCAGGCCGTCTCATGACCTCATTTCATGTTGGCCGCTGCGGTTAACGATGGCCATAAATCCCAGACCCACAGTGGCTTTTCATAAAGTCACACTGCGGTGCTGGGATTCGTGGCCTTGTGCAGTAAATATGTTCGCCGCTCACACATGTCCTTACACCTGCTTCAGACTGGGCGGCCTCAGCTGATCCCTTATCGCATGCCGCGGCCATGAGGCCGCACAGTCAGAAGAAGGCGGAAGGAGGGGAGTGAAGACAGGGGAACATATGCACTGCTCGTGCCCATCAATCACACCCTCGCAGTCAAAATATATGAGACAACGGGGGGCGTTGTGTCGGGCAGGGGGACGCACAGGCACAGCCAGCCAACCAATGATGTCAGGAGACGGGCAGCGCTAACAATGGGGGTGCTGCGTGTCATTAAAAAGGAAAGTCACACCTCAGGGACATTGTAATGGTCTGTAATGAGACACATTTTGTACTTGTTGAGTTCCACGTGTGCAAGGAGAAAAAGTCAGCCACCTTGTACAAATGCAGCAGTACTGCTGTACAAGGTGGCTGTTATACATAGAAACACCTGGGGGGGTGGGGGGCAGGCTCCCTTCAATTTCAGTTCATGTGCCTGCGTGGCGTTTGCAGGACACGTTGCCAGCTACACAGCAGGGGAACAGCTGGCGGTGCTGAACCCCACTAACACATTGGCTGGTGTTTATCTCTGTGCAGCTAGCATGTCCGGGCAGAAACTGGCGTTGTTTGAGCCCAGGGTCAGCAGGAGGAGGAGAGGAGCAAAGTGTAGGCCGAAGCCTGCACTGGTGGCAGCTTTTGGTCAGTTGTGCCAGCGTGGCTTGTGCTGGACACGTTGCCGACTACACAGCAGGGGAACAGCTGGCGTTGCTGAACCCCACTAACACATTGGCTGGTGTTTTTCTCTGTGCAGCTAGCCGTTCCGGGCAAAAACTAGCGGTGTTTGAGCCCAGGGTCAGCAGGAGGAGTAGAGGAGCAGAGTGTAGGCCGAAGCCTAGTTGAACCAATTTCAAAGGTTACCTTTAACCCCCCCCCTCAGGTGTTGCAAGGTACAAGAGCCACACCTTGAACAGCATTAATGATGCACAAGTCAAAGGTTGCTCTATTTAATTTTGCTCCTTGCACACGCTGAATTAAACACGTACACTATTTAGCCCATTATACTGTCAAACAGTAGTGGAGGCGTGACTACTAGTCTTTTTAAGGAGACGCAGCACAGGTGTACAAATTTACACCTAGGTGCTGTGCGCAGATTCCTTACCGTTGTTATTTGCAGTACAGGAAACTGCGCTCTTGTGTTATCCCTTGGCAATACCCTGTTAGTGCAGGCCGTCTCATGACCTCATTTCATGTTGGCCGGTGCGGTTAACGATGGCCATAAATCCCAGACCCACAGTGGCTTTTCATAAAGTCACACTGCGGTGCTGGGATTCGTGGCCTTGTGCAGTAAATATGTTCGCCGCTCACACATGTCCTTACACCTGCTTCAGACTGGGCGGCCTCAGCTGATCCCTTATCGCATGCCGCGGCCATGAGGCCGCACAGTCAGAAGAAGGCGGAAGGAGGGGAGTGAAGACAGGGGAACATATGCACTGCTCGTGCCCATCAATCACACCCTCGCAGTCAAAATATATGAGACAACGGGGGGCGTTGTGTCGGGCAGGGGGACGCACAGGCACAGCCAGCCAACCAATGATGTCAGGAGACGGGCAGCGCTAACAATGGGGGTGCTGCGTGTCATTAAAAAGGAAAGTCACACCTCAGGGACATTGTAATGGTCTGTAATGAGACACATTTTGTACTTGTTGAGTTCCACGTGTGCAAGGAGAAAAAGTCAGCCACCTTGTACAAATGCAGCAGTACTGCTGTACAAGGTGGCTGTTATACATAGAAACACCTGGGGGGGTGGGGGGCAGGCTCCCTTCAATTTCAGTTCATGTGCCTGCGTGGCGTTTGCAGGACACGTTGCCAGCTACACAGCAGGGGAACAGCTGGCGGTGCTGAACCCCACTAACACATTGGCTGGTGTTTATCTCTGTGCAGCTAGCATGTCCGGGCAGAAACTGGCGTTGTTTGAGCCCAGGGTCAGCAGGAGGAGGAGAGGAGCAAAGTGTAGGCCGAAGCCTGCACTGGTGGCAGCTTTTGGTCAGTTGTGCCAGCGTGGCTTGTGCTGGACACGTTGCCGACTACACAGCAGGGGAACAGCTGGCGTTGCTGAACCCCACTAACACATTGGCTGGTGTTTTTCTCTGTGCAGCTAGCCGTTCCGGGCAAAAACTAGCGGTGTTTGAGCCCAGGGTCAGCAGGAGGAGTAGAGGAGCAGAGTGTAGGCCGAAGCCTAGTTGAACCAATTTCAAAGGTTACCTTTAACCCCCCCCCTCAGGTGTTGCAAGGTACAAGAGCCACACCTTGAACAGCATTAATGATGCACAAGTCAAAGGTTGCTCTATTTAATTTTGCTCCTTGCACACGCTGAATTAAACACGTACACTATTTAGCCCATTATACTGTCAAACAGTAGTGGAGGCGTGACTACTAGTCTTTTTAAGGAGACGCAGCACAGGTGTACAAATTTACACCTAGGTGCTGTGCGCAGATTCCTTACCGTTGTTATTTGCAGTACAGGAAACTGCGCTCTTGTGTTATCCCTTGGCAATACCCTGTTAGTGCAGGCCGTCTCATGACCTCATTTCATGTTGGCCGGTGCGGTTAACGATGGCCATAAATCCCAGACCCACAGTGGCTTTTCCTAAAGTCACACTGCGGTGCTGGGATTCGTGGCCTTGTGCAGTAAATATGTTCGCCGCTCACACATGTCCTTACACCTGCTTCAGACTGGGCGGCCTCAGCTGATCCCTTATCGCATGCCGCGGCCATGAGGCCGCACAGTCAGAAGAAGGCGGAAGGAGGGGAGTGAAAACAGGGGAACATATGCACTGCTCGTGCCCATCAATCACACCCTCGCAGTCAAAATATATGAGACAACGGGGGGCGTTGTGTCGGGCAGGGGGGACGCACAGGCACAGCCAGCCAACCAATGATGTCAGGAGACGGGCAGCGCTAACAATGGGGGTGCTGCGTGTCATTAAAAAGGAAAGTCACACCTCAGGGACATTGTAATGGTCTGTAATGAGACACATTTTGTACGTGTTGAGTTCCACGTGGGCAAGGAGAAAAAGTCAGCCACCTTGTACAAATGCAGCAGTACTGCTGTACAAGGTGGCTGATATACATAGAAACACCTGTGGGTGGGGGGCAGGCTCCCTTCAATTTCAGTTCATGTGCCTGCGTGGCGTTTGCAGGTCACGTTGCAAGCTACACAGCAGGGGAACAGCTGGCGTTGCTGAACCCCACTGACACATTGACTGGTGTTTTTCTCTGTGCAGATTGCATGTCCGGGCAAAAACTAGCGGTGTTAGAGCCCAGGGTCAGCAGGAGGAGGAGGAGAGGAGCAAAGTGTAGGCCGAAGCCTGCACTGGTGGCAGCTTTTGGTCGGTTGTGCCAGCGTGGCTTGTGCTGGACACGATGCCGGCTACACAGCGGGGGAACAGCAGGCGGTGCTGAACCCCACTAACACATTGGCTGGTGTTTTTCTCTGTGCAGCTAGCATGTCCGGGCAGAAACTGGCGTTGTTAGAGCCCAGGGTCAGCAGGAGGAGGAGAGGAGCAAAGTGTAGGCCGAAGCCTGCACTGGTGGCAGCTTTTGTTCTGTTGTGCCAGCGTGGCTTGTGCTGGACACGTTGCCGACTACACAGCAGGGGAACAGCTGGCGGTGCTGAACCCCACTAACACATTGGCTGGTGTTTTTCTCTGTGCAGCTAGCATTTCCTGGCAAAAACTAGCGGTGTTTGAGCCCAGGGTCAGCAGGAGGAGTAGAGGAGCAGAGTGTAGGCCGAAGCCTAGTTGAACCAATTTCAAAGGTTACCTTTAACCCCCCCCTCAGGTGTTGCAAGGTACAAGAGCCACACCTTGTGCAGCATTAATGCTGCACAAGTGAAAGGTTGCTCTATTTGTTTTGCTCCTTGCACACGCTGACTAAAACACGTACACTATTTAGCCCATTATACTGTCAAACAGTTGTGGAGGCGTGACTTGTCTTTTTAACGAGACGCAGCACAGGTGTCAAAATTTGCACCTAGGTACTGGGCGCAGATTCCTGAGCGTTGTTATTTGCTGTACAGGAGTCTGCGCTATTGTGATCCCTTGGCCATGCGCTGTGAGCGCTTCCTGTCTTCTGACCTCATTTCATGTCGGCCGTTGCGGTTAGCGATGGACATGAATCCCAGACCCACAGTGTGTTTTCAAAAAATCACACTGCGTGGCTGGGATTCGTGGCCTTGTGCAGTAAATAGGTTTGCCGCTTACACATGTCCTTACACCTGCTCCAGACTGGGCGGCCTCAGCTGATCCCTTATCGCCTACCACGGCCAGGAGGCCGCACAGTCTGAAGAAGGCGGAAGGAGATGAGTGAACACAGGCAAACATATGCACTGCACATGCCCATCAATCACACCCTCGCTGTCCAAAAAAATAAGACACCGAGGGCCGTTGTTTCGAGCAGGGGAGATGCACAGGCGCAGCCAGCTAACCAATGATGTCAAAAGACGGGCAGCGCTAACAAGGGTGGTGCTGCGTGTCATTACAAAGGAAAGTCACACCTCAGGGACATTGTAATGGTCTGTAATGAGACACATTTTGTACGTGTTGAGTTCCACGTGGGCAAGGAGAAAAAGTCAGCCACCTTGTACAAATGCAGCAGTACTGCTGTACAAGGTGGCTGATATACATAGAAACACCTGTGGGTGGGGGGCAGGCTCCCTTCAATTTCAGTTCATGTGCCTGCGTGGCGTTTGCAGGTCACGTTGCAAGCTACACAGCAGGGGAACAGCTGGCGTTGCTGAACCCCACTGACACATTGACTGGTGTTTTTCTCTGTGCAGATTGCATGTCCGGGCAAAAACTAGCGGTGTTAGAGCCCAGGGTCAGCAGGAGGAGGAGGAGAGGAGCAAAGTGTAGGCCGAAGCCTGCACTGGTGGCAGCTTTTGGTCGGTTGTGCCAGCGTGGCTTGTGCTGGACACGATGCCGGCTACACAGCGGGGGAACAGCAGGCGGTGCTGAACCCCACTAACACATTGGCTGGTGTTTTTCTCTGTGCAGCTAGCATGTCCGGGCAGAAACTGGCGTTGTTTGAGCCCAGGGTCAGCAGGAGGAGGAGAGGAGCAAAGTGTAGGCCGAAGCCTGCACTGGTGGCAGCTTTTGTTCTGTTGTGCCAGCGTGGCTTGTGCTGGACACGTTGCCGACTACACAGCAGGGGAACAGCTGGCGGTGCTGAACCCCACTAACACATTGGCTGGTGTTTTTCTCTGTGCAGCTAGCATTTCCGGGCAAAAACTAGCGGTGTTTGAGCCCAGGGTCAGCAGGAGGAGTAGAGGAGCAGAGTGTAGGCCGAAGCCTAGTTGAACCAATTTCAAAGGTTACCTTTAACCCCCCCCTCAGGTGTTGCAAGGTACAAGAGCCACACCTTGTG
This sequence comes from Ranitomeya imitator, assembly GCF_032444005.1. NCBI lineage: Eukaryota > Metazoa > Chordata > Amphibia > Anura > Dendrobatidae > Ranitomeya > Ranitomeya imitator. The sequence continues at coordinate 453,114,130 of NC_091282.1, read as the reverse complement.
CAGCATTAATGCTGCACAAGTAAAAGGTTGCTCTATTTGTTTTGCTCCTTGCACACGCTGACTAAAACACGTACACTATTTAGCCCATTATACTGTCAAACAGTTGTGGAGGCGTGACTTGTCTTTTTAACGAGACGCAGCACAGGTGTCAAAATTTGCACCTAGGTACTGGGCGCAGATTCCTGAGCGTTGTTATTTGCTGTACAGGAGTCTGCGCTATTGTGATCCCTTGGCCATGCGCTGTGAGCGCTTCCTGTCTTCTGACCTCATTTCATGTCGGCCGTTGCGGTTAGCGATGGACATGAATCCCAGACCCACAGTGTGTTTTCAAAAAATCACACTGCGTGGCTGGGATTCGTGGCCTTGTGCAGTAAATAGGTTTGCCGCTTACACATGTCCTTACACCTGCTCCAGACTGGGCGGCCTCAGCTGATCCCTTATCGCCTACCACGGCCAGGAGGCCGCACAGTCTGAAGAAGGCGGAAGGAGATGAGTTAAGACAGGCGAACATATGCACTGCTCGTGCCCATAAACCACACCCTCGCTGACAAAATAAATATGACAACGAGGGGCGTTGTTTCTAGCAGGGCGGATGCACAGGCGCAGCCAGCTAACCATGATGACAAAAGACGGGAAACGCTACCAAGGGGGGTGCTGCGTATCATTACAAAGGAAAGTCACACCTCAGGGACAGTGGAATGGTCTCAATGAGACACATTTTGTACGTGTTGAGTTCCACGTGGGCAAGGAGAAAAAGTCAGCCACCTTGTACAAATGCAGCAGTACTGCTGTACTAGGTGGCTGTTATACATAGAAACACCTGGGGGGGTGGGGCCAGGTTCCCTTTTAATTTCAGTTCCTGTGCCTGCATGGCGTTTGCAGGTCACGTTGCCGGCTACACAGCAGGGGAACAGCTGGCGTTGCTGAACCCCACTAACACATTGGCTGGTGTTTTTCTCTGTGCAGCTAGCACTTCCGGGCAAAAACTAGCGGTGTTTGAGCCCAGGGTCAGCAGGAGGAGGAGAGGAGCAGAGTGTAGGCCGAAGCCTGCACTGGTGGCAGCTTTTGTTCTGTTGTGCCAGCGTGGCTTGTGCTGGACACGTTGCCGACTACACAGCAGGGGAACAGCTGGCGGTGCTGAACCCCACTGACACATCACCTAGTGTTTTTTTCTGTGTAGACAACACTTCCAGGTGGCAACTGACAGTGTTGAAACCCAGGGAATCAAAGAGGAGCAGAGTGTAGGCCGAAGCCTGCAGTGGAGCAAGTTGAAAGGGAACCTTTAACCCCCCCCCCCAGGCATTTGTTGCTGAAAGAGCCATCTTGTACAGCAGTAATACTGCACATGGAAAATGGTGGCTCCGAAAATTATGCTCCTTGCAAACGCTGAAGTACACACTCATATAATGTGTCCCCTCACACCGTCAAACCATCCCGGAAGTGGGACTTTCCTTTGTAATGTGACACAGCACAGCCGTCATTCCAACCCCCTTGGTGCCGGGCACCACCTCCTCAACGTTGTTTGGTTCTGTCACGGAGCCCGCACTGTAATGTTATCCCTTGGCCATGCACAGTTAGCGGTGCCCGTCTTCTGACATCATGTAGGTGTCAGGCTGGCAGTGCCTGTGCGTCCAAGCTGCCCGAGATCCAACCTTGCAGTGTCATCTAATGTAGTCCCACTGCGGGCCAGGGATCCATGGGCATGCGCAGTGCATATCATCGCCTCTCACTCACCTCCTTCCTGCTTCTTCAGACTGTGCGGCGTCACGGCCGTGGCATGCTATTAGGGATCAGCTGACGCCGCCTAGTCTGAAGAAGCGTGAAGAAGGGGAGTGAGAGGCTAGTATATGCACTGCGCATGGCCATGGATACCAGGCCCACTGTGGGATCACATTAGACGACACTGCGAGGTGTGATTTCGGGCAGCGTGGACGCACAGGCGCAGCCAGGACGACAACAAATGATGTCAGAGGACGGGCAGCGCAAACTGTGCATGGCCAAGGGATAACATAACAGCGCAGGGTCCATGACGGAATCAAACAACGCTAAGGAGGCAGCGCACGGTGCCAAGGGGGTAGCAATGACGGCTGTGCTGTGTCACATTACAAAGGAAAGTCCCACCTCCGGGACGGTTGGACGGTGTGAGGGGACACATTACATGAGTGTGTAGTTCAGCGTTTGCAAGGAGCATAATTTCAAGAGCGACCTTTCCCTTGTGCAGTATTAGTGCTGCACATGGTGGCTCTTTCAGTAACAAACGCCTAGGGGGGGGGGGGGGACAGGTCCCCTTACATTTTAGTTGTGCCAGCGTGGCGGTCGCATGACACGTTGCCGGATACACAGCTGGGGATCAGCTGACGTTACTGAACCCCAATAACAGAGGAGCGACTGTTGACTGTGCACACAGCACTTCCAGGCACCAACTGGCGGTGTTAGAGCCCAGGGACAGCAGGAGGAGCAGATTGGAGGTATTGCCGCACACACAGCTGGGGATCAGCTGACGTTACTGAACCCCAATAACAGAGGAGCGACTGTTGACTGTGCACACAGCACTTCCAGGCACCAACTGGCGGTGTTAGAGCCCAGGGACAGCAGGAGGAGCAGAGGAACAGAGTGTAGGCCGAAGCCTGATTGGAGCAAGTTGAAAGGAAACCTTTAACCCCCCCCCCCAAGACGTTTGTAGCTGAAAGAGCCATGTTGTGCAGCACTAAGGATGCAAAAGGAAAAGGTTGCTCTTTTAATTATGCTCCTTGCAAACACCGAAGTAAACACTAAAAATGTGTCCCTTTATACCGTTAAACCGTTCCGGAGGTGCGAATTTCCTTCGTAATGGGACACAGCACAGCTGTCATTCCTATCCCCTTGATGCCGTGCGCTGCCTCCTCAGCGTTGTTTTAAGCTGCCACGGAGCCTGCGCTGTTCTGTTAGCCCTTGGCCATGCCCAATTAGCGCTGCCTGTCTTCTGACATAATTTGGTGTCAGGCTGTCAGTGCCTGTGCGTCCACGCTGCTCCAGATCCCACCTCGCAGTCTCATCTAACGTAATCCCACTGCGGGCCTTGGAACCATGGGCATGCACAGTGCATAACCTCGACTCTCACTCCCCTCCTTCCCTCTTCTTCAGACTGTGCGGTGTCACGGCCGTGGCATGCTAGGGATCAGCTGACGGCGCACAGTCTAAAGAAGGCGGAGGGAAATGAGCGAGAGCCCGAGGGGAAGATATGCACTGCGCATGCCCATGGATCCCAGGCCCGCAGTGTGACTCAATCAGAAGACACTGCGAGGCGGGATCTCGGGCACCGCGGCCGCACAGGCGCAGCCAGCCTGACACCAAATTATGTCAGAAGACAGGCAGCGCAAATAGGGCATGCCCAAGGGATAACAGAACAGCGCAGGCTCCGTGACAGCTTAAAACAACGCTGAGGAGGCAGCGCATGGCACCAAGGGGGTAGGAATGACGGCTGTGCTGCGTCACATTACGAAGGAAAGTCCCAGCTCCGGGACGGTATAACGGTATCAGTGAACACATTTTATAAGTGTTAAGTTCTGCGTGTGCAAAGAGCTAAAAAAAAAGAGCTACCTTTTCCTTGTGCAGCATTACTGCTGCACAAGATGGCTCTTTCAGTAACAAACGACGGGGGGGGGGGGGGGACAGGTTCCCTTACATTTAGGTTGTTGTGCCAGCGTGGCGGTCGCAGGACACATTGCCGGCTACACAGCTGGGGATCAGCTGACGTTACTGAAACCCAATAACACTGGGTCGTATGTTTTTACTGTGCAGCCTGCACTTCTGAGCCGCAACTGGCGGTGTTGGAGCCCAGGAATAGCAGTTCAGGTGGTAGAAAGATGAACACAGCAGGAGACCTGGATGACACCCAATTACTTAATCAGGCAGAGGAGTGGCAAATTCCTGCGAGATCCAGGCCTGGTTCATTTTCAGGAAAGTAAGCCGGTCAACGTTATCGGAGGATAGTCGCATGCGACGGTCTGTTAGTACACCACCTGCGGCACTAAAGACACGTTCCGATAAGACACTAGCCGCAGGGCAAGCCAGCACCTCCAATGCATACTGGCTTAGCTCTGGCCATGTATCCAGCTTAGAGACCCAAAACTTGAACGGGGAAGAGCCGTCTGGGAGTACAGTAAGAGGGCAAGCCATGTAGTCTGTCACCATCTGACGGAACCGTTGCCTCCTGCTGACTGGAGCCGCCGGTGATGGTGTAGACATTTGGGGCGGGCACACAAAAGTGTGCCAGAGTTGTGCCATACTGGGCTTGCCTTGGGCAGAGGCACTGCTTCTGCTCCCTCTTTGGGCAGAGCCTCCCCCACTGCCTCGACGCACTGAGCTGCTTTGTAAAGCACTAGCAGCACTCCTCTCAGTTGGACAGGAGAAGATGATGGAATTCACCAGTGTGTCGTGGTACTCCCGCAATTTACGCTCCCGGGTCAACGCAGGGATGAGGTTTTGGACGTTGTCCCGGTAGCGAGGATCGAGGAGGGTGAACACCCAATAATCAGGCATGTTGAGAATGTGGTCGATGCGGCGGTCGTTTCTCAGGCACTGCAGCATGAAATCCACCATGTGCTGCAGAGTGCCAACCGGCCCAGAAACGCTGTCCCCTGCTTGAGACATGATCTCTGCCCGCTCGTCATCACCCCACCCTCGCTGTACACACTGACCACTGGACAATTGTGTCGCTCCCTCCTCTGGACGGAGCTCTTCCTCCTCCATTGACTCCTCCTCATCCTCCTCACAAATTGGCCCCTGCGTACCCCTTTGTGAGGAACCACGTGGCGCTGACTCTCCAGAAGCTGATGGAAAAGGTGACTCCTCATCCTCCACCTCTTCCACCACATCATCCCTTAACCCTTGCAAAGTTTGCTGAAGCAGGCAGATAAGGGGGACAGTCATGCTGACTAGTGCATCATCTGCACTTGCCATCCGCGTGGAATAATCAAAAGGACGCAAAACCTGGCAGACGTCCTTCATAGTGGCCCACTCTGTGGTTGTGAAGTCTGATCGGCGCTGACTGCGACTTCTTTGCGCCTGATGCAGCTGGTACTCCATAACTGCTTGCTGCTGCTCACACAACCGCTCCAACATATGTAACGTGGAATTCCACCGGGTAGGTAGGTCACATATGATGCGGTGTTCCGGAAGGCGGAATCGGCGCTGCAGAGCAGCAATGCGGGATCTGGCCAAGCTGGAACGCCGCAAGTGAGCACACTCTAGGCGGACCTTGTGCAGCAGGGCATCAAGATCCGGATAGTCCCTCAGAAAACTCTGCACAACCAAATTGAGCACATGTGCCAGACATGGGATGTGAGTGAGGTTGCCAAGGGCCAAAGCTGCCACCAGATTTCGGCCATTGTCACACACTACCATGCCTGGCTGGAGATTCGCTGGCAGTAACCACACATCGCTCTCCTGCTTTATGGCATTCCAGAGCTCCTGCGCTGTGTGGCTTCGATGCCCCAATGAAACTAGTTTCAAGACGGCCTGCTGACGTTTGGCCACGGCTGTGCTCATGTCGGTCATAGGTAAACGTTCACGGGTCCATGTGGGGGTGGACTGTGACGGATCCTGCAGAGAGGAATCAGAGGAACTGGTGTAAGAGGAGGAGTCGATGCGTACAGACTGGATTCCTGCAATCCTTGGAGTGGGCAGGACACGTCCTGCGCCACTCGCACGATCTGTACCTGGCTCAACAACATTAACCCAATGGGCAGTGAGGGAAACATATCGCCCCTGTCCATGCTGACTGGTCCACGCATCGGTGGTGAGGTGGACCTTGCTACTGACGGCGTTCAGTAGCGCATGTTTTATGTTTGCCTCAACATGCCTGTGCAGGGCAGGGACAGCCTGCCTGCTGAAGTAAAAGCGGCTGGGCACCTTGTACTGTGGGACTGCCAATGCCATCAAGTCACGGAAGCTGTCAGTCTCCACCAGCCTGAACGAGAGCATTTCCAGGGACAACAGTTTGGCAATGCCTGCATTCAGAGCCTGTGCTCGGGGGTGGTTGGCCGAGAATGCCCGCCTTTTCTCCCATGCCTGTACTACCGATGGCTGTAGAGTAGACTGGGAGTGTGAGGATGACTGGGAAGGTGGTGCTGTGGGTGGAATTACACAAGGTCTCTGGGAGGAAGCCAAACCAGCTGTGCGTGAGCTGGAGGAAGAGGCAACACGAGCTGAAGAGGTGGTAGCTGCCGCTGTTGGTTGGCCTACATCTTCAGTGTGTTTCTGTAACTCCACCGCGTGCCTGGTCCGCACATGTTTCCACATATTTGTGGTATTGAGGTTGCTGACATTTTTCCCTCTTTTTACTTTATGATGACACAGCTTGCATTTGACAAAACAAATGTCATCTGCAACTGTGTCAAAAAAGGACCAGGCACTGCAAGTCTTGGGAGCGCCCTTTTTGGCTTTGGAAAGAGACAGGCTCCTAACGGGTGCCAAAGTGGAGGCTACAGGCTCCGCAGTCTTCCCCCTCCCTCTCCCTCTTTGGCCCGTAAGAGGAAGCTCTTCCTCTGAGCTGCTCCCACCACCTTCCTGTTCCTCACGCCACGATGGGTCAAGGACCTCATCATCTCCACTACCCTCTGCCACCAACTGCTCCTCCTGGGTAGTCTCAGCAGCACAGTACGCACGAGAAAGCGGCACCTGAGTTTCATCATCAGATGCGTACTGCGCTGTGGTCACCGGAGGCACTGGCCCACCTGCCTCTTCAGAGTCAGAGAGAAAAAGGTGTTGGGCATCACTGCACACTGCCTCTTCTTCCATTTCTCCAATGCTGCTTGGCTGGCCCCCTGTTTCCAAGCCAAGAGATTCAGAGAACAGAAGTAGAGACGGCTCCTGTCCTGGGCTCTCTGACTGCCTGGCCAATTTGGCAGGTGGTGAAGAGACAGATGGCTGCTCTCCAGTGCTCTGTGCCTGAGAGGATGTGGCACTAACTGAAGTCGATGCCGAGGCGTTAGCTGCCATCCACCCGACAACGGCTTCAATTTGGTCTTCACGCAGCAGCGGTGCACGGCGCTCTCCGACAAAGCTGCGCATGAAGGACTGTTCCCTGCTGAAACTGAGTGACGACGAGTCACCGGCGCCCGCAGCAGGCACAGAATCACCACGTCCTCTCCCTGCTCCTCTCCCTGCTCCGCGCCCACGCCCACGTGCCTTACTCCCTGCCCTCTTCATCTTGGTTGACAGATAAAGATAAGCAGAAAAGTACTAAGGCCTTAGTGTGCTTATTCCTGTAATGCTCCTCCTAACAGGTGTAAGAAACACTAATGTTGTAAATTGTGGACTAAACTTTATTATTTTTCAAATGTGGCCTACACAAGTGTAAGTTGTGTTTGGTGAACTTAACCTTTTTTTTGGTGCAGATCGGGCTACAGAGCTAGTTTAAATCACACGGAGACCGTGCAGACAGCCGTAAACGGCGCTGCAAGGCCAAGAAACCCTCCTCTAGGTTATCCTATATAGTGTTTTTCCACTATTTAGCTGGATACAAGTGGAAAGACACTAATAGGAATTTTTTTTTTCAAATTTTAAACTGGCTGCACTATTTGAAAAAAAGGAAATTGTTTTTCAAGGTATGAGGCAGTAACGCACCCTGAGCTGAATCCAACCGGCTATGGCTGCACACAGACTACAGGGCGAGCTGGGCTCACACGGAGACCGTGCAGACAGCCGTAAACGGCGCTGCAAGGCCAAAAAACCCTCCTCTAGGTTATCCTATATAGTGTTTTTCCACTATTTAGCTGGATACGAGTGGAAAGACACTAATAGGAATTTTTTTTTTCAAATTTTAAACAGGCTGCACTATTTGAAAAAAAGGAAAATTTTTCTCAAGGTATGAGCCAGTAACGAACCCTGAGCTGAATCCAACCGGCTATGGCTGCACACAGACTACAGGGCGAGCTGGGCTCACACGGAGACCGTGCAGACAGCCGTAAACGGCGCTGCAAGGCCAAAAAACCCTCCTCTAGGTTATCCTATATAGTGTTTTTCCACTATTTAGCTGGATACGAGTGGAAAGACACTAATAGGAATTTTTTTTTTCAAATTTTAAACAGGCTGCACTATTTGAAAAAAAGGAAAATTTTTCTCAAGGTATGAGCCAGTAACGAACCCTGAGCTGAATCCAACCGGCTATGGCTGCACACAGACTACAGGGCGAGCTGGGCTCACACGGAGACCGTGCAGACAGCCGTAAACGGCGCTGCAAGGCCAAAAAACCCTCCTCTAGGTTATCCTATATAGTGTTTTTCCACTATTTAGCTGGATACGAGTGGAAAGACACTAATAGGAATTTTTTTTTTCAAATTTTAAACAGGCTGCACTATTTGAAAAAAAGGAAAATTTTTCTCAAGGTATGAGCCAGTAACGAACCCTGAGCTGAATCCAACCGGCTATGGCTGCACACAGACTACAGGGCGAGCTGGGCTCACACGGAGACCGTGCAGACAGCCGTAAACGGCGCTGCAAGGCCCAAAAACCCCCCTCTAGGTTATCCTATGTAGTGTTTTTCCACAATAGAGCTGGAGACTGGTGGAAAAACACTAATAGGAAATTTGAGAAAAAATGTGCAGCAGGCTGCACTAAGAGCAAAAAAGAACAACTGTGTGAGGCAGTGTGAACCCCCCCTGAGCTGAATACAACCGGGTATATGGCTGCACACAGACTACAGAGTGAGCTGCACACACACACACACAGAGACCTTGCAGAACGCTGTTAAAACAGCGCTGCAAGGCAAGAGCAAGGTGAACAGTGAAGAACACACAGCGTTTTGCTAAATTAGCCTTTGGAAAGGAAAATAAAGCAATTAGCTAGCTCAACTGGCCCTCAGTTAGAACACAGCGTCCTGTCCCTAACTGAAATCACAGCAGAGTGAGCGCAAAATGGCGGCAGCGCTTTTTTATAGTGCAGAGTGACATCATTTCAGCAGCCAATCCAAGCCTTGCCAGTACTTACATGCCCACCATGCTAAACAGGATGTGCCCACACTTTCATTCATTCCTCATTGGCTGCTGCGTTCAATTTGAATTCTGGGAACTTCCGATTCCGGTATCCGATACGCGGGAAGTATCGGAATTCAGTATCGGAATTCCGATACCGCAAATATCGGCCGATACCCGATACTTGCGGTATCGGAATGCTCAACACTAATTGACACCAATGACAGGAAAAAAAAACTGAAATCATACTGCATTATAATAAGACAAAAGGAGGTGTTGACAAGATGAACGAAATGATTGGAGAGTATTCGTGCAAAAGGCAGACTAAACGTTGGCCTGTTGCCCTTTTTTCCAATATCCTTGATGTGTCAGCCCTCAATAGCTACATTGTTTATTGTCAAACTAATCCAGAATTCCATGCCAACAGGAAAGACAAGAGACGTCTATTTTTGACAGAACTTTGTTATGAACTTTTGATGCCTACTATGATGGAGAGAAGCAGCATGATATGCTTATCAAGGCAAATTACGGAGGCAATGATCCGATGTGGAATACACTTTGTGGAACATCCAGAGCAAAGAGAAAAAAAAAGAAAGCGCTGCTATATTTGTCCAGCAAAGAAGGAAAGAAAATCGGAGCGTTTCTGTTCTACTTGCGGACAAAATGTATGCAAGGAACATTCAGCTGAAAAAATAATATGCAAGAATTGTCGGGGGAATATGTAAAGTTACAAATAAATATTCCTGCACCAAGTTTGCTACAACCAAAAAATGTTTTCATAACAAAATTGCATATAGAATGCCTATATTTGGCATGCCCGTTTACTTACTTTTTTGTTGTTTGATGCACATAATTATGTTTTGAAATATACACATCTTAGGCTGTGTTCCCAGTAGTGCTGGGGTTCGCCAGAAGGGGATCCATAATGGATCTGACCTCCTGGTAACTCCAGCTAAGGCTGCCGGAATGGCGGGATTCCGCTAGCCTTAGCTGGGGTCACCAGGAGGTCAGATCCATTACGGATCCCCTCCTGGTGGACCCCAGCGCTAGTTGGAATGCATCCTTACCTTGCAATTGTAAAACAAATTTTGAAAAGTATTTTTATTTGAGTTATTCCGTGTTATTTGTACACAGGCCTAAAAGGTCCCAGGTGCGTGAATTTGGGGTATTCCCAAAAAAAGGTTGTTATACCGAAATGCCTATAACATAAAAATATATGAACAACTGGAAATTACTAAAAACTATATACCTGAGGAATACCTAGAGTTTCAAAATTCTAACTAAAGTAATTTTACAGAAAACAAGTAACCTGGCAGGCCTGCTAGGTCCCAGGTATGCGTCCGCCAGCCTTAGCTGGGGTCACCAGGAGGCCAGATCCATTACGGAATCCCGTCCTGGCGGACCCCTGCGCTAGTGGGAATGCATCCTTACTTTGCAATAAACTTTGAAAAGTATTTTTATTTGAGTTATTCCATGATAATTGTAAACAGTAGGGTTGAGCGACTTTTACTTTTTTAGGGTCGAGTCGACTTTCGCGAAACCCGACTATCTCTAAAGTCGAGTCGAGTGAAATCGGCCGATTATGGCAAAAAGTCGGGGATCGACCGAAACACGAAACCCAATGCAAAGTCAATGGGAATTTTTTTTTTTCTCTCTCTCTCTCTCTCTCTCTCTCCCTCCCTCTCCCTCCCTCTCCCTCTCTCTCTCTCTCTCCCCTCCGTCCCTGAACAGAAAAGCTGGTGTTACACATTGCAAATCGCTACAGCGCACAATCGACAAGATGACGATAGGCGTCCACGCCCCTAAGACCTATGTCATCACTCTGCCCACGCTCCTTCATTGGCTGAAAAAATGGCGCCAAGCGCGTCATACGAAACACGACTTTGGCGTGAAAGTCGCGTACCGCATGGCCGACCCCACACAGGGATCGGGTCCGGTTTCATGAAACCCGACTTTGCCAAAAGTTGGCGACTTTTGAAAATGAACGATCCGTTTCGCTCAACCCTAGTAAACAGGCCTAAAAGGCCCCAGGTGCGTGAATGTGTAGATTTCTATGGGTATGCGTTCTAGGGTTAACTACAAATATTTTGAGTTCTTGCAGTTTCTTTGAATATATTCAAATGACAATATTTTCAGTCTGATTGTCGTTCTTGAAAAAAACTGACCTATGCTATTCAATATAGCTAGTCAGATTTTGGATTCTACGTTGATCATCTGTATAGCATCTTATTTTTCCAGACATATTGCATTTTTTTTAACATTGGAAACTGTAATGGATGATAAAAAATAAAAAAAAATTCTGGATAAAAATTGGACAATTTTATTTAAAGACAATATGTCAGTTTTTCATGTTTTTACTGTGGGATCTGATAGCAGCATAATGTAGAGATCGAGAGACTGAGTCCAGTGATGTATCATTTTCTGGTCTAAGTGCAGTTTTGATAGAATCCCTGTTTTGTCTGATGTAGACTTCTGGCCTATGTATAACCACGCCCACACCCTTGACTGGCTGCTTTCTGTATACATTGTGAATTGTCAGCAAGTTTCCAATCAGTGGTGGAGGTGGGGTTATACAGATTAGCCTGAATTTACCTGCAGGTTAAATTTAGTCAGGCAGGGACAATCTGCTGTTCATAAAACACTGATTGTATTGAAACTACACACAGGCTAATAAATGACAAATCTCTACCATCAACTGCTAAAATATGGGGCTCTCAGTTTAAATAGCAAAACCTGGTGACAGATACCGCTGAAATACGCATGTGAACGTAGCCTAGGGTGTTGGAATTGGGCCCTCAGTGAAGAATTTGGGCATTGAAGGTCATTCCAGCTTTTGCCAATGAAAAGCCTTCTTCAGTTTGCTTTTTACTCACTAGCAATGTGAATCTCAGGCTTCAGAACTGAACATGACAAGTTGTCCTAAAGCCAAGGCACTACCACTATGAAGCCACGGTATTGTCCTATGCAAAGGTAATTAGAAGCAACCTTGCAATGTTCACAAAAACCTCATGAAATAATGATTTAACCCCTTCATGACCGGAGCTTTGTTTAGTTTTGCGTTTTCATTTTTCGCTCCCCTTCTTTCCAGAGCCATAGCTTTTATTTTTCCATCAGTATGGCCATGTGAGGGCTTTTTTTTGGGGACGAGTTGTAATTTTGAACGATACCATTGGATTTACCATGTCATGTAACAGAAAACAGGAAAAAAATTCCAAGTGCGGTGAAATTGCAAAAAAAGTGCAATCCCACACTTGTTTTTTGCTTGGCTTTTTTGCTCGGTTCATTAAATACTAAAACTGACCTGCGATTCTGATTCTCCATGTCATTATGAGTTCGTAGACACCAAACATCTCTAGGTGCTTTTTTATCTAAGTGGTGAGAAAAAATTCCAAAGTTTGCTAAAATATGTGCCATATTCCGATACCCATATCATCTCCTGTTTTCCTGTGATCTCGGGTAGTGTGAGGGCTTATTTTTTGCGGGCCAAGCTGACGTTTTTAATAATACCTTTTTTGTGCAGATACAATCTTTTGATCACCCGTTATTGCATTTTAATGCAATGTTGGGGAGGCCAAAAAAACATAATTCTGGCGTTTTGATTATTTTCTCGCTACGCCGTTTAGCGATCAGGTTAATCCTTTTTTTATTGATAGACCGGGTGATTCTGAAAGTGGTGATTTGAACTTTTATGATTTTTTATTTTTTTTTATATTTTTTAACTTTTTTTTACTTTTGGCATGCTTCAATAGCATCCATGGGAGGTTTGAAGCTGCCACAACTTCATCGGCTCTACTACATATTGGCAATTCTCAGATCTCCTCTATGTAGCTGAATTGCAGACTTGCTATGAGCGCCGACCACAGGGTGGTGCTCACAGCAATCCGGCATCAACAACCATAGAGGTTTCAAGGAGACCTCTGTTAGTCATGCCGATGCACCAGTGACCCACGATCATGTGACGCGGGTCACCGATGAGCGCATTTCCGGCCAGATGGCTGTGAGCGCTTGTTAAATGCCGCTGTCAGAGTTTGACAGCGGCATTTAACTAGTTAATAGCCGCGGGTGGATCGCGGGCACATGTCAGCTGTTCAAAACAGCTGACATGTCCCGGCTTTGAGGTGGACTCACCGCCGGAGCCCATATTAAAGAGGGGGACACTGACACCAGACGTACTATCCCGTCCGATGTCAGTAAGAAATTAAAATTAAATTCTTATGTTATTACATTACTTTACTTAGATAGACATAATCCAAATAAGTAAGTTTTCATTTGACTTGCTTTTTCTAGCTACTTTAATTCTCCTGCAATTAGATCTTTTTTCTTACATACTGTACAACTTCTTTCCAAGGAGCTGAGCCAAGTCAATCAACTAATTTATTTACAGCAATTAGCTGCTCACCTCCTGCCCCTTTTACTTCTGTCAGGGATCATGTCAGTGCTGCATAATGACAATGTCGCATCTCCTCAGGGTTTTTCTCTTGTAACGTATGCATCTGTCACAGGTGTCACCTTCTTTGTACTGTCATAGAGAAGAGGCTCTGTCCACTCAAAAAGATTATTTTGGCTGGGACATGTAGTACCCGTCCAATCTGGCAGTATGGGGCTTTGTACTGTCCAGTTGGTGTAATCAGCTTCCTACTTCAGCCAATTGGAAAGCACCACACCCTACTAAAGCTCTGAGCATACTGATGGATGCTGCCAGATTTAGCCTTGTTCTCTCCTGGTTTAGTCCTATGTGCACAGATCCTATCTTGTGTATTTGTTTTCTGTTTTGACCTCAGCCTGCCCACTGACTACACTTGTGTCTTCTGATTTTTGCATCTTCCCTGTTTTCTTGGTTCTTACCCGACTACCTAACCATTCCTGCCAGCCTGCATCACTGGCTAGAAGCTTACTCCATGGCCCCTGTCCAGAGTCCCTTGTGTAAGGCTAGATTCCTGTACAGGGGTTAAAGGGTGAATACCAGGACAAACAGTGGGATCTGGTATACAAAGCAGCATGTCTAATGTGGTAGCTATTTGTAGAACTGCCAGTCAGCCACTAACAGAGCCACATTACACAAAATCCCCTAGGCAGTTTCCAGTGCAATTCTCCAAATAACGGCTCTCACTTTCCTGAGCAGTGTTCTTGCACAAATGCACAGTAGTCTTTGTATGTAGATAAAGCGTTAATCGTGTAGACAGACTCATAACAAACACTGACAGACAGTTATTGTGCTGTAGCAGGACTAAGCTTCTCACCAGAACTGTCACTCAAGGTAAGTACAGGCCTCCTCAAGAAACAAGTATGTAAGGAATCTGCAGAGCTAGGAGCTGCTCAAGAGACAACTTGAGAATAACCCTTTGAATTTTCCAACAAGTGTGGGCAGTGAGCGCAAAATGTTGCAAACAGTCTTTGGCTTGTAGTGTATGCTGCTCTTTCATCATCTCTATACAAATAAATGTCAAACAGCTCTATTTTAAACCAAAACTTTTCAGGCACAAAGCCTTAATATTAGCAGTTAATCACATTTTAGTGCAGCAATGGCTATTTTCTGCTTTTATGTTTCTCTTGTTTTCTGTCGAGCTGCTGAGAGAAATATTAAAAGTTGTTCTGCCTTGATTTGATTGCACTCTGCTAGACATCTCTTTGTATTTCTGTCAATGTGACACTGATTCCCTGCACTGTCTTGAGAAACTGGTTAGCATTACCTTTTTGTGAGATCTAAGTGGCTGTGCCGTGTTTTTACTGTGAAAGCTGGGTCATTTGATTTGAGTGTTATTGCATTTGATAGCTACCTTCGGGGAATGTCTTTTTCAAATGTTTATTTCTATATATTCTTGTCGGTTGTGAGGACAGAAGGCAAAGAGAAGCCTTGACTTTTTATAGCATGGTATCCAAATGAGATGGAAGTTCGTAGGGTTTATTAAGTTTTCTCATGTGTGTGTATGTGTGTGTGGAATAAATTTTAACAGGAGCAGATCTGAACTGCAAAGATGTATTTGAAATGAGCAATATCATTGGAATGAATGTGTTGATAAGCCTGCGGTTCAACTCTAGGGCTGAATTATTTGATGGCAAATCTTTTCCTTGACTAGCACATTGCCATCTTATGGAAATTCCAAAGGACGCCAAACAGAAAGTGGCTTATGTTTTCTTATCTCTGGTTGACACTTTGCATTTTTCAAATTATGATAGTTTTTACTTTATTTAAAGACAAATATTTTAGCTACAGCAGTCCCATAGCATAAGATACATTGTACTCTATTACACATTGTGGGAATATTGTAGACATGAAAACAATGTACATCAAATAGGATGCTTTGGTATATTTCATAAAATTTATATAATTGACTGTTTCAGCGGGAAAAAAATAAATCCAGTAAGAATCAAAGAAGTCATGAGAATTAAGTATAGATTGACAGAAGATATGATATGCACCCCTGCCTGAGGGAGTACTAAGCCTTTACGCTTCTGTGTGTTCTCTGCACCTCTGCCTGGGGGACTACTGTTCCAAAAAACCACTGTGTTTTCTCTGCACCCCTGCCTATGGGATTACTGTGCCAAAAAGCCTCTGTGTGAACTCTGCACTCCTGCCTGTGAGAGTACTGTGCCTATAAGCATCTGTATGTACTTTTCACTCCATCTGTGGGAGTACTATATCTTTAAATTTCTGTGTTTACTCTGCATCCCCGCCTGTTTGAATACTCTGCCAAAAAGCATCTGTGCGTACTCTGCACCCCCGCCTGTGGGATATTGTGCCAGAAAGCCTCTGTGTGTATAATTATACTCTACAGCTGTGTCTGTACAAGTTGTGGCTGGACCTAACAATAATTTTACTCTTCTACTCTGTTTGCATGAGATGATGCCTTGTCTAAGAAACTAGTTTTACTCTGCCGCTGTGTCTGTGCAAGTTGTGGCCGGACTTAAAAATTTTTTTTTCTCAACACTGTCTTTACGAGTTGTGGCTGTGCCTAAAAAACTAATTTTACTCTACCGCTGTGCCTGTACAAGTTGTGGTCGGATATAAAAAACAATTTTACTCTGCTGCTGTGTTTGCACGAGTTTGGACCGAGCCTAAAAAAATATTTTACCCTACCACTGTATCTATAGGAGTTGTGGCTGTCCCTAAAAAACTAATTTTACTTTATCACTGTGTCTGTACAAGTTGTGGCCAAGCCAAAAAATTATTTTACTCTATCGCTGTGTCTGTATGAGTTGTGGCTGTGCCTAACAACAAATTTTTCTTTACTTCTGTGTCTGTACAAGATGTGGCCAGGCCTAAACAATAGTTTTACTCTAATGCTGTGTTTGTATGAGTAGTGTGCCTAAACATTAATTATACTCTGCAGCAGTTTCTTTGCGAGTAGTAATGTCTGCATGAGTAATGTGCCTAAAAACTAGTTATACTCTGCAGCCGTGTCTGTATTAGTAGTGTGTCTAAAAAATAACCAGTGCCCATCCCCCTCTTATTCAGAGCCTAGCTCTAGGGATATACAGTTCTTAGGTTTCATGCTTGGCGATTGGTGTGGAATCAATATAGGGATGGTAAGGTAGGCAGAGTGTTATAAGATCTGCCTAGGGGTCTCCACTCCCTCATTCCCTAGTGTTTGGGCTTCCTTCCCCTCATCCCTTAATGTTGCATTTAGTCTTTCCCACACTGTATGTGACATTGTACTAATGACAAGCGACTGGTGGTTTACACTCTGTGCTGTCAAAGCCTGCAGCGAGACATGAATCTTCTGAGTTCGAGCACCACCTGTATTACGAGTCATCTAAATTCCAAGCAACAGGCTCAGTAGAGTACACACCTTAAAAAGCATGATAGATTTCTGCCTCCTCCTGCTCCCTCTTCTGCTGTGGTCTTGGCCTCTTCCTCCTGCTCACTCTCTACAGTGCCACTTGACTCCCTGCAAAGAGAGGATGCAATAGCTCCACCTCCACCATCACCAGTATCACCAAGTATCTCCACAGCGTCTAATGGAAGTGTTCAGCTCTCCATTCCTCAAAGCCTTGAGCGAAAGAGGATATATCCATCTACCTACCCACAAGCTATAGACCTGAATGACAGAATTTCAAAATGACTGACCTTTGAAATGCTGCTATTCTTACTGGTGGAGACAGAAAGTTTTAAAAAACTGATAGCGGTGGCTTTCCCGCAGTACATTGTTCCCAGCCACCACAACTTTTCCAGGCAGGCCATCCCCGCCCTGCACACACATGTTGCGGACCAAATGAGCTGTGCATTGTGCAACGCCATCAGTGGCAAGGTCACCATAACCACCTAAACATGGACTAGTAAGCACAGCCAGGGACGTTTCATCTCCTTACCTGCCCACTGGGCAAATATAGTGGTGGATGGAGCAGAGGTGTAAGACTTTGTAGCCTATGTTCTGTTCGTTGTCTGGGTTGCCTCCTCCTCCTACTCTTCTTCCTTCACACTGATATGGCTTGCATAGGACGCCAGTCACACAGGTAAGTGTGATGCAAAGTGTCTGGCTTGCAGCCTATTAATGATGCCCATGTATTAACAGACGGGCTGCCCAGCACTATAATATGCAACACACAGGGACAGACGCCCTAATAGACCTGCCCGCCTGTTAATACAAGGGCATCATTTAATTGGCTGCAAGCCAGATACTTTGCATCACATTTACCTTTGTGACTGGCGCCCTATGCAAGCCATATCAATGTGCAATTTTTTCTACTAGGCAGCCTACCCCTCCATAATTTGGTAGGTGTGGGGTTGGCTGTTTTTAGCAGTAGTTTGCACCTGTGCTGCCCCTTGCCTTTATTAGTGGAGGCCTGCTGCATCTTGCTAGATGTCCATTTGTCATCAGACAGGGTTTTGGGAAGGCCGTATCTTATGGTATGTGTTTTTTTATTTTTGTATGTTAGCTGCTTTTGATATTAATGGTAGGACTCACAAGTATGGGGACCCTTGACATGGGTTGCAAGCTTATCTATTTTTGCCAAAATATTAACCAATACCTCATTTAATGTATTTATCATATACATGAATTTTTTGTACTTTTTATCATATCATTTTGTGCAGGATGCAGCTAGGCCGCTTTTTGTTGGCTTGGTCTATTAGGGCGTCTGTCCCTGTGTGTTGCATATGATAGTGCTGGGCAGACCACTTGTTAATCCAAGGACGTCATCAAATAAGGGACGTGAATGTAGCGATCAATTTCTTGCTTTTTGCCATTTTGTTAGGTTTCTTGTTGTCTCATATTGGTATCATCTGCTGATGAGTAGTGTTGAGCATTCCGATACCGCAAGTATCGGGTATCGGCCGATACTTGCGGTATCGGAATTCCGATACCGAGTTCCGATACTTTTGTGGTATGGGGAATCGGTATTGGATCCATATTAATCTGTAAAATAAAGAATTAAAATTAAAAATATTGATATACTCACCTCTCCGGAGGCCCCTGGACATCACCGCTGGTAACCGGCAGCCTTCTTTGTTTAAAATGAGCGCGTTTAGGGACTTCCATGACGTCACGGCTTCTGATTGGTCGCGTGCCGTTCATGTGACCGCTACGCGACCAATCAGAAGCCGCGACGTCATTCTCAGGTCCTAAACTCCTCATTCTAGGAATTTAGGACCTGAGAATGACGTCGCAGCTTCTGATTGGTCACGTGGCGGTCACATGAGCGGCACGCGACCAATCAGAAGCCACGACGTCATTCTCAGGTCCTAAACGCGCTCATTTTAAGCAAAGAAGGCTGCCGGTTACCAGCAGTGATGTCCAGGGGCCTCCAGAGAGGTAATTATATCAATATTTTTTATTTTAATTCTTTACTTTACACATTAATATGGATCCCAGGGCCTGAAGGAGAGTTTCCTCTCCTTCAGACCCTGGGAACCACCAGGATACCTTCCGATACTTGGTGTCCCATTGACTTGTATTGGTATCGGGTATCGGTATCGGCGATATCCGATACTTTTTGGGTATCGGCCGATACTATCCGATACCGATACTTTCAAGTATCAGACGGTATCGCTCAACACTACTGATGAGTGTTCATTCTGATCATATAGATCTCTTCCACAGTCAATATCTGGATAGCTTTCTTTCATTCATTTCTTGACAGATTCATGTTTTTTACAGTGATCTGTAGTGAGAAATTCATTAAGGCACTCCAAATTTACTCGTGCAATCACCATTCGCAGTTTCACTGTACAATCTGTGTGTACGCGGTAGTCGTGGTGCAGGGTCTAATCTTCCATTAAATCAAATCCACTTCACAATCTTTTAAAATTAGTCCCACAATGTTTCATAAGCCCTCCAATAGATGATCATTAAATGCTTGAACTACTCATTCCAATTACAGAGCCTCTAAATTGTCATGGATGGCTATTTTGTCTTGAAATATCAACTGCTAACTCACTTGGGGAGTGGTTAATGTGCTTGACTGATGACTTCCTTAAAAGTTGTACTTGTTTTTCATGCTGCCTCTCTGGAATTGAACCCTAATTCTCCATTACCTGTGGTCACCATGGAATGGAGCCCTTACAACATGGGGGGGTTGGTCAGAAGGGTAATAGGCTTACTGTGCAGATAAGTCCCGAAGCAACAGGCATATAGAAAACAACCCATGCATGGGGAGGATGAGATGAATGGCCTCTAGAGGACACCATGGCTGCCCTGCCACAGGACCCACAGCACCCAAGGCGAAGCACCGTGTCACTTGGGAGAGGGGTGAAGGCTTGGAGGCTTATACAGTGCCTCTGTCAGGCTTAAACCTGCCTCTGTTGTGGGGATCCTTCTTTTTTGGATTCTATGTTATGTTAAGTCATTTCCCTATCCACATTTCTTTACAGGGCACTTGTCCTTCGCTTTCCCCCATTTTGCTTACATTTACAGCCTCCTAGTCCTTACTATGACCATTTTACAGCCATTTTAAAACACTAAATTTTGGGTCGTGATTTTTTCTATGTGGTTCGGGTTCGAGGTCAAGTTCGGATACCAAACCAAACTTTGAACTCCAGTTTGGCTGACTTGATGAGCCCAAACATCCATGGGTCCGCTCATCCCTAGTGGTGGATGATCGCAGAATCCTTTCCCTTTACAACATCCACTAAAGTGAAGAACACTCTCCAGGAAGAAAATATTTCAGTATCTAGGTCTACCATAAAGAGAAGACTTCATGGGAACAAATACAGAGGGTTCACCACGAGATGCAATCCATTAGTCAGTCTTGAAAATAGGAACACTATCTTAGACTTTGTCAAAAAACATCTAAAGAAACCAGCCCAGATCTGGAAAAGCATTCTTTAGACAGATGAAACTAAGAACAACTTGTTCCAGAATGATGGAAAGACGAAAGTATGGAGAAGGCTTGGAACAGCTCATGAGTTATGCAAAGCACACCACATCCTCTGTAAAATATGGTGGAGGTTGTGTGATGGTGTGGGAAGGCATGGCTTCCCATGGCCTTGGTTCACTAGTGTTTATTGATTATGTGACTAAAAACAGAAGCAGCCGTATGATCTCTGAAGTGTACAGGGCTATACTTTCTTCTTAGATTAAAACAAACACAGCAAAGTTATTTGGACATTGCTTCACAGTACAGAAGGACAATGACCTAAAGCATACAGCGAAAGCAATTCAGGAATTTTGGAAGGCAAAGAAGTGGAACATTCTGCAATGGCCAAGTCAATCATCAGATCTCAACCCAATCAAGTATGTATTTCACATGTATTTCATATCCTTAAGGCAAAACTTAAGGCAGAAAGAACCACAAACAAGCAAGAACTGAAGTCAATTACCATAACGGCCTGGAAAAGCACTGCAAAGGCAGAAACCAAGTGTTTGGCGAGGTCCGTGGTTTCCAGACTTCAGAATGTCATTGCCTGCAAAGGATTCTTTACAAAGTATTAAAAATTTGCATTTTATTTATGGTAAAGTTAATTTTGTTTGATTACTTTTGAGGTCTTAAAATGAGGAAGCTTTGTAGAAAAATGGTTGCTATTCCAAAACGGTTCACAGGATATTTTTGCTCAATCACTTTAATAAGACTTAAAAGTCTACACTAGACGAAACGAAACGGGTCGGTCATTTTCATAAGTCGCCGACTCTTGGCAAAGTCGGGTTTCGTGAAACCCGACTCGATCCCTGTGTGAGGTCGGCCATGTGGTACGCGACTTTCGCGCCAAAGTCGCGTTTCAATGACGCAAAAAGTGCCATTTCTCAGCCAATGAAGGTGGACGCAGAGTGTGGGCAGCATGATGACATAGGTCTCAGTCCCCACCATCTTAGAGAAGGGCATTACAGTGATTGGCTTGCTTTCTGCGGCGTCACAGGGGCTATAAATGGGCGTTCCCGCCGACCGCCATCTTACTGCTGCTGATCTGAGCATAGGGAGAGGTTGCTGCCACTTCGTCAGAAGCAAGGATAGCATTAGGCAGCGTACATTAACCCCCAAACCGCTTGTGCTGTAGCGATTTCCACTGTCCAACACCACCTTTTGTTTGAAGAGACAGTGGAGGCTACATTATTTTTTCCTCAGCGCTGTAGCTCATTGGGCTGCCCTAAAAGGCTCCCTGATAGCTGCATTGCTGTTAGTACGCCGCTGTGCAAACCAACTGCTTTTTTCAAAGCACAAATCCTTTTGCTCCTTCCTTTCTGCACAGCTATCTTGTTTGTTTGTCCACACTTTTGACTTTTTTGTGCAGCAGTCCACTCCTTGTTATTGCTGCCTGCCATACTATGCTGAGATTACTGCAGGGAGATAGTAATTGTAGGACAGTCCCTTTTTTTTTTTGTTTCGTTATATCTCTTCAAGCCACTTTCTGCCACAGAAAATATACTCTAATACAGTGGCCCAGATTTATTCACTAGTCTCCCTGAAGAAGAAAAAAAAGAACAAAGGGTGCAGATTAAAATTGGCAAATCTGCATCAGTGGCAGTCCTGTGTGTGGCATCTAAGTCTCATTTTCTGGCACAGAAAGCATACAGTCTAACAGTGGGCCTGATTTCTTGCCAATTCTCCCATAAATAAAAAAAAATAGTGGGAGATTAAGATTGGCAATTTTGCCTCAGTGCCAGTGCTGTGTGTGGCACCTGTCTCTAATTTTGTGCCACATTAAACCTAGTGTGTAATACTGGGCCAGATTTATTTTCAATTCTCCCTGAAAAAAAAATAGTGGGAGATTAAGATTGGCATTTCTGCTTCAGTGCCAGTCCTGTGTGTGCCACCTGTCTGAAATTGTGTGCCACATTAAACCTAGTGTGTAATACTGGGCCAGATTTCTTTTCAATTCTCCCTGAAAAAAAAATAGTGGGAGATTAAGATTGGCATTTCTGCTTCAGTGCCACTCCTGTGTGTGCCACCTGTCTGAAATTGTGTGCCACATTAAACCTAGTGTGTAATACTGGGCCAGATTTCTTTTCAATTCTCCCTGAAAAAAAAATAGTGGGAGATTAAGATTGGCATTTCTGCTTCAGTGCCACTCTTGTGTGTGCCACCTGTCTCAAACTTTGTGCCACATTAAACCTAGTGTATAATGCTGGGCCAGATTTCTTTTAAATTCTCCCTGAAAAAAAAATAGTGGGAGATTAAGATTGGCATTTCTGCTTCAATGCCACTCCTGTGTGTGCCACCTGTCTCAAATTTTGTGCCACATTAAACCTAGTGTGTAAAACTGGGCCAGCTTTTTTTTAAAATTCTCCCTGAAAAAAAAATAGTGGGAGATTAAGATTGGCATTTCTGCTTCAGTGCCAGTCCTGTGTGTGCCACCTGTCTCAAATTTTGGGCCACATTAAACATAGTGTGTAATACTGGGCCAGATATCTTTTAAATTCTCCCTGAAAAAAAAATAGTGGGAGATTAAGATTGGCATTTCTGCTTCAGTGCCAGTCCTGTGTGTGCCACCTGTCTCAAATTTTGTGCCACATTAAACCTAGTGTGTAATACTGGGCCAGATTTCTTTTAAACTCTCCCTGAAAAAAAAAATAGTGGGAGATTAAGATTGGCATTTCTGCTTCAGTGTCACTCCTGTGTGTGTCACCTGTCTCAAATTTTGTGCCACATTAAACCTAGTGTGTAATACTGGGCCAGTTTTTTTTTTTTAATTATCCTAGAAAAAATAAAATAGTGGGAGATTAACATTGGCAATTCTGCCTCATTGCCAGTGCTGTGTGTGGCATCTGTCTCTAATTTTGTGCCACAGAACATATACTGTATAAGAGTGGGCCACATTTCTTCAATATTCTCCCAGAAAAAATAAAAAGGGGGAGATTTTTATTGGTAGTGTCTGCATCAGCGTCAGTCCTGTTAGTGGCATATCTGTCTGCCACTGAATCTGTGTACTGTTATATATTGGGCCTGATTTTCCCTGCAGTCTCACCCACCTACAAAGGGATATATAAATCCAACAGAAGTTTGAGTTCACCTTGTAACTGGTTTTACAGTAACAAATACCATTAATTGGGTTACGTTTTTCAAACAATGAGGAAGTTTGGTGGAATAGGTCGTGGCCGTGGGTGGTCATTGCCAGCTAGTAATGATGGTAGTGGTGGTGGAGCATCAGGTGGTCGTGGGAAAAGCAATATTGCACCTAAGTCTCGAGTTGTTGAGCCAGGTTCGTCGTCTGGCTACACAAGGCCTCAAACGCTCCCTTTTCTGGGAGTAGGAAAACCGCTTTTAAAGCCGGAGCAGCAAGAACAAGTTTTGGCTTTCCTTGCTGACTCTGCCTCTAGCTCTTTCGCCTCCTCTTCTGAAACTGCTAAATGTAAAAGCAGCGCGTCGTTAGTGGATGTTCACGGTCAGGGACAAGTTGCTTCCTTGTCTTCTTCACCAAGAACAACAGAGGATGCATCAGGCGACACAACGGGTTACTCCATGGAGCTCTTTACACATACCGTTCCTGGGTTAGAAAATGAAACAGTTAGCAGGCCATGCCCATTACAAGTTGAATCGGACATGGAGTGCACAGATGCACAGCCACAGCCAGATTACTATGCTGTTCCTTTGACTCAGACCAGAACATTGCCCTCGCAGTGTAATGATCCAGAATCAGACCCTGATGAGACTCTGGTGCCCCGTCACGAACGCTATACCACCGGCTTACACGGTGACACAGACGAAGTTGCACACGAGATAGAAGAGGAGGTCATAGATGTCCCAGTTGTTGACCCCGATTGGCAGCCATTGGGGGAACAGGGTGCAGGCGGTAGTATCTCTGAAGCAGAGGAGGAGGAGCCGCAGAAGGCATCAACATTGCAACAGGTTCCATCAGCCGGGCCCGTATCTGGCCAAAACCGCGTGGCAAAACCAAAACCAGTTGTAGGACAGCGTGGCCATCCGGTTAAAGAAGCTCATTCTGCAATGCCTGAAAAGATATCTGATAGTAGAAAGAGTGCAATCTGGCATTTTTTTTAACAACATCCAAATGATCAGCGCAAAGTCATCTGTCAAAAATGTTCAACTACCTTAAGCAGAGGTCAGAATCTTAAAAGTCTAAATACAAGTTGCAGGCGTGGACATTTAACCACCATGCATTTGCAAGCCTGGACTAACTACCAAACGTCCCTTAAGGTTGTAGCACCCTCGGCCAATGAAGCTAGTCAGCAACGCTACATCCCTTCCCTCACTGTAAGCCCACCATTTCCCGCACCACCTGCAGAAAATGTGCAGGATTCGTCGCCAGGCCAAAGTAGTCAGGGAATCACCAGATTCGTGGTAGGAAACACTGCATGTAGGGCACCAGCAAGAATACCATCTCCAACCCTATCTCAGTCTGCCATGTCCACCGGCACCCACGCTAGTTCCACCATCTGCAGCTCTCCAGTCCAGCTCACCCTACATGAGACTCTCGTTAGGAAAAGGAAGTACTCATCCTCGCATCCGCGTACACAAGGTTTGAACGCCCACATTGCTAGACTAATCTCATTAGAGATGATGCCCTACCGGTTAGTTGAAAGCGAAGCTTTCAAAGCCCTGATGTACTACGCTGTACCATGCTACGAGCTACCCAGTCGACACTTCTTTTCGAGAAAAGCCATCCCAGCCCTCCACCAGCATGTAAAAGACCGCATCGTCCATGCACTCAGGCAATCAGTGAGTACAAAGGTGCACCTGACAACAGATGCATGGACCAGTAGGCATGGCCAGGGACGTTACGTGTCCATCACGGCACACTGGGTTAATGTGGTGGATGCAGGGTCCACAGGGGACAGCAATATTGGGACAGTTCTGCCTAGCCCACGGTCTAGAAAACAGTTGGCTGTAGGCGTTCGCCCCCCCTCCTCCTCGTCCTCCTGCAGAAGCGAGAGCTCGTCCACAGACCGCAGTCGCACAACCACTCCATCCGCAGCTGCCACTGTTGCACACGAGGTGTCCCATTATGGGACAGCTAGTGGCAAGTGTCAGCAGGCTGTATTGGCAATGAAGTGTTTGGGCGACAAGAGACACACCGCGGAAGTTCTGTCCGAGTTCTTGCAGAAAGAAACTCAGTCATGGCTGGGCACTGTACATCTTGAGGCAGGCAAGGTAGTGAGTGATAACGGAAGGAATTTTATGGCTGCCATAGCCCTTTCCCAACTGAAACACATTCCTTGCCTGGCTCACACCTTAAACCTGGTGGTGCAGTGCTTCCTGAAAAGTTATCCGGGATTACCCGACCTGCTCCTCAAAGTGCGCAGACTTTGCACGCATATCCGCCGTTTGCCTGTACACTCCAGCCGTATGCAGAACCATCAGCGGTCTTTGAACCTTCCCCAGCATCGCCTAATCATCGACGTTGCAACAAGGTGGAACTCCACACTGCACATGCTTCAGATACTGTGCGAACAGAGGCGTGCTGTTATGTATTTGTGGGAGGATACACATACACGGGCAGGCAGTTAGAAGGCAGACATGGAGTTGTCAGGTGTGCAGTGGTCGAAGCTACAAGACCTGTTTCAAGTCCTTCAGTGTTTTGAGGAATGCACACGGCTGGTTAGTGCAGACAACGCCATAATAAGCATGAGCATCCCCCTAATGCGTCTGCTGATGCAAAGTTTGACGCACATAAAGGAGCAGGCGTCTGCAGCCGAGGAAGAGGAAAGCCTTGATGACAGTCAGCCATTGTCTGGTCAGGGCAATCTACAGGACGAGGTAGCGGGCGAAGAGGAGGAGGACGAGGAGGATGATGGGGATGAGTATTTTTTGAATGAGGAAGCTTCTCCGGGGCCAATTGAAAATGGTGGCGTTGCAAGGCCGGGTTCAGTTTTTTTTTAGGGAGACAAGTGATGTAGATTTGCCTGAAACTGCCCCTCAACCCTGCACAACCGCAGATTTGACAACTGGAACTTTGGCCCAAATGGCGGATTATGCCTTATGTATCCTGAAAAGGGACCCACGCATTATTAAAATGATGACCGATGATGATTACTGGTTGGCCTGCCTCCTTGATCCTTGCTATAAAGGCAAATTGCAAAATATCATGCCACATGAGAACCTCGAACAAATATTAGCAACCAAACAAGCAACTCTGGTAGACCGTTTGATTCAGGCATTCCCAGCACTCAGCGCCGGTGATGGTTCTCACACGAGCTGCAGGGGGCAACAGGGCAGAGGTGTTAGAGGTGCACAAATCAGAAGTGGCGTTGGACAGAGGGGTTTTCTGACCAGGTTGTGGAGTGATTTCGCAATGACCGCAGACAGGACAGGTACTGCAGCATCTATTCAAAGTGAAAGGAGACAACATTTGTCCAGTATGGTTACTAACTATTTTTCATCCCTTATCGATGTTCTCCCTCTACCGTCATTCCCATTTGATTACTGGGCATCCAAAATAGACACCTGGCCTGAATTGGCAGAATATGCATTGCAGGAGCTTGCTTGCCCAGCAGCTAGTGTGCTATCAGAAAGAGTATTCAGTGCTGCTGGTTCAATATTGACCGAAAAAAGGACTCATCTGGCTACCCAAAATGTTGATGATCTAACCTTCATTAAAATGAACCACTCATGGATTTTTAATTATTTTACCCCACCTTTCCTGGCTGACACCTAGCTTTCCTATAAAAAGGTCTTGCTTGTGGACTGGTCTTACTGACTGTTCCAATCTCTTAATTTGCAGCAGCTGTTTGTCCAGCATATGACATGTTTACACCTCCCTAAATGGGCTAACTCCCCCCACGGGGCCGTGGT
The DNA here is from genome assembly GCF_032444005.1 of Ranitomeya imitator. Lineage (NCBI taxonomy): Eukaryota > Metazoa > Chordata > Amphibia > Anura > Dendrobatidae > Ranitomeya > Ranitomeya imitator. Next base: position 453,087,053 of record NC_091282.1, on the reverse strand, counting down.
CTCGCCACTTGGCGCAAGCACCAGTGAGAGTGCCGTTTGTCTGAAGAGGTGGGTGTGCCCGCTTTTGGTCGACGGCACTGCCTCTGGGTCCCTCATAGTACAATAAAGTGTCTCTGGCGGTGGTGGCACGCAACCAACGTCAGACACACCGTTGTAACATGAGGGGCCCTGGGCCTGTACCGCCGGCCACAAGAGTTTACCCCCCAGCTCAAACACTGTTCTACCACTTGCAAAATTATCTCTCACAGCTCCACCAATGTTTAGTCTATGCGTTGACATCCTTCAATGCCTGACACTGACAATACCAATTTGTTGACATGTATGATGCTAGTTAAAATAGTCAGGGTCAGTGTCCTAGATTGACACCAGTAAATACTTAACGCCCAATTACTATGTCTGAAACTCAGCAGAGGAGCCCACCCCTGTACCTAAGTATGCCACCCTTTTGTTTTTTGGTTTTGTTGTTTTGCGAGACATTAACATCTATTTATTTTTTGGGAGTACTAACTGTGTCAGACAATCTTCCTCTGCTGACCACACCAATGCTGCCTGTGTACCCCTGCAAGATAATTCAAACTGCTTTGAGCCTATTTTTTAAAATTTTAGGCCTACTAAGTCTGTCTGCGGTCCCTCCTTCCATTTGTCCTCCGCTGAGCACAACAATGCCAACCTTGTACCCATGTAACTTTTTTTCAACCTGCAGTGAGCCTACATTGTGGTGTAAAGCCTACTAGCAGTGTCTGTCTGCGCCACTTAATACAGCTGTCCTCCTCTTAAAAAAAAGGCTGATTTTCAGCTTGTCAGAATTATAAAACTGCATTGGGGCCACAAGTTTCGTTGTGGTCTACAAACTGAGTCTTCCACTCCAAGGTGTTCTCTCTGTTGCCTCTCCCTCACTTCTATCTTGAAGCTATTGTTAAATAGTTGTTGAAACAACACTGCATTAGGCCTACAAGTTGGCTCTGGGTTGTAGAGACAGTGTCTGCTGCTCCAAGGTGTTCTCCAGGTTGCCTCTCCCTAGCTTCTATCTTGAAGCTCTCGTTAAGTAGTTGTTGAAACAACACTGCATTAGGCCTACAAGTTGGGTCTTGGTTGTAGAGACGGTGTCTGCCGCTCCATGGTGTTCTCCTGGTTGCCTTTCCTGAGCTTCAATCTTCAGGCTCTTGTTAAATAGTTTTTTAATCGAACAACTGCAGTGGGGCTACTAGTTCGGTTGGGGCCTACTAACAGTGTCTGCCGCTCCAAAGGTGTTCTCCTGGTTGCCTTTCCTGAGCTTCAATCTTCAGGCTCTTGTTAAATAGTTTTTTAATCGAACAACTGCAGTGGGGCTACTAGTTTGGTTGGGGCCTACTAACGGTGTCTGCTGCTAGGGTTGAGCGACCTTGACCTTTTTAGAGTCGAGCCGTGTTTTGCGAAACCCGACTATCTTAGAAGTCGAGTCGAGTGGAATCGGCCGATTATCGCGAAAAGTCGGGTATCGACCGAAACACGAAACCCAATGCAAGTCAATGGGGGAGCATAGTCGGCAGTGAGTGGAGGCCAGGAAAACACCTACACTGCCCATTTTAATGGCAAAAACATCCATTCTTGTTACAGAAGCTTGTCAATCGTAATTTACCTTATAATAATTGGAAGGCATTTGAAATTGGGGGTCATTTGGCTAAAGTTGTGGGGGGTAGGGCTGGTTCAAGTAATTAGTGGGCCCAGGAAATCTGGACCACGTCACGGCAGTGGAGCAGGGAGAGGTAAGTATTTCAACTTTGCAAGTGCTGTGATCCTGAGCAAGCAGGGGGGGCCCACTCATTGGCATTGGCACTGGCACAGGGCCCCTCAAAGTACAGCGGTGTGTTTGCACGGCAGGGGCGCCTCCCACCGGCAGCAACACTTTTGCGTACTATGAGAGGCCCTGTGCCAGTGACGTCGCCAACTAGTATTCCTCCCCCCACCTGATGAAGGAACCTGCACTTTCATCTGCACCTTCCTCTTTGTCCCCGTGTAAGGTGGTATGGTATGCGGGAAGGGGGACCTGACTTTCAGCAGGGTCACAATCTTGCAATGTAGCGTGCACGGGAAATGTTGCGTTATGGGTCAATGTACCAGCAGACTCATCTATCACTGGCTGGGCAATGGGCAGGATGAGGAGGAAACACAGATATAGGCCCAAAGAATAAAGTGGGCTAAATGCAGTTCAAAATTGGTAACACAGGAGTAACCAGGGGGCATTGCAGTGGAGGACAACTGGAATGAGAGGCTGACACAGAGAGTAGGCCCAAATCAGTAAGTAGTCGAAATGCAGTTCAAAATTGGCAACAGTAGTAAACAGGCGGCACAGCTTTGTTCAGTGGAGAACAGCAAGGAGTGGCAGACACCGATAGTAGGCCCCAACCCAACTAGTAGGCCAAATGCAGTCTAACATTAACAACTACTTAACGAGAGCCTGAAAATGGAATTTCAGGACAGGAAACCAGGAGAACAGCAAGGAGCGGCAGACACTGTTAGTAGGCCCCAAACCAACTAGTACGCCAAATGCAGTTGTTCCATTTAACCACTATTTAACAAGAGCCTGAAGATAGAAGCTCAGGAAAGGCAACCTGGAGAACACCTTGGAGCGGAAGACACTGTCTCTACACCCCATACCCAATTTGTAGGCCTTATGCAGTGTAGTTTTCACCAACTACTAAACGAGAGTAGGAAGATCGAAGCAATGTGGACAAAACCTGGGGAACACCTTGGAGTGTAACACACCGTCTCTCTACACCCCATACCCAATTTGTAGGCCTAATACAGTGTAGTTTCCAACAATTACTAAACGAGAGTAGTCTGATCGAAGCAATGTGGATGAAACCTGGGGCACACCTTGGGGCGGCAGACACCGTTAGTAGGCCCTACCAAAGTTGTAGCCCCAATGCAGTTTTAAAATTCCTAGAGGCTGAAAACAAGACTATTGACGCTCAACTTTTTTCAAAGGAACACAGCTGTATTGAGTGGCGCAGACAGACACAGGTAGTAGGCCTTAAACCAAAAATGCGGCCCACTGCAGCTTAAAAAAGGTTACAGGGGTACACAGGCAGCATTGCTCTGGGCAGTGGAAGACAATTTCAATAGTGGACCGCAGACAGACCTTGTACGCCTACTATTAAAAAAAGGATGCTCTATGCAATTAAAAAAAGGTTCCAGGGGTACACGGGCAGCAGTGGTCTGGTCAGTGGAGGAGTAGTAGAAAGAACGGGCCGCAGACAGGCTTCGAAGACCTAACATAAAAAAATATTGGGCTGTAGGCACTTTAACATTGGTTCCAGGGGTACACGGGCAGCAGTAGACTGGTCAGTGTAGTAGTAGTTGAAAGAACGGGCCGCAGACAGGCTTCGAAGGCCTACAATAACAAAATATTGGGCTGTAGGCACTTTAACATTGGTTCCAGGGGTACATGGGCAGCAGTAGACTGGTCAGTGTAGTAGTAGTTGAAAGAACGGGCCGCAGACAGGCTTCGAAGGCCTAACATAAAAAAATATTGGGCTGTAGGCACTTTTAAATAGGTTCCAGGGGTACACAGGCAGCAGTGGTCTGGTCAGTGTAGGAGTAGTAGAAAAAACGGGCCGCAGACAGGCTTCGAAGGCCTAACATAACAAAATATTGGGCTGTAGGCACTTTAACATTGGTTCCAGGGGTACACGGGCAGCAGTAGACTGGTCAGTGAAATAGTAGTAGAAAGAACGGGCCTCAGACAGGCTTCGAAGGCCTAACATAATAAAATTGGACAGGCTGTAGGCACTTTATAATTGGTTCCAGGAGTACACGGGCAGCAGTAGACAGGTCAGTGGAGGCCTAGTGGAAGGAGGGACCGCAGACAGGCTTCGAAGGCCTAACATAAAAAAATATTGGACTGTAGGCACTTTAACATTGGTTCCAGGGGTACACGGGCAGCAGTAGACTGGTCAGTGTAGTATTAACCCAATACTAGGCCTAAATAAAGAACGGCACTTCCAAAATACATAATATATCAGAAAAAAGCAATCAGGAAGCTTAAATGCCAATAAAAATATCAATTTTTATTCATAACAAAACATGATAAAAACCTTAACAATTCTAATAGTAACCAGTGGTGAGACATGTGACAGAATAATACTGTCTGCATACGGGAATATACCACAGAAAATAATACACATCAAAAAATGCCTAAGATAGTAACTCCAAAAATGTACAAAAAATATAGCAAAAAAGTACCTACATAGTAGTAAGTGTAGAGTAAAGCCCACATATAAATAATACTATATTAGAGAATTTATCATTAAATAATGGACAAATGAGGAGCCTAAATGGCTACAGACAGCATATAATACATGTACAAAATCGCTGTTTCTAATATATAAGGAGACCAAGTAAGTGTATGGACAAAATATCACCAGAATTACTGTCTCTGATATAGAAAAATAGTAGGCAAGTATATGGATAAAATGTCACCAATATCTATAAAGGAAAAGTTCCATAGAGTCTAAAATAGACTATGTAGTAGTAGAGAAAAGGGTCAATCTAATATACTATAAAGTATGCACATAGTGTCTGGCAAATAGAAAGCCCTATTCCCTCACACATGACATAGAGCGCATAATGCCGCTGTAAGAAAGGTGCATATAGTGCATATAACAGGCAAAAGGAGATAGTGCAAATAAGGGTATATTACCTGACCATGCAGACCAGTAAAAGGTCCCCGACGCGCGTTTCGCGGTATGCTTCGTCCAGGGGGATAGTCACAGCACATAGTGGCTAATGTGGGATGTTATATAGTGTGTATAATCAGTGGTGGCAGCGGTTTGAAATGGCGCTTGTTTCAACACGCCGGCTCGTACGTCACTGCCGGTCGGCGTCACAAGTGACCCATCCAATCCCCTGCCCGACGCGTCAGGACAGGGGGCGGAGTAAGCCACATACGGACGCGTCTCCACAGCAACTCAAAGCCGGGTGATATTCACAAGCGCACACCGCAGGAAAGTAAATATAAGAGGGATACTAAAGGGATCTACAACGCCTATCAAAACAGGATTAAGGGGAAAGAGGGGAAAAAGACAAAGTATCGCTAGATGTGCTAGCCCAAAACTACATCATAACAAAGGACCTTGTATGCATAGTGATAAACATTTATAAAGAAAAAGAAGAGGGAAACACTGTTCTCCTGTGTCTATTAATGAGGGTCACTAACATTCTATCTGAAAGTGAGAAATAACATCACCACAATAAGGGCCAATGTTAAAGTGTATTATCCAGTACATAAACTAGGGGGGTAGATGTTAATTAAATATGCTATCCCAAAGTGCTACCCATAGGACACAAATAGTTGCATAGGCAATAGAAAGAAAAAATCCTATGGAATATGCCTTAAAAAAGTGTTAAATATAAGAGTGTTGGAATAATAGTGTATACATATATATCAAATACAAAACATACAGTGAATAAAAGTATATTATGACATATATAAATAAAAATTTATATATAAAAAAGAAAAGAAACAATAAAGTAAAATTCTTGATAGAAGTAGATGCCAAATTCTGTAGGAAGTATCCCAAAATACAGAGCCAAGACACTGCAGATTCGAACAGAAATATGTAGATGAATAACAGGAGCTAAAAAACTAAAAAAAGAGACAATTAAAATCAAAATACAATAAAAACATCACTATAATAAAATACTACTACAAAAAAGGGGCAAAACTAAGCACCTCATTCAGACCACACGGCTGAACAGAATTGATTTTAGAGATCCACCGTGCTTCCATTTGTGCCAAAGTCTTCCTCCAATTTCCTCCTCTCTGGTCCACATATACCTTATCTATTCCAATTACTCTGAGAAGTTTAGCATTACAATTGTGGTGGGTTTTAAAGTGTCTTGGTACAGGTTTTAGCAGCGTCAAATCATCAATTCCCTCTGCATTAGTGATATCTCTAAAATGTTCTCTCACTCTGATTTTTAATGCTCTCGACGTTAGTCCCACATAAATCTTAGGGCATGGACACTGCGCATAATAAACTACTCCCACTGTGTTGCATGTGATATGCTGAGTTATCTTAAAATTTTTCTTACCATCACTTGAGGAGAATGCCGAAGCTGGAAGAATATTTGGACAAGCAATACAATTGTTGCATGGAAAACAGCCCCATCTTTGTCCTTTGGACCCAAAGGCCTTTTTAATATTAGGGCCTGCATAATAACTATGCACCAACTGATCTTTTAAATTACTCGATCTCCGATATGTGATGGATGGACACGTAGGTAAGTATTTTATCAAGTCCTTGTCAGTTTGCAATAAAGGCCAGTACTTCTTCAACACTTCCCTCATCTGACTCCATTGCTCGGTATAGGTGGATATAAATCTCACCTTTTGTTCTACTATTGGTTTCGTTTTAGTCTTCATCAGTGCAGAGCGTGTCATTTTCTTTGCTTTGTGGAGTCCTCTCTTTATACTGCGTCTCGAGTACCCTCTATCCTCAAATCTAGATGCAAGGTTGTCCGCCTGTTCAGAAAAAAACTGGTCGTTAGAGCATATTCGTTTAATCCTGATGAACTGTCCTGTAGGTATACCCTTAATTAAAGATTTGGGGTGCGAAGATGTAGCATGTAGTAAGGAATTCACTGCCGTGTCTTTTCTAAATACACTTGTTTCCAGAAACCCATCCGATCCCTTGGTAATTTGAATATCCAAAAAATCCAAAGACACTTGGCTGTACTTGCATGTAAGTTTTATATTCATGGTATTATCATTCAGGACATCTAGGAAAGCAAGAAGGTCCTGTTCTGAGCCCTGCCAAATCATGAGAATATCATCAATAAATCGGACCCAGAACAGGACCTTCTCGATATAGGCGATGGGGTTGGCAAAAAATATCTGTCTCTCCCAGTTGCCCATGAAGAGGTTAGCATACGAGGGGGCGAAAGCCGCCCCCATCGCAGTACCTCTTTGCTGTACATATATTGTTTCCTTAAAGATGAAATAATTATGCTCCAAAACAAATTTGAGCAAATCGAGGAGAAAACAAATCAAATTTCTATCCAAATCAGTAGTCTGCAAAAAAGACTCTACTGCCATGATGCCATGATGATGTTGTATGGCAGTGTATAATGATTCAACGTCTAATGACACCAACCACATGTCATCTTCCATGGGTATGCCATCAATTTTGCCCAATACATCTCCTGTATCTCTAATATAAGAGGGTAAGTTGCATACCAAGGGCTTTAGATAAGAATCCAGATATTTACCGATTATTTCACATAAACTTCCGTTTCCTGACACGATAGGTCTTCCAGGTGGTGTAGACATATTCTTGTGGATTTTTGGTGTAAAGTAAATACAAGCCAATTTTGGATACATCGGAATTAAATTAGATCTGAGCTCCTTGGTTATTACTCCTTCCAGAAATGCTCTCTCCAAGATGTCCTGTAATTCACCCTGGAAGGTAAGAGTAGGGTTAAACGTCAATCTTCGATAGCAGTTAGTGTCTTTCAGTTGTCTAAATGCCTCTTTTTCATACATCTTAGTGGATTGGATAACAATATTTCCCCCTTTATCCGCGGGTTTGATTATTATATCCCTCATCCCTTTCAATTCCTTCAGTGCTTTTCTTTGATCTGCAGATAGATTATCTTGCACTATTTTATTCGGAATTTCCCCAAATTCTTTAGTTACAAGCTTTACAAATAGATCTATATTGGGATATAGGTTCAAAGGGGGAAATTTTTTGGGTTTGGGTGGTACAAACTTACCCATATTTGTAGTTTCTCCTTGTTCTCCACTGAGTTCTTCCAAAGTCCTAATCATCTCTAAGTCCTGTTCTGTCCATTCCATTCCAAATTCTGATTTACCATGCAATTTTTTAAGGACCAATTTGCGCGCAAATAAATTGAGATCTGTTATCGCTGAGAAAGAGTCAAAGGGGGAAGTTGGTGAGAAAGTTAGACCTAGGCTTAACACTTCTAATTGTGGTTGTGTTAATTGTATTTCAGATAGATTAATCACCTGAAGTTTTGCTTTACCAGAGTTGTCAGCCCATTTGTCTCGTCTTCTATAGCTGTCATTTCTCCTCTTATTCATATTTCTCCTCAGATTGTAAATACGATTCGTTGGCACACTATCATTCTCTCTTGATGACATAGATGAGATAGAAGATGCTCTAGAGCTACTATCTTCTCTATTGGTACGATTGCTTTGCCATCTGTATACCGTACAACTCTTAAAGTCTTGGAGATCCCGCTGAAATTTTTTCATTTTAGTGTCTTTCACTTCTTTTTCCCATGATGGAAATTGGGCTTCAATATCTTTGTTTAATGTCTCCATTTCTAATGTCGTCAGATTTTCAGATAGCTTTTTGCGTGTATCTTCAATATCTGTGTCCAACTTATCCAAACCTTTCTTATTGTTGCCAATCAATAGCTCCATTAGTGATCTAGAGCAAAGATTACAGGCTTCCTCCCACCTTGTTCGAAAATTTTCTTCCTCTATAGGGAAGGAGGGCATGATCCTCACCCTTAGTCCTCTAGGTATAAGACCTTTGGCTAAATATTTCTCTAATGATGCCTTGTTCCACCAGGTGCGTGTTCTCTTTTTCAAAAGAGATTTAATTGAATTTTTTAGATCTGTTTTTTGCCCACTTTCAATAGAACCATTCTGCACCGTGTCACCACTGAAAACAGTATCCATGCATGATAGCCAAGTCTGATCCCTGGCTTTAATATCCATAATGGCCACACACTGTAAACAAAGTACAGCAATCAAATCATTAACCCAATACTAGGCCTAAATAAAGAACGGCACTTCCAAAATACATAATATATCAGAAAAAAGCAATCAGGAAGCTTAAATGCCAATAAAAATATCAATTTTTATTCATAACAAAACATGATAAAAACCTTAACAATTCTAATAGTAACCAGTGGTGAGACATGTGACAGAATAATACTGTCTGCATACGGGAATATACCACAGAAAATAATACACATCAAAAAATGCCTAAGATAGTAACTCCAAAAATGTACAAAAAATATAGCAAAAAAGTACCTACATAGTAGTAAGTGTAGAGTAAAGCCCACATATAAATAATACTATATTAGAGAATTTATCATTAAATAATGGACAAATGAGGAGCCTAAATGGCTACAGACAGCATATAATACATGTACAAAATCGCTGTTTCTAATATATAAGGAGACCAAGTAAGTGTATGGACAAAATATCACCAGAATTACTGTCTCTGATATAGAAAAATAGTAGGCAAGTATATGGATAAAATGTCACCAATATCTATAAAGGAAAAGTTCCATAGAGTCTAAAATAGACTATGTAGTAGTAGAGAAACTTTATTGTTTCTTTTCTTTTTTATATATAAATTTTTATTTATATATGTCATAATATACTTTTATTCACTGTATGTTTTGTATTTGATATATATGTATACACTATTATTCCAACACTCTTATATTTAACACTTTTTTAAGGCATATTCCATAGGATTTTTTCTTTCTATTGCCTATGCAACTATTTGTGTCCTATGGGTAGCACTTTGGGATAGCATATTTAATTAACATCTACCCCCCTAGTTTATGTACTGGATAATACACTTTAACATTGGCCCTTATTGTGGTGATGTTATTTCTCACTTTCAGATAGAATGTTAGTGACCCTCATTAATAGACACAGGAGAACAGTGTTTCCCTCTTCTTTTTCTTTATAAATGTTTATCACTATGCATACAAGGTCCTTTGTTATGATGTAGTTTTGGGCTAGCACATCTAGCGATACTTTGTCTTTTTCCCCTCTTTCCCCTTAATCCTGTTTTGATAGGCGTTGTAGATCCCTTTAGTATCCCTCTTATATTTACTTTCCTGCGGTGTGCGCTTGTGAATATCACCCGGCTTTGAGTTGCTGTGGAGACGCGTCCGTATGTGGCTTACTCCGCCCCCTGTCCTGACGCGTCGGGCAGGGGATTGGATGGGTCACTTGTGACGCCGACCGGCAGTGACGTACGAGCCGGCGTGTTGAAACAAGCGCCATTTCAAACCGCTGCCACCACTGATTATACACACTATATAACATCCCACATTAGCCACTATGTGCTGTGACTATCCCCCTGGACGAAGCATACCGCGAAACGCGCGTCGGGGACCTTTTACTGGTCTGCATGGTCAGGTAATATACCCTTATTTGCACTATCTCCTTTTGCCTGTTATATGCACTATATGCACCTTTCTTACAGCGGCATTATGCGCTCTATGTCATGTGTGAGGGAATAGGGCTTTCTATTTGCCAGACACTATGTGCATACTTTATAGTATATTAGATTGACCCTTTTCTCTACTACTACATAGTCTATTTTAGACTCTATGGAACTTTTCCTTTATAGATATTGGTGACATTTTATCCATATACTTGCCTACTATTTTTCTATATCAGAGACAGTAATTCTGGTGATATTTTGTCCATACACTTACTTGGTCTCCTTATATATTAGAAACAGCGATTTTGTACATGTATTATATGCTGTCTGTAGCCATTTAGGCTCCTCATTTGTCCATTATTTAATGATAAATTCTCTAATATAGTATTATTTATATGTGGGCTTTACTCTACACTTACTACTATGTAGGTACTTTTTTGCTATATTTTTTGTACATTTTTGGAGTTACTATCTTAGGCATTTTTTGATGTGTATTATTTTCTGTGGTATATTCCCGTATGCAGACAGTATTATTCTGTCACATGTCTCACCACTGGTTACTATTAGAATTGTTAAGGTTTTTATCATGTTTTGTTATGAATAAAAATTGATATTTTTATTGGCATTTAAGCTTCCTGATTGCTTTTTTCTGATATATTATGTATTTTGGAAGTGCCGTTCTTTATTTAGGCCTAGTATTGGGTTAATGATTTGATTGCTGTACTTTGTTTACAGTGTGTGGCCATTATGGATATTAAAGCCAGGGATCAGACTTGGCTATCATGCATGGATACTGTTTTCAGTGGTGACACGGTGCAGAATGGTTCTATTGAAAGTGGGCAAAAAACAGATCTAAAAAATTCAATTAAATCTCTTTTGAAAAAGAGAACACGCACCTGGTGGAACAAGGCATCATTAGAGAAATATTTAGCCAAAGGTCTTATACCTAGAGGACTAAGGGTGAGGATCATGCCCTCCTTCCCTATAGAGGAAGAAAATTTTCGAACAAGGTGGGAGGAAGCCTGTAATCTTTGCTCTAGATCACTAATGGAGCTATTGATTGGCAACAATAAGAAAGGTTTGGATAAGTTGGACACAGATATTGAAGATACACGCAAAAAGCTATCTGAAAATCTGACGACATTAGAAATGGAGACATTAAACAAAGATATTGAAGCCCAATTTCCATCATGGGAAAAAGAAGTGAAAGACACTAAAATGAAAAAATTTCAGCGGGATCTCCAAGACTTTAAGAGTTGTACGGTATACAGATGGCAAAGCAATCGTACCAATAGAGAAGATAGTAGCTCTAGAGCATCTTCTATCTCATCTATGTCATCAAGAGAGAATGATAGTGTGCCAACGAATCGTATTTACAATCTGAGGAGAAATATGAATAAGAGGAGAAATGACAGCTATAGAAGACGAGACAAATGGGCTGACAACTCTGGTAAAGCAAAACTTCAGGTGATTAATCTATCTGAAATACAATTAACACAACCACAATTAGAAGTGTTAAGCCTAGGTCTAACTTTCTCACCAACTTCCCCCTTTGACTCTTTCTCAGCGATAACAGATCTCAATTTATTTGCGCGCAAATTGGTCCTTAAAAAATTGCATGGTAAATCAGAATTTGGAATGGAATGGACAGAACAGGACTTAGAGATGATTAGGACTTTGGAAGAACTCAGTGGAGAACAAGGAGAAACTACAAATATGGGTAAGTTTGTACCACCCAAACCCAAAAAATTTCCCCCTTTGAACCTATATCCCAATATAGATCTATTTGTAAAGCTTGTAACTAAAGAATTTGGGGAAATTCCGAATAAAATAGTGCAAGATAATCTATCTGCAGATCAAAGAAAAGCACTGAAGGAATTGAAAGGGATGAGGGATATAATAATCAAACCCGCGGATAAAGGGGGAAATATTGTTATCCAATCCACTAAGATGTATGAAAAAGAGGCATTTAGACAACTGAAAGACACTAACTGCTATCGAAGATTGACGTTTAACCCTACTCTTACCTTCCAGGGTGAATTACAGGACATCTTGGAGAGAGCATTTCTGGAAGGAGTAATAACCAAGGAGCTCAGATCTAATTTAATTCCGATGTATCCAAAATTGGCTTGTATTTACTTTACACCAAAAATCCACAAGAATATGTCTACACCACCTGGAAGACCTATCGTGTCAGGAAACGGAAGTTTATGTGAAATAATCGGTAAATATCTGGATTCTTATCTAAAGCCCTTGGTATGCAACTTACCCTCTTATATTAGAGATACAGGAGATGTATTGGGCAAAATTGATGGCATACCCATGGAAGATGACATGTGGTTGGTGTCATTAGACGTTGAATCATTATACACTGCCATACAACATCATCATGGCATCATGGCAGTAGAGTCTTTTTTGCAGACTACTGATTTGGATAGAAATTTGATTTGTTTTCTCCTCGATTTGCTCAAATTTGTTTTGGAGCATAATTATTTCATCTTTAAGGAAACAATATATGTACAGCAAAGAGGTACTGCGATGGGGGCGGCTTTCGCCCCCTCGTATGCTAACCTCTTCATGGGCAACTGGGAGAGACAGATATTTTTTGCCAACCCCATCGCCTATATCGAGAAGGTCCTGTTCTGGGTCCGATTTATTGATGATATTCTCATGATTTGGCAGGGCTCAGAACAGGACCTTCTTGCTTTCCTAGATGTCCTGAATGATAATACCATGAATATAAAACTTACATGCAAGTACAGCCAAGTGTCTTTGGATTTTTTGGATATTCAAATTACCAAGGGATCGGATGGGTTTCTGGAAACAAGTGTATTTAGAAAAGACACGGCAGTGAATTCCTTACTACATGCTACATCTTCGCACCCCAAATCTTTAATTAAGGGTATACCTACAGGACAGTTCATCAGGATTAAACGAATATGCTCTAACGACCAGTTTTTTTCTGAACAGGCGGACAACCTTGCATCTAGATTTGAGGATAGAGGGTACTCGAGACGCAGTATAAAGAGAGGACTCCACAAAGCAAAGAAAATGACACGCTCTGCACTGATGAAGACTAAAACGAAACCAATAGTAGAACAAAAGGTGAGATTTATATCCACCTATACCGAGCAATGGAGTCAGATGAGGGAAGTGTTGAAGAAGTACTGGCCTTTATTGCAAACTGACAAGGACTTGATAAAATACTTACCTACGTGTCCATCCATCACATATCGGAGATCGAGTAATTTAAAAGATCAGTTGGTGCATAGTTATTATGCAGGCCCTAATATTAAAAAGGCCTTTGGGTCCAAAGGACAAAGATGGGGCTGTTTTCCATGCAACAATTGTATTGCTTGTCCAAATATTCTTCCAGCTTCGGCATTCTCCTCAAGTGATGGTAAGAAAAATTTTAAGATAACTCAGCATATCACATGCAACACAGTGGGAGTAGTTTATTATGCGCAGTGTCCATGCCCTAAGATTTATGTGGGACTAACGTCGAGAGCATTAAAAATCAGAGTGAGAGAACATTTTAGAGATATCACTAATGCAGAGGGAATTGATGATTTGACGCTGCTAAAACCTGTACCAAGACACTTTAAAACCCACCACAATTGTAATGCTAAACTTCTCAGAGTAATTGGAATAGATAAGGTATATGTGGACCAGAGAGGAGGAAATTGGAGGAAGACTTTGGCACAAATGGAAGCACGGTGGATCTCTAAAATCAATTCTGTTCAGCCGTGTGGTCTGAATGAGGTGCTTAGTTTTGCCCCTTTTTTGTAGTAGTATTTTATTATAGTGATGTTTTTATTGTATTTTGATTTTAATTGTCTCTTTTTTTAGTTTTTTAGCTCCTGTTATTCATCTACATATTTCTGTTCGAATCTGCAGTGTCTTGGCTCTGTATTTTGGGATACTTCCTACAGAATTTGGCATCTACTTCTATCAAGAATTTTACTTTATTGTTTCTTTTCTTTTTTATATATAAATTTTTATTTATATATGTCATAATATACTTTTATTCACTGTATGTTTTGTATTTGATATATATGTATACACTATTATTCCAACACTCTTATATTTAACACTTTTTTAAGGCATATTCCATAGGATTTTTTCTTTCTATTGCCTATGCAACTATTTGTGTCCTATGGGTAGCACTTTGGGATAGCATATTTAATTAACATCTACCCCCCTAGTTTATGTACTGGATAATACACTTTAACATTGGCCCTTATTGTGGTGATGTTATTTCTCACTTTCAGATAGAATGTTAGTGACCCTCATTAATAGACACAGGAGAACAGTGTTTCCCTCTTCTTTTTCTTTATAAATGTTTATCACTATGCATACAAGGTCCTTTGTTATGATGTAGTTTTGGGCTAGCACATCTAGCGATACTTTGTCTTTTTCCCCTCTTTCCCCTTAATCCTGTTTTGATAGGCGTTGTAGATCCCTTTAGTATCCCTCTTATATTTACTTTCCTGCGGTGTGCGCTTGTGAATATCACCCGGCTTTGAGTTGCTGTGGAGACGCGTCCGTATGTGGCTTACTCCGCCCCCTGTCCTGACGCGTCGGGCAGGGGATTGGATGGGTCACTTGTGACGCCGACCGGCAGTGACGTACGAGCCGGCGTGTTGAAACAAGCGCCATTTCAAACCGCTGCCACCACTGATTATACACACTATATAACATCCCACATTAGCCACTATGTGCTGTGACTATCCCCCTGGACGAAGCATACCGCGAAACGCGCGTCGGGGACCTTTTACTGGTCTGCATGGTCAGGTAATATACCCTTATTTGCACTATCTCCTTTTGCCTGTTATATGCACTATATGCACCTTTCTTACAGCGGCATTATGCGCTCTATGTCATGTGTGAGGGAATAGGGCTTTCTATTTGCCAGACACTATGTGCATACTTTATAGTATATTAGATTGACCCTTTTCTCTACTACTACATAGTCTATTTTAGACTCTATGGAACTTTTCCTTTATAGATATTGGTGACATTTTATCCATATACTTGCCTACTATTTTTCTATATCAGAGACAGTAATTCTGGTGATATTTTGTCCATACACTTACTTGGTCTCCTTATATATTAGAAACAGCGATTTTGTACATGTATTATATGCTGTCTGTAGCCATTTAGGCTCCTCATTTGTCCATTATTTAATGATAAATTCTCTAATATAGTATTATTTATATGTGGGCTTTACTCTACACTTACTACTATGTAGGTACTTTTTTGCTATATTTTTTGTACATTTTTGGAGTTACTATCTTAGGCATTTTTTGATGTGTATTATTTTCTGTGGTATATTCCCGTATGCAGACAGTATTATTCTGTCACATGTCTCACCACTGGTTACTATTAGAATTGTTAAGGTTTTTATCATGTTTTGTTATGAATAAAAATTGATATTTTTATTGGCATTTAAGCTTCCTGATTGCTTTTTTCTGATATATTATGGTCAGTGTAGTAGTAGTAGAAAGAACGGGCCGCAGACAGGCTTCGAAGGCCTAACAAAAAAAAATATTGGGCTGTAGGCACTTTAACATTGGTTCCAGGGGTCCACAGGCAGCAGTAGACTGGTCAGTGTAGTAGTAGTAGAAAGAACGGGCCGCAGACAGGCTTCGAAGGCCTAACATAATAAAATTGGGCTGGCTGTAGGCAATTTAAAATTGGTTCCAGGGGTACACGGGCAGCAGTGGTCTGGTCAGTGTAGTAGTAGTTGAAAGAACGGGCCGCAGACAGGCTTCGAAGGCCTAACATAATAAAATTGGACAGGCTGTAGGCACTTTATAATTGGTTCCAGGGGTACACGGGCAGCAGTGGTCTGGTCAGTGGAGGCCTGGTGGAAGGAGGGACTGCAGACAGGCTTCGAAGGCCTAACATAATAAAATTGGACAGGCTGTAGGCACTTTATAATTGGTTCCAGGGGTACACGGGCAGCAGTGGTCTGGTCAGTGGAGGCCTAGTGGAAGGAGGGACCGCAGACAGGCTTCGAAGGCCTAACATAATAAAATTGGGCTGGCTGTAGGCAATTTAAAATTGGTTCCAGGAGTACACGGGCAGCAGTAGACTGGTCAGTGTAGTAGTAGTAGAAAGAACGGGCCGCAGACAGGCTTCGAAGGCCTAACATAATAAAATTGGACAGGCTGTAGGCACTTTATAAT
Organism: Ranitomeya imitator; assembly: GCF_032444005.1. Lineage (NCBI taxonomy): Eukaryota > Metazoa > Chordata > Amphibia > Anura > Dendrobatidae > Ranitomeya > Ranitomeya imitator. The sequence continues at coordinate 453,070,660 of NC_091282.1, read as the reverse complement.
TGGTTCCAGGAGTACACGGGCAGCAGTAGACAGGTCAGTGGAGGCCTAATGGAAGGAGGGACTGCAGACAGGCTTCGAAGGCCTAACATAAAAAAATATTGGACTGTAGGCACTTTAACATTGGTTCCAGGGGTACACGGGCAGCAGTAGACTGGTCAGTGTAGTAGTAGTAGAAAGAACGGGCCGCAGACAGGCTTCGAAGGCCTAACATAAAAAAATATTGGGCTGTAGGCACTTTTAAATAGGTTCCAGGGGTACACAGGCAGCAGTGGTCTGGTCAGTGTAGGAGTAGTAGAAAAAACGGGCCGCAGACAGGCTTCGAAGGCCTAACATAACAAAATATTGGGCTGTAGGCACTTTAACATTGGTTCCAGGGGTACACGGGCAGCAGTAGACTGGTCAGTGTAGTAGTAGTAGAAAGAACGGGCCTCAGACAGGCTTCGAAGGCCTAACATAATAAAATTGGACAGGCTGTAGGCACTTTATAATTGGTTCCAGGAGTACACGGGCAGCAGTAGACAGGTCAGTGGAGGCCTAGTGGAAGGAGGGACCGCAGACAGGCTTCGAAGTCCTAACATAAAAAAATATTGGACTGTAGGCACTTTAACATTGGTTCCAGGGGTACACGGGCAGCAGTAGACTGGTCAGTGTAGTAGTAGTAGAAAGAACGGGCCGCAGACAGGCTTCAAAGGCCTAACATAATAAAATTGGGCTGGCTGTAGGCAATTTAAAATTGGTTCCAGGAGTACACGGGCAGCAGTAGACAGGTCAGTGGAGGCCTAGTGGAAGGAGGGACCGCAGACAGGCTTCGAAGGCCTAACATAATAAAATTGGACAGGCTGTAGGCACTTTATAATTGGTTCCAGGAGTACACGGGCAGCAGTAGACAGGTCAGTGGAGGCCTAGTGGAAGGAGGGACCGCAGACAGGCTTCGAAGGCCTAACATAATAAAATTGGACAGGCTGTAGGCACTTTATAATTGGTTCCAGGGGTACACGGGCAGCAGTGGTCTGGTCAGTGGAGGCCTAGTGGAAGGAGGGACCGCAGACAGGCTTCGAAGGCCTAACATAAAAAAATATTGGACTGTAGGCACTTTAACATTGGTTCCAGGGGTACACGGGCAGCAGTAGACTGGTCAGTGTAGTAGTAGTAGAAAGAACGGGCCGCAGACAGGCTTCGAAGGCCTAACATAAAAAAATATTGGGCTGTAGGCACTTTAACATTGGTTCCAGGGGTCCACAGGCAGCAGTAGACTGGTCAGTGTAGTAGTAGAAAGAACGGGCCGCAGACAGGCTTCGAAGGCCTAACATAATAAAATTGGGCTGGCTGTAGGCAATTTAAAATTGGTTCCAGGGGTACACGGGCAGCAGTGGTCTGGTCAGTGTAGTAGTAGTTGTAAGAACGGGCCGCAGACAGGCTTCGAAGGCCTAACATAAAAAAATATTGGGCTGTAGGCACTTTTAAATAGGTTCCAGGGGTACACAGGCAGCAGTGGTCTGGTCAGTGTAGGAGTAGTAGAAATAACGGGCCGCAGACAGGCTTCGAAGGCCTAACATAACAAAATATTGGGCTGTAGGCACTTTAACATTGGTTCCAGGGGTACACGGGCAGCAGTAGACTGGTCAGTGTAGTAGTAGTAGAAAGAACGGGCCGCAGACAGGCTTCGAAGGCCTAACATAATAAAATTGGACAGGCTGTAGGCACTTTATAATTGGTTCCAGGAGTACACGGGCAGCAGTAGACAGGTCAGTGGAGGCCTAGTGGAAGGAGGGACCGCAGACAGGCTTCGAAGTCCTAACATAAAAAAATATTGGACTGTAGGCACTTTAACATTGGTTCCAGGGGTACACGGGCAGCAGTAGACTGGTCAGTGTAGTAGTAGTAGAAAGAACGGGCCGCAGACAGGCTTCGAAGGCCTAACATAATAAAATTGGGCTGGCTGTAGGCAATTTAAAATTGGTTCCAGGAGTACACGGGCAGCAGTAGACAGGTCAGTGGAGGCCTAGTGGAAGGAGGGACCGCAGACAGGCTTCAAAGGCCTAACATAATAAAATTGGACAGGCTGTAGGCACTTTATAATTGGTTCCAGGAGTACACGGGCAGCAGTAGACAGGTCAGTGGAGGCCTAGTGGAAGGAGGGACCGCAGACAGGCTTCGAAGGCCTAACATAATAAAATTGGACAGGCTGTAGGCACTTTATAATTGGTTCCAGGAGTACACGGGCAGCAGTAGACAGGTCAGTGGAGGCCTAGTGGAAGGAGGGACCGCAGACAGGCTTCGAAGGCCTAACATAATAAAATTGGACAGGCTGTAGGCACTTTATAATTGGTTCCAGGGGTACACGGGCAGCAGTGGTCTGGTCAGTGGAGGCCTAGTGGAAGGAGGGACCGCAGACAGGCTTCGAAGGCCTAACATAAAAAAATATTGGACTGTAGGCACTTTAACATTGGTTCCAGGGGTACACGGGCAGCAGTAGACTGGTCAGTGTAGTAGTAGTAGAAAGAACGGGCCGCAGACAGGCTTCGAAGGCTTAACATAAAAAAATATTGGGCTGTAGGCACTTTAACATTGGTTCCAGGGGTCCACAGGCAGCAGTAGACTGGTCAGTGTAGTAGTAGTAGAAAGAACGGGCCGCAGACAGGCTTCGAAGGCCTAACATAATAAAATTGGGCTGGCTGTAGGCAATTTAAAATTGGTTCCAGGGGTACACGGGCAGCAGTGGTCTGGTCAGTGTAGTAGTAGTTGAAAGAACGGGCCGCAGACAGGCTTCGAAGGCCTAACATAATAAAATTGGACAGGCTGTAGGCACTTTATAATTGGTTCCAGGGGTACACGGGCAGCAGTGGTCTGGTCAGTGGAGGCCTAGTGGAAGGAGGGACTGCAGACAGGCTTCGAAGGCCTAACATAATAAAATTGGACAGGCTGTAGGCACTTTATAATTGGTTCCAGGGGTACACGGGCAGCAGTAGACTGGTCAGTGTAGTAGTAGTAGAAAGAACGGGCCGCAGACAGGCTTCGAAGGCCTAACATAAAAAAATATTGGGCTGTAGGCACTTTAACATTGGTTCCAGGGGTCCACAGGCAGCAGTAGACTGGTCAGTGTAGTAGTAGTAGAAAGAACGGGCCGCAGACAGGCTTCGAAGGCCTAACATAATAAAATTGGGCTGGCTGTAGGCAATTTAAAATTGGTTCCAGGGGTACACGGGCAGCAGTGGTCTGGTCAGTGTAGTAGTAGTTGAAAGAACGGGCCGCAGACAGGCTTCGAAGGCCTAACATAATAAAATTGGACAGGCTGTAGGCACTTTATAATTGGTTCCAGGGGTACACGGGCAGCAGTGGTCTGGTCAGTGGAGGCCTGGTGGAAGGAGGGACTGCAGACAGGCTTCGAAGGCCTAACATAATAAAATTGGACAGGCTGTAGGCACTTTATAATTGGTTCCAGGGGTACACGGGCAGCAGTGGTCTGGTCAGTGGAGGCCTAGTGGAAGGAGGGACCGCAGACAGGCTTCGAAGGCCTAACATAAAAAAATATTGGACTGTAGGCACTTTAACATTGGTTCCAGGGGTACACGGGCAGCAGTAGACTGGTCAGTGTAGTAGTAGTAGAAAGAACGGGCCGCAGACAGGCTTCGAAGGCCTAACATAAAAAAATATTGGGCTGTAGGCACTTTAACATTGGTTCCAGGGGTCCACAGGCAGCAGTAGACTGGTCAGAGTAGTAGTAGTAGAAAGAACGGGCCGCAGACAGGCTTCGAAGGCCTAACATAATAAAATTGGGCTGGCTGTAGGCAATTTAAAATTGGTTCCAGGGGTACACGGGCAGCAGTGGTCTGGTCAGTGTAGTAGTAGTTGAAAGAACGGGCCGCAGACAGGCTTCGAAGGCCTAACATAATAAAATTGGACAGGCTGTAGGCACTTTATAATTGGTTCCAGGGGTACACGGGCAGCAGTGGTCTGGTCAGTGGAGGCCTAGTGGAAGGAGGGACTGCAGACAGGCTTCGAAGGCCTAACATAATAAAATTGGACAGGCTGTAGGCACTTTATAATTGGTTCCAGGGGTACACGGGCAGCAGTAGACTGGTCAGTGTAGTAGTAGTAGAAAGAACGGGCCGCAGACAGGCTTCGAAGGCCTAACATAAAAAAATATTGGGCTGTAGGCACTTTAACATTGGTTCCAGGGGTCCACAGGCAGCAGTAGACTGGTCAGTGTAGTAGTAGTAGAAAGAACGGGCCGCAGACAGGCTTCGAAGGCCTAACATAATAAAATTGGGCTGGCTGTAGGCAATTTAAAATTGGTTCCAGGGGTACACGGGCAGCAGTGGTCTGGTCAGTGTAGTAGTAGTTGAAAGAACGGGCCGCAGACAGGCTTCGAAGGCCTAACATAATAAAATTGGACAGGCTGTAGGCACTTTATAATTGGTTCCAGGGGTACACGGGCAGCAGTGGTCTGGTCAGTGGAGGCCTGGTGGAAGGAGGGACTGCAGACAGGCTTCGAAGGCCTAACATAATAAAATTGGACAGGCTGTAGGCACTTTATAATTGGTTCCAGGGGTACACGGGCAGCAGTGGTCTGGTCAGTGGAGGCCTAGTGGAAGGAGGGACCGCAGACAGGCTTCGAAGGCCTAACATAATAAAATTGGGCTGGCTGTAGGCAATTTAAAATTGGTTCCAGGAGTACACGGGCAGCAGTAGACTGGTCAGTGTAGTAGTAGTAGAAAGAACGGGCCGCAGACAGGCTTCGAAGGCCTAACATAATAAAATTGGACAGGCTGTAGGCACTTTATAATTGGTTCCAGGAGTACACGGGCAGCAGTAGACAGGTCAGTGGAGGCCTAATGGAAGGAGGGACTGCAGACAGGCTTCGAAGGCCTGAACATAAAAAAATATTGGACTGTAGGCACTTTAACATTGGTTCCAGGGGTACACGGGCAGCAGTAGACTGGTCAGTGTAGTAGTAGTAGAAAGAACGGTCCGCAGACAGGCTTCGAAGGCCTAACATAAAAAAATATTGGGCTGTAGGCACTTTTAAATAGGTTCCAGGGGTACACAGGCAGCAGTGGTCTGGTCAGTGTAGGAGTAGTAGAAAAAACGGGCCGCAGACAGGCTTCGAAGGCCTAACATAACAAAATATTGGGCTGTAGGCACTTTAACATTGGTTCCAGGGGTACACGGGCAGCAGTAGACTGGTCAGTGTAGTAGTAGTAGAAAGAACGGGCCGCAGACAGGCTTCGAAGGCCTAACATAATAAAATTGGACAGGCTGTAGGCACTTTATAATTGGTTCCAGGAGTACACGGGCAGCAGTAGACAGGTCAGTGGAGGCCTAGTGGAAGGAGGGACCGCAGACAGGCTTCGAAGTCCTAACATAAAAAAATATTGGACTGTAGGCACTTTAACATTGGTTCCAGGGGTACACGGGCAGCAGTAGACTGGTCAGTGTAGTAGTAGTAGAAAGAACGGGCCGCAGACAGGCTTCGAAGGCCTAACATAATAAAATTGGGTTGGCTGTAGGCAATTTAAAATTGGTTCCAGGAGTACACGGGCAGCAGTAGACAGGTCAGTGGAGGCCTAGTGGAAGGAGGGACCGCAGACAGGCTTCGAAGGCCTAACATAATAAAATTGGACAGGCTGTAGGCACTTTATAATTGGTTCCAGGGGTACACGGGCAGCAGTGGTCTGGTCAGTGGAGGCCTAGTGGAAGGAGGGACTGCAGACAGGCTTCGAAGGCCTAACATAATAATAATAATAATAATAATAATTTTTATTTATATAGCGCCAACATATTCCGCAGCGCTTTACAAATTATAGAGGGGACTTGTACATACAATAGACATTACAGCATAACAGAAATACAGTTCAAAACAGATACCAAGAGGAGTGAGGGCCCTGCTCGTAAGCTTACAAACTATGAGGAAAAGGGGAGACACGAGAGGTGGATGGTAACAATTGCTATAGTTATTCGGACCAGCCATAGTGTAAGGCTTGGGTGTTCATGTAAAGCTGCATGAACCAGTTAATTAATTTTTTTTTTTTTTTTTTTTTTTAATATAGGCCACACAGGGATCGTTAGGTTAATGCATTGAGGCGGTAGGCCAGTCTGAACAAATGAGTTTTTAGGGCACGCTTAAAACTGTGGGGATTGGGGATTAATCGTATTATCCTAGGTAGTGCATTCCAAAGAATCGGCGCAGCACGTGTAAAGTCTTGGAGACGGGAGTGGGAGGTTCTGATTATTGAGGATGCTAACCTGAGGTCATCAGCGGAGCGGAGGGCACGGGTAGGGTGGTAGACTGAGACCAGAGAGGAGATGTAGGGTGGTGCTGAGCCATGGAGTGCTTTGTGGATGAGGGTAGTAGTTTTGTACTGGATTCTTGAGTGGATGGGTAACCAGTGTAATGACTGGCACAAGGTAGAGGCATCGGTGTAACGGTTGGTGAGGAATATGATCCTGGCAGCAGCATTCAGGACAGATTGGAGCGGGGAGAGTTTGGTAAGAGGGAGGCCGATTAGTAGAGAGTTACAATAGTCCAGACGAGAATGAATAAGTGAAACAGTAAGAGTTTTTGCAGAGTCGAAAGTAAGAAAAGGGCGAATTCTAGAAATGTTTTTGAGATGCAGGTAAGAAGAGCGAGCCAGTGATCGGATGTGGGGGGTGAATGAAAGGTCAGAATCAAGGATGACCCCAAGGCAGCGGGCATGTTGCTTTGGAGTAATGGTGGAACCGCAAACGGAGATGGCAATGTCAGGCAAAGGTAGGTTAGTAGAGGGAGAAAACACGAGGAGTTCAGTTTTTGACAGGTTTAGTTTCAGATAGAGGGAGGACATGATGCTAGAGACAGCGGTAAGACAATCACTGGTGTTTTCTAATAAGGCAGGCGTGAGATCAGGAGAAGAAGTGTATAGTTGGGTGTCGTCAGCATAGAGATGGTACTGGAAGCCAAATCTACTGATTGTTTGTCCAATAGGGGCAGTATACAAAGAGAAGAGGAGGGGGCCTAGGACTGATCCTTGAGGAACCCCAACAGTAAGGGGAAGGTGAGAGGAGGAGGAACCAGCGAAACATACAGTGAAGGATCGGTCAGAGAGATAGGAGGAGAACCAGGAGAGAACGGTGTCCTTGAGGCCGATGGAGCGGAGCATAGTGTTGTGAATTTGCTTTTTGGCTCCCTCTAGTGGTTACTAGTTTTTTGACTCTGGTTTTTCTGTCTTTCCTTTTATCCGCACCTGGGTCGTTAGTTAGGGGCGTTGCTTTATAAGCTCCCTGGACACTCAGTTCTATGCCTGGCAACGTAGTTATCAGAGCTAATCTGCTGTGCTCTTGTCTACTGATCCTGGTCCGGTTATTCAGCTAAGTTATTTACTTTGCTTTTTGCTATTTGTTTTTGGTTTTGTATTTTTGTCCAGCTTGTTCCTAATTTGTATCCTGACTTTTGCTGGAAGCTCTAGGGCGCTGGTGTTCTCCCCCCGGACCGTTAGACGGTTCGGGGGTTCTTGAATTTCCAGTGTGGATTTTTGATAGGGTTTTTTGTTGACCATATAAGTTACCTTTCTATATTCTGCTATTAGTTAGCGGGCCTCTCTGTGCTAAACCTGGTTCATTTCTGTGTTTGTCATTTCCTCTTACCTCACCGTTATTATTTGTGGGGGGCTTCTATCCTGCTTTGGGGTCCCTTTCTCTGGAGGCAAGAGAGGTCTTTGTTTTCCTCTACTAGGGGTATTTAGATTCTCCGGCTGGCGCGAGTCATCTAGGATCAACGTAGGTATGACCCCCGGCTACTTCTAGTGTTGGCGTTAGGAGTAGATATATGGTCAACACAGTTACCACTGCCCTATGAGCTGGATTTTTGTATCTTGCAGACTTCCACGTTCCTCTGAGACCCTCGCCATTGGGGTCATAACAGTTTGCCAGGCCTATATTAAATGTTTAATGCATTGCAAAAGAGGGATTATAAGAAAGAAGATTCTGAGTTTTTTTTTTTTTCTCCTCTCTAATTTTTTTTTTTTTTTTCTTCATCCCCTTTACCTCAGAGTGGCTTATGCTTGCTGCAGACATGAATGTCCAGACCTTGATTACAAGTGTGGACCAGCTGGCTACTCGTGTGCAGGGCATACAAGATTATGTTATCAGAAGTCCTGGGTCAGAACCTAAGATACCGATTCCTGAACTGTTTTCCGGAGACAGGTTTAAGTTTAGGAATTTCAAGAATAATTGTAAATTGTTTTTGTCCCTGAGACCCTGTTCATCTGGAGACTCCGCTCAGCAAGTAAAAATTGTTATTTCGTTCTTACGGGGTGACCCTCAAGATTGGGCTTTTTCGCTGGCGCCAGGAGATCCGGCATTGGCTGATATTGATGCGTTTTTTCTGGCGCTCGGTTTACTTTATGAGGAACCCAATCTTGAGATTCAGGCAGAAAAGGCCCTGCTGGCTATGTCTCAGGGGCAGGACGAGGCTGAAGTGTATTGCCAAAAATTTCGGAAATGGTCCGTGCTGACACATTGGAACGACTGTGCACTGGCCGCTAATTTTAGAAATGGTCTTTCTGATGCCATTAAAGATGTTATGGTGGGTTTTCCCATTCCCACAGGTCTGAATGATGCTATGGCACTGGCTATTCAAATTGACCGGCGATTGCGGGAGCGCAAGACCGCAAATTCCCTCATGGTGTTGTCTGAACAGACACCTGATTTAATGCAATGTGATAGAATCCTGACCAGAAATGAGCGGAAAATTCATAGACGCCGGAATGGCTTGTGCTACTACTGTGGTGATTCTACACATGTTATCTCAGCATGCTCTAAACGTATAGCTAAGGTTGTTGGTCCGGTCACCGCTGGAAATTTGCAACCTAAATTTATTCTGTCTGTAACTTTGATTTGCTCACTGTCGTCTTATCCTGTCATGGCGTTTGTAGATTCAGGTGCTGCCCTGAGTCTTATGGATCTGTCATTTGCTAAGCGCTGTGGTTTTACTCTTGAACCATTAGAAAATCCTATTCCTCTTAGGGGTATTGATGCTACGCCATTGGCAGCAAATAAACCGCAGTATTGGACACAGGTTACCATGTGCATGACTCCTGAACACCGCGAGGTGATACGTTTTCTTGTTTTACATAAAATGCATGATTTGGTTGTTTTAGGGCTGCCATGGTTACAGACCCATAATCCCGTCCTGGACTGGAAGGCTATGTCAGTTTCTAGTTGGGGCTGTCGTGGTATTCATGGGGATATCCTGCCTGTGTCTATTGCTTCTTCTACGCCTTCGGAAGTTCCGGAGTATTTGTCTGATTATCAGGATGTCTTTAGCGAGTCCAGGTCCAGTGCATTGCCTCCTCATAGGGACTGTGACTGTGCTATAGATTTGATTCCAGGCAGTAAATTTCCTAAGGGAAGACTCTTTAATCTGTCGGTACCTGAACATACCGCTATGCGTTCGTATATCAAGGAGTCTTTGGAGAAAGGACATATTCGTCCGTCTTCTTCCCCTCTTGGTGCAGGATTCTTTTTTGTGGCTAAAAAGGACGGATCTTTGAGGCCTTGTATTGATTATCGGCTTTTAAATAAGATCACTGTCAAATTTCAGTATCCTCTGCCGCTGTTGTCTGACTTGTTTGCCCGAATTAAAGGTGCCAAGTGGTTCACCAAGATAGACCTTCGTGGTGCGTACAACCTTGTGCGCATTAAGCAAGGTGATGAATGGAAAACCGCATTCAATACGCCCGAAGGTCATTTTGAGTACTTGGTGATGCCTTTTGGGCTCTCCAATGCGCCTTCAGTTTTTCAGTCCTTTATGCATGACATTTTCCGGAAGTATCTGGATAAATTTTTGATCGTTTATCTGGATGATATTTTGGTTTTTTCTGATGATTGGGACTCGCATGTGGAGCAGGTCAGGTTGGTCTTTAAAATTTTGCGTGAAAATTCTTTGTTTGTCAAAGGCTCAAAGTGTCTCTTTGGTGTACAGAAGGTTCCCTTTTTGGGGTTTATTTTTTCCCCTTCTGCTGTGGAGATGGACCCGGTCAAGGTCCGAGCTATTCTTGATTGGACTCAGCCCTCGTCAGTTAAGAGTCTTCAGAAGTTCTTGGGTTTCGCTAACTTCTACCGTCGTTTTATCGCTAATTTTTCTAGCGTTGTGAAACCTTTGACGGATATGACCAAGAAGGGCTCCGATGTAGCTAACTGGGCTCCTGCTGCCGTGGAGGCTTTCCAGGAGTTGAAACGCCGGTTTACTTCGGCGCCTGTTTTGTGCCAGCCCGATGTCTCACTTCCCTTTCAGGTTGAGGTGGATGCTTCGGAGATTGGAGCAGGGGCCGTTTTGTCGCAGAGAGGCCCTGGTTGCTCTGTTATGAAACCTTGTGCCTTTTTCTCTAGGAAGTTTTCGCCTGCCGAGCGAAATTATGATGTGGGCAATCGGGAGTTGTTGGCCATGAAGTGGGCATTTGAGGAGTGGCGTCATTGGCTCGAGGGTGCTAAGCATCGTGTGGTGGTCTTGACTGATCACAAAAATCTGATGTATCTCGAGTCTGCTAAACGCCTTAATCCGAGACAGGCCCGCTGGTCATTGTTTTTCTCCCGCTTTGATTTTGTTGTCTCGTATTTACCAGGTTCAAAGAATGTGAAGGCCGATGCTCTTTCTAGGAGCTTTGTGCCTGATGCTCCTGGAGTCGCTGATCCTGTTGGTATTCTTAAGGATGGAGTTATCTTATCAGCTATTTCTCCGGATCTGCGACGTGTGTTGCAGAGATTTCAAGCTGATAGGCCTGAGTCTTGTCCACCTGACAGACTGTTTGTTCCGGATAAGTGGACCAGCAGAGTCATTTCCGAGGTTCATTCCTCGGTGTTGGCAGGTCACCCGGGAATTTTTGGCACCAGAGATCTGGTGGCCAGGTCCTTTTGGTGGCCTTCTTTGTCAAGGGATGTGCGGTCATTTGTGCAGTCCTGTGGGACTTGTGCTAGAGCTAAGCCTTGCTGTTCTCGTGCCAGCGGGTTGCTCTTGCCCTTGCCTGTCCCGAAGAGACCTTGGACACATATCTCCATGGATTTCATTTCTGATCTTCCGCTATCTCAGGGCATGTCTGTTATCTGGGTGATATGTGATCGCTTCTCCAAGATGGTCCATTTGGTTCCTTTGCCTAAGCTGCCTTCCTCTTCCGATCTGGTTCCTGTGTTTTTCCAGAACGTGGTTCGTTTGCACGGCATCCCTGAGAATATTGTGTCAGATAGAGGATCCCAGTTCGTTTCCAGGTTCTGGCGATCCTTTTGTAGTAGGATGGGCATTGATTTGTCGTTTTCCTCTGCTTTCCATCCTCAGACTAATGGACAGACGGAGCGAACCAATCAGACTTTGGAGGCTTATTTGAGGTGTTTTGTCTCTGCTGATCAGGACGATTGGGTGACATTCTTGCCGTTGGCTGAGTTTGCCCTTAATAATCGGGCTAGTTCCGCCACCTTGGTTTCGCCTTTTTTCTGCAACACTGGTTTCCATCCTCGCTTTTCTTCAGGTCATGTGGAGTCTTCTGACTGTCCTGGGGTGGATTCTGTGGTGGATAGGTTGCAGCGGATCTGGAATCATGTGGTGGACAACTTGAAGTTGTCACAGGAGAGGGCTCAGCGCTTTGCCAACCGCCGCCGCGGTGTGGGTCCCCGACTACGCGTTGGGGATTTGGTATGGCTTTCTTCCCGCTTTGTTCCTATGAAGGTCTCCTCTCCCAAATTTAAACCTCGTTTTATTGGTCCTTACAAGATATTGGAAATCCTTAATCCTGTATCTTTTCGTCTGGATCTTCCTGTGTCGTTTGCTATTCACAATGTATTTCATAGGTCCTTGTTGCGGCGGTACGTTGTGCCTGTAGTTCCTTCTGCTGAGCCTCCTGCTCCGGTGTTGGTTGAGGGCGAGTTGGAGTACGTGGTGGAGAAGATCTTGGATTCTCGCCTCTCCAGGCGAAGACTTCAGTACCTGGTCAAGTGGAAGGGCTATGGTCAGGAGGATAATTCCTGGGTGGTCGCCTCTGATGTTCATGCGGCCGATTTAGTTCGTGCCTTTCATGCCGCTCATCCTGATCGCCCTGGTGGTCGTGGTGAGGGTTCGGTGACCCCTCACTAAGGGGGGGGTACTGTTGTGAATTTGCTTTTTGGCTCCCTCTAGTGGTTACTAGTTTTTTGACTCTGGTTTTTCTGTCTTTCCTTTTATCCGCACCTGGGTCGTTAGTTAGGGGCGTTGCTTTATAAGCTCCCTGGACACTCAGTTCTATGCCTGGCAACGTAGTTATCAGAGCTAATCTGCTGTGCTCTTGTCTACTGATCCTGGTCCGGTTATTCAGCTAAGTTATTTACTTTGCTTTTTGCTATTTGTTTTTGGTTTTGTATTTTTGTCCAGCTTGTTCCTAATTTGTATCCTGACTTTTGCTGGAAGCTCTAGGGCGCTGGTGTTCTCCCCCCGGACCGTTAGACGGTTCGGGGGTTCTTGAATTTCCAGTGTGGATTTTTGATAGGGTTTTTTGTTGACCATATAAGTTACCTTTCTATATTCTGCTATTAGTTAGCGGGCCTCTCTGTGCTAAACCTGGTTCATTTCTGTGTTTGTCATTTCCTCTTACCTCACCGTTATTATTTGTGGGGGGCTTCTATCCTGCTTTGGGGTCCCTTTCTCTGGAGGCAAGAGAGGTCTTTGTTTTCCTCTACTAGGGGTATTTAGATTCTCCGGCTGGCGCGAGTCATCTAGGATCAACGTAGGTATGACCCCCGGCTACTTCTAGTGTTGGCGTTAGGAGTAGATATATGGTCAACACAGTTACCACTGCCCTATGAGCTGGATTTTTGTATCTTGCAGACTTCCACGTTCCTCTGAGACCCTCGCCATTGGGGTCATAACACATAGTGAGGAGGAGCTGATGATCCACAGTATCAAATGCTGCAGAGAGATCCAAGAGAATTAGCATGGAGTAGTGACCATTAGATTTAGCTGTTAGTAGGTCATTAGAGACTTTAGTGAGGGCAGTTTCAGTAGAGTGTAAAGAGCGGAAACCAGATTGAAGAGGGTCGAGAAGAGAGTTATCTGAGAGATAGCGGGTAAGACGGGAGTGGACCAGGCGTTCGAGGAGTTTAGAGATGAAGGGAAGATTAGAGACAGGTCTATAATTAGCGGCACAGTTTTGGTCGAGGGATGGTTTTTTAAGTAATGGATGTATGATGGCATGCTTAAATGAGGAGGGAAAAATACCGGAAGTGAGGGAAAGGTTGAATATTTTTGTTAGGTGAGAGGTGACAGCCGGGGAAAGGGACTGGAGGAAATGTGACGGAATGGGGTCACTGGTGCAAGTGGTCGGGCGAGAAGATGCAAGGAGCCTGCTTACTTCTTCTTCTGTAACTGGTTCAAAGTCAGAGAGTGAACTAGATGCAGTGGGGGAGGGAGGACAGTGCATGGTATGAAGAGATTGGGAGATGATTTCCTGTCGAATATGGTCAATTTTTTCTTTGAAGTAATTGGCCAGATTGTCAGCACGGAGATCCGTGGTTGGGGCCTGCGCTCTTGGGTTGAGTAGGGACTGGAACGTGTCAAAGAGACGTTTAGGGTTATTGGACAGGGAGGTGATGAGGGTGTTGAAGTAGGTTTGTTTGGAGAGGTGAAGGGCAGAATTGTATGTCTTTAGCATGAACTTATAATGGATGAAATCTTCGGGTAGATTAGATTTTCTCCACAGACGTTCTGCGCACCTGGAGCACCGCTGCAGGAAACGTGTTTGCAGCGTGTGCCACGGTTGTTGCCGTCTGTGCCGAGTTGTTTTATGTATAGGAGGAGCAGCTTCATCCAGGGCACTTTGCAGGGTTTCATTGTAATGCTTCAGAGCAGAATCAGGACATGAGATGGAGGAGATTGGGGCCAATGAGGACTGCAAGTTCTTCATAAGTTCCTGGGTGTTAATGGCCTGTATGTTTCTATAAGTGTGGAAAGTGGGGGTGACCTGAGCGGGATGGCAGTTCTTGATAGAGAATGAAAGAAGGTGGTGGTCAGAGAGTGGGAGAGGGGAGTTTGTGAAATCATCCACTGAGCAAAGCCGGGAGAAGACCAAGTCAAGGGAGTTTCCATCTTCATGTGTTGGCGAGTTAGTATGCTGCGAGAGGCCGAAAGAGGAGGTTAGAGCCAAAAGGTGAGAAGCAAATGGGGAGAGGGGAGAGGCAATAGGGATGTTGAAATCACCCATGATAAGGGTGGGGGTGTCACAGGAAAGAAAGTGTGGAAGCCAGGTGGCAAAGTGATCCAGGAACTGATGAGAGGGGCCGGGAGGACGATACACCACCACCACTCGCATGGAGAAGGGGACGTAGAGTCTGACCACATGGACCTCAAAGGAAGGGAAGACAAGTGAGGGTACTTGGGGGATAACTTGGAAAGTACATTTTGGTGAAAGGAGCAGACCAACGCCTCCACCTGCTCTGTTGTCCGATCTTGGGGTATGAGAAAAGTGTAGTGCACCATATGAAAGAGCAGCAGCAGCGGTGGTGTCTGACTGCTGGATCCAGGTTTCAGTAAGAGCCAGGAGATTAAGAGAATTAGAAAGGAAGAAGTCATGGATGAAGGAGAGTTTATTACACACAGAGCGAGAATTCCAAAGGGCACAATTCAAAGAGACAGAAGGCATGCAGGGAATATTAATAAGGTTAGAGGGGTTTCTGGGTGTAGCAATTGGGAGGTTTGACTGGCTATAACATGGGGGGCCGGGGTTTGGAGAGATGTCTCCAGCAACTAGGAGGAGGAGGATCGAAAGAGTGAGCAGATGGTTAAGTGATTTGTGAGAGCGTCTCTTGTGTTGGATGGTGGGACTGAATGGATCTGCGCTGCTAAGCAATGTGAACAGAGCATGAGTGCTATACATAGGAGAGGCAAGGACAGAGGGGCCGATATGGATGGAGTGTAGAGAGTTAATGCAAGGGCGGTGAATGTGAGTGAATGCAGCAGCCAGGATATAGAATATGCAAATAAATATGGTGAGTATTTGTGCTGTTTCAAGTGAATATGGATTAGATTACTGCCATGTTATAACTGCCGAGTACTTAGAAAAAAAAGTACTTTGAATAAAAAATACACGAATAACAGTGCACGAATGCATCCCCGAGCTACATCTACATTTATAGAAGGCTAGCCCTTAGATCTTCCTATTTTTTTTTTTTTTTTTTTTTTTTTTTGTGTTAAAGCTCGTTAGCAATCAATCAAACTCAGTTGAGACAACAGGACACAATAAATGTAGTGATCAGATAAACAAATGTCCAGGTCTACATGGATCATAGACCACTTTGAAACAGTTATGTGATCTCTCTGAGTAAGGACATGCAAAGTCAGATTAAATATCTATAAACACAAAAAATGCATAATAGGATGACTAACATATATAGATATATGCAGGATTCAATGCCGAAGATGGAATGACTCAGGTACCATTCAAGCTGCTTGCTGTCAGGGACTGGAGCAATAGACATGCAGGATATTTCAGCTCAGAGAATGAATGATCTGTTTACATATATAGATATATGCAGGATTCAATGCCGAAGATGGAATGACTCAGATACCATTCAAGCTGCTTGCTGTCAGGGACTGGAGCAATAGACATGCAGGATATTTCAGCTCAGAGAATGAATGATCTGTTTACATATATAGATATATGCAGGATTCAATGCCGAAGATGGAATGACTCAGATACCATTCAAGCTGCTTGCTGTCAGGGACTGGAGCAATAGACATGCAGGATATTTCAGCTCAGAGAATGAATGATCTGTTTACCATTCAAGCTGCTTGCTGTCAGGGACTGGAGCAATAGACATGCAGGATATTTCAGCTCAGAGAATGAATGATCTGTTTACCATTCAAGCTGCTTGCTGTCAGGGACTGGAGCAATAGACATGCAGGATATTTCAGCTCAGAGAATGAATGATCTGTTTACCATTCAAGCTGCTTGCTGTCAGGGACTGGAGCAATAGACATGCAGGATATTTCAGCTCAGAGAAGTAATAATAAAATTGGACAGGCTGTAGGCACTTTATAATTGGTTCCAGGGGTACACGGGCAGCAGTAGACTGGTCAGTGTAGTAGTAGTAGAAAGAACGGGCCGCAGACAGGCTTCGAAGGCCTAACATAATAAAATTGGGCTGGCTGTAGGCAATTTAAAATTGGTTCCAGGGGTACACGGGCAGCAGTGGTCTGGTCAGTGTAGTAGTAGTTGAAAGAACGGGCCGCAGACAGGCTTCGAAGGCCTAACATAATAAAATTGGACAGGCTGTAGGCACTTTATAATTGGTTCCAGGGGTACACGGGCAGCAGTGGTCTGGTCAGTGGAGGCCTAGTGGAAGGAGGGACTGCAGACAGGCTTCGAAGGCCTAACATAATAAAATTGGACAGGCTGTAGGCATTTTATAATTGGTTCCAGGGGTACACGGGCAGCAGTGGTCTGGTCAGTGGAGGCCTAGTGGAAGGAGGGACCGCAGACAGGCTTCGAAGGGCTAACATAATAAAATTGGGCTGGCTGTAGGCAATTTAAAATTGGTTCCAGGAGTACACGGGCAGCAGTAGACTGGTCAGTGTAGTAGTAGTAGAAAGAACGGGCCGCAGACAGGCTTCGAAGGCCTAATATAATAAAATTGGACAGGCTGTAGGCACTTTATAATTGGTTCCAGGAGTACACGGGCAGCAGTAGACAGGTCAGTGGAGGCCTAATGGAAGGAGGGACTGCAGACAGGCTTCGAAGGCCTAACATAAAAAAGTATTGGACTGTAGGCACTTTAACATTGGTTCCAGGGGTACACGGGCAGCAGTAGACTGGTCAGTGTAGTAGTAGTAGAAAGAACGGGCCGCAGACAGGCTTCGAAGGCCTAACATAAAAAAATATTGGGCTGTAGGCACTTTTAAATAGGTTCCAGGGGTACACAGGCAGCAGTGGTCTGGTCAGTGTAGGAGTAGTAGAAAAAACGGGCCGCAGACAGGCTTCGAAGGCCTAACATAACAAAATATTGGGCTGTAGGCACTTTAACATTGGTTCCAGGGGTACACGGGCAGCAGTAGACTGGTCAGTGTAATAGTAGTAGAAAGAACGGGCCGCAGACAGGCTTCGAAGGCCTAACATAATAAAATTGGACAGGCTGTAGGCACTTTATAATTGGTTCCAGGAGTACACGGGCAGCAGTAGACAGGTCAGTGGAGGCCTAGTGGAAGGAGGGACCGCAGACAGGCTTCGAAGGCCTAACATAAAAAAATATTGGACTGTAGGCACTTTAACATTGGTTCCAGGGGTACACGGGCAGCAGTAGACTGGTCAGTGTAGTAGTAGTAGAAAGAACGGGCCGCAGACAGGCTTCGAAGGCCTAACATAATAAAATTGGGCTGGCTGTAGGCAATTTAAAATTGGTTCCAGGAGTACACGGGCAGCAGTAGACAGGTCAGTGGAGGCCTAGTGGAAGGAGGGACCGCAGACAGGCTTCGAAGGCCTAACATAATAAAATTGGACAGGCTGTAGGCACTTTATAATTGGTTCCAGGAGTACACGGGCAGCAGTAGACAGGTCAGTGGAGGCCTAGTGGAAGGAGGGACCGCAGACAGGCTTCGAAGGCCTAACATAATAAAATTGGACAGGCTGTAGGCACTTTATAATTGGTTCCAGGAGTACACGGGCAGCAGTGGTCTGGTCAGTGGAGGCCTAGTGGAAGGAGGGACCGCAGACAGGCTTCGAAGGCCTAACATAATAAAATTGAACAGGCTGTAGGCACTTTATAATTGGTTCCAGGGGTACACGGGCAGCAGTGGTCTGGTCAGTGGAGGAGTAGTAGAAAGAATGGACCACTGACAGGCTTCGAAGGCCTAACATAATAAAATTGGACAGGCTGTAGGCACTTTATAATTGGTTCCAGGAGTACACGGGCAGCAGTGGTCTGGTCAGTGGAGGCCTACTGGAAGGAGGGACCGCAGACAGGCTTCGAAGGCCTAACATAATAAAATTGAACAGGCTGTAGGCACTTAATAATTGGTTCCAGGGGTACACGGGCAGCAGTGGTCTGGTCAGTGGAGGAGTAGTAGAAAGAAGGGACCGCAGACAGGCTTCGAAGGCCTAACATAATAAAATTGGACAGGCTGTAGGCACTTTATAATTGGTTCCAGGAGTACACGGGCAGCAGTGGTCTGGTCAGTGGAGGCCTAGTGGAAGGAGGGACCGCAGACAGGCTTCGAAGGCCTAACATAATAAAATTGAACAGGCTGTAGGCACTTTATAATTGGTTCCAGGGGTACACGGGCAGCAGTGGTCTGGTCAGTGGAGGCCGATTGTAATGAGTGTCTGCCAGTTAGTAGTCCAAAACAATAAATAAATGTGAATGTTTCGCATTAAAACAAAACGAAAACACTAAAGGGTGCAATCATTAGGTACAGGGGTGGGATCCTCTGCGTAGTTTCAGACCTACTCATTTAGCGCAAAGTATTTACTGTGGTAAATAGAGGACACTGCCCCTGACTATGTTAAGTACCATCATACATGTCAACACAATGGTATTGTCAGTGGCAGGAATGGAAGGATGTCATAGCATAGACTAAACATTGGTGGAAGTGTGAGAGATAACTGTGGAAGTGGTAGAGCAATGTTTGACCTGGGGGTGGGTGAACTCTCTTGTGGCCGGCGGTACAGGCCCAGGGCCCCTCATGTTACAACAGTGTGTCTGACGTTGGGTGCGCACCACCACTGCCAGAGACACTTTATTGTACTATGAGGGACCCAGTGGCAGTGCTGTCGACCAAAAGCAGGCACACCCACCTCTTCAGACAAACAGCACTCTCACGGGTGCTTGCGCCAAGTCGCGATACCACGGCCCCGTGTGGGGAGTTTGGCCATTTAGGGAGGTGTAAACATGTCGTATGCTGGACAATCAGCTGCAGCAAATTAGACGTTAGAAAAGTAATTCACAGTAGTCCACAGGCAAGAGCTTTTCATAGGAAAGCTAGGTGTCGGCCGGGCAAGGTGGGGAAAAAGAATTCGAAATCCAGTTGTGGTTCATTTTAATGAATGTTAGATCATCAACATTTTGGGTAGCCAGACGAGTCCTTTTTTCGGTTAAATACTGAATAATCTTTCTGATAGGACACTAGCTGCCGGGCAAGCAAGCTCCTGCAATGCATATTCTGCCAATTCTGGCCAGGTGTCTAATTTTGATGCCCAGTAATTAAATGGGAATGACGGTTGAGGGAGAACATCGATAAGGGATGAAAAATAGTTTGTAACCATACTGGACAAATGTTGTCTCCTGTCACTTTCAATTGATGCAGCAGTACCTGTCCTGTCTGCGGTCATAGCAAAATCACTCCACAACCTGGTCAGAAAACCCCTCTGTCCAACGCCACTTCTGATGTGTGCACCCCTAACACTCCTGGTCTGCTGCCCCCTGGAGCTCGTGTGAGAACGATCAAGAGCGCTGTGTGCTGGGAATGCCTGAAGCAAACGGTCAACAAGAGTTGATTGTTTGTTTGCTAATATTAGTTCCAAGTTCTCATGTGGCATAATATTTTGCAATTTGCCTTTATAGCGAGGATCAAGGAGGCAGGCCAACCAGTAATCGTCATCGTTCATCATTTTAGTAATGCGTGTGTCCCTTTTGAGGATACGTAAGGCATAATCCGCCATGTGGGCCAAAGTTCCAGTTGTCAAATCTGCGGTTGTGATTGGTTGAGGGGCAGTTTCAGGCAAATCTACGTCACTTGTGTCCCTTAAAAAACCAGAACCCGGCCTTGCCACGCAACCAATTTCCAGTGCCCCCGGGAAAGCTTCCTCATTAAAAATATACTCATCCCCATCATCCTCCTCATCCTCCACCTCCTCTTCGCCCGCTACCTCGTCCTGTACACTGCCCTGACCAGACAATGGCTGACTGTCATCAAGGCTTTCCTCTTCCTCTGGTGCAGACGCCTGATCCTTTATGTGCGTCAAACTTTGCATCAGCAGACACATTAGGGGGATGCTCATGCTTATTATGGCGTTGTCTGCACTAACCAGCCGTGTGCATTCCTCAAAACACTGAAGGACTTGACACATGTCTTGTATCTTCGACCACTGCACACCTGACAACTCCATGTCTGCCATCCTACTGCCTGCCCGTGTATGTGTATCCTCCCACAAAAACATAACAGCCCGCCTCTGTTGGCACAGTCTCTGAAGCATGTGCAGTGTTGAGTTGCACCTTGTTGCAACGTCTATAATTAGGCGATGCTGGGGAAGGTTCAAAGACCGCTGATAGGTCTGCATACGGCTGGAGTGTACAGGCGAACGGCGGATATGTGAGCAAAGTCCACGCACTTTGAGGAGCAGGTCGGAGAACCCAGGATAAGTTTTCAATAAGCACTGCACCACCAGGTTTAAGGTGTGAGCCAGGCAAGGAATGTGTTTCAGTTGGGAAAGGGAGATGGCAGCCATGAAATTCCTTCCGTTATCACTCACTACCTTGCCTGCCTCAAGATCTACTGTGCCCAGCCACGACTGCGTTTCTTGCTGCAAGAACTCGGACAGAACTTCTGCGGTGTGTCTGTTGTCGCCCAAACACTTCATAGCCAATACAGCCTGCTGACGCTTGCCAGTAGCTGGCCCATAATGGGACAATTGGTGTGCAACAGTGTCAGCTGCCGATGGAGTGGTTGGCCGACTGCGGTCTGTGGAAGAGCTCTCGCTTCTGCAGGAGGACGAGGAGGAGGAGGAGGGGGTGCGAACGCCTACAGCCAACTGTTTCCTAGACCGTGGGCTAGGCACAACTGTCCCGAAATTGATGTCCCCTGTGGACCCTGCATCCACCACATTCACCCACTGTGCCGTAATGGACACGTAACATCCCTGGCCATGCCTACTGGTCCATGCATCTGTAGTCAGGTGCACCTTTGTACTCACAGATTGCCTGAGTGCATGGACGATGCGCTGTTTAACATGCTGGTGCAGGGCTGGCATGGCTTTTCTGGAAAAAAGTGTCGACTGGGTAGCTCGTAGCGTGGTTCAGCGTACTCCATCAGGGCTTTGAAAGCTTCGCTTTCAACTAAGCGGTAGGGCATCATCTCTAACGAGATTAGTCTAGCTATGTGGGCGTTAAAACCCTGTGTACGCGGATGCGAGGATAAGTACTTCCTTTTTCTAACCAGAGTCTCATGTAGGGTGAGCTGGACTGGAGAGCTGGAGATCGTGGAACTAGCGGGTGTGCCGGTGGACATGGCAGACTGAGAGACGGTTGGAGACGGTATTGTTTCTGCCGGTGCCCTAGATGCAATATTTCCTCCTACAAGACTGGTGATTCCCTGACCCTGACTGCTTTTGGCTGGCAAAGAAACCTGCACAGATACTGCCGGTGGTGCGGAAAATGGTGGCCTTACAGTGACGGAAGGGATGTTGCGTTGCTGACTAGCTTCATTGGCCGAGGGTGCTACAACCTTAAGGGACGTTTGGTAGTTAGTCCAGGCTTGAAAATGCATGGTGGTTAATGCATGCAACTTGTATTGAGACTTCTCAGATTCTGACCTCTGCTTAAGCTAGTTGAACATTTTTGACAGATGACTTTGCGCTGATCAATTGGATGTTGTTTAAAAAAATGCCAGACTGCACTCTTCCTAGCATCGGATCCCTTTTCAGGGATTGCAGACTGAGCTTTAACCGGATGGCCACGCTGTCCTCCAACAGGTTTTGGCTTTGTCACGCGTTTTGGGCCAGATACGGGCCCGGCAGATGGAACCTGTTGCGATGTTGATGCCTGCTGCGGCCCCTCCTCCACCTCCGCTTCAGAACTACTGCCAACTGCACCCTGTTCCCCCAATGGCTGCCAATCGGGGTCAACAACTGGGTCATCTATTACCTCCTCTTCTAGCTCGTGTGCAACTTCGTCTGTGTCACCGTGTCGGTCGGTGGTATAGCGTTCATGACGGGGCAACATAGTCTCATCAGGGTCTGATTGTGGATCAGTACCCTGAGAGGGCAATGTTGTGGTCTGAGTCAAAGGACCAGCATAGTAGTCTGGCTGTGGCTGTGCATCAGTGCACTCCATGTCAGAATCTACTTGTAATGGGCATGGCCTGTTAACTGTTTCACTTTCTACGCCAGGGACGGTATGTGTAAAGAGCTCCATGGAGTAACCCGTTGTGTCGCCTGCTGCATCCTTCTCTCTTTTTGTTGTTTTTGCTGAAGAGGACAAGGAAGCGACTTGTCCCTGACCGTGAACATCCACAAACGACGCGCTGCTTTTACATTTACCAGTTTCAGAAGAGGAGGCAAAAGAGCTAGAGGCTGAGTCTGCAAGGTAAGCCAAAACTTGCTGTTGCTGCTCCGGCTTTAAAAGCGGTTTTCCTACTCCCAGAAAAGAGAGCGTTCGAGGCCTTGTGTAGCCAGACGACGAACCTGGCTCCACAGCTCCAGACTTAGGTGGAATATTTTTTTTCCCACGACCACCTGATGCTCCACTACCACTACCATCATTACCAGCTGACAATGAACGCCCACGGCCACGACCTCTTGCACCAGACTTCCTCATTGTTTTAAAAACTTAACCAAAGTAACTTTATTTGTTGCTGTCAATCAACTTACACGGTGAGCTATAACTTCAGTATGATTTCAATATCCCTTTACAGGTTGGTGAGACCACAAGGAAAATCAGGCACAATGTTACACACTCTGTTTTCTGTGGCACCAAATAACAGAGATGCCACACATGCAGGACTGTCACTCAAGCACAAATGTCAATATTAATCTCCCACTGATTTTTATTTTTTTTTCAGGGAGACTTTAGAAACAAAATAAGATAAAATGATTTTTTCAGGAAGAATTTAGAAACCAAATAAAATAAAATGATTTTTTCAGGGAGAATTTAGAAACCAAATAAAAAAAAAATAGGCTTTCTATGGCCCACTGAGTGAGAGATGGCACACACAGGAGTCAGGAGTGGCACACAAGCCCAGAGGCCAATATTTATCTCCCACTGATTGATTTATTGATTTTTTCAGGTAGAATTTAGAACCCAAATCAAGCAAAAAAATAAATAGGCTTTCTATGGCCCACTATTTGAGAGAGAGAGAGATGGCACACCCAGGAGTCAAGACTGGCACACAAGCAGAAAGGGCAATATTAATCTCCCACTTTTTTTTGTTTTTTTTAGGGAGACTTTAGAAACAAAATAAAATAAAATGATTTTTTCAGGAAGAATTTAGAAACCAAATAAAATAAAATGATTTTTTCAGGGAGAATTTAGAAACCAAATAAAATAAAATGATTTTTTCAGGGAGAATTTAGAAACCAAAAAAAAAAAAAAATAGGCTTTCTCTGGCCCACTGAGTGAGAGATGGCACACACAGGTGTCAGGAGTGGCACACAAGCCCAGAGGCCAATTTTTATCTCCCACTGATTGATGTAGTGATTTTTTCAGGTAGATTTTAGAACCCAAATCAAGCAAAAAAAATAAATAGGCTTTCTATGGCCCACTGAGTGAGAGATGGCACACACAGGTGTCAGGAGTGGCACACAAGCCCAGAGGCCAATTTTTATCTCCCACTGATTGATGTAGTGATTTTTTCAGGTAGATTTTAGAACCCAAATCAAGCAAAAATATAAATAGGCTTTCTATGGCCCACTGAGTGAGAGATGGCACACACTGGAGTCAGGAGTGGCAAACAAGCCCAGAGGCCAATATTTTTCTCCCACTGATTGATGTAGTGATTTTTTCAGGTAGATTTTAGAACCCAAATCAAGCAAAAAAATAAATAGGCTTTCTATGGCCCACTGAGTGAGAGATGGCACACACAGGAGTCAGGAGTGGCACACAAGCCCAGAGGCCAATATTTTTTTCCCACTGATTGATGTAGTGATTTTTTCAGGTAGATTTTAGAACCCAAATCAAGCAAAAAAATAAATAGGCTTTCTATGGCCCACTGAGTGAGAGATGGCACACACAGGGATGGCACTCTAGCAGAAATGCCAATCTTAATCTCCCACAAAAAAAAAAAAAAACAGGGACTGTCCTACAATTGCTATCTCCCTGCAGTAATCTCAGCCAGGTATGGCAGGCAGCAATAAGGAGTGGACTGATGCACAAATTAAATAAAAAGTGTGGACAAACAAAAAAGATAGCTGTGCAGAAAGGAAGGAACAAGAGGATTTGTGCTTTGGAAAAAGCAGTTGGTTTGCACAGCAGCGTACACACAGCAATGCAGCTATCAGGGAGCCTTCTAGGGCAGCCCAATGAGCTACAGCGCTGAGAAAAAAAAATGTAGCTTCCACTGTCCCTGCACACCGAAGGTGGTGTTGGACAGTAGAAATCGCTGCAGCACAAGCGGTTTGGTGGTTAATGGACCCTGCCTAACGCTATCCCTGCTTCTGACGAAGCGGCAGCAACCTCTCCCTAAGCTCAGATCAGCAGCAGTAAGATGGCGGTCGGCGGGAACGCCCCTTTATAGCCCCTGTGACGCCGCAGACAGCAAGCCAATCACTGCAATGCCCTTCTCTAAGATGGTGGGGACCAGGACCTATGTCATCACGCTGCCCACACTCTGCGTTCACCTTCATTGGCTGAGAAATGGCGCTTTTCGCGTCATTGAAACGTGACTTTGGCGCGAAAGTCACGTACCGCATGGCCGACCCCGCACAGGGGTCGGGTCGGGTTTCATGAAACCCGACTTTGCCAAAAGTCGGCGACTTTTGAAAATGAACGACCCGTTTCGCTCAACCCTATCTGCCGCTTCTTGCTGTTCCTGTCCTGTCCGGTTTCCTGTCCTGAAATTCCATTTTCAGGCTCTCGTTAAGTAGTTGTTGGACCAACACTGCATTACGCCTACAAGTTGGGTCTGGGTTGTAGAGACGGTGTCTGCCACTCCAAGGTGTTCTCCAGGTTGCCTCTCCCTAGCTTCTATCTTGAAGCTCTCGTTAAGTAGTTGTTGAAACAACACTGCATTAGGCCTAAAAGTTGGGTCTGGGATCTACAAAACGTGTCTTCCGCTCCAAGTTGTTCTCCAGGTTGCCTCTCCCTAGCTTCTATCTTGAACCTCTCGTTAAGTAGTTGTTGAAACAACACTGCATTAGGCCTACAAGTTGGGTCTTGGTTGTAGAGACGGTGTCTGCCGCTCCAAGGTGTTCTCCTGGTTGCCTTTCCCGAGCTTCAATCTTCAGGCTCTTGTTAAATAGTTTTTTAATCGAACAACTGCAGTGGGGCTACTAGTTTGATTGGGGCCTACTAACAGTGTCTGCCGCTCCAATGTGTTCTCCTGGTTGCCTTTCCTGAGCTTCAATCTTCAGGCTCTTGTTAAATAGTTTTTTAATCGAACAACTGCAGTGGGGCTACTAGCTTGGTTGGGGCCTACTAACAGTGTCTGCCGCTCCAAGGTGTTCTCCTGGTTGCCTTTCCTGAACTTCAATCTTCAGGCTCTTGTTAAATAGTTTTTTAATCGAACAACTGCAGTGGGGCTACTAGTTTGGTTGGGGCCTCCTAACGGTGTATGCCGCTCCGTGCTGTTCTCCTGGTTTCCTGTCCTGAAATTTCAATTTCAGGCTCTCGTTAAGTAGTTGTTGAAACAACACTGCATTAGGCCTACAAGTTGGGCCTTGGTTGTAGAGACGGTGTCTGCCGCTCCAAGGTGTTCTCTTGGTTGCCTTTCCTGAGCTTCAATCTTCAGGCTCTTGTTAAATAGTTTTTTAATCGAACAACTGCAGTGGGGCTACTAGTCTGGTTGGGGCCTACTAACGGTGTATGTCGCTCCGTGCTGTTCTCCTGGTTTCCTGTCCTGAAATTCCATTTTCAGGCTCTCATTAAGTAGTTGTTGAAACAACACTGCATTAGGCCTACAAGTTGGGTCTGGGATGTAGAGACGGTGTCTGCAGCTCCAAGGTGTTCTCCAGGTTGCCTCTCCCTAGCTTCTATCTTCAAGCTCTCGTTAAGTAGTTGTTGAAACAACACTGCATTAGCCCTACAAGTTGGGTCTTGGATGTAGAGACGGTGTCTGCCGCTCCAAGGTGTTCTCCAGGTTGCCTCTCCCTAGCTTCTACCTTGAAGCTCTTGTTAAATAGTTGTTAAATGGAACAACTGCATTTGGCCTACTAGTTGGGTTGGGGCCTACTAACGGTGTATGCCGCTCCGTGCTGTTCTCCTGGTTTCCTGTCCTGAAATTCCATTTTCAGGCACTCGTTAAGTAGTTGTTGAAACAACACTGCATTAGACCTACAAGTTGGGTCTTGGTTGCAGAGACGGTGTCTGCCGCTCCAAGGTGTTCTCCACGTTGCCTCTCCCTAGCTTCTAAGCTTCTATCTTCAAGCTCTCGTTAAGTAGTTGTTGCAACAACACTGCATTAGGCCTACAAGTTGGGTCTGGGTTCTACAAACGGTGTCTTCCGCTCCAAGGTGTTCTCCAGGTTGCCTCTCCCTAGCTTCTATCTTGAAGCTCTCGCTAAGTAGTTGTTGAAACAACACTGCATTAGGCCTACAAGTTGGGTCTTGATTGTAGAGACGGTGTATGCCGCTCCAAGGTGTTCTCCAGGTTGCCTCTCCCTAGCTTCTATCTTCAAGCTCTCGTTAAGTAGTTGTTGAAACCACACTGCATTAGGCCTACAAGTTGGGTCTGGGTTCTACAAACGGTGTCTTTCGCTCCAAGGTGTTCTCCAGGTTGCCTTTACCTAGCTTCTATCTTCAGGCTCTCGTTAAATTGTTTTTAATATAACACTGCATTTGGCCTACTTGTTTTGTTAGCCCTACTAACGGTATCTGCCGCTCCTCGATGTTCTCCTACACTGAACAAACCAGTGCCGCCTGTTTACTTCTGTTACCAATTTGGAACTGCATTTAGCCTACTTACTGATTTGGGCCTACTCACTGTGTCTCATTACAGTTGTACTCCACTGAACAAAGCAATGCCCCCTGGTTAGTCCTGTTACCAATTATGAACTGCATTTAGCCCACTTTATTCTTTGGGCCTATATCTGTGTTTCCTCCTCATCCTGCCCATTGCCCAGCCAGTGATAGATGAGTCTGCTGGTACATTGACTCAGAACGCTACATTCCCAGTGCACGCTACACAGCCTGAATATGACCCTGCTGAAAGTCAGGTTCCCCTTCCCGAATACCATACCACCTTACACGGGGACAAAGAGGAAGGTGCAGATGAAAGTGCAGGTTCCTTCATCAGGTGGGGGGGCATACTCGTTGGCAACATCACTGGCACAGGGCCCCTCAAAGTACACAAAAGTGTCTCTGGCAGTGGGAGGCGCCACCCACCGTCAAACACACCCGCCGTACTATGAGGGGCCCTGTGCCAGTGCCAGCGAGTGGGCCCCCCTGCTTGCTCAGGATCACAGCACTTGCAAAGTTGAAATACTTACCTCTCCC
Organism: Ranitomeya imitator; assembly: GCF_032444005.1. Taxonomy (NCBI): domain Eukaryota; kingdom Metazoa; phylum Chordata; class Amphibia; order Anura; family Dendrobatidae; genus Ranitomeya; species Ranitomeya imitator. The sequence goes on along the minus strand of NC_091282.1, from coordinate 453,043,313 downwards.
TGCTCCACCGCCGTGACGTATTCCGCATTTCCTGGGCCCACGAAAATCTTGAGCCAGCCCTACCCCCCACAGTTTTAGCCAAATGACCCCCAGTTTTCAATGCCTAACTATTATTATAAAGTAAATTAAGATTGACATACTTAAGTAATAAGAATTGATGTTTTTGACATTAAAATGGGCACTACAGGTGTTTTCCTCTCCTCCACTCACTGCCAACTTTGATTCCCCATTGACTTGCATTGGGTTTCATGTTTCAGTCAACCCCCAACTTGCAGGTTCCTTCATCAGGTGAGGGGGAGGAATACTCGTTGGCGACGTCACTGGCACAGGGTCCCTCTTAGTATGCAAAAGTGTCGCTGCCGGTGGGAGGCGCCCCCGCCGTGCAAACACACCGCCGTACTTTGAGGGGCCCTGTGCCAGTGCCAATGCCAACGAGTGGGCCCCCCCCTGCTTGCTCAGCATCACAGCACTTGCAAAGTTTAAATACTTACCTCTCCCTGCTCCACTGCCGTGACGTGGTCCACATTTCCTGGGCCCACTAAATACTTGAACCAGCCCTACCCCCCACAACTTTAGCCATATGACCCCCAACTTCCAATGCCTTACTATTATTATAAGGTAAATTAAGATTGACAAGCTTCAGTAACAAGAATGGATGTTTTTGCCATTAAAATGGGCACTGTAGGTGTTTTCCTGGCCTCCACTCACTGCCGACTATGCTCCCCCATTGTTTTGCATTGGATTTCATGTTTCGGTCGATCCCCGACTTTTTGCGATAATCAGCCAATTTCACTCGACTCGACTTTTGAGATAGTCGGGTTCTGCGAAACCTGACTCGACCCTAAAAAACTAAAAGTCGCTCAACCCTAGTCTACACTTCAATTGCATCTCAGTTGTTTCATTTTAAATGAAAAATAGGGGCATGCAAAGCACAAATCAGGAAGATTTTGTCACTGTCCAAATATTTCTGAACCTAATTATACCTTTTCTGCCAAGTTTCATGTATTTTTATGCCTCTCTTATTCACTTCCTGTCCCCTGGCACCATCTTTGTTGTCATAGCGATCACTTCTTCAGAATTCTCTGTTCCCTTCTTACTACATTTCCCATCATTCCTTGTGCTGAGTGGCAAGCCAGGAGTGAGATTAGACCTACAACTCTGCTTAGAGTTCTCCCACTCCTCCCCCAGCTTCACTCACAGCCCCATGCACCATTACATCAGTCTCATTAATAAAGATTATCTCATACTCCTCCTCACTTACATGGAAGATGTCCATCAGCCTGGATGGATAGGGAGAGATCTGAATATATTTACATTACAAAGGGAATTTAATAGAGTGTATATACATTTCACAGAGCAAATTATATAACAGTATGTGTATAAGTATATACACACTGCTGTATACGTACAGATGCAAGGAAGAGCTGGGTCTGCAGGGAGAGCTAGAAGCATTCACACAAATTGAGTGAGCTCTGCTGAATGTAGCCCCTCCCACCTGCGTGGCAAGCCCTGCCAAGCTGTCGGTTTTCAGAGTCCAGAATTGAGGGAGAATTTGAAGTCATATTACAGGTAGCCAGAAAATTCTCAGCCAGAGATCATGTGACTAGAAGAGTAACACAGATTGCAGCACAATTTGGCAAAGCAAGGTGTTAGGTGTCGAGTTCCCGCCGCTGCACAGGGGGAATCTCGAACCACCTCCGCTGCGGTCTCCCATTCTTCTCCAGCCGCAGTGGAGTTTGCTCAGCTTCTGGCTCAGGCAGATGCTCTGCGCTTGGTTGCTGCTGCTCTTCCAGGTTCAGCTGTTGAAGCCAGTACTGATCAGCGGCGAGCAGACGCCTCTGGGACAAAGTCCTGCTTTTCCCATTCTGAGCATGCCCAAAAGAAGACTTCTCATTGAAGGTCGGGGGTCACATGCTCAGGTCCTGTAGCAACTCCCATTGGTCCTCTAGGAAGGTCCTTGTCTGCTGCAGCTATTAAATGTTTGCATGGCCCCACGGCCATGTGCTAGTATCAGCTTATGTTATGAGCTTTGCTATTTGGTGGTCATGTCTGCTTGTGGTCAGGTTCAGCTGAAATAAACCCCCAGAATACCGGCACCTCCAGTGAGGAGTTTTGTGTATTTGAATTCAGGGCAGGCGTATAGCCACTAGAATTCCGGCTCCACCGGAGAGGAGTTGTTTGTGTGCTAAGTTGACTGCATGACCACTAATTGCTTTCTGCTTTGTTAAGTATCTGCGATCCTCTTTGAGGTTAACAGGGCACAGCGTTTTCCTATCTGGGTGACTCTGTGAAACATCAAAGTTCGCTTATACTGCCATATAGTGCTGCCAATTGCTAGCAGCAGGTTCCTCTCCTGCACAGTGGACCCCTGGCTGCGAACGTACCTTTAATAACATATATATATTTGGTGCGTTCCGCCAGCCCTAACAGCAAGGTATTTGGTGAAGTGCTTATCTATGGCAGTTAGTTTACATGAAAGGGACTTGTAAAGTAGTGATGGCCCCCTTTAATACCTTTTCGACCTTGGATGTGGGCTCCAGTGCTGAGCCCACATCTTTCCCAGCAAATGACAGCTTATTTCATTGCAATCCACCTACGGCTGTTAATGTTACATGCTGCTGTCAATTATTGACAGCAGCATTTAACTTGAGCATGCCAGAAGCACTTCATAAGAGCCGCCCATCGGCACCCCTGTCATGTGATCATGGTGCACAGTTGGGTTGGCATGACAGCTGGAGGTCTGCAGAAGACCCCTGTGCTTGTCATTGCATAGCTCCTATGAACTCCGGCCCATGGCAGGAATTCATAGGAGATGATGATTTCAGCTACACATAGCAGGACTGAAGCCCTGAGTGTGCAAAAACTAAGCTCCAACCCAGCCCCAGATCCTGAAAAATCAAGACTCTACGGGTCTCGGAAAATGGAGATTTTTTTTTCTTTTTTACAAACTTTGGATTATTTTTCAACACTTAAATAAAAAAGAACCTATAAATGTTTGGTATCTGCGTACTGGTACTGACCTAGAGAATCATAACGGCAGGTTTGTTTTAGCATTAAGTGAACATGGTAAAAGATAATTGTGCAATTGCACTTTTTTTGCAATTCCACCTCACTTGGATTGGTTTTCCCATTTTTCCATACACTAGGTGATAAAATCAATTGTGTTGTTCAAAAGTGCTCATCAAGCAAAAACTCATCACAAGCTCTCACACGGCCATATTGACTGAAAAATAAAAAAGTTGTGGCTCTGGTAAGAAGGAGAGCAAAAAATGGAAAAATGCAAAAATGGAAAATTGCAAAGTCATGAAGCCATTAAATGCAGAAAATATCTCTCATAAATTTAAGTAATTGGCCTTAGCAGTCATATTGTTTACGTCACAAGACCACCCATGATGAGACACAGGGATCAGAGCAGAGGAGCCGTCAAATAGTGTACAACCAATTTAAATGATTTTGCTCAGACATCTGAGCTTAAGAGTGAAACGTCAAGTGAACTTTTAACAAATTAATTAAAATATAGAATATGCTAGTAATATCTGACCTGCAAATACTAAAAAAGTTCATAATTTTGCATAAACTTTTTTAGGATATAAATTGTACATTTTTCCTATATCTGATACTATTACATATTTCTAAATTATATAAATGTCTGATAAATTACGTGATTTTATTAAAACAACCTTTATGTCAGCAATTTTTAACTGATGTGAGAAGAAAGTATAATTTACTTTTACTGTTTCAAGGAGATTAAGATAAAATAGCTGCAAAAAAGTTTAGTTTTTGGCTTATGTTTGATTCTCGGTGAAAAAGAATGTTGGCTATGCCGTGATACAAAAATAATTATTGCAGATACTGAATGATAGCTGGCAACATTTCATAAGTCCATTATCTCCTTTATTGTCCATAGTCCTCAATAATCCTGGATAAGTTCCTTTTTTTTAGAGCATGCAACATAAATTTGGCACAGACTGTGATCATTTGAGCTGGTGCCAATGTAGAAATGCTTGGCTATTACAATTATGTATTGTGCTAAACATTTAGACACAATTGTTTACATTACTGTTATGCGTGTGGAAATCTGTTCCATAATGGCAAGTAATAAAGAGCAATTAACTTCCAAATGTAGACTGTCATTTCAGTTTTCATCTTTTCATCCGCAATGTGGCTGATTTCTGTTTTTCATCACATTGCCTTCATTTTGGTTTACTTTTTACATTTCAATTTAACGCACTTGTGCAGATATAAATTAAAGGAAATCGAGAGAATGGCATTAATGAATTGAAATGCATAACTTAGAGTAGACATACTTGAGTACACATTAATGTGGACATTATACCTATACACAACAGATATTATTCTATCAGAGAACTTCATATAGGTTCAGTAGGACTCAGAGACATATTTTCAAGATTGCATAATATTTATCTAAAAGTAAAAAATTATAACTGATCATTAATGAGAGTAGACATTAAAGTAAGTGGTTCTTTTAAAATTTGAATTCACCAGCTGTGCTTTATTTTCTCCTAAAAATTAGATTTGCGCCGAATAAATTTCTGTGAATCTCAATACTGGAAAGCTTGTAAATGCTCAGAAAATACATGTGGGAAGAGGATAGAGAGAGAGAAAAAACCCTGACCATAAGAGATTACACTCTGTAGGACAAAGAAATAGAGGACACTAATGATAAGAACTTACATACTAGAGAAGAGAGACAGAGAGGACCTCACTGATCGTAAGAGCTTACACTTTACAGGAGAGAGAAGGAAAAGATCTTGCTGACCATAAGAGCTTATATTGAGAGGGACTTACCCAGTGACTCTGGAGATAGAAAGCAATTCTGATTTACAAACTATACTCTACTGTTAACTGTTGATCTCTGACGGTTCATGTATTGACCACCACTGTACAAGATATGATAATCCACTAGATGTCATAGCTGCAGGGCATAATGGGGAAACTTGCAGAACCAACAAAAATACATTAGACCACTCCCCTGATGCTTCAGCAGTGCGAGAAATGGTGCTGGACAAGATTTTTTTCATTGCAAACCGCACATCTCAGTTAGCATAAAATGTTTACATTTTCATGAAATTTGAAGTGAATTCAACTCAATTCTCCATGGATTGATTCACTCATCTTTCAACTACTTCAGGACTGTTCAATGACTTTACACTTTGGAACAGTCCATATATTGCTCTGCAATCAGGTTTTGAAACATCATTGCAGAAAAAGCAGCTGCATGGAGATTGTGCACCTGCCAAAATGGGGTGCAAGCTGTCAGACACAGTCAAATTTCCCATATAGAAGGCTGAGATGCCTTGAATATATTTATGCACATATTTATGAAGCATTGACAGTGGTTCCTTCTCTGGTTCCAGCCATCACTGGGTGCTGTAAGGAGGCATGAACTTCAGGATCCTAGTAGACCCAGACAGGGCCGCCATCAGGGCATTACAGCCATGACTGGCGTATGGGGCCCGGTGAGCAGAGGGGGCCCGCATTGGGCCCCGTCTCATCTGCTCACCGGGCCCCCCCTGCAGGCTCTGCGGCACACTATTGACGTGCGGGCCCGTGCCCGCACGTCAATAGTTAACAGCCGCCAGCAGCTGAATAGGGTCGCAGTGCGCACTCGCCGGCGTCTGACGTCATTCTCAGCCGCCGGGCCCGGCGAGTGCGTCTGCGTGGAGCCTGGAGGGAGCTTCGCCCGGCGCAGGAGCATGGCCAGGTAAGAACTTGTGTTTTTTTTTCTTTAAGAACGGCGATCCAGGTGGGCCTGGGGGGCAGAAATGCTGGACACACAGGGGCAGAATGCTGGACACACAGGGGCAGAATGCTGGACACACAGGGGCAGAATGCTGGACACACAGGGGCAGCATGCTGGACACAGTGGGGCAGAATGCTGGACACAGTGGGGCAGAATGCTGGACACAGTGGGCCAGAATGCTGGACACAGTGGGGCAGAATGCTGGACACAGTGGGGCAGAATGCTGGACACAGTTGGGCAGAATGCTGGACACAGTGGGGCAGAATGCTGGACACAGTGGGCAGAATGCTGGACACAGTGACAGGGGCAGAATGCTGGACACAGTGACAGGGGCAGAATGCTGGACACAGTGACAGGGGCAGAATGCTGGACACAGTGACAGGGGCAGAATGCTGGACACAGTGACAGGGGCAGACTGTGAGACCCGGGGGAAGAATGCTGGACATTGGGGCAGAATGCTGGACATTGGGGCAGAATGTGAGACACGTGGCAGAATGGAGACACGGGGCAGGATGAAAGACATGGGGGCATGACTGGAGACAGATGGGGCAGAATGGAGACACAGGGGGCATGATTGGAGACAACTGGCAGGATTGCAGACATGAGGGCATGGTTGGAGACATAGGGGGCAGAATGGAGACATGGGGCATGATTGGAGACAAGTGGCAGGATTTCAGACATGGGGGCATGGTTGGAGACATAGGGGGCAGAATGGAGACATGGGGCATGATTGGAGACAAGTGGCAGGATTTCAGACATGGGGGCATGATTGGAGACACTGGGAGCAGAATTGGAGACAGATCGTGCAGGATCTTGGGGCAGGATGGATATGATGGAGACAGATGGGACAGGATGGAGAGATCACATGGGGCGATCATATGGGGCAGGATGGGGAGATCATATGGGGCAGAATGGATACTTATGAGGGCAGGATGGGAGAACATATGGCTGATGCCAGGAATGAGACACACGGTGGCCAGAATGGGGAATATTATTACCATGGGGGCTAATTTAGTGATATTATTACTGCAGTGATGTATTTATTTTATTTTTTGAGGACTCGGTTTTAAATGGGGGGGGGCGGTCCTGTTACTGTGCAGAGTGACACTATGTCGCCTCTTTTTCTTCATGTGGTGTAATGTAGAAGTTGGGAAAAATTAAGTAATGTATTCTACAAGCGGAGCTCGAGATAACTGTTATTTCCTGCAAAGAGAAGTCCTGGCTGGATGAAATGATGGCGGTCTGTGCTGGATGAAAGATGAAGAACTTCACCTAGAGACATCACTGGTGAGTCAGTGTGTTACCTATGCACTGACACTATACACTGTATACTGTATACAGAGCTCCTGTGTATAATTTCACTAGTGATCACTGTATTATCTGTACACAGACACTGCATACTAAGTACAGATCTCCTGTGTATAATGGCACTTATGGTGATAGCATGGTGCTTTTTTAAAATTACTGATCAGAATTGTAGTATTCAGTCACAATGTGGTGGTAATATGTGGTCTGGACATGGTGTTGCGGTATTTGTTCCTTGTATGTGATATTATTCGATCACTGTGGTGGTAATATGCGGTCTGGTCATGGTGTAGCGGTATTTGTTCTTTGTATGTGATATTATATTCAATCACTGTGGTAATATCTCATCTGGTCATGGTGTAGCGGTATTTGTTCCTTGTATGTGATACTATTGGTCATTTTAAAAATTGAAAAAAAAAATATATATACCTAAATTGTATTGCATATTTTAACAAATATTTAATAGGTTACAGTAGAGTAGGGCCCGGCCAAAAGTGTCTACCGTGTTATGGTGGCGGCTTAAAAAATCTTTTGGCCAAAACAAAAGCTGCTGGCTATGTATGTGATCTCGTGATGGGAACTGTTAAGGTACCGTCACACTAGACGATATCGCTAGCGATCCGTGACGTTGCAGCGTCCTCGCTAGCGATATCGTCCAGTGTGACAGGCAGCAGCGATCAGGCCCCTGCTGGGAGATCGCTGGTCGGGGAAGAAAGTCCAGAACTTTATTTCGTCGCTGGACTCCCCGTAGACATCGCTGAATCGGCGTGTGTGACACCGATTCAGCGATGTCTTTGCTGGTAACCAGGGTAAACATCGGGTAACTAAGCGCAGGGCCGCGCTTAGTAACCCGATGTTTACCCTGGTTACCATCCTAAAAGTAAAAAAACAAACAGTACATACTTACCTACAGCCGTCTGTCCTCCAGCGCTGTGTTCTGCTCTCCTCCTGCTCTGGCTGTGAGCACAGCGGCCGGAAAGCAGAGCGGTGACGTCACCGCTCTGCTTTCTGGCTGCCCGGCGCTCACAGCCAGACCAGAGAAGCAGAGCGCCGAGGACAGACAGCGGTAGGTAAGTATGTAGCGTTTGTTTTTTTACTTTTTAGGATGGTAACCAGGGTAAACATCGGGTTACTAAGCGCGGCCCTGCGCTTAGTTACCCGATGTTTACCCTGGTTACCGGGGACCTCGGGATCGTTGGTCGCTGGAGAGCTGTCTGTGTGACAGCTCTCCAGCGACCAAACAGCGACGCTGCAGCGATCCGGATCGTTGTCGGTATCGCTGCAGCGTCGCTATGTGTGACGGTACCTTTAATGTGTGATAGTTGAGAAGTGGAGTTTTTCCAAGAGAGAGCGGTGGAACTGTGGACAGTTCGAGGGGTGGAGCGTGGAGGCGGGGCTGGGGTGGAGCCTGGGTGGAGTCTCAAGGGGGCCTCGAAAATTTTGCCAGTATGGGGCCCCGAAATTTCTAGTGGCAGCCCTGGACCCGGATGTGCTTTGCATTGCAAAAAATGTATTTGAATGTTGAAATGCCAACCAATTTATGAGGTTATAACTCTGGAACGGATTCCAGTGATTCTGACAATGTTTGCTCGTGACATATTGTACTTTATGATAGTGATAAAATTTCTTTGATATTACCTGCGTTTGTGAAAAAAATGGAAATTTGGCGAAAATTTTGAAAATTTCGCAATTTTCCAACTTTTAATTTTTATGCAATTAAATCACAGAGATATGTCACACAAAATACTTAATAAGTAACATTTCCCACATGTCTACTTTACATCAGTACAATTTTGGAACCAAAATTTTTTTGTTAGGGAGTCATAAGGGTTAAAAGTTGACCAGCAATTTCTCATTTTTACAACACCATTTTTTTTAGGGACCATATCTCATTTGAAGTCATTTTAGGGGTTTATATGATAGAAAATAACCAAATGTGACACCATTCTAAAAACTGCACCCCTCATGATGCTCAAAACCACATTTAAGAAGTTTATTAACCCTTCAGGTGTTTCACAGGAATTTTTGGAATGTTTAAATAAAAATGAACATTTAACTTTTTTTCACAAATAATTTACTTCAGCTCCAATTTGTTTTATTTTACCAAGGGTAACAGGAGAAAATGCACCCCAAAAGTTGCTTTACAATTTGTCCTGAGTACGCTGATACCCCATATGTGGGGGTAAACCACTGTTTGGGTGCAAGGGAGAGCTCAGAAGGGAAGGAGCGCCGTTTGACTTTTCAATGCAAAATTGACAGGAATTGAGATAGGACGCCATGTTGCGTTTGGAGAGCCACTGATGTGCCTAAACATTGATACCCCCCCACAAGTGCCACCATTTTGGAAAGTAGACCCCCTAAGGAACTCATCTAGATGTGTTGTGAGAGCTTTGAATCCCCAAGTGTTTCACTACAGTTTATAACGCAGAGCCATGAAAATAAAAAATCCTTTTTTTCCACAAAAATTATTTTTTTAGCCCCTAGTTTTGTATTGTTCCAAGGGTAACAGTTGAAATTGAACCCCAAAACTTATTGTCCAATTTGTCCTAAGTACGCTGATACCCAGTATGTGGGGGGAACCACTGTTAGGGTGCATGGCAGAGCTCGGAAGGGAAGGAGTGCCATTTGGAATGCAGACTTAGATGGATAGGTCTGCAGGCGTCACGTTGCATTTGAAGAGCCCCTCATGTAACTAAACAGTAGAAACCCCCCACAAGTGACCCCATATTGAAAACTAGACCCCCTAAGGAACTTATCTAGATGTGTTGTGAGAACTTTGAACCCCCAAGTGTTTCACTACAGTTTATAACGCAGAGCCATGAAAATAAAAAATCTTTTTTTTTCCACAAAAATTATTTTTTAGCCCCCAGTTGTATTTTTCCATGGGTAACAGGATAAATTGGACCCCAAAAGTTGTTGTCCAATGTGTCCTGAGTACGCTGATACCCCATATGTTGAGGTAAACCCCTGTTTGGGCGCACGGGAGAGCTCGAAAAGGAATGAGCACTGTTTTACTTTTTCAACGCAAAATTGGCTGGAATTGAGATCAGACGCCACGTCGCGTTTGGAGAGCCCCTGATGTGCCTAAACAGTGGAAACCCCCCAATTATAACGGAAACCTTAATCCAAACACAACCCCTAATCCTAATCTCAATGATAACCCTAACCATACCCCTAACTCTGACACACCCCTAACCAAAATCCCAACCCTATTCCTAATCGTAAATGTAATCCAAGCCCTAACTTTAGCCCCAACCCTAACCCTAACTTTAGCCCCAACCTTAACCCTAACTGTAGCCTCAACCCTAACTGTAGCCCTAACCCTAACCCTAGCCCTAACCCTAGCCCTAACCCTAACCTTAGCCCTAACCCTAGCCCTAACCCTAGCTCAAACCCTAACCATAGCCCTAACCCTAGCCCTAAGCCTAACCCTAGCCCTAACCTTAAACTTAGCCCTAATCATAGCCCTAAGCCTAACCCTAGCCCTAGCCCTAACCCTAGCCCTAGCCCTAACCTTAACCCTAGCCCTAACCCTAATGTTAAAATGGAAATAAATATTTTTTTTTATTTTTTTTTATTTTTCCCTAACTAAGGGGGTGATGAAAGGGCGTTTGATTTACTATTTATAGCGGGTTTTTATCGTTTTTTTATGACTGGCAGCTGTCACACACTAAAAGACACTTTTTATTGCAAAATATATTTTTTGCATTACCACATTTTGAGAGCTATAGTTTTTCCATATTTTGGTCCACAGAGTCATGTGAGGTCTTGTTTTTTGCGGGACGAGTTGCTGTTTTTATTGGTAACATTATCGGGCACATGACATTTTTTGATCACTTTTTATTCCAATTTTTGGGAAAGAATGACCAAAAACCAGCTATTCATGAATTTCTTTTGGGGGGGCGTTTATACCGTTCTGCGTTTTGTAAAATGGATAAAGCAGTTTTATTCTTTGGGTCAGTATGATTACAGCGATACTTCATTTATATCTTTTTTATGTTTTGGCGCTTTTATACGATAAAAACTATTTTATAGAAAAAATAATTATTTTTGCATTGCTTTATTCTGAGGACTATAACTTATTTATTTTTTTGCTGATGATGCTGCATGGTGGCTCGTTTTTTGCAGGACAAGATGACTTTTTCAGCGTTACCATGTTTATTTATATCCATCTTTTTGAACGCAGTATGATAATAAAGCGTTGTTTTTTGCCTTGTTTTTTTTTTTTTAATTTATGGTGTTCACTGAAGGGGTTAACTAGTGGGACAGTTTTATAGGTCGGGTCGTTACAAACACAGCGATACTAAATATGTGTACTTTTATTATTTTTTTTAATTCAGATAAAGGAATGTATTTATTGGAACAATATTTTTTTTTATTATTATTTATTTAGCTTTTTTTTTCACACACGTAAAAAAAATGTTTTTGTAACTTTTTTACTTTGCCCCGGGGGGGCATCACATTTTATTGACAGATTGCTGATCTGAAACTTTGCTGTGCACAGTGTCAGATCAGCGATCACACAGGTACAGCAGGGACGCTTATCAGCGCTTGCTCTGAGCAGGCGCTGGTAAGCCACCTCCCTTCAGGACCCGGATGCATCCCTGTGGCCATTTTGGATCCAGGCCTGCAGGGAGGAGGAGGTAAGAGACCCTCGCAGAAACGCGATCACATTGCGTTGCTCCGAGGGTCTCAGGGAAGCACGCAGGGAGCCCCCTCCCTGCGTGATGCTTCCCTATACCACCGGAACACTGCGATCATGATTGATCGCAGTGTGTCGGGGTTAATGTGTCATCCGTCACCGCTCCTGGCACATTGTGCCGGATGTCAGCTGCGATAGTCAGCTGACATCCGGCCGCAATCGGCCGCGCTCCCCCCGTGAGCGCGGCTGATCGCTCTGGACATACTATTCTGTCCTTGGGAAGTAGGGCCCACCCCACATGGACGGAATAGTACGTCCAATGGCAGAAAGGGGTTAATACTGCATGGGGAATTGATAGAAGTAAACACTTGAAATAGATCACTCTGTTTGTAATGATTCTATATAATATATGAGTTTCACTTTTTGCATTGAAGAACTAAAAGAAATTACGGTAACTTTTTGATGATATTCTAATTTTGTGAGAAGCACCTGTATATTTAAGGGCATACTAGACAAAACACTGTACACACTGATTATACATATATAATGGTCAGATATGCAAATACAATAGTGGTAGCACAAAGTATGCAGAATATGAGTCAGTTACCAGTCAGATGAAAGGCCTGGCTTGTGAGGAAGCACCTGCCACATGGGAAGCTGGTGGTCCCCTCTGTCCCTTGACTTCTCCCCAAGTGATATGTCATTGTGACCTCCCCAGAGAAAAAGTAATACACCTGAGCATTTAACCCATTAGGGTCACTCCCCTCCTTCCCCCTGTGCTGGACTTAAATTCTCCCCCCTGCATCTAGCAGCTATAAGCTCCAAAACCTCAGATGGGTCATAACTCCTTAATGGACGGTAATAGGGAGGTGGTTTTGAATCTGGCTGGGCCCCAGCTAAGCGTTGTGACCAAACCCAGCTTTGCTATCTGCCTCCTACTAGCCATTCTATGTATTTTACCACCCTGGGGTGCTAGAACAGATCCAGACCCTCAAATTCATTTGGCCAATTCCAGAGATCTCAAAAATGCAACCAGTATGTGGCTAGGACATACAATAAATCTATATTCTCCTTATGAAATCCTAGCTGTCCGAACAAAGCAGTTACATGGCTTGGGCTCCGCAGGAAGTCTTCCTGTAGGAGTTTGATACTAGCTGGCTGGTGGAGGTGTGAATTTCTTCTTTGAAGCTGAGATATCTGGGCCACCTGCTGAGCCAAGTGTTCTGTTGCAGCTGCACATGTTTTCAGGAGGATTGTAAGCTGCCATTAAATACCTCCATCCTTCACAACAACCACAAAAGGTTAGCAGTTTCCTATGTACCTCACCTTTTCACTTGTATATCGGACAAGACCTTATTGCACTTGTTGTCTCCCTGCCTTTTTAATCCTTGGGCTATTTTCCATTTTTTTATTTTTGTTTACTAATCCCTTTCTTCCAAAAGACTTATTTATTTTCCCATCCACATAGCAACGTGAGGATTGTTTTTTTTGTGGGTCAAGTTGTACTTTTGAATAACATCATTCATCTTATTAAGTGCATTGAAATTGCAAAAAAATTTCAATTCCACAATTGTTTTTGTTTTTTATTTATTTACCATGTTCACTGTATGGTAAAAATGACCTGGCAATATGAGTCTGCAGGTCAGTATGAGTACATTGATGCAGATACTAAACATGCATAGCTTTAGTTTTTTTATTTTAGTGGTGGAAAATATTTGGAAAATTTGTAAAAAAAATAACCTTTGTCTCCATTTTCTGAGACATGTAACTTTTATCTTTCAAGATATTAGACTGTATGATGGCTTATTTTTTGTACTCTGAGATGATGTTTTAACTTATACAATTTTTCAGTAGATACAATGTTTTAATTGTATTTTGCATAAGGATGTGTTGCCCGCTTTATGCACTGAAGATGGCACATTCCCTGAGTTTCTCCAGCACCCACATTATGGGTGTCAGGTCTGAGCATTCCTACATGAACAGTTTCATGGAAAGTGCATTGGTCATCGTGGGCCAGTTGAATGGCCACCAAGGTCTCCCTATCTGACCCCATTGGACTTTTATCTTTGGGGTCATGTGAAGGCAATTGTCTATGCTGTGAAGATACGAGATGTGTAGCATCTAAAACAATGGATACTGAAAGCCTGTGATAGCATTTAATCTGCAGTGTTGCTATCAGTGTGTCAAGAGTAGGAGAAGAAGGTTGCATGCACAATCCAACTCAATGGGCAGCACTTTGAGTTTATAAGTGGTCATAAACTTGTAAATAACCCATGAATGAATAAAGTTATGTTAAAATTAAGCACACCATTGTTTTTCTGGTGAAATTCTCAATAAGTTTGCTGTGTCACATGACCCTCTTCCCATTGGAAAAATAAAGTTGGATCCAAAATGGCCGACTTCAAAATGGCCACCATGGTCACCAACCATCTTGAAAAGTTTCCCTCCCTCCTATATACTAATTTGCCACAAACAGGACGTTGATATCACCAACCATTCCCATTTTATTTAGGTGTATTCATATAAATGGCCCACCCTGTAGTTCCCTGTTGCAGGTGCCAGCTTTTTGGATATGTACCTACATTACCTAGCATTTTTAGCATGTTAGTTTTTTGGTAAAAAGTTGGATTTTGTTAATAAAAAATGAAAAAAAATATTTAAAAAATGTTGACATTTAAGTATGCATGTCTGTTTTGGCTAACACGTTTTACAAGTCCAATTTAACAACCATAGTTGCCAACCCTAGTGCAAGCTGATGACACAATGGTCTTTCTATATGTGTCCACTATACATACCTAGGAACGAGTTAAAATGTTATATAGTGTATAATATAAGAAAAAGTGGCAATAGCAATGGACAAAGTAGTGTACAACAAAAAAAACACCACTGCTAAGAATGTGGGAGCCGAAAGCAGCAGCAGAAGCACTATCACCATTAACAAAGTGATCCAGGCAATGGTACTATCAAACTTTTCCACAACTAGCCTCCTATATCACCAGCAAGCATTTTAAAAGTGTAGAAGAATATGACACTATGGAATAAATAGCACCTTACTCGTCTCAGTCAAAGCATCAGAATGTTATCTCTGACATCGACACTGTAAGTTTCAGTAAGTGTTCTGCAAAGAACATTCTGTCTAGTCACAAATTACTAAAAAAAGATATTTGACCATTTCTAATTTTAAGAAACATGAAAAAACTGTTGGTGCACTTGGGTGTTACAAAAGCTGTGTTTATGTTAGATAGCTTGAAAGGGGTTGGAAACAGTTCTAGGAGACCTCAGAGTGATGCGCATATCTTTTCAGACCATTGCGAAGCTTTGCAGAATAGTGATTCACAGGGAATTTTTCTTTTAAAAGTCAACAACCAAGCAAATTTGAATTTCAAATGATTCAATCATCTCAACTTTAAGTAATTTGTTTAAAAAAACACAGATACACCAACCAAAATAAAAATAAAAATAAATTATATTAGTATATGTGCAAATAATTATTGAGACACTGGCGGTGTAATGTGAGAGGATAGTGACTAAACACTGAGGATAAAGAACCAACCACAACTAGAACATGAACGGCCGAGAAATTGTACCCACGCAGAAAATATTTCTCAAATATCCTTTATTTATGGTGACAAGTGGCACAATAAAAAATAAATAAATAATCAATCATCAGTACGCGAACTATAACAGGACAGTAAAAAAATCTAAAACCAATAAGGTATAAATAGGTGACCTCACAGGGAAATCTCATACATTTTTTACCAAAAATTCATGGTCGATATAAATAATTAAAAAATTGAATTGAATTAAAAACCGCCAAAAATAAGTAGTGTAATACCAAAGTGCACAGGCAAACAGATCAAGTTGAAAAAGATATATAATTAATAATGCTTAAAAATAGTGCAAAAGTTCAATCAATATGTGTGTACCACCGCAGGGCACTTAAAAAAAGAGGGGCTGCGGGATAATAATAATCACAAATAAAGTGCAATATGCTGAAAACCAGAACTATATAGAAACGCCCGCAGGGCATACTACATACCACAAGCGGGTCAGTGAACAGAAACCCATAAAGTGCGGTGGGCAAATAAATACGACCATAAATAAGGCAATTCTATCCACAATATACCTTATAGTATAGTGGGACCCGGTGACCCCCTCTTAAGGTATATTGTGGATATTGTGCACATCTTAAGCATGAGCATCCCAGTAATGTGTCTGCTGATGCTAAGTTTGACGCACATTAAGGAGCTGGTGTCTGCAGCCGAGGAGGAGGGAAGCCTTGATGACAATCAGCCATTGTCTGCTCAGGGAACTCTCCTGGACGAGGTGGCAGATGAAGAGGAGGATGAGGATGTTAAAAATCGTTATTGCGCAAAAATATCTAATCAAGACTTAACCAGGTGCGTTTTATTGAATAGTCCACAGAAAAACCAAATTACAGAAAACATAAAAGTAGATTGTCCATGTGTAGATATCAGTGCTTGTCTTGTTACTCATCTTTCCCATGCTCCTGGATGGTAAAAGTCATCTGTCTGTGTGAAGTCGAAGGTCATCATGGCTTCCGCTATCAGCTGTTGCTTCTTCATCTGTTGCCCATGGAGAATGAATGTGCAGGAAGGGAGGTGACCGTCCCACGTGACAAAAGCCCCCACACCCTCCTAAGAGACGTTATTTATATGATTTCTACAGATCACGTGTCCTCTGTATATGGAGTTAACTTATACTCTGAGCTACATACACAGAAATAGCTTTTGATAGTGTCAGCAAGAAACCATGTGCTCGGTACAGAATAAAAATAAGAATAATTAATATTTAACAATTCCCCCTTTTGAGGGTGACAGACATTGATTGGAACCCTCAAATTAAAATAATAATAAGATCTACTTTCTTCTTTGGCAAAATGATGTAATAAATAATATCAATAATAATAATGTTATATGTTCTCAATAATATAATGATATGTAAATTCATGTTATGGTAAGCCGTGACTAATATTCATATAAAATATATATTATACTTTCCTATATCTACTTGAAGCATCTCAGGTCTGATGTCATCTGGTCTTCATATTGATGTCTTCTTGGTTCTTTTAAACAATCTTTATTATAAGTCTTTTGTAATAGATGATAACATGTAGATATGTAGAGACTGTGTGTCATGTGTCAATCAAAGTCCATAAATTCAAATGTTGATAAGAAAACAAAGTTCATAGATGAAATGTCGCTTTAATATCTGTGCAGTGTCACCTTTAGAGACCTGGACTTACATTGGCTCGCCTTGGAAATCATCTGGAATCCTCAAATCATCCACGCTGGTGTTGGAACAGGTGTGACGTCTTTGGTCGGCACAGCAAGGGTTACATTGACTCTTCCTTGCCAAACATAGCACCATAACCAGTCCTTAGTGCACAGGACACATGTCAGGGTTATTACCTGAGTGTTCACCAGCTTTCATGGAAGTCTTATAGGTGATAGGAAACCACTGGATCGTGATAAGAACGTAATAACACAGTTCATCTTTGATACTGTACTCATAGTCAGTGATGGATGCTGTAGTTGTGAATGGTGACATGAATTGTATTTGACACAGTCTATTATTACTCAGAAATCAGAACATTGTTACCTTCTGGAACTTCTGGATAACGGCTTTTCTTCTTGCAACTTTTAAGAATCAATTGAATTTAGAAAAATGTAAAGTCTTTATTAACATCTTTAGTATCTTGATTGAAGTCTTCATTCCCTATTCTATACCAAATCTGGTAATTTCCCTAACTTATAATATCACAGCGTACCATAGCAATCAATAATATCCATATAATTATTAAATGATATTAAAATGGAGTTTATATTTGGAAAAATAAAATAATAATAATAAATGATAGTATATTATTAACCATATTCTTCATGTGATTGGACATTTTTATGTCATAGGTGTAATTTCTTTTTGAACCCATAGATGTCAGTGTGTCTTTTATGTAACAAGTGCTGATATTTAGTATTAAAACTTTATTAATTTATGTTCAGTAGACCAATAATATGTAAGTATGTATAGCCATGAACCAAAATAAGTATATATATATGAATGAATGATTGAGTGAAAGAATTGTTGTATTTAACTCAGAATTGAAATTTTCTTATATAATGAAACCATATGATCACTATATTTGATAAAGCAATATGCTTGTAGACATTACTCTATTAAATATTGATTTTTGCTTGGTGAAAAATAAAAATGAAAAATAAAAATGAGGAAAAAATTAAAAATGAAAAATTAAAATAAGGCCTTCATTTGTTGATAAAAAAAAATGAAAAATTAAAAATAAAAATGAGAATAAAAAAATAAAAATAAGACCTTTATATGTTGATGACAAATGCTGAGATTATGTTTCAGTAACACATTTCCTTAATATTTTCCTCATGTAGATGTTGTCATAACCTTGGATCACCAAAATATTGAAATTATGCAACTTTGCATATAATACCCTTCATAAGAGAAAAAAAATGATATTTATAATATTTATTGTTATTGTACTTATTCACTAATAATCACTAAAGAAATATATGTTGAATAATAATATTTAAATATATCTTAATATTCTAATAATTTAACTGAATACTATTATTAAATTAAACAGAAAGTTTTTTTTTTTCTTCTTCGACATACCATGAATCATAAGGCCTCTGTCAAACTGTGCATACACATTCCACATTCCACATACCACGCTCTGGTCACTCTTACATTGGATTCACCCTTAGCAGCTGCCCATACACTTCTGTCATCTGTCACATGTGACACACATATAGACGTTCAAACTACATATTTCACATACAAAGAATACACATATATTAACCCAAAATATTGTATCCTAATTATCAATCAATGCGCATTGTAATCTATTAAATTTAGTATTCTAATATTCCTTTGAATATTCCCCAAATATTATCTAACACTATGTTTTAACCTATAGAAAGGACTGGACCCATTTACAAGAAACCCGAGTTGAATGTTCCAACGCTATTTCGGTACAGGAATCCATTTGCATGTAAAGCTGAGGAAAATTCCTAAAACTAAAAAACAAGGCTATATGATATCCCTTAACTCACAGCTGTCACGTCATGCACCATGCAGTGGGAGGAAAAAAAAACACGTTTTAGATTATTACAGAAAGAAAATTTACATGTAGTACACACATTTTTAGGTTGTTAGATATATTATTTATTTTTAAGTGTTAAATATATAAAAATCATGCAGTTAATACAGCTTCCTGTGTGAATAAGACATAAATTCATGAAACAGGTATTTTTTTTTTTCAATTCTTGCTTTGAAAGTAAAATTCTAAGAGAAAATGAAAGATAAAGGTTAATTTCATATTTATTTAAAAACAAAATAATTTAAATATCTTATACATATGTATATATTTAATAAATGTATTTAATTATAATTCTAAATATTTTTTACTGGAGTAAATTTTAATTATTTCACTATATATATAAAAATGCAGTTAATATAATCTCTACTTATACAAATATGCTACAGTATTTACTGTATACTATATTAATATATATAACTGCAGAATTATATTGAATAAAATAATTACATTAATAAATAATACATTGTATAACTCATCATATAATATAATTACATTTTTAGCCAATCCCTATCCCAAAATTTACCTCTCTGTTGATAGTTTGTTGAAAACCTAAAACTGCCATCTTTAGTCTTATGAGCTGTGAAAACGGAGTGTTCAGCTCGCTCCCTATGCTGTTGCACACCTGCTTCCATCTGTCAATTTCCGACAGATCTGAGCCTTCAGATTTTAACCCTTTCAAAGGAATTTCTTTAATAGATTCCTGAATCGTTTCATAGGGTTTGTAGCAAATATGTAATTTTCTTCGTACTTCATAGATTTGATTTTGGATCAGATTTGAAGATTTTGATTTTGGCTTTTGATAAGATTGAATTCTGCCTGGTTTCAAAATCTTAGTAAAATGTGTTTTCCTTTCAAGATTCTCGTGTTTTCTAGAAAAATCTAGGGATTTTGCACATTCGTATAAAGAATTTTTCTGTGAAGCAATTGCACGAGATGCAGGATTTAAGAATTTAAACTTGTTTACAAAACAATTTATCATGGATTGTTGATTCAAATTCGTACAGACCAATTTATAAGTCCTTTCAAAAATGGCCATAAAAGTAAAGGTACATTCTTCCCGGCCAATCTTCAATTTTAGAAGAATATCAAGATCTGGATAATTTTCTTTCAATCCACAGAAAATCAAAATTCTTAATCTTTCTACATCAGTCATCTTTTCGTGGAACTCATCAGTCTGCATTTTTAGTGAGAGTCTTCTGGAGAAGATTACCGGAAGCCAAATTTTAAACAAATTATTTCTCTGCACATTAGTCAAATCAAACTTATCAGCAAAACTCTCAAATATCTCTGAATTTCTGCACACATGGATTTTGTCATCATATGCAGGAATGATTTTGCATAATTTTAGCAGGATTTTCCTAGATTTAAGTTGGAGTTGGGCCTCTGAGTCGTCTATTTTTAGTGGCCCTTGTACATCTGTCCCTCGTAGATCATCTTTGTCAATTGTCATGACTCCTACACTTCCTCCATCTTGTTTTTCATCTTGTGTCACAAAGTCAATGTCACTTTGGGTGGTCATCGTCATTACAGATACGTGTGTCACATCTTTCTCACTCTTCCCATTACAGTCAATCTTGGGAACATCATTAGTTTCCTTAGAAATTCTTTCTACACTTTCTTTTTTGGACTTCTCTGTCACAAACTCGTTAAATACATAAACCATATGTAAAATATTTTTCAGTTGCTCTTTTTCTTTTTTCTTAGACATTAGCTTAGAATCTAATTTCAAATTCGAATTCGCTATTCTGCATTCTGCAAATAAATTAGACCAAAATATTTCTAAGCTAGATCCGTACAAACTTACAAATTCTATCTGACTTGATTTAGCATATGAATTAATCAAATCCATTTGTCTTACCTTGAAATCTCAGCTTGTAGTCCCTTTGCTTTTACAACGCTGGGCTCCGGACTTCAGCACGGCTATTTTTAGCACGTCTATCTTCAGCACTACCAGTGCTTGCTGTCAATCTGTCTGACACCTGTTAAAGTCTCCGTAATTCGTAGGTTCTTGTATGAGTTCTTTGTGACTTGAAGTTTTGAAGTGGAATTCCTGAATACTTGCACAATCTAGCGGAACTCTTCTGTCTTCCCCCGTGAGCAAGAAGAAGGAAATTCACGCAAAAATAGCACAAAAAATCAAAACTGGCTGGCTAGGCCAATGTTAAAAATCGTTATTGCGCAAAAATATCTAATCAAGACTTAACCAGGTGCGTTTTATTGAATAGTCCACAGAAAAACCAAATTACAGAAAACATAAAAGTAGATTGTCCATGTGTAGATATCAGTGCTTGTCTTGTTACTCATCTTTCCCATGGTCCTGGATGGTAAAAGTCATCTGTCTGTGTGAAGTCGAAGGTCATCATGGCTTCCGCTATCAGCTGTTGCTTCTTCATCTGTTGCCCATGGAGAATGTGCAGGAAGGGAGGTGACCGTCCCACGTGACAAAAGCCCCCACACCCTCCTAAGAGACGTTATTTATATGATTTCTACAGATCACGTGTCCTCTGTATATGGAGTTAACTTATACTCTGAGCTACATACACAGAAATAGCTTTTGATAGTGTCAGCAAGAAACCATGTGCTCGGTACAGAATAAAAATAAGAATAATTAATATTTAACAGAGGAGGATGATGGGGATGAATATGGGAGGAGGATGCTTCACATGGGGCAATAGAAACTGGTGGCGTTGCAAGGTCAGGTACAGGGTTTTTGCGGGACACGAGTGATGTTGACTTGCAAGAAAGTGCTCCTCAACCCAGCACAAGCAGTGAATTGACACCTAGAACATTGGCCCACATGGCTGAGTATGCCTTGCATATCCTAAAATGGGACCCCCGCATTATCAAAATGATGACTGATGGCGATTACTGGTTGGCCTGCCTCCTGGATCCACGATATAAAGGAAAATTACAAAATATCATGCCACATGAGAACCTTGAGCAAATATTGGCTACCAAACAAGCAGCTCTTGAAGACCATTTGATTCAGTCATTCCAAGCACACAGCCGCGGTGATGGTTCTCACACGAGCCATAGGGACAACATGGCAGAGATGTTAGAGGTGCACAAATCTGAAGTGGCGTTGAACAGAAGGATTTTATGACAAGGTTGTGGAGTGATTTTGCAATGACCGCTGACATGACAGGTAGTGCTGCATCGATTCAAAGTGACAGGAGACAGCATTTGTGCAGTATGGTAACGAACTACTTTTCCTCCCTTATCGATGTTCTCCCTCACAGGTCATTCCCCTTTGATTACTGGGCTTCTAAAATAGACACCTGGCCTGAATTGGCAGAATATGCATTACAGGAGCTTGCTTGCCCTGCTTCTAGTGTGCTATCAGAAAGAGTCTTCAGTGCTGCTGGTTCAATACCGACCGAAAAAAGGACACGTTTGGCTACCCAGAATGTTGATGATCTAACATTCATGAAAATGAACCAATCATGGATTTCAAATTATTTTGGCCCAACTTCTCCAGCTGAGACGTAGCTTGCCTGAAAAATGTCTTGCTTTTGGCCTCCTTTTACTGACTTCTCCAATTCCGCTATTTGCAGCTGCTGAATGTCCACCATAGGCCATTTTTATACCTCCCAAAATGGTCTGACTCCCCCCACAGGGCCGTGGACACCACCTGGCACAAGCACCCGTGCGAGTGCCGTTTGACTGGACAGGTGGGTGCGCCCACTCTTGGGCGACGGCACTGGCACAGGGTCCCTCATAGTACAATGAAGTGTCTCTGATGGTGGTGGTGCACAACCAACGTCAGACACACCGTCATTATATTAGGGGCCCTGTGCCAGTATCGCCACCCACGAGAGACTGTTCACCCCCAGGTCGAACAGTGCTCTACCACTTGCAATACTTACCTCTCCCTGCTCCATCACTGTATAGTCTGTGCTGTTAACTCCTTCAATGGCACTGCCAATACAAATTTGTTGAAATGATAGATGATTGTTAAAATATACAGGGGCCCTGGCCTCCATTTAGACCAGTTAATACTTTGCACCTACTACCACTGTCTGCTACTCAGCAGGGGAGCCCACTCCAGTACCTAGCTTTGCCACCTGTTTAGTCTTGTTACCAATTTTGAACTGCTTTTAGCCTACTTTTGTATTTGGGGCTACTAAGTTTGCCGGCACCAATCATTACAGTTGTCCTCCACTGAACAAAGCTAGGCCGCCTGTTTAGTCCTGTTACCAATTTTGAACTGCATTTAGCCAACTTTTTTATTTTGGGCCTACTCTCTGTCTCTGCGCTACTCATTACAGTTTTCCTCCACTGAACAAAGCATTGCCGCCTGTTTAATCCTGTTAAAAATTTTGAACTGCATTTAGCCAACTTTTTATTGTAGGCCTACAAACTGTGTCTGCGCCACTCATTACAGTTGTCCTCCACTGAACAAAGCTATGCCGCCTGTTTAGCCCTGATAACAATTTTGAACTGCATTTAGCCTACTTTTTTATTGGTGGCCTACAAACTGTGTCTGCACCACTCATTACTAGAGTTGAGCGACTTTTACTTTTATAGGATCGAGTCGGGTTTCGCGAAACCCGACTTTGTCAAAGGTCGGGTGAAATCGGCTGATTATTGCAAAAAGTCGGGGGCCGACCGAAACACGAAACCCAATGCAAGCCAATGGGGAATCAAAGTCGGCAGTGAGTGGAGGACAAGAAAACACCTACAGTGTCCATTTTAATGCCAAAAACATCAATTCTTATTCCTTAAGCTTGTCAATCTTAATTTACTTTATAATAATAGTTAGGCATTGAAAACAGGGGGTCATTTGGCTAATGTTGTGGGGGGGTAGGGCTGGCTCAAGATTTTCGTGGACCCAGTAAACGCGGAATATGTCACGGCAGTGAAGCAGGGAGTGGTAAGTATTTAAACTTTGCAAGTGCTGTGATCCTGAGCAAACAGGGGGGGCCCACTCGTTGGCAATTGGCACTGGCACAGGACCCCTCATAGTACGGCGGTGTGTTTGATGGCGGGTGGTGCCTCCCACTGCCAGAGACACTTTTGTGTACTATGAGGGGCCCTGTGCCAGTGACGTCGCCAACGAGTATGCCCCCTCACCTGATGAAGGAACCTGCACTTTCATCTGCACCTTCCTCTTTGTCCCCGTGTAAGGTGGTATAGTATGCGGGAAGGGGAACCTGACTTTCAGCAGTGTCAAATTCTGGCTGTGTAGAGAGCAAGGGGTGTTGTGAATTCTGTTATCGAACTCCCTCCTGTGGTCATGAATGGTACTTTGGCGAGTTCTGTCCATGGACTCCCTCTGGTGGCTGTGAGTGGAGCTGCTGGTTCTGAGGTTCCTTCCACAGGTGACTTAGTTTATTCTTTGGCTGGCTGCTCTATTTAACTCCACTCAGATCGTTACTCCATGCCAGCTGTCAATGTTCTTGTACTGGTTCAGTTCGCTCTTTGATCTTTCTGGTGACCTGTCTACTCCAGCAGAAGCTAAGTCCCTGCTAGTTAATTATTTGTTCATTGTTTTCTTGTCCAGCTTGCTATCATGATTTTGCCTTGCTAGCTGGAAGCTCTGGGATGCAGAGTGGCACCTCCGCACCGTGAGTCGGTGCGGGGGTCTTTTTGCACACTCTGCGTGGTCTTTTTGTAGTTTTTGTGCTGACCGCAAATATACCTTTCATATCCTCAGTCTGTTTAGTAAGTCTGGCCTCCTTTGCTGAAACCTGTTTCATTTCTGTGATTGTGACTTTCATCTTAACTCACAGTCAATATATGTGGGGGGCTGCCTTTTCCTTTGGGGAATTTCTCTGAGGCAAGGTAGGCTTTATTTTCTATGTCTAGGGCTAGTTAGCTCTTAGGCTGTGAAGAGGCATCTAGGCAGAGTTAGGTACGCTCCACGGCTATTTCTAGTGTGTGTGATAGGATTAGGGGTTGCGGTCAGCAGAGCTCCCACTTCCCAGAGCTTGTCCTGTGTTAGTTTAACCATCAGGTCGTTCCGGGTGCTCCTAACCACCAGGTCCATAACAGTACAGCTGGCCCAAAGTGTTAATGCATCTCAATAGAGGGATAAGAGAAGTTCTGAAGCCATTTTTTTTCTCTGCAGTTTGTTTTGTCTTTCTTTTCCCCTTAACCTCTGGGTGGTTCAGGACACAGGTGTAGATATGGACATTCAAGATCTGTCCTCTTGTGTGGATCATCTCACTGCAAGGGTACAAAACATTCAAGATTTTGTGGTTCAGAATCCGATGTTAGAGACTAGAATTCCAATTCCTGATTTGTTTTCTGGGGATAGATCTAAGTTCCTGAGTTTCAAAAATAATTGTAAACTGTTCCTTGCTTTGAAACCCCGCCCCTCTGGTGACCCCGTTCAACAAGTGAAAATCATTATTTCTTTGTTGCGTGGTGACCCTCAAGACTGGGCATTTTCCCTTGCGCCAGGAGATCCTGCATTGCGTGATGTAGATGCGTTTTTTCTGGATCTTGGATTGCTTTATGATGAACCAAATTCGGTGGATCGGGCAGAGAAAATCTTGCTGGCTTTGTGTCAGGGTCAGGATGAAGCGGAGGTATATTGTCAGAAGTTTAGAAAGTGGTCTGTGATTACTCAGTGGAATGAGTGTGCCCTGGCGGCAATTTTCAGAAAGGGTCTTTCTGAAGCCCTTAAGGATGTCATGGTGGGATTTCCCACGCCTGCTGGTCTGAATGAGTCTATGTCCTTGGCCATTCAGATCGATCGGCGCTTGCATGAGCGCAAAGCTGTGCACCATTTGGCGGTATTCTCTGAGCATAGACCTGAGCCTATGCAATGTGATAGGACTTTGACCAGAGCTGAACGGCAAGAACACAGACGTCGGAATGGGCTGTGTTTTTACTGTGGTGATTACACTCATGCTATCTCCGATTGTCCTAATCGCACTAAGCGGGTCAGGATGAAGCGGAGGTATATTGTCAGAAGTTTAGAAAGTGGTCTGTGCTTTCTCAGTGGAATGAGTGTGCCCTGGCGGCAATTTTCATAAAGGGTCTTTCTGAAGCCCTTAAGGATGTCATGGTGGGATTTCCCACGCCTGCTGGTCTGAATGAGTCTATGTCCTTGGCCATTCAGATCGATCAGCGCTTGCGTGAGCGCAAAGCTGTGCACCATTTGGCGGTATTCTCTGAGCATAGGCCTGAGCCTATGCAATGTGATAGGACTTTTACCAGAGCTGAACGGCAAGAACACAGACGTTGGAATGGGCTGTGTTTTTACTGTGGTGATTCCACTCATGCTATCTCCGATTGTCCTAAGCGCACTAAGCGGTTCGCTAGGTCAGCCACCATTGGTACTGTACTGTCTAAATTTCTTTTGTCCGTTACTCTGATTTGCTCTTTGTCGTCCTATTCTGTTATGGCATTTGTGGATTCAGGCGCTGCCCTGAATTTGATGGACTTGGAGTTTGCCAGGCGCTGTGGCTTTTTCTTGGAGCCCTTGCAGTATCCTATTCCATTGAGAGGAATTGATGCTACGCCTTTGGCCAAGAATAAGCCTCAGTACTGGACTCAATTGACCATGTGCATGGCTCCTGCACATCATGAGGATATTCGCTTTTTGGTGTTGCATAATCTGCATGATGTGGTCGTTTTGGGGTTGCCATGGCTACAGTTCCATAATCCAGTATTGGATTGGAAATCTATGTCTGTGTCCAGCTGGGGTTGTCAAGGGGTACATGGTGATGTTCCATTGCTGCCAATTTCATCTTCCACTCCTTCTGAAGTCCCTGAGTTTTTGTCGGATTACCGGGATGTATTTGATGAACCCAAATCCAGTGCCCTACCTCCTCATAGGGATTGCGATTGTGCTATTAATTTGATTCCTGGTAGTAAGTTTCCTAAGGGCCGACTGTTCAATTTATCTGTGCCAGAGCACGCCGCTATGCGGAGTTATATAAAGGAATCCTTGGAGAAAGGTCATATTCGCCCGTCGTCATCACCGTTGGGAGCAGGGTTGTTTTTTGTGGCCAAGAAGGAGGGTTCTTTGAGACCGTGTATTGATTACCGCCTTCTTAATAAGATCACGGTCAAATTTCAGTACCCTTTGCCGCTGCTGTCTGATTTGTTTGCTCGGATTAAGGGGGCTAGTTGGTTCACCAAGATAGATCTTCGAGGGGCGTATAATCTTGTGCGTATTAAACAGGGCGATGAATGGAAAACAGCATTTAATGCGCCCGAGGGCCATTTTGAGTACCTGGTGATGCCATTCGGGCTTTCTAATGCTCCATCTGTGTTTCAGTCCTTTATGCATGACATCTTCCAAAAGTACCTGGATAGATTCTTGATTGTATATTTGGATGATATTTTGGTCTTTTCGGATGATTGGGAGTCTCATGTGAAGCAGGTCAGAATGGTGTTCCAGGTCCTTCGTGCAAATTCCTTGTTTGTGAAGGGGTCAAAGTGTCTCCTTGGAGTTCAGAAGGTTTCATTTTTGGGTTTCATTTTTTCCCCTTCTACTATCGAGATGGACCCTGTTAAAGTTCAGGCCATTTATGATTGGACTCAGCCGACATCTGTGAAGAGCCTGCAGAAGTTCCTGGGCTTTGCTAATTTTTACCGTCGCTTCATCGCTAATTTTTCTAGTGTTGCTAAACCGTTGACTGATTTGACCAAGAAAGGTGCTGATGTGGTCAATTGGTCCTCTGCGGCCGTAGAGGCTTTTCAGGAGTTGAAGCATCGTTTTTCTTCTGCCCCTGTGTTGTGCCAGCCAGATGTTTCGCTCCCGTTTCAGGTCGAGGTTGATGCTTCTGAGATTGGAGCAGGGGCTGTTTTGTCTCAAAGAAGTTCTGATGGCTCGGTGATGAAACCATGTGCCTTCTTTTCTAGAAAGTTCTCGCCTGCTGAGCGCAATTATGATGTTGGCAATCGAGAGTTGTTGGCCATGAAGTGGGCATTCGAGGAGTGGCGACATTGGCTTGAAGGAGCCAAGCATCGCGTGGTGGTCTTGACGGATCACAAGAATTTGACTTATCTCGAGTCTGCCAAACGGTTGAATCCTAGACAGGCTCGATGGTCGCTGTTTTTCTCCCGTTTTGATTTTGTGGTTTCGTACCTTCCGGGCTCTAAGAATGTGAAGGCTGATGCCCTGTCAAGGAGTTTTGTGCCTGACTCTCCGGGTGTTCCTGAGCCGGCGGGTATTCTCAAAGAGGGGGTAATTTTGTCTGCCATCTCCCCTGATTTGCGGCGGGTGCTGCAGAAGTTTCAGGCTGATAGACCTGACCGTTGTCCTGCGGAGAAACTGTTTGTCCCTGATAGATGGACTAGTAGAGTTATCTCTGAGGTTCATTGTTCGGTGTTGGCTGGTCATCCTGGAATCTTTGGTACCAGAGATTTGGTGGCTAGATCCTTTTGGTGGCCTTCTTTGTCACGGGATGTGCGTTCTTTTGTGCAGTCCTGTGGGACTTGTGCTCGGGCTAAGCAATGCTGTTCTCGTGCCAGTGGGTTGCTTTTGCCCTTGCCGGTCCCGAAGAGGCCCTGGACGCATATTTCCATGGATTTTATTTCAGATCTCCCTGTCTCTCAAAGGATGTCAGTCATTTGGGTGGTTTGTGATCCCTTCTCTAAGATGGTCCATTTGGTACCCTTGTCTAAATTGCCTTCCTCCTCTGATTTGGTACCATTGTTTTTCCAGCATGTGGTTCATTTGCATGGCATTCCAGAGAACATCGTCTCGGACAGAGGTTCCCAGTTTGTTTCGAGGTTTTGGCGGTCCTTTTGTGCTAAGATGGGCATTGATTTGTCTTTTTCTTCGGCTTTCCATCCTCAGACAAATGGCAAAACCGAACAAACTAATCAGACTTTGGAAACATATCTGAGATGCTTTGTTTCTGCTGATCAGAATGATTGGGTGTCCTTGCCTTTGGCTGAGTTCGCCCTTAATAATCGGGCCAGCTCAGCTACTTT
Source organism: Ranitomeya imitator (assembly GCF_032444005.1). Lineage (NCBI taxonomy): Eukaryota > Metazoa > Chordata > Amphibia > Anura > Dendrobatidae > Ranitomeya > Ranitomeya imitator. Next base: position 453,014,555 of record NC_091282.1, on the reverse strand, counting down.
GGTTTTGTTTTTTTTCTGTAATTCTGGTTTCCATCCTCGTTTCTCTTTGGGGCAGGTTGAGCCTTCGGACTGTCCTGGTGTGGATTCTGTGGTGGACAGGTTGCAGCAGATTTGGACACATGTGGTGGACAATTTGATATTGTCCAAGGAGAAGGCTCAACGTTTCGCTAACCGCCGGCGCTGTGTTAGTCCCGACTTCGTGTTGGGGATTTGGTTTGGTTGTCATCTCGTTATGTTCCTATGAAGGTTTCCTCTCCTAAGTTTAAGCCTTGTTTCATTGGTCCATATAAGATTTCTGAAGTTCTCAATCCTGTGTCATTTCGTTTGGCCCTTCCAGCTTCTTTTGCCATCCATAATGTGTTCCATAGGTCGTTATTACGGAGATACGTGGCGCCTATGGTTCCCTCCGTTGATCCTCCTGCCCCGGTGTTGGTCGAGGGGGAGTTGGAGTATGTGGTGGAGAAGATTTTGGATTCTCGTATTTCGAGACGGAAACTCCAGTACCTGGTCAAGTGGAAGGGTTATGGTCAGGAAGATAATTCCTGGGTTTTTGCCTCTGATGTTCATGCTGCCGATCTAGTTCGTGCCTTTCATTTGGCTCATCCTGATCGGCCTGGGGGCTCTGGTGAGGGTTCGGTGACCCCTCCTCAAGGGGGGGTACTGTTGTGAATTCTGTTATCGAACTCCCTCCTGTGGTCATGAATGGTACTTCGGCGAGTTCTGTCCATGGACTCCCTCTGGTGGCTGTGAGTGGAGCTGCTGGTTCTGAGGTTCCTTCCACAGGTGACTTAGTTTATTCTTTGGCTGGCTGCTCTATTTAACTCCACTCAGATCGTTACTCCATGCCAGCTGTCAATGTTCTTGTACTGGTTCAGTTCGCTCTTGGATCTTTCTGGTGACCTGTCTACTCCAGCAGAAGCTAAGTCCCTGCTTGTTAATTATTTGTTCATTGTTTTCTTGTCCAGCTTGCTATCATGATTTTGCCTTGCTAGCTGGAAGCTCTGGGATGCAGAGTGGCACCTCCGCACTGTGAGTCGGTGCGGGGGTCTTTATGCACATTCTGCGTGGTCTTTTTGTAGTTTTTGTGCTGACCGCAAAGATACCTTTCCTATCCTCAGTCTGTTTAGTAAGTCTGGCCTCCTTTGCTGAAACCTGATTCATTTCTGTATTTGTGACTTTCGTCTTAACTCACAGTCAATATATGTGGGGGGCTGCCTTTTCCTTTGGGGAATTTCTCTGAGGCAAGGTAGACTTTATTTTCTATCTCTAGGGCTAGTTAGCTCTTAGGCTGTGAAGAGGCGTCTAGGCAGAGTTAGGTACACTCCACGGCTATTTCTAGTGTGTGTGATAGGATTAGGGGTTGCGGTCAGCAGAGCTCCCACTTCCTAGAGCTTGTCCTGTGTTACAGAAAAAGACCAAATTGAAAAATTTCACAGATTTCTCTACCATGCTCACAACCCTAGTGGGGGAGCCTCACAAAGAGAGCCACAATTCTAGGCTGGACACTCCACAATACAGAAATAATCATGAGGAAACGGAGTTACTGTCCATAAATAATCAGATTTTTATTAGTTAACAACCACAAAATTCTAATATTGATACAACAAGTTTCTACAATACATATAAATATAAACCTAAAACAAAAAAGAGGGGTAGTGGTAGCAAAAGAGATGGAAAGACACTGCGTGGATATACCCAATGCCAAAAGATCCTTTCATAAAGTGCTTAGTGCAAATGAGAGCTGGGCTAGGATCAGGGCACTATACAGTATTCAAAGTACGTCATGACAATTGTAGTTGCCAATTACACTAAGCCGTGCGCAAAGGCTCAGAAAGCTATTTAGTAAAGGTATATTAATGCCTACATATAAACGTGCCCAGATAAATCTTACCCAGATGCTGGCAGTTAGGACACTCCACGCAGTGGCCCCAACGCGCGTTTCGCGTCAGCTTCGTCAGGGGGCAGTGCTGCTACATGTCAAAAGGATATCTTATAAAGGTTGCTCTAATTATCGGGATTCAGCCCACATGTTACGGCGCATGTTACCGCCCGTCCGGCAGGGAATTACATCCCAGTCGGCATCCAAAATGGCGCCGCGGTCAGTTCCGCCGGAAGTGGCGTCACTGAACCGCACGCGTCATCACCGGCGCCGCCTGCAATGTCCCACAATCCAGACGCAAGCGGACATGCGCACAGTGGGTCCAGGCGTCTAAGACTATCAGGCCAATCATCACAGGGACAGGAATAGAGAGGGGGCAGTGTCAAAAAGGGCTCAGCAACCACAGCGCCAGCCGCTGTGCTGCGGATGAAGAGGTTTTAACCCATTAAGGAGCTCATTTTCAAATAGTGCCACATTGTGTAGAAAAATATACATATGATACCCAGTCAGGTCACAGTGATGGTTATAAACAATATAACAATAAAAAGGTGTGAATACCATTCTTACATATAAATGCACAGTATAATACAACAGGCATAAAAAACGAGCGAACAAAAAGAGAGAAAAAACTCTCCAGAGATAAAAAGGAATTTTACATAGTATACTAAAGCTATAATAAACAATTATATAGCATACTTATCCAAGCAACTATATTATGTTTATTATACTAAAGTTTAATAGTTTGACATTAAATCCAAAAATATGTTAATCATAATGTGATGTGAACAGTGAATATCCATAAATTTACATACAGCAGTGCATATAGCCACAAATAATGAACTCCTATATAAAAAGACACAGGAATATAATGATCCATCTTCATTTATCCAAAGCTGCTGTCCTTTCAGAACGCACCAACAGAAGAACTTCAGAATGATCGAGAACGCTGCATCCCAAAGGACACGTCTCATCGTGACAACACAGTCTAGACCAAGCCGCAAAGCCAGCCCCATGGTACGTACACCTAGAGCAACATACTATTGTGAATATAGAAAAAAAGAAAGAATTAATAACAACATACAACACACACAAAGCAACACCAAAATAAAAACAGATAAAAACCGGAGACATGTACTACAAAAAGGAACTAAAACTCAATTGCTCATTGAGACCCGCTGGAGCAAGTGTATTCAGTATGGTAATCCAGCGGCATTCTCTTTGAGATAGTTTCCGTTTGGCATCACCACCTCTAATTCCCATATGAATTTTTTCAATTCCCCATACTTTGAGTTCTTTAGGGTTGCAATTATGGCACTTCCGAAAATGTTTCGGGATTGGTTTTAAATTTTCCACATCTTCCACCTCAGTTGCCGCCTTAATATCACGCACGTGTTCACGTACACGGATTCTCAACTCTCTTGATGTCAAACCAATATAAATGAGTTTACATGTACATATCGCAAAGTATACGACATAAGTCGTACTACATGTGATATGATCCATTATTTTAAACTCACGCTTGCCATCAGATGAGCAGAAGGTGGAAGATCTAACCATATTTCTGCAAGCCATACAGTCACCACATGGAAAAAAGCCATTTTTAGGTTTTCCGGCTTTGAATGGATCATATTTCTTAGCCACGTAGTGACTGTGTACAAGTATGTCTTTGATGTTACTACTACGGCGTGATGTCATTAGAGGTCGTTCAGAGAGGCAATTCTTGAGTAGGGGGTCAGTTTTTAGAATGGGCCAGTGTTTATTCAAAACGCATCTCATCTCGTCCCACCTGTGGTTAAAGGTTGATATAAATCTAGGTTGGTTATCCTCCATCTTACCTCTAGCTTTCTTATTTTCACCCAAAAGATCATTTCTACATGTCTGTTTTGCCCTTCTATACCCCCTCTTGATAGTCCGTCTGCTATATCCACGTTGGTGAAATCGTTCCCCAAGGTCCACAGCCTGCCTCTCGAATAAAGTATCTGAGGCACAGATCCTTCGAGCCCGAAGGAACTGCCCTATGGGGATGGCTCTTATCGTGGAGGGTGGATGGGACGAAGATGAATGAAGGAGCGCGTTCACAGAGGTTTCTTTTCTATACATGTCTGTGTAAATTTCGCCATTACCTTGGACCCTTAGCGTGATGTCTAAAAATGAAATTTCTTCATGGTGGTACATGTAGGTGAGCTTGATGTTGGAGCCGTTATCATTCAATCCTACCATAAACTCATGTAACTCCAGGACAGGGCCCTGCCATATAAATAAGATATCATCAATATATCTGTACCAACCAAGAATTTGGTGGACAGAGGGGACGGACTGTGCGCCACCCTGAAAGATCTCACGCTCCCAAAGGCCTAAAAACAAATTTGCATAGGATGGCGCACAGGCCGCCCCCATGGCAGTGCCCTGCCGCTGGAGAAAAAAACGATCTTTAAAAATAAAAAAATTATGTGTGAGGATGAATTCCAACAGCTCCAACACCAGCTCACGTAAATCCGGGTCCAAGTTACTTGCCTCCAGAAAAAATCTTGAGGCTTTCAACCCATCCACATGTCGAATACTCGTGTACAATTGTTCGACATCAGCCGTAACCAGAAGCATATTTTCCTCCACGATAAGGCCATCAACCCGACGCAGGACGTCCGTAGTGTCTCTGACATACGAGGGCAGCGTTTCTACCTGTGGTTTTAAGTAGTGTTCAATAAATTTGCATGTTGTATCGCATAGCCCTCCTATGCCAGAGACAATCGGACGCCCTGGCGGAGAGAGGAGGTCTTTGTGGACCTTGGGGAGTAAGTAAAAGGTAGGTATCACCGGACATTGGGTGAGCAGACCACCCAACGTTTTTTTATTGATAATACCTCTTTCACAAGCTATTTCTAAAATAGTTTGAAGCTGTTTCTGAAAATTCAATAAAGGATTTTGTGTTAGAGGGGTGTATGTATCCCTATTCCTCAACTGCCTAAACGCTTCTTTTTCGTACCTGTCCACTGGCCAGATGACCACATTTCCCCCCTTATCCGCTGGTTTTACAACCACATCATCCCACATCTTAATCTCTTGTAGAGCCTCTCTCTGCTTAGGTGTGAGATTATCTTTTTTCTTGTAATTACTGATTTTACTGAGGTCCTCTGCCACTAATCTAGTAAAGATATCCACCTGTGGACAGAGAGACAAGGGAGGAAATGTGGTACATCTGGCCGAAATGTGAGGTGGAGAGGCACTTACCCCCATATCAAGGGACTCCCGTTCAAGATCTTCCAGATCCCTCAAGGTTTCCAATTCAATGGGATCCTTAATATCAATATGTCCTGAGGAGCGTAGATGAATCCTTTTAAGGATGATCTTCCGGGCAAATAGGTGTAGGTCTTTCAATGCTACAAAAAAATCAAAATTATTGCATGGGGAGAAAGACAAACCCAGACCCAAAACCTCCCTCTGTGATTCAGAGAGAGCATGAGTGGATAAATTAATTACCTCCAGTACATTAGATTTCATTTTTTTATCTCTCACAGGAGATAAATCCATTTTACGCTTATTCCTTAATCTTCCACTTTTCCACTCGTTTCTCTCCTGATCTTTTTTACTCCAAAATGGTCTACCATTTTCAGCTCTTGGTACTTTCTCCTCAGCCGAGGATACAGAGGAAAAAGATACGGACCGACTCCTAGGGACTGATTTATTGAATGTACGTCTATTATACCACTTATATACATGGCCTTGTTGTCGGTCCGTTACATCTCGCTGGTATTTTTTTGTTTTATTTTGTACTACTTCTGTCTCCCATTTCTTAAGAGACAGATCCATTTCATCCTTAAATTTAGTTTTTGCTTCGCCCGTCAAGCATTTATTAATTTCTTCCTGTATTACATTCAATTCGTCATCAAGTTCTTTCAGCTGTTTTTCATTATGTTTGGCCAATAGTTCCATAAATCTTTTTGAACATGCTGATGCCGCATCTTCCCATTGCTGAATAAAATCATTATCATTTACCACAAAAGATGGGAACACTTGCACCCGTAAACCCCTCGGGACTAGATCACATCCTATATACCGCTCAAGAAAAGCCTTATTCCACCACAGACGAATACGTCTGTGGAGTAGCTCCTTATATTTGTTGGTAAGAGTACTAGTGTCTCCGGATCTAAAATCAGCTGTGCTACCAGCACCCTCATTAAAAACTTGATCAAGCTGGTTTAGCCACGCTTTTTCGCGTTCACGAAAGTCCATATCTTCAAATCTGGTTACTGTGAAAACACAGATAATAGCATAACAGAAAAAGACCAAATTGAAAAATTTCACAGATTTCTCTACCATGCTCACAACCCTAGTGGGGGAGCCTCACAAAGAGAGCCACAATTCTAGGCTGGACACTCCACAATACAGAAATAATCATGAGGAAACGGAGTTACTGTCCATAAATAATCAGATTTTTATTAGTTAACAACCACAAAATTCTAATATTGATACAACAAGTTTCTACAATACATATAAATATAAACCTAAAACAAAAAAGAGGGGTAGTGGTAGCAAAAGAGATGGAAAGACACTGCGTGGATATACCCAATGCCAAAAGATCCTTTCATAAAGTGCTTAGTGCAAATGAGAGCTGGGCTAGGATCAGGGCACTATACAGTATTCAAAGTACGTCATGACAATTGTAGTTGCCAATTACACTAAGCCGTGCGCAAAGGCTCAGAAAGCTATTTAGTAAAGGTATATTAATGCCTACATATAAACGTGCCCAGATAAATCTTACCCAGATGCTGGCAGTTAGGACACTCCACGCAGTGGCCCCAACGCGCGTTTCGCGTCAGCTTCGTCAGGGGGCAGTGCTGCTACATGTCAAAAGGATATCTTATAAAGGTTGCTCTAATTATCGGGATTCAGCCCACATGTTACGGCGCATGTTACCGCCCGTCCGGCAGGGAATTACATCCCAGTCGGCATCCAAAATGGCGCCGCGGTCAGTTCCGCCGGAAGTGGCGTCACTGAACCGCACGCGTCATCACCGGCGCCGCCTGCAATGTCCCACAATCCAGACGCAAGCGGACATGCGCACAGTGGGTCCAGGCGTCTAAGACTATCAGGCCAATCATCACAGGGACAGGAATAGAGAGGGGGCAGTGTCAAAAAGGGCTCAGCAACCACAGCGCCAGCCGCTGTGCTGCGGATGAAGAGGTTTTAACCCATTAAGGAGCTCATTTTCAAATAGTGCCACATTGTGTAGAAAAATATACATATGATACCCAGTCAGGTCACAGTGATGGTTATAAACAATATAACAATAAAAAGGTGTGAATACCATTCTTACATATAAATGCACAGTATAATACAACAGGCATAAAAAACGAGCGAACAAAAAGAGAGAAAAAACTCTCCAGAGATAAAAAGGAATTTTACATAGTATACTAAAGCTATAATAAACAATTATATAGCATACTTATCCAAGCAACTATATTATGTTTATTATACTAAAGTTTAATAGTTTGACATTAAATCCAAAAATATGTTAATCATAATGTGATGTGAACAGTGAATATCCATAAATTTACATACAGCAGTGCATATAGCCACAAATAATGAACTCCTATATAAAAAGACACAGGAATATAATGATCCATCTTCATTTATCCAAAGCTGCTGTCCTTTCAGAACGCACCAACAGAAGAACTTCAGAATGATCGAGAACGCTGCATCCCAAAGGACACGTCTCATCGTGACAACACAGTCTAGACCAAGCCGCAAAGCCAGCCCCATGGTACGTACACCTAGAGCAACATACTATTGTGAATATAGAAAAAAAGAAAGAATTAATAACAACATACAACACACACAAAGCAACACCAAAATAAAAACAGATAAAAACCGGAGACATGTACTACAAAAAGGAACTAAAACTCAATTGCTCATTGAGACCCGCTGGAGCAAGTGTATTCAGTATGGTAATCCAGCGGCATTCTCTTTGAGATAGTTTCCGTTTGGCATCACCACCTCTAATTCCCATATGAATTTTTTCAATTCCCCATACTTTGAGTTCTTTAGGGTTGCAATTATGGCACTTCCGAAAATGTTTCGGGATTGGTTTTAAATTTTCCACATCTTCCACCTCAGTTGCCGCCTTAATATCACGCACGTGTTCACGTACACGGATTCTCAACTCTCTTGATGTCAAACCAATATAAATGAGTTTACATGTACATATCGCAAAGTATACGACATAAGTCGTACTACATGTGATATGATCCATTATTTTAAACTCACGCTTGCCATCAGATGAGCAGAAGGTGGAAGATCTAACCATATTTCTGCAAGCCATACAGTCACCACATGGAAAAAAGCCATTTTTAGGTTTTCCGGCTTTGAATGGATCATATTTCTTAGCCACGTAGTGACTGTGTACAAGTATGTCTTTGATGTTACTACTACGGCGTGATGTCATTAGAGGTCGTTCAGAGAGGCAATTCTTGAGTAGGGGGTCAGTTTTTAGAATGGGCCAGTGTTTATTCAAAACGCATCTCATCTCGTCCCACCTGTGGTTAAAGGTTGATATAAATCTAGGTTGGTTATCCTCCATCTTACCTCTAGCTTTCTTATTTTCACCCAAAAGATCATTTCTACATGTCTGTTTTGCCCTTCTATACCCCCTCTTGATAGTCCGTCTGCTATATCCACGTTGGTGAAATCGTTCCCCAAGGTCCACAGCCTGCCTCTCGAATAAAGTATCTGAGGCACAGATCCTTCGAGCCCGAAGGAACTGCCCTATGGGGATGGCTCTTATCGTGGAGGGTGGATGGGACGAAGATGAATGAAGGAGCGCGTTCACAGAGGTTTCTTTTCTATACATGTCTGTGTAAATTTCGCCATTACCTTGGACCCTTAGTGTGATGTCTAAAAATGAAATTTCTTCATGGTGGTACATGTAGGTGAGCTTGATGTTGGAGCCGTTATCATTCAATCCTACCATAAACTCATGTAACTCCAGGACAGGGCCCTGCCATATAAATAAGATATCATCAATATATCTGTACCAACCAAGAATTTGGTGGACAGAGGGGACGGACTGTGCGCCACCCTGAAAGATCTCACGCTCCCAAAGGCCTAAAAACAAATTTGCATAGGATGGCGCACAGGCCGCCCCCATGGCAGTGCCCTGCCGCTGGAGAAAAAAACGATCTTTAAAAATAAAAAAATTATGTGTGAGGATGAATTCCAACAGCTCCAACACCAGCTCACGTAAATCCGGGTCCAAGTTACTTGCCTCCAGAAAAAATCTTGAGGCTTTCAACCCATCCACATGTCGAATACTCGTGTACAATTGTTCGACATCAGCCGTAACCAGAAGCATATTTTCCTCCACGATAAGGCCATCAACCCGACGCAGGACGTCCGTAGTGTCTCTGACATACGAGGGCAGCGTTTCTACCTGTGGTTTTAAGTAGTGTTCAATAAATTTGCATGTTGTATCGCATAGCCCTCCTATGCCAGAGACAATCGGACGCCCTGGCGGAGAGAGGAGGTCTTTGTGGACCTTGGGGAGTAAGTAAAAGGTAGGTATCACCGGACATTGGGTGAGCAGACCACCCAACGTTTTTTTATTGATAATACCTCTTTCACAAGCTATTTCTAAAATAGTTTGAAGCTGTTTCTGAAAATTCAATAAAGGATTTTGTGTTAGAGGGGTGTATGTATCCCTATTCCTCAACTGCCTAAACGCTTCTTTTTCGTACCTGTCCAACGTGGATATAGCAGACGGACTATCAAGAGGGGGTATAGAAGGGCAAAACAGACATGTAGAAATGATCTTTTGGGTGAAAATAAGAAAGCTAGAGGTAAGATGGAGGATAACCAACCTAGATTTATATCAACCTTTAACCACAGGTGGGACGAGATGAGATGCGTTTTGAATAAACACTGGCCCATTCTAAAAACTGACCCCCTACTCAAGAATTGCCTCTCTGAACGACCTCTAATGACATCACGCCGTAGTAGTAACATCAAAGACATACTTGTACACAGTCACTACGTGGCTAAGAAATATGATCCATTCAAAGCCGGAAAACCTAAAAATGGCTTTTTTCCATGTGGTGACTGTATGGCTTGCAGAAATATGGTTAGATCTTCCACCTTCTGCTCATCTGATGGCAAGCGTGAGTTTAAAATAATGGATCATATCACATGTAGTACGACTTATGTCGTATACTTTGCGATATGTACATGTAAACTCATTTATATTGGTTTGACATCAAGAGAGTTGAGAATCCGTGTACGTGAACACGTGCGTGATATTAAGGCGGCAACTGAGGTGGAAGATGTGGAAAATTTAAAACCAATCCCGAAACATTTTCGGAAGTGCCATAATTGCAACCCTAAAGAACTCAAAGTATGGGGAATTGAAAAAATTCATATGGGAATTAGAGGTGGTGATGCCAAACGGAAACTATCTCAAAGAGAATGCCGCTGGATTACCATACTGAATACACTTGCTCCAGCGGGTCTCAATGAGCAATTGAGTTTTAGTTCCTTTTTGTAGTACATGTCTCCGGTTTTTATCTGTTTTTATTTTGGTGTTGCTTTGTGTGTGTTGTATGTTGTTATTAATTCTTTCTTTTTTTCTATATTCACAATAGTATGTTGCTCTAGGTGTACGTACCATGGGGCTGGCTTTGCGGCTTGGTCTAGACTGTGTTGTCACGATGAGACGTGTCCTTTGGGATGCAGCGTTCTCGATCATTCTGAAGTTCTTCTGTTGGTGCGTTCTGAAAGGACAGCAGCTTTGGATAAATGAAGATGGATCATTATATTCCTGTGTCTTTTTATATAGGAGTTCATTATTTGTGGCTATATGCACTGCTGTATGTAAATTTATGGATATTCACTGTTCACATCACATTATGATTAACATATTTTTGGATTTAATGTCAAACTATTAAACTTTAGTATAATAAACATAATATAGTTGCTTGGATAAGTATGCTATATAATTGTTTATTATAGCTTTAGTATACTATGTAAAATTCCTTTTTATCTCTGGAGAGTTTTTTCTCTCTTTTTGTTCGCTCGTTTTTTATGCCTGTTGTATTATACTGTGCATTTATATGTAAGAATGGTATTCACACCTTTTTATTGTTATATTGTTTATAACCATCACTGTGACCTGACTGGGTATCATATGTATATTTTTCTACACAATGTGGCACTATTTGAAAATGAGCTCCTTAATGGGTTAAAACCTCTTCATCCGCAGCACAGCGGCTGGCGCTGTGGTTGCTGAGCCCTTTTTGACACTGCCCCCTCTCTATTCCTGTCCCTGTGATGATTGGCCTGATAGTCTTAGACGCCTGGACCCACTGTGCGCATGTCCGCTTGCGTCTGGATTGTGGGACATTGCAGGCGGCGCCGGTGATGACGCGTGCGGTTCAGTGACGCCACTTCCGGCGGAACTGACCGCGGCGCCATTTTGGATGCCGACTGGGATGTAATTCCCTGCCGGACGGGCGGTAACATGCGCCGTAACATGTGGGCTGAATCCCGATAATTAGAGCAACCTTTATAAGATATCCTTTTGACATGTAGCAGCACTGCCCCCTGACGAAGCTGACGCGAAACGCGCGTTGGGGCCACTGCGTGGAGTGTCCTAACTGCCAGCATCTGGGTAAGATTTATCTGGGCACGTTTATATGTAGGCATTAATATACCTTTACTAAATAGCTTTCTGAGCCTTTGCGCACGGCTTAGTGTAATTGGCAACTACAATTGTCATGACGTACTTTGAATACTGTATAGTGCCCTGATCCTAGCCCAGCTCTCATTTGCACTAAGCACTTTATGAAAGGATCTTTTGGCATTGGGTATATCCACGCAGTGTCTTTCCATCTCTTTTGCTACCACTACCCCTCTTTTTTGTTTTAGGTTTATATTTATATGTATTGTAGAAACTTGTTGTATCAATATTAGAATTTTGTGGTTGTTAACTAATAAAAATCTGATTATTTATGGACAGTAACTCCGTTTCCTCATGATTATTTCTGTATTGTGGAGTGTCCAGCCTAGAATTGTGGCTCTCTTTGTGAGGCTCCCCCACTAGGGTTGTGAGCATGGTAGAGAAATCTGTGAAATTTTTCAATTTGGTCTTTTTCTGTTATGCTATTATCTGTGTTTTCACAGTAACCAGATTTGAAGATATGGACTTTCGTGAACGCGAAAAAGCGTGGCTAAACCAGCTTGATCAAGTTTTTAATGAGGGTGCTGGTAGCACAGCTGATTTTAGATCCGGAGACACTAGTACTCTTACCAACAAATATAAGGAGCTACTCCACAGACGTATTCGTCTGTGGTGGAATAAGGCTTTTCTTGAGCGGTATATAGGATGTGATCTAGTCCCGAGGGGTTTACGGGTGCAAGTGTTCCCATCTTTTGTGGTAAATGATAATGATTTTATTCAGCAATGGGAAGATGCGGCATCAGCATGTTCAAAAAGATTTATGGAACTATTGGCCAAACATAATGAAAAACAGCTGAAAGAACTTGATGACGAATTGAATGTAATACAGGAAGAAATTAATAAATGCTTGACGGGCGAAGCAAAAACTAAATTTAAGGATGAAATGGATCTGTCTCTTAAGAAATGGGAGACAGAAGTAGTACAAAATAAAACAAAAAAATACCAGCGAGATGTAACGGACCGACAACAAGGCCATGTATATAAGTGGTATAATAGACGTACATTCAATAAATCAGTCCCTAGGAGTCGGTCCGTATCTTTTTCCTCTGTATCCTCGGCTGAGGAGAAAGTACCAAGAGCTGAAAATGGTAGACCATTTTGGAGTAAAAAAGATCAGGAGAGAAACGAGTGGAAAAGTGGAAGATTAAGGAATAAGCGTAAAATGGATTTATCTCCTGTGAGAGATAAAAAAATGAAATCTAATGTACTGGAGGTAATTAATTTATCCACTCATGCTCTCTCTGAATCACAGAGGGAGGTTTTGGGTCTGGGTTTGTCTTTCTCCCCATGCAATAATTTTGATTTTTTTGTAGCATTGAAAGACCTACACCTATTTGCCCGGAAGATCATCCTTAAAAGGATTCATCTACGCTCCTCAGGACATATTGATATTAAGGATCCCATTGAATTGGAAACCTTGAGGGATCTGGAAGATCTTGAACGGGAGTCCCTTGATATGGGGGTAAGTGCCTCTCCACCTCACATTTCGGCCAGATGTACCACATTTCCTCCCTTGTCTCTCTGTCCACAGGTGGATATCTTTACTAGATTAGTGGCAGAGGACCTCAGTAAAATCAGTAATTACAAGAAAAAAGATAATCTCACACCTAAGCAGAGAGAGGCTCTACAAGAGATTAAGATGTGGGATGATGTGGTTGTAAAACCAGCGGATAAGGGGGGAAATGTGGTCATCTGGCCAGTGGACAGGTACGAAAAAGAAGCGTTTAGGCAGTTGAGGAATAGGGATACATACACCCCTCTAACACAAAATCCTTTATTGAATTTTCAGAAACAGCTTCAAACTATTTTAGAAATAGCTTGTGAAAGAGGTATTATCAATAAAAAAACGTTGGGTGGTCTGCTCACCCAATGTCCGGTGATACCTACCTTTTACTTACTCCCCAAGGTCCACAAAGACCTCCTCTCTCCGCCAGGGCGTCCGATTGTCTCTGGCATAGGAGGGCTATGCGATACAACATGCAAATTTATTGAACACTACTTAAAACCACAGGTAGAAACGCTGCCCTCGTATGTCAGAGACACTACGGACGTCCTGCGTCGGGTTGATGGCCTTATCGTGGAGGAAAATATGCTTCTGGTTACGGCTGATGTCGAACAATTGTACACGAGTATTCGACATGTGGATGGGTTGAAAGCCTCAAGATTTTTTCTGGAGGCAAGTAACTTGGACCCGGATTTACGTGAGCTGGTGTTGGAGCTGTTGGAATTCATCCTCACACATAATTTTTTTATTTTTAAAGATCGTTTTTTTCTCCAGCGGCAGGGCACTGCCATGGGGGCGGCCTGTGCGCCATCCTATGCAAATTTGTTTTTAGGCCTTTGGGAGCGTGAGATCTTTCAGGGTGGCGCACAGTCCGTCCCCTCTGTCCACCAAATTCTTGGTTGGTACAGATATATTGATGATATCTTATTTATATGGCAGGGCCCTGTCCTGGAGTTACATGAGTTTATGGTAGGATTGAATGATAACGGCTCCAACATCAAGCTCACCTACATGTACCACCATGAAGAAATTTCATTTTTAGACATCACGCTAAGGGTCCAAGGTAATGGCGAAATTTACACAGACATGTATAGAAAAGAAACCTCTGTGAACGCGCTCCTTCATTCATCTTCGTCCCATCCACCCTCCACGATAAGAGCCATCCCCATAGGGCAGTTCCTTCGGGCTCGAAGGATCTGTGCCTCAGATACTTTATTCGAGAGGCAGGCTGTGGACCTTGGGGAACGATTTCACCAACGTGGATATAGCAGACGGACTATCAAGAGGGGGTATAGAAGGGCAAAACAGACATGTAGAAATGATCTTTTGGGTGAAAATAAGAAAGCTAGAGGTAAGATGGAGGATAACCAACCTAGATTTATATCAACCTTTAACCACAGGTGGGACGAGATGAGATGCGTTTTGAATAAACACTGGCCCATTCTAAAAACTGACCCCCTACTCAAGAATTGCCTCTCTGAACGACCTCTAATGACATCACGCCGTAGTAGTAACATCAAAGACATACTTGTACACAGTCACTACGTGGCTAAGAAATATGATCCATTCAAAGCCGGAAAACCTAAAAATGGCTTTTTTCCATGTGGTGACTGTATGGCTTGCAGAAATATGGTTAGATCTTCCACCTTCTGCTCATCTGATGGCAAGCGTGAGTTTAAAATAATGGATCATATCACATGTAGTACGACTTATGTCGTATACTTTGCGATATGTACATGTAAACTCATTTATATTGGTTTGACATCAAGAGAGTTGAGAATCCGTGTACGTGAACACGTGCGTGATATTAAGGCGGCAACTGAGGTGGAAGATGTGGAAAATTTAAAACCAATCCCGAAACATTTTCGGAAGTGCCATAATTGCAACCCTAAAGAACTCAAAGTATGGGGAATTGAAAAAATTCATATGGGAATTAGAGGTGGTGATGCCAAACGGAAACTATCTCAAAGAGAATGCCGCTGGATTACCATACTGAATACACTTGCTCCAGCGGGTCTCAATGAGCAATTGAGTTTTAGTTCCTTTTTGTAGTACATGTCTCCGGTTTTTATCTGTTTTTATTTTGGTGTTGCTTTGTGTGTGTTGTATGTTGTTATTAATTCTTTCTTTTTTTCTATATTCACAATAGTATGTTGCTCTAGGTGTACGTACCATGGGGCTGGCTTTGCGGCTTGGTCTAGACTGTGTTGTCACGATGAGACGTGTCCTTTGGGATGCAGCGTTCTCGATCATTCTGAAGTTCTTCTGTTGGTGCGTTCTGAAAGGACAGCAGCTTTGGATAAATGAAGATGGATCATTATATTCCTGTGTCTTTTTATATAGGAGTTCATTATTTGTGGCTATATGCACTGCTGTATGTAAATTTATGGATATTCACTGTTCACATCACATTATGATTAACATATTTTTGGATTTAATGTCAAACTATTAAACTTTAGTATAATAAACATAATATAGTTGCTTGGATAAGTATGCTATATAATTGTTTATTATAGCTTTAGTATACTATGTAAAATTCCTTTTTATCTCTGGAGAGTTTTTTCTCTCTTTTTGTTCGCTCGTTTTTTATGCCTGTTGTATTATACTGTGCATTTATATGTAAGAATGGTATTCACACCTTTTTATTGTTATATTGTTTATAACCATCACTGTGACCTGACTGGGTATCATATGTATATTTTTCTACACAATGTGGCACTATTTGAAAATGAGCTCCTTAATGGGTTAAAACCTCTTCATCCGCAGCACAGCGGCTGGCGCTGTGGTTGCTGAGCCCTTTTTGACACTGCCCCCTCTCTATTCCTGTCCCTGTGATGATTGGCCTGATAGTCTTAGACGCCTGGACCCACTGTGCGCATGTCCGCTTGCGTCTGGATTGTGGGACATTGCAGGCGGCGCCGGTGATGACGCGTGCGGTTCAGTGACGCCACTTCCGGCGGAACTGACCGCGGCGCCATTTTGGATGCCGACTGGGATGTAATTCCCTGCCGGACGGGCGGTAACATGCGCCGTAACATGTGGGCTGAATCCCGATAATTAGAGCAACCTTTATAAGATATCCTTTTGACATGTAGCAGCACTGCCCCCTGACGAAGCTGACGCGAAACGCGCGTTGGGGCCACTGCGTGGAGTGTCCTAACTGCCAGCATCTGGGTAAGATTTATCTGGGCACGTTTATATGTAGGCATTAATATACCTTTACTAAATAGCTTTCTGAGCCTTTGCGCACGGCTTAGTGTAATTGGCAACTACAATTGTCATGACGTACTTTGAATACTGTATAGTGCCCTGATCCTAGCCCAGCTCTCATTTGCACTAAGCACTTTATGAAAGGATCTTTTGGCATTGGGTATATCCACGCAGTGTCTTTCCATCTCTTTTGCTACCACTACCCCTCTTTTTTGTTTTAGGTTTATATTTATATGTATTGTAGAAACTTGTTGTATCAATATTAGAATTTTGTGGTTGTTAACTAATAAAAATCTGATTATTTATGGACAGTAACTCCGTTTCCTCATGATTATTTCTGTATTGTGGAGTGTCCAGCCTAGAATTGTGGCTCTCTTTGTGAGGCTCCCCCACTAGGGTTGTGAGCATGGTAGAGAAATCTGTGAAATTTTTCAATTTGGTCTTTTTCTGTTATGCTATTATCTGTGTTTTCACAGTAACCAGATTTGAAGATATGGACTTTCGTGAACGCGAAAAAGCGTGGCTAAACCAGCTTGATCAAGTTTTTAATGAGGGTGCTGGTAGCACAGCTGATTTTAGATCCGGAGACACTAGTACTCTTACCAACAAATATAAGGAGCTACTCCACAGACGTATTCGTCTGTGGTGGAATAAGGCTTTTCTTGAGCGGTATATAGGATGTGATCTAGTCCCGAGGGGTTTACGGGTGCAAGTGTTCCCATCTTTTGTGGTAAATGATAATGATTTTATTCAGCAATGGGAAGATGCGGCATCAGCATGTTCAAAAAGATTTATGGAACTATTGGCCAAACATAATGAAAAACAGCTGAAAGAACTTGATGACGAATTGAATGTAATACAGGAAGAAATTAATAAATGCTTGACGGGCGAAGCAAAAACTAAATTTAAGGATGAAATGGATCTGTCTCTTAAGAAATGGGAGACAGAAGTAGTACAAAATAAAACAAAAAAATACCAGCGAGATGTAACGGACCGACAACAAGGCCATGTATATAAGTGGTATAATAGACGTACATTCAATAAATCAGTCCCTAGGAGTCGGTCCGTATCTTTTTCCTCTGTATCCTCGGCTGAGGAGAAAGTACCAAGAGCTGAAAATGGTAGACCATTTTGGAGTAAAAAAGATCAGGAGAGAAACGAGTGGAAAAGTGGAAGATTAAGGAATAAGCGTAAAATGGATTTATCTCCTGTGAGAGATAAAAAAATGAAATCTAATGTACTGGAGGTAATTAATTTATCCACTCATGCTCTCTCTGAATCACAGAGGGAGGTTTTGGGTCTGGGTTTGTCTTTCTCCCCATGCAATAATTTTGATTTTTTTGTAGCATTGAAAGACCTACACCTATTTGCCCGGAAGATCATCCTTAAAAGGATTCATCTACGCTCCTCAGGACATATTGATATTAAGGATCCCATTGAATTGGAAACCTTGAGGGATCTGGAAGATCTTGAACGGGAGTCCCTTGATATGGGGGTAAGTGCCTCTCCACCTCACATTTCGGCCAGATGTACCACATTTCCTCCCTTGTCTCTCTGTCCACAGGTGGATATCTTTACTAGATTAGTGGCAGAGGACCTCAGTAAAATCAGTAATTACAAGAAAAAAGATAATCTCACACCTAAGCAGAGAGAGGCTCTACAAGAGATTAAGATGTGGGATGATGTGGTTGTAAAACCAGCGGATAAGGGGGGAAATGTGGTCATCTGGCCAGTGGACAGGTACGAAAAAGAAGCGTTTAGGCAGTTGAGGAATAGGGATACATACACCCCTCTAACACAAAATCCTTTATTGAATTTTCAGAAACAGCTTCAAACTATTTTAGAAATAGCTTGTGAAAGAGGTATTATCAATAAAAAAACGTTGGGTGGTCTGCTCACCCAATGTCCGGTGATACCTACCTTTTACTTACTCCCCAAGGTCCACAAAGACCTCCTCTCTCCGCCAGGGCGTCCGATTGTCTCTGGCATAGGAGGGCTATGCGATACAACATGCAAATTTATTGAACACTACTTAAAACCACAGGTAGAAACGCTGCCCTCGTATGTCAGAGACACTACGGACGTCCTGCGTCGGGTTGATGGCCTTATCGTGGAGGAAAATATGCTTCTGGTTACGGCTGATGTCGAACAATTGTACACGAGTATTCGACATGTGGATGGGTTGAAAGCCTCAAGATTTTTTCTGGAGGCAAGTAACTTGGACCCGGATTTACGTGAGCTGGTGTTGGAGCTGTTGGAATTCATCCTCACACATAATTTTTTTATTTTTAAAGATCGTTTTTTTCTCCAGCGGCAGGGCACTGCCATGGGGGCGGCCTGTGCGCCATCCTATGCAAATTTGTTTTTAGGCCTTTGGGAGCGTGAGATCTTTCAGGGTGGCGCACAGTCCGTCCCCTCTGTCCACCAAATTCTTGGTTGGTACAGATATATTGATGATATCTTATTTATATGGCAGGGCCCTGTCCTGGAGTTACATGAGTTTATGGTAGGATTGAATGATAACGGCTCCAACATCAAGCTCACCTACATGTACCACCATGAAGAAATTTCATTTTTAGACATCACGCTAAGGGTCCAAGGTAATGGCGAAATTTACACAGACATGTATAGAAAAGAAACCTCTGTGAACGCGCTCCTTCATTCATCTTCGTCCCATCCACCCTCCACGATAAGAGCCATCCCCATAGGGCAGTTCCTTCGGGCTCGAAGGATCTGTGCCTCAGATACTTTATTCGAGAGGCAGGCTGTGGACCTTGGGGAACGATTTCACCAACGTGGATATAGCAGACGGACTATCAAGAGGGGGTATAGAAGGGCAAAACAGACATGTAGAAATGATCTTTTGGGTGAAAATAAGAAAGCTAGAGGTAAGATGGAGGATAACCAACCTAGATTTATATCAACCTTTAACCACAGGTGGGACGAGATGAGATGCGTTTTGAATAAACACTGGCCCATTCTAAAAACTGACCCCCTACTCAAGAATTGCCTCTCTGAACGACCTCTAATGACATCACGCCGTAGTAGTAACATCAAAGACATACTTGTACACAGTCACTACGTGGCTAAGAAATATGATCCATTCAAAGCCGGAAAACCTAAAAATGGCTTTTTTCCATGTGGTGACTGTATGGCTTGCAGAAATATGGTTAGATCTTCCACCTTCTGCTCATCTGATGGCAAGCGTGAGTTTAAAATAATGGATCATATCACATGTAGTACGACTTATGTCGTATACTTTGCGATATGTACATGTAAACTCATTTATATTGGTTTGACATCAAGAGAGTTGAGAATCCGTGTACGTGAACACGTGCGTGATATTAAGGCGGCAACTGAGGTGGAAGATGTGGAAAATTTAAAACCAATCCCGAAACATTTTCGGAAGTGCCATAATTGCAACCCTAAAGAACTCAAAGTATGGGGAATTGAAAAAATTCATATGGGAATTAGAGGTGGTGATGCCAAACGGAAACTATCTCAAAGAGAATGCCGCTGGATTACCATACTGAATACACTTGCTCCAGCGGGTCTCAATGAGCAATTGAGTTTTAGTTCCTTTTTGTAGTACATGTCTCCGGTTTTTATCTGTTTTTATTTTGGTGTTGCTTTGTGTGTGTTGTATGTTGTTATTAATTCTTTCTTTTTTTCTATATTCACAATAGTATGTTGCTCTAGGTGTACGTACCATGGGGCTGGCTTTGCGGCTTGGTCTAGACTGTGTTGTCACGATGAGACGTGTCCTTTGGGATGCAGCGTTCTCGATCATTCTGAAGTTCTTCTGTTGGTGCGTTCTGAAAGGACAGCAGCTTTGGATAAATGAAGATGGATCATTATATTCCTGTGTCTTTTTATATAGGAGTTCATTATTTGTGGCTATATGCACTGCTGTATGTAAATTTATGGATATTCACTGTTCACATCACATTATGATTAACATATTTTTGGATTTAATGTCAAACTATTAAACTTTAGTATAATAAACATAATATAGTTGCTTGGATAAGTATGCTATATAATTGTTTATTATAGCTTTAGTATACTATGTAAAATTCCTTTTTATCTCTGGAGAGTTTTTTCTCTCTTTTTGTTCGCTCGTTTTTTATGCCTGTTGTATTATACTGTGCATTTATATGTAAGAATGGTATTCACACCTTTTTATTGTTATATTGTTTATAACCATCACTGTGACCTGACTGGGTATCATATGTATATTTTTCTACACAATGTGGCACTATTTGAAAATGAGCTCCTTAATGGGTTAAAACCTCTTCATCCGCAGCACAGCGGCTGGCGCTGTGGTTGCTGAGCCCTTTTTGACACTGCCCCCTCTCTATTCCTGTCCCTGTGATGATTGGCCTGATAGTCTTAGACGCCTGGACCCACTGTGCGCATGTCCGCTTGCGTCTGGATTGTGGGACATTGCAGGCGGCGCCGGTGATGACGCGTGCGGTTCAGTGACGCCACTTCCGGCGGAACTGACCGCGGCGCCATTTTGGATGCCGACTGGGATGTAATTCCCTGCCGGACGGGCGGTAACATGCGCCGTAACATGTGGGCTGAATCCCGATAATTAGAGCAACCTTTATAAGATATCCTTTTGACATGTAGCAGCACTGCCCCCTGACGAAGCTGACGCGAAACGCGCGTTGGGGCCACTGCGTGGAGTGTCCTAACTGCCAGCATCTGGGTAAGATTTATCTGGGCACGTTTATATGTAGGCATTAATATACCTTTACTAAATAGCTTTCTGAGCCTTTGCGCACGGCTTAGTGTAATTGGCAACTACAATTGTCATGACGTACTTTGAATACTGTATAGTGCCCTGATCCTAGCCCAGCTCTCATTTGCACTAAGCACTTTATGAAAGGATCTTTTGGCATTGGGTATATCCACGCAGTGTCTTTCCATCTCTTTTGCTACCACTACCCCTCTTTTTTGTTTTAGGTTTATATTTATATGTATTGTAGAAACTTGTTGTATCAATATTAGAATTTTGTGGTTGTTAACTAATAAAAATCTGATTATTTATGGACAGTAACTCCGTTTCCTCATGATTATTTCTTGTCCTGTGTTAGTTTAACCATCAGGTCGTTCCGGGTGCTCCTAACCACCAGGTCCATAACAAAGGGGATTGTAGTGGTCTGGGTCAATGTACCAGCAGACTCATCTACAGTGACTGGGCAATGGGCAGAATGAGGAGGAAACACAGATATAGGCCCAAATAATAAAGTAGGCTAAAAGCAGTTCAAAATTGGTAACAGGACTAAACAGGTGGCCTAGCTTTGTTCAGTGGAGGACAACTGTAATTAGTGGCACAGACACAGTTGGCTTAATGCAGTTCAAAATTGGTAACAGGATTAAACAGGAGGCTTAGTTTTGTTCAGTGGAGGACAACTGTGGCTGGCTGATATATACGATAAACTAGCAGGACAAAAGTATATCCACTTTGTGAGAATTTGAATCTCCCCTTTTTTTGGGAGACTGAACCATAACTTAGGCCCAGTGTATATAACAACACAATGTAAGTGGCAGAAAGTGGCTGGATGATATACCACAAACTAACAGGACTGAAATATATCCACTTTGTGATAATTTGAATCTCACTTTTTTGGGGGGAGACTAAACCAAACCTCAGGCCGTGTGCATAAAACAACACAATGTAAGTGGCAGAAAGTGGCTGGAAGATATATGAAAAAATACAAGGACTGTAGTGCAATTTCAATCTTCGTACAATGATCTCAGGACAAGTATGCAGTAATAAAAAGGACTGCTGCACACAAAAGTGTGGACAAATAAACAAGATAACTGTGCAGAAAGGAGCAACAGGATTTTTGCTTTTAAAAAAGCAGTTGGTTTGCACAGCGGCGTGCAAACAGCAATGCAGCTATCAGGGAGCCTTATAAGGCAGCCTGATAAGCTACAGGGCTGATGCACAAAAAACAAGCAGTTTCGGGGTTTAATCTTCCCTCCCTATGCTAAGATAAAATTTGTGCCTCTCACACAGCGGTCACAGTTCCCCGGCCATCTGTATTAGATGCGTTATTCATCGGTGACATCTTGGCAAGTGGGTTTCCCTGCCGAGTTCTGCGTACCAGCAAACGGACATCTCTTGAGAAAGGCTCTTTAGCCGAAACGTTGAGAAAAATTATATATGTCCCACCAAAGTGTAAAGAACGATCTCTTTTTGCTTTTGGAAATCCTATTTTGATCAATAAAATATATGAATTCTCTTTGGACTCATAGTGTGCCGGAGTTTCTCTCTTATAAATAATAAACTAAGTCACCTGTGGAAGGAACCTCAGAACCAGCAGCTCCACTCACAGCCACCAGAGGGAGTCCATGGACAGAACTCGCCGAAGTACCATTCATGACCACAGGAGGGAGTTCGATAACAGAATTCACAACAGTACCCCCCCTCCTTAAGGAGGGGTCACCGAACCCTCACCAGAGCCTCCAGGCCGATCAGGATGAGCCAAATGAAAGGCACGAACTAGATTAGCAGCATGAACATCAGAGGAAAAACCCAGGAATTATCTTCCTGACCATAACCCTTCCACTTGACCAGGTACTGGAGTTTCCGTCTCGAAATACGAGAATCCAAAATCTTCTCCACCACATACTCCAACTCCCCCTCGACCAACACCGGGGCAGGAGGATCAACGGAGGGAACCATAGGCGCCACGTATATCTCCGCAATAACGACCTGTGAAACACTTTATGGATGGCAAGAGAAGCTGGAAGGGCCAAACGAAATGACACAGGATTGAGAACTTCAGAAATCTTATACGGACCAATGAAACGAGGCTTAAACTTAGGAGAGGAAACCTTCATAGGAACATACTGAGACGACAACCAAACCAAATCCCCAACACGAAGTCGGGGACCAACACAGTGCCGGCAGTTAGCGAAACGTTGAGCCTTCTCCTGGGACAATGTCAAATTGTCCACCACATGAGTCCAAATCTGCTGCAACCTGTCCACCACAAAATCCACACCAGGACAGTCCGAAGGCTCAACCTGCCCTGAAGAGAAACGAGGATGGAAACCAGAATTACAGAAAAAAGGCGAAACCAAAGTAGCCGAGCTGGCCCGATTATTAAGGGCAAACTCAGCCAAAGGCAAGAAGGACACCCAATCATCCTGATCAGCAGAAACAAAGCATCTCAGATATGTTTCCAAAGTCTGATTAGTTCGTTCAGTTTGGCCATTTGTCTGAGGATGGAAAGCCGAAGAAAAAGACAAATCAATGCCCATCTTAGCACAAAAGGACCGCCAAAACCTCGAAACAAACTGGGAACCTCTGTCCGAGACGATGTTCTCCGGAATGCCATGCTAACGAACCACATGCTGGAAAAATAATGGCACCAAATCAGAGGAGGAAGGCAATTTAGACAAGGGTACCAAATGGATCATCTTAGAGAAGCGATCACAAACCACCCAAATGACCGACATCCTTTGAGAGACAGGGAGATCTGAAATAAAATCCATGGAAATATGCTTCCATGGCCTCTTCGGGACCGGCAAGGGCAAAAGCAACCCACTGGCACGAGAACATCAGGGCTTAGCCCGAGCACAAGTCCCACAGGACTGCACAAAAGAACGCACATCCCGTGACAAAGAAGGCCACCAAAAGGATCTAGCTTGGTACCAAAGATTCCAGGATGACCAGCCAACACCGAACAATGAACCTCAGAGATAGTCCATCTATCAGGGACAAACAGTTTCTCCGCTGGACAACGGTCAGGTCTATCAGCCTGAAACTTCTGCAGCACCCGCCGCAAATCAGGGGAGATGGCAGATAAAATTACCCCTTCTTTGAGAATACCCGCCGGCTCAGGAACACCCGGAGAGTCAGGCACAAAACTCCTTGAAAGGGCATCAGCCTTCACATTCTTAGAGCCCGGAAGGTACGAAACCACAAAATCAAAATGGGAGAAAAACAGCGACCATCGAGCCTGTCTAGGATTCAACCGTTTGGCAGACTCGAGATAAGTCAAATTCTTGTGATCCGTCAAGACCACCACGCGATGCTTGGCTCCTTCAAGCCAATGTCGCCACTCCTCGAATGCCCACTTCATGGCCAACAACTCTCGATTGCCAACATCATAATTGCGCTCAGCAGGCGAGAACTTTCTAGAAAAGAAGGCACATGGTTTCATCACCGAGCCATCAGAACTTCTTTGAGACAAAACAGCCCCTGCTCCAATCTCAGAAGCATCAACCTCGACCTGAAACGGGAGCGAAACATCTGGCTGGCACAACACAGGGGCAGAAGAAAAACGACGCTTCAACTCCTGAAAAGCCTCTACGGCCGCAGAGGACTAATTGACCACATCAGCACTTTTCTTGGTCAAATCAGTCAACGGTTTAGCAACACTAGAAAAATTAGCGATGAAGCGACGGTAAAAATTAGCAAAGCCCAGGAACTTCTGCAGGCTCTTCACAGATGTCGGCTGAGTCCAATCATAAATGGCCTGAACTTTAACAGGGTCCATCTCGATAGTAGAAGGGCAAAAAATGAAACCCAAAAATGAAACCTTCTGAACTCCAAAGAGACATTTTGACCCCTTCACAAACAAGGAATTCGCACGAAGGACCTGGAACACCATTCTGACCTGCTTCACATGAGACTCCCAATCATCCGAAAAGATCAAAATATCATCCAAATATACAATCAAGAATCTATCCAGGTACTTTTGGAAGATGTCATGCATAAAGGACTGAAACACAGATGGAGCATTAGAAAGCCCGAATGGCATCACCAGGTACTCAAAATGGCCCTCGGGCGTATTAAATGCCGTTTTCCATTCATCGCCCTATTTAATACGCACAAGATTATACGCCCCTCGAAGATCTATCTTGGTGAACCAACTAGCCCCCTTAATCCGAGCAAACAAATCAGACAGCAGCGGCAAAGGATACTGAAATTTGACCGTGATCTTATTATGAAGGCGGTAATCAATACAAGGTCTCAAAGAACCATCCTTCTTGGCCACAAAAAAGGACCCTGCTCCCAACGGTGATGACGACTGGCGAATATGCCCTTTCTCCAAGGATTCCTTTATATAACTCCGCATAGCGGCGTGCTCTGGCACAGATAAATTGAACAGTCGGCCCTAAGGAAACTTACTACCAGGAATCAAATTAATAGCACAATCGCAATCCCTATGAGGAGGAAGGGCACTGGATTTGGGCTCATCAAATACATCCCGGTAATCCGACAAAAACTCAGGGACTTCAGAAGGAGTGGAAGACGAAATTGACAGCAATGGAACATCACCATGTACCCCTTGACAACCCCAGCTGGACACAGACATTGATTTCCAATCCAATACTGGATTATGGACCTGTAGCCACGGCAAACCCAGAATGACCACATCATGCAGATTATGGAACACCAAAAAGCGAATATACTCCTGATGTGCAGTAGCCATGCACATGGTCAATTGAGTCCAGTACTGAGGCTTATTCTTGGCCAAAGGCGTAGCATCAATTCCTCTCAATGGAATAGGATACTGCAAGGGTTCCAAGAAAAAACCACAGCGCCTGGCAAACTCCAAGTCCATCAAATTCAGGGCAGCGCCTGAATCCACAAATGCCATAACAGAATAGGACAACAAAGAGCAAATCAGAGTAACGGACAAAAGAAATTTAGACTGTACAGTACCAATGGTGGCTGACCTAGCGAACCGCTTAGTGCGCTTAGGACAATCGGAGATAACATGAGTTTAATCACCACAGTAAAAACACAGCCCATTCCGACGTCTGTGTTCTTGCCGTTCAGCTCTGGTCAAAGTCCTATCACATTGCATAGGCTCAGGCCTATGCTCAGAGAATAACGCCAAATGGTGCACAGCTTTGCGCTCACGCAAGCGCCGATCGATCTGAATGGCCAAGGACATAGACTCATTCAGACCAGCAGGTGTGGGAAATCCCACCATGACATCCTTAAGGGCTTCAGAAAGACCCTTTCTGAAAATTGCCAACAGGGCACACTCATTCCACTGAGTAAGCACAGACCACTTTCTAAACTTCTGACAATATACCTCCGCTTCATCCTGACCCTGACACAAAGCCAGCAAGATTTTCTCTGCCTGATCCACTGAATTTGGTTCATCATAAAGCAATCCAAGCGCCAGAAAAAACGCATCTACATCACGCAATGCAGAATCTCCTGGCGCAAGGGAAAATGCCCAGTCTTGAGGGTCACCACGCAACAAAGAAATAATGATCTTTACTTGTTGAACGGGGTCACCAGAGGAGCGGGGTTTCAAAGCAAGAAACAGTTTACAATTATTTCTGAAATTCAGGAACTTAGATCTATCCCCAGAAAAAAAAATCAGGAATTGGAATTCTAGGCTCTAACATTGGATTCTGAACCACAAAATCTTGAATGTTTTGTACCCTTGCAGTGAGATGATCCACACAAGAGGACAGCCCTTGAATGTCCATATCTACTCCTGTGTCCTGAACCACCCAGAGGTTAAGGGGAAAAGAAAGACAAAACACGCTGCAGAGAAAAAAAATGGTCTCAGAACTTCTGTTATCCCTCTATTGAGATGCATTAACACTTTTGGCCAGCTGTACTGTTAAGGACCTGGTGGTAAGGAGCACCCGGAACGACCTGATGGTTAAACTAACACAGGACAAGCTCTGGGAAGTGGGAGTTCTGCTGACCGCAACCCCTAATCCTATCACACACACTAGAAATAGCCGTGGAGCGTACCTAACTCTGCCTAGACGCCTCTTCACAGCCTAAGAGCTAACTAGCCCTAGAGATAAAAAATAAAGCCTACCTTGCCTCAGAGAAATTCCCCAAAGGAAAAGGCAGCCCCCCACATATATTGACTGTGAGTTAAGATGAAAGTCACAAACACAGAAATGAAACAGGTTTCAGCAAAGGAGGCCAGACTTACTAGACAGACTGAGGATAGGAAAGGTATCTTTGCGGTCAGCACAAAAACTACAAAAAGACCACGCAGAATGTGCAAAAAGACCCCCGCACCGACTCACGGTGCGGAGGTGCCACTCTGCATCCCAGAGCTTCCAGCTAGCAAGGCAAAATCATGATAGCAAGCTGGACAAGAAAACAATGAACAAATAATTAACTAGCAGGGACTTAGCTTCTGCTGGAGTAGACAGGTCACCAGAAAGATCCAAGAGCGAACTGAACCAGTACAAGAACATTGACAGCTGGCATGGAGTAACGATCTGAGTGGAGTTAAATAGAGCAGCCAGCCAAAGAATAAACTAAGTCACCTGTGGAAGGAACCTCAGAACCAGCAGCTCCACTCACAGCCACCAGAGGGAGTCCATGGACAGAACTCGCCGAAGTACCATTCATGACCACAGGAGGGAGTTCGATAACAGAATTCACAACAGCCCCCCCTGCTTGCTCAGGATCACAGCTGTTGTGAATTCTGTGGCAGAGCTCCCTCCTGTGGTCACAAGTGGTACTTCGGCTGATTCTCTCTGTGAGCTTCTGTTGGTGGAGGGAAGTGGTACTGCGGCTTCTGAGTTTCCTCCCTCAGGTGATCTGGTGAGGTCGTTAGGTGCTTCTCTACTTAACTCTACCTGATGCTTTGATCCTGGCTTCTTGTCAATGTTCCAGTGTTAGACTTGCTTTTCCCTGGATCATTCCTGTGTCCTGCTGCTCTGCATAGCTAAGTTCTTCTTTGCTATTTGTTTGCTATTTTTTCTGTCCAGCTTGTCTATTTTGTTGCTGGAAGCTCTGGGACGCAAAGGGTGTACCTCCGTGCCGTTAGTTCGGTACAGAGGGTCTTTTTGCCCCCTTTGCGTGGTTTTCTTTAGGGTTTTGTGTAGACCGCAAAGTTACCTTTCTATCCTCGCTCTGTTAAGAAAGTCGGGCCTCACTTTGCTGAATCTATTTAATCTCTATGTTTGTCTTTTCATCTTAACTCACAGTCATTATATGTGGGGGGCTGCCTTTTCCTTTGGGGTATTTCTCTGAGGCAAGGTAGGCTTTTTTTCTATCTTCAGGCTAGTTAGTTTCTCAGGCTGTGCCGAGTTGCATAGGCAGAGTTAGGCGCAATCCACGGCTGCCTCTAGTGTTGTTTGGAGAAGATTAGGGATTGCGGTCTGCAGAGTTCCCACGTCTCAGAGCTCGTTCTATGATTTTGGGTTATTGTCAGATCACTGTATGTGCTCTGACCGCTATGTCCATTGTGGTACTGAATTGCCTTTCATAACAGTACAGGAAGCCAAAAGTACTAATGATTCTCAATTGAGGGAAAAAAGAAGTTCTGAGACCATTTTTTTTTCTTTGCACTGTGTTTTGCCTTTTTTTTCCCCTAGACATTTGGGTGGTTCAGTACACAGGTGTAGCGATGGACATTAGAAGTCTGTCTTCATTTGTGGATCAGCTCTCGGCAAGAGTACAAGAGATTCAAGACACTATTGATCAGAAATCTATGTTAGAACCAAGAATTCCTATTCCTGATTTGTTTTTTGGAGATAGAACTAAGTTCCTGAGTTTCAAAAATAATTGTAAATTATTTCTGGCCTTGAAACCTCGCTCCTCTGGTGATCCAGTTCAACAGGTTTTGATTGTTATTTCTTTTTTGCGCGGCGACCCTCAGGACTGGGCATTTTCTCTTGCGCCAGGAGATCCTGCATTGAGTAATATCGATGCATTTTTCCTGGCGCTCGGATTGCTGTACGATGAACCTAATTCAGTGGATCAGGCAGAGAAAAATTTGCTGGCTCTTTGTCAGGGTCAGGATTAGATAGAGGTATATTGTCAGAAATTTAGAAAGTGGTCCGTGCTCACTCAATGGAATGCATCTGCGCTGGCAGCTATGTTCAGAAAGGGTCTCTCTGAAGCCCTTAAGGATGTCATGGTGGGATTTCCTATGCCTGCTGGTTTGAATGAGTCTATGTCTTTGGCCATTCAGATCGGTCGACGCTTGCGTGAGCGTAAATCTGTGCACCATTTGGCGGTATTACCTGAGCTTAAACCTGAGCCTATGCAGTGCGATAGGACTTTGACCAGAGTTGAACGGCAAGAACACAGACGTCTGAATGGGCTGTGTTTCTACTGTGGTGATTCCACTCATGCTATCTCTGATTGTCCTAAGCGCACTAAGCGGTTCGCTAGGTCTGCCACCATTGGTACGGTACAGTCAAAATTTCTTCTGTCCGTTACCTTGATCTGTTCTTTGTCATCGTATTCTGTCATGGCATTTGTGGATTCAGGCGCTGCCCTGAATTTGATGGACTTGGAGTATGCTAAGCATTGTGGGTTTCTCTTAGAGCCCTTGCAGTGTCCTATTCCATTGAGAGGAATTGATGCCACGCCTTTGGCCAAGAATAAGCCTCAATACTGGACCCAGCTGACCATGTGCATGGCTCCTGCACATCAGGAGGTTATTCGCTTTCTGGTGTTGCATAATCTGCATGATGTGGTCGTGTTGGGGTTGCCATGGCTACAAGCCCATAATCCAGTATTAGATTGGAAATCCATGTCGGTGTCCAGCTGGGGTTGTCAGGGGGTACATGGTGATGTTCCATTTCTGTCAATTTCGTCATCCACCCCTTCTGAGGTTCCAGAGTTCTTGTCTGATTACCGGGATGTATTTGATGAGCCCAAGTCCGATGCCCTACCTCCGCATAGGGATTGTGATTGTGCTATCAATTTGATTCCTGGTAGTAAATTCCCAAAAGGTCGACTGTTTAATTTATCCGTGCCTGAGCACGCCGCTATGCGCAGTTATGTGAAGGAATCCCTGGAGAAGGGGCATATTCGCCCGTCATCGTCACCATTAGGAGCAGGGTTCTTTTTTGTAGCCAAGAAGGATGGTTCGCTGAGACCTTGTATAGATTACCGCCTTCTAAATAATATCACGGTTAAATTTCAGTACCCCTTGCCATTGTTATCTGATTTGTTTGCTCGGATTAAGGGGTCTAGTTGGTTCACCAAGATAGATCTTCGTGGTGCGTATAATCTGGTGCGAATCAGGCGAGGAGATGAATGGAAAACTGCATTTAATACGCCCGAGGGTCATTTTGAGTATCTAGTGATGCCATTCGGACTTGCCAATGCTCCATCAATGTTTCAGTCCTTTATGCATGACATCTTCCGAGAGTACCTGGATAAATTCCTGATTGTGTACTTGGATGACATTTTGATCTTCTCGGATGATTGGGACTCTCATGTGAAGCAGGTCAGAACAGTTTTTCAGGTCCTGCGTGCTAATTCTTTGTTTGTGAAGGGATCAAAGTGTCTCTTTGGTGTGCAGAAGGTTTCATTTTTGGGGTTCATCTTTTCCCCTTCTACTATCGAGATGGATCCTGTTAAGATCCAAGCCATCCATGATTGGACTCAGCCGACATCTCTGAAAAGTCTGCAAAAGTTCCTGGGCTTTGCTAATTTTTATCGTCGCTTCATCTGCAATTTTTCTAGTATTGCCAAACCATTGACCGATTTGACCAAGAAGGGTGCTGATTTGGTCAATTGGTCTTCTGCTGCTGTGGAAGCTTTTCAGGAGTTGAAGCGTCGTTTTTCTTCTGCCCCTGTGTTGTGTCAACCAGATGTTTCTCTTCCTTTCCAGGTCGAGGTTGATGCTTCTGAGATTGGAGCAGGGGCTGTTTTGTTGCAGAGAGGTTCTGATTGCTCGGTGATGAAGCCATGCGCTTTTTTTTCCAGGAAGTTTTCGCCTGCTGAGCGAAATTATGATGTGGGCAACCGAGAGTTGCTGGCCATGAAGTGGGCATTCGAGGAGTTGCGTCATTGGCTTGAAGGAGCTAAGCATCGCGTGGTGGTATTGACTGATCATAAGAACTTGACTTATCTTGAGTCTGCTAAGCGGTTGAATCCTAGACAGGCTCGTTGGTCGCTGTTTTTTGCCCGTTTTGACTTTGTGATTTCGTACCTTCCGGGCTCTAAAAATGTGAAGGCGGATGCTCTGCCTAGGAGTTTTGTGCCCGACTCTCCGGGTTTGTCTGAGCCGGCGGGTATCCTCAAGGAAGGATTAATTGTGTCTGCCATCTCCCCTGATTTGCGGCGGGTGCTGCAAAAATTTCAGGCTAATAAACCTGATCGTTGTCCAGCGGAGAGACTGTTTGTCCCTGATAGGTGGACCAATAAAGTTATCTCTGAGGTTCATTGTTCGGTGTTGGCTGGTCATCCTGGAATCTTTGGTACCAGAGAGTTAGTGGCTAGATCCTTTTGGTGGCCGTCTCTGTCGCGGGATGTGCGTGCTTTTGTGCAGTCCTGTGGGATTTGTGCTCGGGCTAAGCCCTGCTGTTCTCGTGCCAGTGGGTTGCTTTTGCCCTTGCCGGTCCCGAAGAGGCCTTGGACACATATCTCTATGGATTTTATTTCTGATCTTCCCATTTCTCAAAAGATGTCAGTCATTTGGGTGGTCTGTGATCGCTTTTCAAAGATGGTCCATCTGGTACCCTTGTCTAAATTGCCTTCCTCCTCTGATTTGATGCCATTGTTCTTCCAACATGTGGTTCGTTTACATGGCATTCCAGAGAATATCGTTTCTGACAGAGGTTCCCAGTTTGTTTCAAGGTTTTGGCGAGCCTTTTGTGGTAGGATGGGCATTGACTTGTCTTTTTCCTCGACTTTCCATCCTCAGACTAATGGCCAGACCGAACGAACCAATCAGACCTTGGAAACATATCTGAGATACTTTGTTTCTGCCGATCAGGATGACTGGGTGTCCTTTTTGCCTTTGGCTGAGTTCGCCCTTAATAATCGGGCCAGCTCGGCTACCTTGGTTTCGCCATTTTTCTGCAATTCTGGGTTCCATCCTCGTTTCTCTTCAGGACAGGTTGAGTCTTCGGACTGTCCTGGTGTGGATACTGTGGTGGACAGGTTGCAGCAGATTTGGACTCATGTAGTGGACAATTTGACCTTGTCCCAGGAGAAGGCTCAACGTTTCGCTAATCGCAGATGCCGTGTGGGTCGCCGACTTCGTGTTGGGGATCTGGTTTGGTTATCTTCTCGTCATATTCCTATGAAGGTTTCCTCTCCTAAGTTTAAACCTCGTTTCATTGGTCTGTATAGGATTTCTGAGGTTCTTAATCCTGTGTCTTTTCGTCTGACCCTTCCAGATTCTTTTTCCATACATAACGTATTCCATAGGTCATTGTTGCGGAGATACGTGGCACCTATGGTTCCATCTGTTGATCCTCCTGCCCCGGTTTTGGTGGAGGGGGAATTGGAGTATATTGTGGAGAAGATTTTGGATTCTCGTGTTTCTAGACAGAAACTCCAGTATCTGGTTAAATGGAAGGGTTATGCTCAGGAAGATAATTCCTGGGTTTTTGCCTCTGATGTCCATGCTCCCGATCTTGTTCGTGCCTTTCATGTGGCTCGTCCTGGTCGGCCTGGGGGCTCTGGTGAGGGTTTGGTGACCCCTCCTCAAGGGGGGGGTACTGTTGTGAATTCTGTGGCAGAGCTCCCTCCTGTGGTCACAAGTGGTACTTCGGCTGATTCTCTCTGTGAGCTTCTGTTGGTGGAGGGAAGTGGTACTGCGGCTTCTGAGTTTCCTCCCTCAGGTGATCTGGTGAGGTCGTTAGGTGCTTCTCTACTTAACTCCACCTGATGCTTTGATCCTGGCTTCCTGTCAATGTTCCAGTGTTGGACTTGCTTTTCCCTGGATCATTCCTGTGGCCTGCTGCTCTGCATAGCTAAGTTCTTCTTTGCTATTTGTTTGCTATTTTTTCTGTCCAGCTTGTCTATTTTGTTGCTGGAAGCTCTGGGACGCAAAGGGTGTACCTCCATGCCGTTAGTTCGGTACAGAGGGTCTTTTTGCCCCCTTTGCGTGGTTTTCTTTAGGGTTTTGTGTAGACCGCAAAGTTACCTTTCTATCCTCGCTCTGTTAAGAAAGTCGGGCCTCACTTTGCTGAATCTATTTCATCCCTACGTTTGTCTTTTCATCTTAACTCACAGTCATTATATGTGGGGGGCTGCCTTTTCCTTTGGGGTATTTCTCTGAGGTAAGGTAGGCTTTTTTTCTATCTTCAGGCTAGTTAGTTTCTCAGGCTGTGCCGAGTTGCATAGGCAGAGTTAGGCGCAATCCACGGCTGCCTCTAGTGTTGTTTGGAGAGGATTAGGGATTGCGGTCTGCAGAGTTCCCACGTCTCAGAGCTCGTTCTATGATTTTGGGTTATTGTCAGATCACTGTATGTGCTCTGACCGCTATGTCCATTGTGGTACTGAATTGCCTTTCATAACACACAGCACTTGCAAAGTTGAAATACTTACCTCTCCCTGCTCCACCGCCGTGATGTATTCCATGTTTCCTGGGCCTACGAAAATCTTGAGCCAGCCCTACCGCCCACAACTTTAGCCAAATGACCCCCTGTTTTCAATGCCTAATATTATAAAGTAAATTAAGATTGACAAGCTTAAGAAATAAGAATTGATGTTTTTGGCATTAAAATGGGAACTGTAGGTGCTTTCCTGTCCTCCACTCACTGCCGACTTTGAATCCCCATTGACTTGCATTGGGTTTCGTGTTTCTGTCGGCCCCCGACTTTTCGAAATTATCGGCCGATTTCACCTGACCCGACTTTAAAAAAGTAAATGTCGCTCAACTCTAGTGCCGATGTCACTGAGCCCACAGGAACCAGCTGACAGGGCAGAAGAAGATGTGTGGTAAACACTGAGGGGAAGGGCCCATGATACTGAGCTCCTTCTCCCCTGTCTACATTATTAATTAAGAAAAATGACAATGATAGTTACAATTTAAGTTAAAAAAAAGCCCTCGAAGGTGTACATACCATATCACTTAAATTATTTTTTTAACTGTTAACTGGTTGGTACTTCCTAACGTGTAACACGCTGAGTTTCTGCCTGAGTGCATGGTCTTTAAGCTTGGACTTTTTCAGCTTACACTTTCTACCCAGCCTGCACCCCATACTGTGTGTGCGCAGGACCCAGGCAGGAGCTTAATGGTTGTACATCGGACTAAGGCCAGAATCACACTAAATATTTAAAAAATCAGTCTGATTTTGACAGCCAAGAATCGCACCAATGTTCTCCGTATGGTATTTCCAATACGATTATGCAGTTTCCTCGCATCTAGTATCCATATGACATCTGTATGTAATCCTTATGCAATGCGATTTTAACATGAGCTTTTACACACAGCATTTCTCTGTCATTGACACATTGTTTTAAAAGGATATATTTTCTAAACATCTATATATATAATTGTCTAAGGGTTTTTCCGTCTGTCTGTCTATCTGTCTGTCTGTCTGTCCTGGAAATCCCGCGTCTCTGATTGGTCGAGGCCGCCTGGCCTCGACCAATCAGCTACGGGCACAGCGACGATGATGTCATAAAGGATGTAGACTTCCCGCGTCTCTGATTGGTCGAGGTCGCCAGGCCTCGACCAATCAGCAACGGGCACAGCGACGATGATGTCATAAAGGACGTAGAAATCCCACGTTTCTGATTCAGCGACGGGCACAGTATCGACGTAGATGTCATAACGGTTGCCATGGCGACGATGATGTCATAAAGGTTGCCTCGACCAATCAGCGACGGGCACAGTCTGCTGCGAATTCTGGAATCATCATTGTCCATATACTACTACGGGGACATGCATATTCTAGAATACCCGATGCGTTAGAATCGGGCCACAATCTAGTATATATATATATATATATATATATGTATATATACAGTGCCTACAAGTAGTATTCAACCCCCTGCAGATGTAGCAGGTTTACACATTTGGAATTAACTTGGCATTGTGACATTTGGACTGTAGATCAGCCTGGAAGTGTGAAATGCACTGCAGCAAAAAAGAATGTTATTTCTTTGTTTATTTTTTTTTTAAATTGGGAAAAGTTTTTTCAGAGGGTCATTTATTATTCAACCCCTCAACCCACCAGAATTCTGTTTGTTTCCCCTAAAGTATTAAGAAGTAGTTCAGGCACAAAGAACAATGAGCTTCACATGTTTGGATTAATTATCTCTTTTTCCAGCCTTTTCTGACTATTTAAGACCCTCCCCAAACTTGTGAACATCACTCAAACATGGTCAACATGGGAAAGACAAAGGAGCATTCCAAGGCCATCAGAGACAAGATCGTGGAGGGTCACAAGGCTGGCAAGGGGTACAAAACCCTTTCCAAGGAGTTGGGCCTACCTGTCTCCACTGTTGGGAGCATCATCCGGAAGTGGAAGGCTTATGGAACTACTGTTAGCCTTCCACGGCCTGGACAGCCTTTGAAAGTTTCCTCCCGTGCCGAGGCCAGGCTTGTCCAAAGAGTCAAGGCTAACCCAAGGACAACAAGGAAGGAGCTCCGGGAAGATCTCATGGCAGTGGGGACATTGGTTTCAGTCAATACCATAAGTAACGTACTCCACCGCAATGGTCTCCGTTCCAGACGAGCCCGTAAGGTACCTTTACTTTCAAAGCGTCATGTCAAGGCTCGTCTACAGTTTGCTCATGATCACTTGGAGGACTCTGAGACTGACTGGTTCAAGGTTCTCTGGTCTGATGAGACCAAGATCGAGATCTTTGGTGCCAACCACACACGTGATGTTTGGAGACTGGATGGCACTGCATACGACCCCAAGAATACCATCCCTACAGTCAAGCATGGTGGTAGCAGCATCATGCTGTGGGGCTGTTTCTCAGCCAAGGGGCCTGGCCATCTGGTCCGCATCCATGGGAAGATGGATAGCATGGCCTACCTGGAGATTTTGGCCAAGAACCTCCTCTCATCCATCAAGGATCTTAAGATGGGTCGTCATTTCATCTTCCAACAAGACAACGACCCAAAGCACACAGCCAAGAAAACCAAGGCCTGGTTCAAGAGGCAAAAAATCAAGGTGTTGCAGTGGCCTAGTCAGTCTCCTGACCTTAACCCAATTGAAAACTTGTGGAAGGAGCTCAAGATTAAAGTCCACATGAGACACCCAAAGAACCTAGATAACTTGGAGAAGATCTACATGAAGGAGTGGGCCAAGATAACTCCAGAGACCTGTGCCGGCCTGATCAGGTCTTATAAAAGACGATTATTAGCTGTAATTGAAAACAAAGGTTATTCCACAAAATATTAAACCTAGGGGTTGAATAATAATTGACCCACACTTTTATGTTTAAAATTTATAAAAATTTAACTGAGCAACAAAACTTTTTGGTTTGTAAGATTTATGCATCTGTTAATAAATCCTGCTCTTGTTTGAAGTTTGAAGGCTCTAACTTATTTGCATCTTATTAAACCTGCTAAATCTGCAGGGGGTTGAATACTACTTGTAGGCACTGTATACTGTGTATATATATACATATAATATATATATATGTCAGTGATACACATATATGTCTTTATATTTCATAGAGAGATAGATAGAAGATTAGCCAGTAATTCATTTGTCGGCTTCTGTAAAATCATTATATATATACATGTCAGTGAAACACACATATATATGTATTTATAATAGATAGATAGATAGATAGATAGATAGAAGAAAAGAAAGTAATTCAGGTTCGGCGTCCAGCAAAATTACACTGACAGGTTAGAAGAGAATAGCTAAAATAAATATATACACATAGAATAGATATATACTGTATATATATATCAGTGATACACATATATACATATGTTTTCATATTTCATTGAGAGATAGATAGAAGACTAGCCGGTAATTCATTTGTCGGCGTCTGTAAAATCACTGCAGGAGCCGACAGGATAGAAAACATGGTTAACATATTGTAAATAGATGCAGAGTAGGTAGATATATAGATGTCAGTGACAATACAATTAAAAGTGTGTGTGTGTCACGGTCGCCTCTGCTGCCGGGTCCACCGCCGCTCCAGCTCATACTCACCTGCTCCAGCGCGCTCCTCCTGTTCCTCCAGCTGCCGGGTCCGCCGCCGTCTTCTCCGCTTGTTCTCACACTCGGCGGCGCACTCCTCCTGCAGTCACTAGTCCTCTTCCTGGTTCTCGGCGGGTGCGCATACGCACTCCTCGCTCCAGCACCTCTCTGCGCATGCGTCCCTCTCCTTCCTGAACAACA
This sequence comes from Ranitomeya imitator, assembly GCF_032444005.1. Lineage (NCBI taxonomy): Eukaryota > Metazoa > Chordata > Amphibia > Anura > Dendrobatidae > Ranitomeya > Ranitomeya imitator. The sequence continues at coordinate 452,977,205 of NC_091282.1, read as the reverse complement.
GGCGCTCCATACCTTTTCTCTATGATCCTGGAAGGACTCTGACCCAGAAGTCCTTCAGCACGTCTTGTATATAAGGTAATTCCTTCCTCTGCTTTTTGCCTGTTTGTCATTTGTCCTCATTTTACCCAGGTCCTCCATACCTTGCTCTTTCCTGTGTCTCCGCCATTCTCTGCCAGCCCGGGGCATCCGTCATATTAGTCCGTCCTGTGTCTCCGCCATTCCCTGCCAGTCCTGGGCATCCGCTTTATCCAGTCCATCCTGTGTTTCCACCATACCCTGACTGTCCTGGTCGTCCGCCATATCCAGTCCACTCTGTGTTTCAGTCACTGTCACTCAGTCCTGTGTTTACGCCTTAGCCACTTCCACGTCCTTCCTCTCCTGCTTCCTGTTCCCCGGTATCAGCTTCCGCGACAATAGTCTCCCTCAGGCCTGCCCCTAATGCTCCCTGTATAGGGGGTGGTCCATCTGGTTAGCTCACCCTAGGGAGGTTCATTGTTGCGGTACTGTGGGTCCACTCCAGGGGTTCAGAAGTTCTGACAGTACAAACAGGCCATGGACCCCGCTGGTACCCCGACTCCTACCCAGAAGGAATTATTATTCCTCCAGGAGAATCAGTCCAGGATTATGTTCTTTTTGAAGTACATGGAGTCCCGACTCTCATCCCTGCAGGCCTCCAACTCTGGGAGCGCCTCTCAGTTAGCAAGTCTCCAACAGGAGCTGGCCCAACAGCGTGACACTCATGCTCATATTCTTAATTTTTTGGCTTCTGTGGATGATCGCCTTCGTGCCCTCCATTCTTCTGCTCCCATTCCCTCTCAGGCTTCGGCTCCTCATCCACCTCCCCATCTGGCTAAACCTACTCGCTATAGTGGGGATCCTAAATTGTGCAGAGGGTTTTTAAACCAATGCCAGCTTCATTTTGAGTTACTTCCCATGCAGTATCCCACTGACCATTCTAAAGAGACTTTTGTAATCCCTCACTTAGAGGGCAAGGCTTTGGCGTGGGTTAATCCTCTTTGGGAGCGGGATGATCCCCTTGTTTCCCAACTCTCCACCTTTGTTGATACTTTTCGTAAAGTATTTGATGAACCAGGTCGTTTGGCCTCTACCACCAAGTCTCTGTTTAACCTTCATCAAGGTACGCTTTTGGTGGGTCAATATGCCATCCGGTTTCGCACCCTGTCATCCGAATTAGGATGGAATAATGAGGCTTTAGTTGGAGCCTTCTGGCGTGGGCTTTCTCCTCGTATCAAGGACGAGTTGGCAGGTCCTGATACTCCGACATCCTTGGAGGATCTTATTGCTTTGGCAACCCACATTGATTTAAGTTTCCAGGAACGCTCTTGAGAATCTGCTAGAGAGAGGAGATTTCCTCGACTCCCTCCGGTTACTCCTAATTCTTTCCGTTTTCAGTCTGAGTCGACTTCTGGCCCCGAACCCATGCATGTGGACTGTCTTAAGCCTGTGGAGCAGTGTCAGAAAGAGAGGCTTGCTCAAGGTCTCTGTTTCTATTGTGGTAGTGCGTCTCATCTCTTGCGTTCCTGTCCTTTGAGGTCAGGAAACGCCTCCACCTAGGACAGGTAAGAGAGGTCTCCCTAGGTATCCCAGAACCCTCTCAACCCCTCACTCTTTCTGTTCTTTTACATCTGGGTAATCGATGTGAATATTTTTCTGCCCAATGATGACAGAAATATTCTAGGAGTGATACCTTTATTGGCTAACCAGAAAATAATATGCTTGCAAGCTTTCAGAGCACAGTGGCTCCTTCTTCAGAAGAGGGAGCCACTGTGCTCTGAAAGCTTGCAAACATATTATTTTCTGGTTAGCCAATAAAGGTATCACTCCTAGAATACTTCTGTCATCATTGGGCAGAAAAATATTCACATCGATTTTTCTGGCTAACACGGTACCACAATACAATTTGTTATTGTACATCACATCTGGGTAATAAACGTTTCTCTGACTCTGCTTATATAGTTTCTGGGGCAGCCAAGAACTTTATTCAACTCGAGGCAGTTAGGACATTCCGGTTTGATCCCTGGAGACTCCTCGACAGATTGCGTTCATCGATGGTGAACCTCTGCGGGAGTCCGTTACGTTGGTTACTGAAGAATTGGAACTCCAAATTGGAATCCTGCATCATGAGAAGATCTTCTTCTATGTGCTGCCTTTTTATCGCACATATTTCTTCTTGGAATTCCTTGGTTAAAGACTCATGAGTAGTGTTGAGCATTCCGATACCGCAAGTATCGGGTATCGACCGATACTTGCGGTATCGGAATTCCGATACCGAGATCCGATACTTTTGTGGTATCGGGTATCGGTATCGGATCAATAGGGATGTGTAAAATAAAGAATTAAAATAAAAAATATTGATATGCTCACCTCTCCGGCGGCCCCTGGAGATCACGCTGGTAACCGGCCGGCTTCTTTGTTTAAAATGAGCGCCTTCAGGACCTAGAGAGGTGAGCATATCAATATTTTTTATTTTAATTCTTTATTTTACACATCCCTATGGATCCCAGGGCCTGAAGGAGAGTTTCCTCTCCTTCAAACCCTGGGAACCATGAGAATACCTTCCGATACTTGATGTCCCATTGACTTGTATTGGTATCGGATATCAGTATCGGCGATATCCGATATTTTTCGGGTATCGGCCGATACTATCCGATACCGATACTTTCAAGTATCGGACGGTATCGCTCAACACTACTCATGAGCCATGTATTGACTAGCGGTCTGGTGAAATCTTGCGTTGGGGACCCTTCTGCCAGAGTAACTGTTTGCTTCCTGTGTTGCTAAGAAAATCTTCTCTTCCTATCTCGGGGTCTTCCAATTTACTTTTCTCGTATTTGTCTTTCCTGGATGTCTTCGATAAGAAAGAGGCTGAGACCTTACCTCCACATCAACCCTACGACTGCCCAATTGATCTAGTTCCGGGCTCTACTCCTCCCCGAGGTCGAATCTACCCGTTGTCCCCTACCGAGACTCAAGCCATGACTGAATACATCCGGGAGAATTTAACATAGTAACATAGTAACATAGTTAGTAAGGCCGAAAAAAGACATTTGTCCATCCAGTTCAGCCTATATTCCATCATAATAAATCCCCAGATAAACGTCCTTCTACAGAACCTAATAATTGTATGCTACAATATTGTTCTGCTTCAGGAAGACATCCAGGCCTCTCTTGAACCCCTCGACTGAGTTCGCCATCACCACCTCCTCAGGCAAGCAATTCCAGATTCTCACTGCCCTAACAGTACAGAATCCTCTTCTATGTTGGTGGAAAAACCTTCTCTCCTCCAGACGCAAAGAATGCCCCCTTGTGCCCGTCACCTTCCTTGGTATAAACAGATCCTCAGCGAGATATTTGTATTGTCCCCTTATATACTTATACATGGTTATTAGATCGCCCCTCTGTCATCTTTTTTCTAGACTAAATAATCCTAATTTCGCTAATCTATCTGGGTATTGTAGTTCTCCCATCCCCTTTATTAATTTTGTTGCCCTCCTTTGTACTCTCTCTAGTTCCATTATATCCTTCCTGAGCACCGGTGCCCAAAACTGGACACAGTACTCCATGTGCGGTCTAACTAGGGATTTGTACAGAGGCAGTATAATGCTCTCATCATGTGTATCCAGACCTCTTTTAATGCACCCCATGATCCTGTTTGCCTTGGCAGCTGCTGCCTGGCACTGGCTGCTCCAGGTAAGTTTATCATTAACTAGGATCCCCAAGTCCTTCTCCCTGTCAGATTTACCCAGTGGTTTCCCGTTCAGTGTGTAATGGTGATATTGATTCCTTCTTCCCATGTGTATAACCTTACATTTATCATTGTTAAACCTCATCTGCCACCTTTCAGCCCAAGTTTCCAACTTATCCAGATCCATCTGTAGCAGAATACTATCTTCTCTTGTATTAACTGCTTTACATAGTTTTGTATCATCTGCAAATATCGATATTTTACTGTGTAAACCTTCTACCAGATCATTAATGAATATGTTGAAGAGAACAGGTCCCAATACCGACCCCTGCGGTACCCCACTGGTTACAGCGACCCAGTTAGAGACTATACCATTTATAACCACCCTCTGCTTTCTATCACTAAGCCAGTTACTAACCCATTTACACATATTTTCCCCCAGACCAAGCATTCTCATTTTGTGTACCAACCTCTTGTGCGGCACGGTATCAAACGCTTTGGAAAAATCAAGATATACCACGTCCAATGACTCACCGTGGTCCAGCCTATAGCTTACTTCTTCATAAAAACTGATTAGATTGGTTTGACAGGAGCGATTTCTCATAAACCCATGCTGATATGGAGTTAAACATTTATTCTCATTTAGATAATCCAGAATAACATCCCTCAGAAACCCTTCAAATATTTTACCAACAATAGAGGTTAGACTTACTGGCCTATAATTTCCAGGTTCACTTTTAGAGCCCTTTTTGAATATTGGCACCACATTTGCTATGCGCCAGTCCTGCGGAACAGACCCCATTGCTATAGAGTCCCTAAAAATAAGAAATAATGGTTTATCTATTACATTACTTAGTTCTCTTAGTACTCGTGGGTGTATGCCATCCGGACCCGGAGATTTATCTATTTTAATCTTATTTAGCCGGTTTCGCACCTCTTCTTGGGTTAGATTGGTGACCCTTAATATAGGGTTTTCATTGTTTCTTGGGATTTCACCTAGCATTTCATTTTCCACCCTGAATACCATGGAGAAGAAGGTGTTTAATATGTTAGCTTTTTCCTCGTCATCTACAACCATTCTTTCCTCACTATTTTTTAAGGGGCCTACATTTTCGGTTTTTATTCTTTTACTATTGATATAGTTGAAGAACAGTTTGGGATTAGTTTTACTCTCCTTAGCAATGTGCTTCTCTGTTTCCTTTTTGGCAGCTTTAATTAGTTTTTTAGATAAAGTATTTTTCTCCCTATAGTTTTTTAGAGCTTCAATGGTGCCATCCTGCTTTAGTAGTGCAAATGCTTTCTTTTTACTGTTAATTGCCTGTCTTACTTCTTTGTTTAGCCACATTGGGTTTTTCCTATTTCTAGTCCTTTTATTCCCACAAGGTATAAACCGCTTACACTGCCTATTTAGGATGTTCTTAAACATTTTCCATTTATTATCTGTATTCTTATTTCTGAGGATATTGTCCCAGTCTACCAGATTAAGGGCATCACTAAGCTGGTCAAACTTTGCCTTCCTAAAGTTCAGTGTTTTTGTGACTCCCTGACAAGTCCCCCTAGTGAAAGACAGGTGAAACTGTACAATATTGTGGTCGCTATTTCCTAGATGCCCGATCAACTGCAGATTTGTTATTCTGTCAGGTCTATTAGACAGTATTAGGTCTAAAAGTGCTGCTCCTCTGTTTGGATTCTGCACTAATTGTGAAAGATAATTTTTCTTGGTTATTAGCAGAAACCTGTTGCCTTTATGGGTTTCACAGGTTTCTGTTTCCCAGTTAATATCCGGGTAGTTAAAGTCCCCCATAACCAGGACCTCATTATGGGTTGCAGCTTCATCTATCTGCTTTAGAAGTAGACTTTCCATGGTTTCTGTTATATTTGAGGGTTTGTAACAGACCCCAATGAGAATTTTGTTACCATTTTTCCCTCCATGAATTTCGACCCATAAGGACTCGACATCCTCATTCCCTTCGCTAATATCCTCCCTTAAAGTGGACTTTAAACAAGACTTTACATAGAGACAAACCCCTCCTCCTCTCTGATTTTTACGATCCTTTCTAAACAGACTGTAATCCTGTAAGTTAACTGCCCAGTCATAGCTTTCATCTAACCATGTCTCGGTTATTCCCACTATGTCAAAGTTACCTGTAGATATTTCTGCTTCTAGTTCTTTCATCTTGTTTGTCAGGCTTCTGGCGTTTGCGAGCATGCAGTTTAGAGGATTTTGTTTTGTTCCAATCTCCTCGCTGTGGATTGTTTTAGAAATGTTCTTACCTCCCTTCTGAGTATGTTTTCCTGGGTCTTCTTTGTTCGAGTCTAATGTTTTTCTTCCCATCCCCTCTTCTTCTAGTTTAACGCCCTCCTGATGAGTGTAGCGAGTCTTCTGGCGAATGTGTGTTTCCCAGGTTTGTTGAGGTGTAGTCCGTCTCTGGCGAGGAGTCCATCGTACAAGTAATTCACACCGTGGTCCAGGAATCTGAATCCTTGTTGTCTGCACCATCGTCTTAGCCAGTTGTTCGCATCAAGGATCCTGTTCCATCTCCTGGTTCCATGCCCGTCTACTGGAAGGATAGAAAAAAAAACTACCTATGCATCCAGTTCCTTTACTTTCTTCCCCAACTCTTCAAAGTCCTTGCAAATTGTCGGTAGGTCCTTCCTTGCCGTGTCATTGGTGCCAACATGTATCGGAAGAAATGGGTGGACGTCCTTGGAGCTGAAGAGCTTTGGTATCCTATCGGTCACATCCTTGATCATCGCACCTGGAAGGCAGCATACTTCTCTTGCGGTTATGTCCGGTCTGCAGATGGCTGCTTCTGTAACTCTCAGTAGTGAGTCTCCCACCACCACCACTCTTCGTTGCTTCTTGGCTGTACTTTTTGCTGTCACTTGTTGCTGTGTGCCCTTTTCTTTTTTGCTTGCTGGTATTGCTTCATCCTTAGGTGTGCCATCTTCATCCTCTACAAAGATTTGATATCGGTTCTTCAGTTGTGTGGTTGGTGATTTCTCCATGGTTTTCTTGCTTCTTTTGGTCACATGCTTCCACTCATCTGCTTTTGGAGGTTCTCTAACACTTTTTCCACCTTCTGTGACCAGTAGAGATGCTTCTGTTCTGTCTAGGAAGTCTTCATTCTCTTTGATGAGTTTCAAAGTTGCTATTCTTTCTTCCAGACCCTGCACCTTTTCTTCTAAAAGTGCCACTAGTCTGCACTTCTGACAGGTTTTATTCGCAAAACCTCCTCCCCTGCAGGTGCGGGTTTTTTCTTCATTAAGAAGAAGGATGGGACTCTTCTCCTTGTGTAGACTACTGTTGCCTCAACAATCTCACAATCAAGAACGAGTACCCGCTACCACTCATACGTGAGCTGTTTGATCGCCTGAGGGGAGCCCGAATTTTCATGAAATTGGATCTTAATGGAGCTTACAACTTAATCCGTATTCGTTCTGGAGACGAATGGAAAACTGCTTTTAACACCCGGGATGGTCACTATGAGTATTTCATCATGCCTTTTGGCTTGTGTAATGCTCCAGCAGTATTCCAGGAGTTTGTGAATTATGTTTTCCGAGATCTACTCTACTCCTGTGTGGTGGTGTACTTAGACGACATTCTGGTGTTCTCCGCTGTTCTTGCTTCTTACAGAAGAGTTGTCCGTCAAGTGCTCTCCCGTCTTAGAGAGAATCGTCTTTACGCCAAACTTGAGAAATGCGTTTTTGAGCAGTCTTCGCTACCGTTTCTTGGCTATACCATTTCTGACTCTGGCTTGCAAATGGACCCGGAGAAAGTGTCTGCTGTGCTTAACTAGCCACGCCCTAACAGAGTGAAAGCAATTCAACGTTTTCTTGGGATCGCCAATTACTATCGGCAGTTTATTCCACATTTCTACACTCTGGTAGCCTCAATTTCTGCTTTGACTCGCAAGGGGTCCAATCCCCGCATCTGGTCTTCTGAAGCTGGAAATGCTTTTCGGTCTCTGAAACATGCATTTGCCTTGGCTCCTGTACTCAATCGGCCTGAGATCAACAAACCCTTTATTCTTGAGGTAGACGCTTCTGCCATTGGAGCTGGTGCAGTACTCTCCCAGAGATCTTCTTCCGGAAGACTGGCTACTTGTGGTTTCTTTTTCAAAATTTTCTCTGCCTCGGAGAGGAACTACGCCATTGGAACTTTTGGCCATAAAATTGGCGCTGGAGGAATGGCGTTATCTGTTAGAGGGAGCTGTTCACCCTTTTAAGATCTTTACAGACCACAAGAACCTGGAATATATCCGCTCGGCGCAAAGATTGAATCCCTGACAAGCCAGATGGTCATTATTCTTCGCCCATTTTGACTTTGAACTACATTTCCGTCCTGGCCATAAGAACTTTAAAGCTGATGCTTTGTCCAGGTCATTTCTTGCATCCGATGATGTAGAGGAACCAGCACACATTGTGGATCCCAGCTAAATTTTTCTTGTGGCTCCGCTCAGCTTGTCTTCCTTACCGCCAGGTAAAACCCTTGTCTGGGAGAACGAGAGATCTCGAGTAGGGTTGAGCGAAACGGATCGGACAAATTCAAAAATCGCCGACTTTCGGCAAAGTCAAAGTCGGGTTTCATGAAACCCGACCCGATCCTAGTGTGAGATCGGCCATGAGGTCGCCGATCTGTGTGCAAAAGTCACGTTTCATATGATGCTTTCAGCGCCATTTTTCAGCCAATGAAAGAGGATGCAGAGTGTGGGCAGCGTGATGACATAGGTCTCGGTCCCCACCATCTTAGAGAAGGGCATGACAGTGATTGGCTTGCTTTCTGCTGCGTCACAGGGGCTCTGAAGGGGCGTTCACGCCGACCACCATCTTACTTCTGACGATCTTAGCATAGGGAGAGGTTGCTGCAGTTTCATCAGAAGAAGGGATATAGTTAGGGAGGGAAGATTAACCCCCAAACTGCTTGTGCTGTAGCAATTTCCACTGTCCAACACCACCATTTTTTTGCAGGGATAATGGAGGCTATATTTTTGTGTATCAGCTCTGTAGCTTATTGGGCTGCCCTATAAGGCTCCCTGATAGCTGCATTGCTGTTTGCACGCCGCTGTGCAAACCAACTGCTTTTTTAAAAGCAAAAATCCTGTTCATCTTTCTGCACAGTTATCTTGTTTATATGTCCACACTTTTGTGTGCAGCAGTCCTTTTTATTGCTGCCATACTTGTCCTGAGATCATTGTAGGGAGATTAAAATTGTACTACAGTCCTTGTATTTTTCATATATCTTCCAGCCACTTTCTGCCACTTACATTGTACTGTTTTATACACTGGGCCTGAGTTTTGGTTCAGTCTCCCCCCAAAAAAGTGAGATTCAAATTCTCACAAAGTGGATATACTTCTGTCCTGTTAGTTTGTCGTATATCAGCCAGCCACTTTCTGCCACTTACATTGTGTTGTTTTATGCCCAGGGCCTGAGTTTTGGTTCAGTCTCCCAAAAAAAAGGGAGATTTAAATTCTCAACAAGTTTATATACACCTTCTACCTTGTTTTACAGTACCATATAACGGTTGTTATTTTGGTTAGATTTTCCAAAAATTATAAAGTCTGGTGGAAGAGCCCGTGGGCAGTGGTTGCCAGCTGGTACTGATGGTGGTGGTGCATCTGGTGGTAGTGGCAAAAGCACAATAGCACCTAAGGCTGGAGGTGTTAAGCCAGTGTCATCGTCTGGCTACACAAGGCCTCGAAGGCTCCCTTATCTGGGAGTAGGAAAACAGCTTTTAAAGCTGGATGATCTAACCTTCATTAAAATTAACCAATCATGGATTTCAAATTATTTTGCCCCACCTTCCCCTGCTGACACGTGGCTTGCCTGAAAAATGTCTTGCTTTTGGCCTCCTCTTACTAACTTCTCCAATTCCTCCATTTGCAACTGCTGAATGTCCACGATGGGCCATTTTTATACCTCCCTAAAAGGGCTGACTCCCCCCACAGGGCCGTGGTCACCACCTGGCGCAAGCACCCGTGCGAGTGCCGTTTGCCTGGACAGCTGGGTGGGCCCACTCTTGGGCGATGGCACTGGCACAATGAAGTGTCTCTGACAGTGGTGGTGCACAACCAACGTCAGACACACCATCGTAACATGAGGGGCCCTGTGCCAGTACCGCCACCCATGAGAGAGTTTTCCCCCCCAGCTCGAACAGTGCTGTACCACTTGCAATACTTACCTCTCCCTGCTCCACCACTGTGTAGTCTGTGCTGTTAAATCCTTCAATGGCAATGCCAATACAAATTTGTTGAAATGATAGATGATAGTTTAAATATACAGGGGCCCTGGCCTCCATTTAGACCAGTTAATACTTTGCGCCTACTACCACTGTCTGCTACTCAGCAGAGGAGCCCACCCTTGTACCTAGCTATGCCACCTGTTTATTTATGAACAATTTTTTGGCATTTAGCGCACTTTATTATTTGGGCCTACTAACTTAGTCTGCTACTCATTGCAATTTTCCGACACTGAGTAAAGCAATATCGCCTTTTTTATTTATGAACAATTTTTTGGCAGACATTTAGCCCACTTTATTAATTGGGCCTACTAACTGTGTCCGCCACTCATTACAGTTTTCCTCCACTGAACAGAACAATGCCGCCTGTTTAGTCCTATTACCAATTTTGAACTGCCTTTAGCCTACTTTATTATTTGGGCCTATATCTGTTTTTCCTCCTCATCCTGCTCATTGCCCAGCCACTGCTAGATGAGTCTGCTGGTACATTGACCCCGACCACTACATTCCCCTTGCACTCTACACAGCCTGAATCTGACACTGCTGAAAGTCACGTTCCCCTTCCCGCATACTATACCACCTTACACGGGGACAAACAGGAAGGTGCAGATGAAAGTGCAGGTTCCTTCATCAGGTGGGGGGGCATACTCGTTGGCAACGTCACTGGCACAGGGCCCCTCATAGTACGCAAAAGTGTCTCTGGCAGTGGGAGGCGCCACCCGCCGTCAAACACACCCGCCGTACTATGAGGGGCTCTGTGCCAGTGCCAACGAGTGGGCCCTCCCTGCTTGCTCAGGATCACAGCACTTGCAAAGTTGAAATACTTACCTCTACCTGCTCCACCGCCGTGACGTATTCCGCATTTCCTGGGCCCACGAAAATCTTGAGCCAGCCCTACCCCCCATAATTTTAGCCAAATGACCCCCAGTTTTCAATGCCTAACTATTATTATAAAGTAAATTAAGATTGACATACTTAAGTAATAAGAATTAATGTTTTTGACATTAAAATGGGCACTATAGGTGTTTTCCTCTCCTCCACTCACTGCCAACTTTGATTCTCCATTGACTTGCATTGGGTTTCGTGTTTCAGTCGACCCCCAACTTTTCAAAATAATTGGCCGATTTCACCCGACCCGACTTTTGACAAAGTCGGGTTTCGTGAAACCCGACTCGATCCGAAAAAAGTAAAAGTCGCTCAACTCTAATCTCGAGTCCTACGTTTGGGCCATGCCTCAAGACTGGCAGGCCATCTCGGGTACAAGAAAACGCTTGCTTTCATCTCACGTCATTATTGGTGGCCATCCGTTCTTTCGGATGTTCGAGGTTTTGTCACTTCATGTCTGTCTTGTGCTAGGTACAAGGTTCCCAGATATCTGCTCTCCGGTCTCCTACATCCTCTTCCAGTTCCTTCAGTCCAGTGGCAACATATTGCTATGGACTTTATTACTGATCTGCCTCAGTCCTTTGGTCATACAGTCATTTTTGTTGTTGTGGATCGATTCTCCAAGATGGCTCATTTCATCCCTTTGCCAGGTTTGCCCTCCGCTCCTGAATTGGCGAGAATCTTCATTTCTCATGTCTTCCGGATTCATGGCTTTCCGTTGCACATAGTCTCAGATAGAGGAGTTCAGTTCACTTCTCATTTCTGGGGGCTCTATGTAAATTAATGAATGTTACCCTGGATTTTTCTACAGCTTATCATCCACAGACTAACGGACAAGCAGAGCGCATAAACCAAGTACTGATGACTTATCTTCGTCATTTTTCCAATGCTCATCAAGATAACTGGTCTGATTTGCTTCCGTGGGCTGAGTTCGCTTACTATAACCACGTCAATGAGTCTTCTTCCAAATCTCCATTCTTCATCGTTTATGGGCAACATCCTGGTATCCCTCTGCTGGTACCTCCTGTCTCGGGTGTGCCAGCGGCTGATCTTCTGTCCGAGGAGTTCTCCAGGGTCTGACAGGAGACCAAAATCGCTCTGGAAGAGGCTTAGGACAGGATTAAGAGACATGCCGATAAAGGACGTCTGGATTCTCCTGTATATCGGTAAGGTGATAAAGTGTGGTTGTCCTCCAGGTTTATTCGTCTTAAGATTCCCTCATATAAATTGGGTCCACGGTACATAGGCCCTTTCGAGGTTGTGTCTCGTATCAATTATGCTGCCTTCAAGCTGAAATTGTCCGCTTCTCTTCGCATACCTAATTCTTTTATCTTCAATCAGTTCCATGTATCTCCTGCTCAAACTCCTTTACCTGGCTCTAATCCTGATGTTTTTGAGGTTAAAGACATTCTTGCCATGAAAAAGTCAAGAGGTAGAACTCTCTTTTTGGTTGATTGGAAGGGTTTTGGTCCCGAGGAGAGGTCTTGGGAGCCCCGTGAGAACATACAAGCTCCTCAGATTTTATCCAGGTTTCTATCTGGTCTTAGAAAAGGGGGGAGTAAGAGGAGGGGTACTGTCACGGCCGCCTCTGCTGCCGGGTCCACCGCCTCTCCAGCTCATACTCACCTGCTCCGGCATGCCCCTCCTGTTCCTCCAACTGCCGGGTCCACCACCGTCTTCTCCGCTTCTTCTCACCCTCGGCGGCGCGCTCCTCCTGCAGGCACTCATCCTCTTCCTGGTTCTCGGCAGGTGCGCATGCGCACTCCTCGCTTCGGCACCTCTCTGCGCATCCCTCTCCTTTCTGAACTACAGGCGCTCCATACCTTACCTTTTCTCTATGATCCTGGGAGGACTCTGACCCAGAAGTCCTTCAGCACGTCTTGTATATAAGGTAATTTCTACCTCTGCTCTTTGCCTGTTGGTCATTTGTCCTCATTTGACCCAGGTCCTCCATACCTTTCTCTGTCCTGTGTCTCCACCATTCTCTGCCAGCCCTGGGCATCCACCATATCCAGTCCATCCTGTGTCTCCGCCATTCCCTGCCAGTCCTGGGTGTCCGCCATATCCAGTCCATCCTGTGTCTCTGCCATTCTTTGGCAGTCCTGGGCGTCCACCACATCCAGTCCGTCCTGTCTCTCCGCCATTCCCTGCCAGTCCTGGGCGTCTGCTTTATCCAGTCTATCCTGTGTTTCCGCCATACCCTGTCTGTCCTGGTCATTCGCCATATACAGTCCACTCTGTGTCACTGTCACTCAGTCCTGTGTCTCCGCCTTAGCCACTTCTGCGTCCTTCCTCTCCTGCTTCCTGTTCCCCTGTATCAGCTTCCGCTGCAAAAGTCTCTCTTGGGCCTGCCCCTAGCGCTTCCTGTATAGGGGGTGGTCCATCTAGTTATCTCACCCTTGGGAGGTTCGTTGTCACGGTACTGTGGGTCCACTCCAGGGGTTCGGAAGTTCTGACAGTGTGCAAATTAGGGGACATGTATTTAGTTAATAAATGATTCGTTTTGAGGAAAAAAATGGCGTGGGCTCCAGCGCAATTTTCCAAACCAGAGAGGGAAAGCCAGCGACTGGGGGCAGATGTCTATAGCCTGTGAAGGGGGTAATACCCATGGAGATGTACAGAGATGTACAGATCATAGCTGTACAGTATATTTAATCTTTACTGGCTATAAAATAGGGGGAACCCAAAAATGCCAGTTCATTTTCTTTTAATTAGAATCACCTGGAAAACTAATTATCACATGTGTTTAAATTGATTTCAGTGAACCATTGAGCCCTGAGACACAATACCATCCATGAGTTTATTTGAAAAACAATTAAATCTTTATGACACTTAAATCGAATTTGCATAACAATTTGGAACACGGTGTATATGTGAGTGTCACTGACTGTTATGTTTGCTAATGACAGGTGTTATGAAGGCAATCCAGAAACACAGTGTGCTTAGCGATCAGAGCGCACACAGTGATCTGACAAATACCCAAAAATACAAGAACGAGCTCTGAGACGTGGAAACTCTGTAGACTGCACACCTGATCCTATCCTAAACACAACTAAAAGCGGCTGTGGATTGCGCCTAACAACTACCTAGGCAACTCGGCACAGCCTAAGAAACTAGCTAGCCTGAAGATAGAAAAATAGGCCTGACTTGCCCCAGAGAAATTCCCCAAAGGAAAAGGCAGCCCCCCACATATAATGACTGTGAGTAAGATGAAAAGACAAAACGTAGGGATGAAATAGATTCAGCAAAGTGGGGCCCGATATTCTAGGACAGAGCGAGGACAGTAAAGCGAACTTTGCAGTCTACAAAAAATCCTAAAGCAAAACCACGCAAAGGGGGCAAAAAAAAACCACCGTGCCGAACTAACGGCACGGCGGTACACCCTTTGCGTCTCAGAGCTTCCAGCAAAACAAAAGACAAGCTGGACAGAAAAAAAGCAACAAAAAAGCAAAAAGCACTTAGCTATACAGAGCAGCAGGTCACAGGAACAATCAGGAGAAGCTCAGATCCAACACTGAAACATTGACAAGGAGCAAGGATAGCAGCATCAGGCGGAGTTAAGTAATGAAGCAGTTAACGAGCTCACCAGAACACCTGAGGGAGGAAGCTCAGAAGCTGCAGTACCACTTGTGACCACAGGAGTGAATTCAGCCACAGAATTCACAACAACTGACATATATATATGTGTTCTATGTGAATATGTCTATTCTATCTTTTCTATTATAACCCGTCAGTGTGATTTTACAGTAGCCGCATATGAATTGCTGGCTTTTCAAAGGACACTTGTTCGTAAAAATTGGACAGCACTCACATAGGGCGCATGGTGTGCGATTTTTTTTCTCACATCCATTGACTTGCATTGGTCTCGGCTAATATATGCAGCAAATCGCAGCAAATCGCAGCATGCTGCGATTTCACACGCACGTATAATATGGCCGAGAAAGAAAACGTAGATGGGAGCCGCCCCATAGATTAACAGCAATCCGAGTGCTATGCAATTTTACAGTATATTTCATAGCACTCGTCCGTGTTCCTTGCTAGTGTGATTCCGGCCTTAGGCAGGAGCTCAATGCTTCAGCTTACTGGATAAAACACTGTAACCTTCTTGGCAGTGCAATGCAGAGTGGCATTTTGAGTTATCGTGTGGGAGGGGGGGGGGTCTAAGCACCCATAAACCACCAATCTTCTACACATATTAGATATAGGTATGACTTTTATGATAGGTACTCTCACCTGTCATTTTTGTTTGACAAGTCTCCAGAATGTTCCTAATGTAAAGACTATGAGTTCTTGTCTTTTCATCTTATGCACATTTGTTCCATCCAATCAAGTGACCATGGATGGCCGGACATAGCCTTTCTAGTGGATATTAGCTAATTATTGAGGGTTGACAATGAAGTCTCCATGCATTTATCGTAGCTGCTTGCCCAGAAAATTTGTGCTAATAAGAAATTAAAGCAATCCCTGTGTTTAGTCTGATATTGTGGTTATGCAGATTGAACGTGAGGAAGCAGATGCTAGAGAGGATGCGGGGTTTGTTGTTTAGTCCATAACCTTGGTGATACATGGGTCTGCATAGAAGCGGCATACACAAAACATCAAAACATTTATTTAAGGCTTATTACTATATTATATACATTTCCTATAAAAATATAATTGTTATTATAGGATAAACACGTTGCTATACTCATATCCCAGACAAAGCAGCATCTTACAGGTCTGCAAATGCTATTAATGACAATGGATCAGCATTCTATATACTCCACTGAATGTACAGTGGTAGCTGACTGTAAAGCAGCTGTATTGCACATCTGGTCTTCAGTGATTATGCTGATGTTGAGATGAACTTCAATATTCATTCTGCTGTGCTTCACTAACCTAGCCCATGAGACATAAAACAGCTTAGCACAATAATCAGTGTGTGAACTCTCTCCTGACATGCACAGGATTATTGAGGAATATGAAGCATGCTTTACTTTCTATTATACTCATTTCATTTTTCTGGCTGCAGAACATTGTGTAATAGACTCCTAAGAAAATCTTCCAGACGCACATTTTCTCCTGGGCAAATATCATTACTGCACCTCATTACAGGAAACCAGACAAAAGTTTAGATGCTGTGCAGTTTTCTCTTTGTTATTCCCATATTGGAGCTGTAACCATTTTTCAGTGGCTAGATCATAATAATATTGATTTTGATGGTGGACAACTATGTGCTACAATCTTCCTGCATGTTCGCAATTTACTTTCCAACTTGCTCTTCATAGCTTTTACAAGTTTGTATGTAAAATGATATTCTTTTGAGGAAACGACTGTATGATTAAAATACTAGAAAAATGCACTTTATATCTTCCAAAATAACGTGGCCTTAAAATGTTATATTTCACAGCGTTTTTCAGGTATATTTCAACTGTTGGTTCTTGTTTGGAGACTTCTCAGCTGTAAAAATAATTTCTGGTTCGCAAGTACCAATGACTCATCCTCTATATCTCTAATCTGAAACCTGGAAAGGTGGCTTTTAAATTTTTTTAATATTAATATTGTTGTAAGTCCCCAAAAATAATGGAAGCAACAGAGAAGATTCTCATAAAGCAAATAGATGAAGCAGCAAATAAAGGAGAAGTCATTATTATGGGGGACTTCAACTACCCTGAAATAGATTGGGGAACAGAAACCTGCTGTTCCAGCAAAGGTAATCGGTTTTTGACAACTATGAGAGACAATTACCTTTCACAACTGGTTCAGACCCAACAAGAAGGGGGGCACTGCTAGACCTAATATTAACCAACAGGCCAGACCGCATATCAAATATAAGGGATGTGGGTCACTTGGGGAATAGTGATCACAAAATAATAAGTTTTCATGTATCCTTTAAAAAGATGTGTAATAGAGGGGTTACAAGGACACTAAACTTCAGGAGGGCAAATTTCCAACGGATGAGAGAGGATCTTGGTGCAATTAAATGGGACGATATCCTGAGACACAAAAATACACAAAGAAAATGGGAGACATTTATTAGCATCCTGGATAGGACCTGTGCACAGTATATACCGTATGGGAATAAACATACTAGAAATAGGAGGAAACCAATATGGCTAAATAGAGCTGTAAGGGGCGCAATAAGTGACAAAAAGAAAGCATTTAGAGAATTAAAGGAAGTAGGTAGTGATGAGGCATTAAATAAATACAGAAAATTAAATAAAGTCTGTAAAATGAAAATCAAGGCAGCAAACATTGAGACAGGGAGACTCATTGCCAGAGAGAGTAAAAATAATCCCAAAATATTTTTTAACTACATAAATAGTAATAAACTAAAAATGATAGTGTTGGCCCCCTTAAAAATAGTCTGGGTGAAATGCTGGATGAGGATGAGGAAAAAGCCAATATGCTAAATGATTTTTTTTTCATCAGTATTTACACAAGAAAATTCCATGGCAGACGATATGATCAGTGATAAAAAAAATTCCCCATTAAATGTCACCTGCTTAACCAAGCAGGAAGTATGGCGGCGTCTAAAAATCACTAAAATTGACAAATCTCCGGGCCCGGATGGGATACACCCTCGATAACTGCAGGAATTAAGTACAGTCATTGATAGACGATTATTTTTAATCTTTAAAGACTCCATAATAACAGGGTCTGTACCACAGGACTGGCGTATAGCAAATGTGGTGCCATTATTCAAAAAGGGGACAAAAACTGAACTCGGAAATTATAGGCCAGTAAGATTAACCTCTACTGTGGGTAAATCCTGGAGGGCATTCTAAGGGATGCTATACTGGAGTATCTGAAGAGGAAAAACCTCATGACCCAATATCAGCATGGGTTTACTAGGGACCGTTCATGTCAGACTAATCTGATCAGCTTCTATGAAGAGGTAAGTTCCGGACTGGACCAAGGGAACCCAGTGGACGTAGTGTATATGGACTTTTCAAAAGCTTTTCATACGATGCCATACAAAAGGATGATACATCAAATGAGAACAATGGGGATAGGGGAAAATATGTGTAGGTGGGTTAAGATCTGGCTCAGGGATAGGAAACAAAGGGTGTTAATTAATGAAACACACTCGGACTGGGTCACAGTTGGCAGTAGGGTTCCACAGGGGTCAGTATTGGACCCACTTCTTTATAACATATTTATTAATGACCTAGTAGGGGGCATGCAGAGTAGAATTTCAATATTTGCAGATGACACTAAACTCTGCAGGGTAATCAATACAGAGGAGGACAATTTTATATTACAGGAGGATTTATGTAAACTAGAAGCTTGGGCTGATAAATGGCAAATGAGCTTTAATGGGGATAAATGTAAGGTTGTGCACTTGGGTAGAGCAAATAAGATGTATAACTATGTGCTTAATTCTAAAACTCTGGGCAAAATGTCAATGAAAAAGACCTGGGTGTATGGGTGGACAACAAACTCACATTTAGTGGCCAGTGTCAGGCAGCTGCTACAAAGGCAAATAAAATAATGGGATGCATTAAAAGAGGCATAGATGTTCATGAGGAGAACATAATTTTACCTCTATACAAGTCACTAGTTCGACCACACTTAGAATACTGTGTACAGTTCTGTTCTCTGGTGTATAAGAAAGACATAGCTGAACTAGAGCGGGTGCAAAGAAGAGCGACCAAGGTTATTAGAGGACTGGGGGGTCTGCAATACCAAGATAGGTTATTACACTTGGAGCTATTTAGTTTGGAAAAACGAAGACTAAGGGATGATCTTATTTTAATGTAGAAATATATGAGGGGGCAGTACAGAGATCTTTCTAATGACCTTTTTACTCGTAGACCTGAGACAGGAACAAGGGGGCATCCTCTACGTCTGGAGGAAAGAAGGTTTAAGCATAATCACAGACACAGATTCTTTACTGTAAGAGCAGTGAGACTATGGAACTCTCTGCCGTATAATGTTGTAATGAGTGATTCATTACTAAAATTTAAGAGGTGTCTGGATGCCTTTTTTGAAAAGTATAATGTTACAGGTTATATACACTAGTTTCCTTGATATTGTGTTGATCCAGGGAACTAGTCTGATTGTCATATGTGGAGTCGGGAAGGAATTTTTTTCCCAATGTGAAGCTTACTGTTTGTCACATGGGTTTTTTTTTGCCTTCCTCTGGAGCAACATGTTAGGGCATGTTAGGTTAGGCTATCAGTGAAACTAAATGGACTTAAAGTCTTCCTTCAACCTTAATCACTATGTTATCCCACAACGGTAGTCTGCAAGTTAATGACCGGGCCAATTTTTACAACTCTGACCACTGTCTCTTTCTGAGGTAAAAATCTTTGGAACGCTTCCATCGATCCCAGTGATCCTGACAATGTTTTCTCTTGACATATTGTACTTCATTGAGGTAGTAGAACACGGCACTCATACACTGAAGGAGGGGAGGTGTTCAAGTAGGGTATCCACCCCCTTATATCCAGAATTAGAAAAAAACTTGGCACTAGTGTTGAGCGATACCTTCCGATATCGGAAAGTATCGGTATCGGTTTGGATCGGCCGATATTCAAAAAATATCGGATATCGCCGATACCGATACCCGATCCCAATGCAAGTCAATGGGACCAAAATATCGGAATTAAAATAAACCCTTTCTTTCCTTGTAGGTTCATTCTACATGAAGGAAAACAACTAAGAATAATGTAGGATGTATGGGGGAGGTGGCGGAGACATTAAAGGCAATGAGGATTAGTCCAATCAAATAGAATAGCATGTTTTTTTTTTTTTTTTAAAGACGTTCGGATTGAAAAAGATATTGACTATGTAAATTTTTTTCATTTTGTCAGATATTGATGTTTCACTATTCCACGCCCTTCCCCTTCTTTTTTTTCTTTTTTTTTTTTTCTTTTCCCACACTTTCATCTTCATCATCATCAGCATCCTTGACATCAACTTCTTCACCTTATTCATCTTCTTCTTCATCTTCTACCTATTTTTTTTTTTATTACATTCTTCATATTCATTTTCTTCAACTATTATTATTCTTCCTATTCTACATATTCTTTTTATTCCACTGTTATTATTCTTCCTATTCTACTTCTTCATCATATTCTCATTTGTGACAGGCATTCCCGTAGTTGTTATCTATAAAAGTTGGAAGATTACACCTTCCGTTCTGCCAGTCACAAAAGTTACATTTGTCCGCGTTCAGTTTGGCCTGCAGCATCAGGCTTTATCCAGGGGCACCACGAGGAGGAACGGACTCACCCCCATACACTGCTTAGTCTTCTTCTGCATATAATTTAGATAATATCTTTTGCTCTGATATTAAGTCTTATGCTTAATGTTCTTCTGCTCTTTGTTCTGCAGCCTCTTGTTCTTCTGCTTCTCGGTCTTCCATGTTGTCGTCTCCAGGGTCTTCGTCTCCAGTGTCGTCATCTCCGCCGTCGTCGTCTCAGCCGTCGTCGTCTCCGCCGTCGTCGTCGTCGTCATCGGGGTGGTCTTCCGGGTCGTCGTCATCGGGGTGGTCTTCCGGGTTGTCGACGTTAGGGTCTTCAACTTGGAAATGTAGCAGAAGGTACAAGAAGGCTGAGAAAATGCCAAGAACCAGCTGATGGAACTGGAACTCGGATGGCTACCCGAAGGTTCAAGAGCCTATGGAACTACCGAGGACCAGCTGACGTTACTGGAACCCGGTTACTAAGCAGGAGGTACCCGTGCTAAAAAGCACTACCAATGACCGCCTGACGTTGGCGGAACTCGGATACCCAGAAGGAGGCACCTAAGCCAAAGGCTCTGCCCGGAACCAGATGACGTTACTGGAACCAGGATGGGGAGCAGAAGGTACAAGAGCAAAAGACACTGCCGAGAACCAGCTGACGGTACTGGAACCCGGATGGGTAGCCGAATGTCCAAGAGCCAATGGAACTACCAAGGACCAGCTGACGTTACTGGAACCCGGTTACTAAGCAGGAGGTACCCGTGCCTGAAAGCACTACCAAGGACCACCTGACATTGGTGGAACTTGGATACCCAGAAGGAGGCACCTAAGCCAAAGGCTCTGCCCGGAACCAGCTGACGGTACTGGAACCAGGATGGGGAGCAGAAGGTACAAGAGCAAAAGACACTGCCGAGAACCAGCTGACGGTGCTGGAACCAGGTGGTGGACCCGAAGGCCCACAGGAGAGGAGAGAACAGCTAGGCCGCGAGGCAGCCGCAGTTACCGAACCCCAACAGTCCTACAGGGGGAGCTGGGCCTACTGGCACTACAGAACCAGCCTTGACTACCAGTTCACGCAGCCCACATAGGAAGCTCCTAAACTGGAGGCACCCTGGAGTTGGCTAACTCGACCGCCCCACGACGGGGCAAGCATAGGCGTCTCAGTGAAGTTGACACAACCCGGAAACAGCTGACGGTGCTGAAACCAGGCTTGGCACGAGGGAGTACCTGTGACAAGAACACTGCCGAGAACCAGCTGGCGGTGCTGGAACCCGGATGCGTTGCCCCAGTGTGCAAGAGCCAATGGCACGACCGAGGACCAGCTGACGGTGCTGGAACCCGGTTACTAAGCTGTAGGTGCCCGCGCTTAAAAGCACTACCAAGGACCGCCTGGCGTTGGCGGAACTCGGATACCCAGGAGGAGGCACCTAAGCCAAAGGCTCGGCCCGGAACCAGCTGACGGTGCTGGAACCAGGTGGTGGACCCCAAGGCCCACAGGAGAGGAGAGAACAGCTAGGCCGCGAGGCAGCCGCAGTTACCGAACCCCAACAGTCCTACAGGGGGAGCTGGGCCTACTGGCACTACAGAACCAGCCTTGACTACCAGTTCACGCAGCCCACATAGGAAGCTCCTAAACTGGAGGCACCCTGGAGTTGGCTAACTCAACCGCCCCACGACGGGGCAAGCATAGGCGTCTCAGTGAAGTTGACACAACCCGGAAACAGCTGACGGTGCTGAAACCAGGCTTGGCACGAGGGAGTACCTGTGACAAGAACACTGCCGAGAACCAGCTGACGGTGCTGGAACCAGGTGGTGGACCCGAAGGCCCACAGGAGAGGAGAGAACAGCTAGGCCGCGAGGCAGCCGCAGTTACCGAACCCCAACAGTCCTACAGGGGGAGCTGGGCCTACTGGCACTACAGAACCAGCCTTGACTACCAGTTCACGCAGCCCACATAGGAAGCTCCTAAACTGGAGGCACCCTGGAGTTGGCTAACTCGACCGCCCCACGACGGGGCAAGCATAGGCGTCTCAGTGAAGTTGACACAACCCGGAAACAGCTGACGGTGCTGAAACCAGGCTTGGCACGAGGGAGTACCTGTGACAAGAACACTGCCGAGAACCAGCTGGCGGTGCTGGAACCCGGATGCGTTGCCCCAGTGTGCAAGAGCCAATGGCACGACCGAGGACCAGCTGACGGTGCTGGAACCCGGTTACTAAGCTGTAGGTGCCCGCGCTTAAAAGCACTACCAAGGACCGCCTGGCGTTGGCGGAACTCGGATACCCAGGAGGAGGCACCTAAGCCAAAGGCTCGGCCCGGAACCAGCTGACGGTGCTGGAACCAGGTGGTGGACCCGAAGGCCCACAGGAGAGGAGAGAACAGCTAGGCCGCGAGGCAGCCGCAGTTACCGAACCCCAACAGTCCTACAGGGGGAGCTGGGCCTACTGGCACTACAGAACCAGCCTTGACTACCAGTTCACGCAGCCCACATAGGAAGCTCCTAAACTGGAGGCACCCTGGAGTTGGCTAACTCGACCGCCCCACGACGGGGCAAGCATAGGCGTCTCAGTGAAGTTGACACAACCCGGAAACAGCTGACGGTGCTGAAACCAGGCTTGGCACGAGGGAGTACCTGTGACAAGAACACTGCCGAGAACCAGCTGGCGGTGCTGGAACCCGGATGCGTTGCCCCAGTGTGCAAGAGCCAATGGCACGACCGAGGACCAGCTGACGGTGCTGGAACCCGGTTACTAAGCTGTAGGTGCCCGCGCTTAAAAGCACTACCAAGGACCGCCTGGCGTTGGCGGAACTCGGATACCCAGGAGGAGGCACCTAAGCCAAAGGCTCGGCCCGGAACCAGCTGACGGTGCTGGAACCAGGTGGTGGACCCCAAGGCCCACAGGAGAGGAGAGAACAGCTAGGCCGCGAGGCAGCCGCAGTTACCGAACCCCAACAGTCCTACAGGGGGAGCTGGGCCTACTGGCACTACAGAACCAGCCTTGACTACCAGTTCACGCAGCCCACATAGGAAGCTCCTAAACTGGAGGCACCCTGGAGTTGGCTAACTCAACCGCCCCACGACGGGGCAAGCATAGGCGTCTCAGTGAAGTTGACACAACCCGGAAACAGCTGACGGTGCTGAAACCAGGCTTGGCACGAGGGAGTACCTGTGACAAGAACACTGCCGAGAACCAGCTGGCGGTGCTGGAACCCGGATGCGTTGCCCCAGTGTGCAAGAGCCAATGGCACGACCGAGGACCAGCTGACGGTGCTGGAACCCGGTTACTAAGCTGTAGGTGCCCGCGCTTAAAAGCACTACCAAGGACCGCCTGGCGTTGGCGGAACTCGGATACCCAGGAGGAGGCACCTAAGCCAAAGGCTCGGCCCGGAACCAGCTGACGGTGCTGGAACCAGGTGGTGGACCCGAAGGCCCACAGGAGAGGAGAGAACAGCTAGGCCGCGAGGCAGCCGCAGTTACCGAACCCCAACAGTCCTACAGGGGGAGCTGGGCCTACTGGCACTACAGAACCAGCCTTGACTACCAGTTCACGCAGCCCACATAGGAAGCTCCTAAACTGGAGGCACCCTGGAGTTGGCTAACTCGACCGCCCCACGACGGGGCAAGCATAGGCGTCTCAGTGAAGTTGACACAACCCGGAAACAGCTGACGGTGCTGAAACCAGGCTTGGCACGAGGGAGTACCTGTGACAAGAACACTGCCGAGAACCAGCTGGCGGTGCTGGAACCCGGATGCGTTGCCCCAGTGTGCAAGAGCCAATGGCACGACCGAGGACCAGCTGACGGTGCTGGAACCCGGTTACTAAGCTGTAGGTGCCCGCGCTTAAAAGCACTACCAAGGACCGCCTGGCGTTGGCGGAACTCGGATACCCAGGAGGAGGCACCTAAGCCAAAGGCTCGGCCCGGAACCAGCTGACGGTGCTGGAACCAGGTGGTGGACCCCAAGGCCCACAGGAGAGGAGAGAACAGCTAGGCCGCGAGGCAGCCGCAGTTACCGAACCCCAACAGTCCTACAGGGGGAGCTGGGCCTACTGGCACTACAGAACCAGCCTTGACTACCAGTTCACGCAGCCCACATAGGAAGCTCCTAAACTGGAGGCACCCTGGAGTTGGCTAACTCAACCGCCCCACGACGGGGCAAGCATAGGCGTCTCAGTGAAGTTGACACAACCCGGAAACAGCTGACGGTGCTGAAACCAGGCTTGGCACGAGGGAGTACCTGTGACAAGAACACTGCCGAGAACCAGCTGGCGGTGCTGGAACCCGGATGCGTTGCCCCAGTGTGCAAGAGCCAATGGCACGACCGAGGACCAGCTGACGGTGCTGGAACCCAGTTACTAAGCTGTAGGTGCCCGCGCTTAAAAGCACTACCAAGGACCGCCTGGCGTTGGCGGAACTCGGATACCCAGGAGGAGGCACCTAAGCCAAAGGCTCGGCCCGGAACCAGCTGACGGTGCTGGAACCAGGTGGTGGACCCGAAGGCCCACAGGAGAGGAGAGAACAGCTAGGCCGCGAGGCAGCCGCAGTTACCGAACCCCAACAGTCCTACAGGGGGAGCTGGGCCTACTGGCACTACAGAACCAGCCTTGACTACCAGTTCACGCAGCCCACATAGGAAGCTCCTAAACTGGAGGCACCCTGGAGTTGGCTAACTCGACCGCCCCACGACGGGGCAAGCATAGGCGTCTCAGTGAAGTTGACACAACCCGGAAACAGCTGACGGTGCTGAAACCAGGCTTGGCACGAGGGAGTACCTGTGACAAGAACACTGCCGAGAACCAGCTGGCGGTGCTGGAACCCGGATGCGTTGCCCCAGTGTGCAAGAGCCAATGGCACGACCGAGGACCAGCTGACGGTGCTGGAACCCGGTTACTAAGCTGTAGGTGCCCGCGCTTAAAAGCACTACCAAGGACCGCCTGGCGTTGGCGGAACTCGGATACCCAGGAGGAGGCACCTAAGCCAAAGGCTCGGCCCGGAACCAGCTGACGGTGCTGGAACCAGGTGGTGGACCCCAAGGCCCACAGGAGAGGAGAGAACAGCTAGGCCGCGAGGCAGCCGCAGTTACCGAACCCCAACAGTCCTACAGGGGGAGCTGGGCCTACTGGCACTACAGAACCAGCCTTGACTACCAGTTCACGCAGCCCACATAGGAAGCTCCTAAACTGGAGGCACCCTGGAGTTGGCTAACTCGACCGCCCCACGACGGGGCAAGCATAGGCGTCTCAGTGAAGTTGACACAACCCGGAAACAGCTGACGGTGCTGAAACCAGGCTTGGCACGAGGGAGTACCTGTGACAAGAACACTGCCGAGAACCAGCTGGCGGTGCTGGAACCCGGATGCGTTGCCCCAGTGTGCAAGAGCCAATGGCACGACCGAGGACCAGCTGACGGTGCTGGAACCCGGTTACTAAGCTGTAGGTGCCCGCGCTTAAAAGCACTACCAAGGACCGCCTGGCGTTGGCGGAACTCGGATACCCAGGAGGAGGCACCTAAGCCAAAGGCTCGGCCCGGAACCAGCTGACGGTGCTGGAACCAGGTGGTGGACCCCAAGGCCCACAGGAGAGGAGAGAACAGCTAGGCCGCGAGGCAGCCGCAGTTACCGAACCCCAACAGTCCTACAGGGGGAGCTGGGCCTACTGGCACTACAGAACCAGCCTTGACTACCAGTTCACGCAGCCCACATAGGAAGCTCCTAAACTGGAGGCACCCTGGAGTTGGCTAACTCGACCGCCCCACGACGGGGCAAGCATAGGCGTCTCAGTGAAGTTGACACAACCCGGAAACAGCTGACGGTGCTGAAACCAGGCTTGGCACGAGGGAGTACCTGTGACAAGAACACTGCCGAGAACCAGCTGGCGGTGCTGGAACCCGGATGCGTTGCCCCAGTGTGCAAGAGCCAATGGCACGACCGAGGACCAGCTGACGGTGCTGGAACCCGGTTACTAAGCTGTAGGTGCCCGCGCTTAAAAGCACTACCAAGGACCGCCTGGCGTTGGCGGAACTCGGATACCCAGGAGGAGGCACCTAAGCCAAAGGCTCGGCCCGGAACCAGCTGACGGTGCTGGAACCAGGTGGTGGACCCCAAGGCCCACAGGAGAGGAGAGAACAGCTAGGCCGCGAGGCAGCCGCAGTTACCGAACCCCAACAGTCCTACAGGGGGAGCTGGGCCTACTGGCACTACAGAACCAGCCTTGACTACCAGTTCACGCAGCCCACATAGGAAGCTCCTAAACTGGAGGCACCCTGGAGTTGGCTAACTCGACCGCCCCACGACGGGGCAAGCATAGGCGTCTCAGTGAAGTTGACACAACCCGGAAACAGCTGACGGTGCTGAAACCAGGCTTGGCACGAGGGAGTACCTGTGACAAGAACACTGCCGAGAACCAGCTGGCGGTGCTGGAACCCGGATGCGTTGCCCCAGTGTGCAAGAGCCAATGGCACGACCGAGGACCAGCTGACGGTGCTGGAACCCGGTTACTAAGCTGTAGGTGCCCGCGCTTAAAAGCACTACCAAGGACCGCCTGGCGTTGGCGGAACTCGGATACCCAGGAGGAGGCACCTAAGCCAAAGGCTCGGCCCGGAACCAGCTGACGGTGCTGGAACCAGGTGGTGGACCCCAAGGCCCACAGGAGAGGAGAGAACAGCTAGGCCGCGAGGCAGCCGCAGTTACCGAACCCCAACAGTCCTACAGGGGGAGCTGGGCCTACTGGCACTACAGAACCAGCCTTGACTACCAGTTCACGCAGCCCACATAGGAAGCTCCTAAACTGGAGGCACCCTGGAGTTGGCTAACTCGACCGCCCCACGACGGGGCAAGCATAGGCGTCTCAGTGAAGTTGACACAACCCGGAAACAGCTGACGGTGCTGAAACCAGGCTTGGCACGAGGGAGTACCTGTGACAAGAACACTGCCGAGAACCAGCTGGCGGTGCTGGAACCCGGATGCGTTGCCCCAGTGTGCAAGAGCCAATGGCACGACCGAGGACCAGCTGACGGTGCTGGAACCCGGTTACTAAGCTGTAGGTGCCCGCGCTTAAAAGCACTACCAAGGACCGCCTGGCGTTGGCGGAACTCGGATACCCAGGAGGAGGCACCTAAGCCAAAGGCTCGGCCCGGAACCAGCTGACGGTGCTGGAACCAGGTGGTGGACCCCAAGGCCCACAGGAGAGGAGAGAACAGCTAGGCCGCGAGGCAGCCGCAGTTACCGAACCCCAACAGTCCTACAGGGGGAGCTGGGCCTACTGGCACTACAGAACCAGCCTTGACTACCAGTTCACGCAGCCCACATAGGAAGCTCCTAAACTGGAGGCACCCTGGAGTTGGCTAACTCGACCGCCCCACGACGGGGCAAGCATAGGCGTCTCAGTGAAGTTGACACAACCCGGAAACAGCTGACGGTGCTGAAACCAGGCTTGGCACGAGGGAGTACCTGTGACAAGAACACTGCCGAGAACCAGCTGGCGGTGCTGGAACCCGGATGCGTTGCCCCAGTGTGCAAGAGCCAATGGCACGACCGAGGACCAGCTGACGGTGCTGGAACCCGGTTACTAAGCTGTAGGTGCCCGCGCTTAAAAGCACTACCAAGGACCGCCTGGCGTTGGCGGAACTCGGATACCCAGGAGGAGGCACCTAAGCCAAAGGCTCGGCCCGGAACCAGCTGACGGTGCTGGAACCAGGTGGTGGACCCGAAGGCCCACAGGAGAGGAGAGAACAGCTAGGCCGCGAGGCAGCCGCAGTTACCGAACCCCAACAGTCCTACAGGGGGAGCTGGGCCTACTGGCACTACAGAACCAGCCTTGACTACCAGTTCACGCAGCCCACATAGGAAGCTCCTAAACTGGAGGCACCCTGGAGTTGGCTAACTCGACCGCCCCACGACGGGGCAAGCATAGGCGTCTCAGTGAAGTTGACACAACCCGGAAACAGCTGACGGTGCTGAAACCAGGCTTGGCACGAGGGAGTACCTGTGACAAGAACACTGCCGAGAACCAGCTGGCGGTGCTGGAACCCGGATGCGTTGCCTTGCCTATTAAAGATTGTCTTCCTAGAGCCCCAACTAGCGGTGTTGGAGCAAAGGGTAAGCAGGGGGAGATGAGTGTAGGCCGAAGCCTGCACTGGAGGCAGCTTTGTGTCTGCGTTGCGTTTGCAGGACACTTTGCCGGCTACACACTGGGGGAACAGCTGGCGTTGCTGAACCCCACTAACACAATGGCGTGTGTTTTTATCTGTGCAGCTAGCACTTGCGGGCAAAAACTAGCGATGTTAGAGCCCGTGTTGAAGCAGGAGGAGGAGGAGAGGAGCAGAGTGTAGGCCGAAGCCTAGTTGAACCAATTTCAAAGGAAACCTTTAACCCCCCCCTCAGGTGTTACAAAGTACAAGAGACACACCTTGTGCAGTATTAATGCTGCACAAGTGAAAGGTTGCTCTATTAATTTGTCTACTTGCACACGCTGAATGAAAGACATACACAATTTACCCCATTCTACAGTCAAACTGTAGTGGATGCGTGACTTGGTTTTTTGATGAGACGCAGCACAGGTGTCCAAAATAACGCCTTGGTGCTTGGCGCAGCTTCCTGAGCGTTGTTATTTGCTGTACAGGAGTCTGCGCTCTTGTGTTATCCCTTGGCAATGCCCTGTTAGCGCTGCCCATCTTATGACATCATTTCATGTTGGCCGGTGCGGTTAACGATGGCCATAAATCCCAGACCCACAGTGTCTTTTCATAAAGCCACACTGCGGTGCTGGGATTCGTGGCCTTGAGCAGTAAATATTTTGGCCGCTCACACACGTCCTTACACCTGCTTCAGACTGGGCGGCCTCTGCTGATCCCTTCTCGCATGCCGCGGCCATGAGGCTGCACAGTCTGAAGAAGGCGGAAGGAGATGAGTTAAGACAGGCGAAGATATGCACTGCTCGTGCCCATCAATCACACCCTCGCAGTCAAAATAATTAAGACAACGAGGAGCATTTTATTCAGGCAGGGCGGACGAACAGGCGCAAGTAGCCAACCAATGATGTCAGAAGACGGGAAGCGCTACCAAGGGGGGTGCTGCGTATCATTAGAAAGGAAAGTCACACCTCAGGGACAGTGGAATGGTCTCAAAGAGACACATTTTGTACGTGTTGAGTTCCACGTGGGCAAGGAGAAAACATCAGCCACCTTGTACAAATGCAGCAGTACTGCTGTACAAGGTGGCTGTTATACATAGAAACACCTGGGGGTGGGGGCCAGGCTCCCTTCAATTTCAGTTCATGTGCCTGCGTGGCGTTTGCAGGTCACGTTGCAAGCTGCACAGCAGGGGAACAGCTGGCGGTGCTGAACCCCACTTACACATTGGCTGGTGTTTTTCTCTGTGCAGCTAGCATTTCTGGGCAAAAACTAGCGGTGTTTGAGCCCAAGGTCAGCAGGAGGAGGAGGAGAGGAGCAAAGTGTAGGCCGAAGCCTGCACTGGTGGCAGCTTTTGGTCGGTTGTGCCAGCGTGGCTTGTGCTGGACACGATGCCGGCTACACAGCGGGGGAACAGCTGGCGGTGCTGAACCCCACTAACACATTGGCTGGTGTTTTTCTCTGTTCAGCTAGCATTTCCGGGCAAAAACTAGCGTTGTTAGAGCCCAGGGTCAGCAGGAGGAGTAGAGGAGCAGAGTGTAGGCCGAAGCCTAGTTGAACCAATTTCAAAGGTTACCTTTAACCCCCCCCTCAGGTGTTGCAAGGTACAAGAGCCACACCTTGAACAGCATTAATGATGCACAAGTCAAAGGTTGCTCTATTTAATTTTGCTCCTTGCACACGCTGAATTAAACACGTACACTATTTAGCCCATTATACTGTCAAACAGTAGTGGAGGCGTGACTACTAGTCTTTTTAAGGAGACGCAGCACAGGTGTACAAATTTACACCTAGGTGATGTGCGCAGATTCCTTACCGTTGTTATTTGCAGTACAGGAAACTGCGCTCTTGTGTTATCCCTTGGCAATACCCTGTTAGTGCAGGCCGTCTCATGACCTCATTTCATGTTGGCCGGTGCGGTTAACGATGGCCATAAATCCCAGACCCACAGTGGCTTTTCCTAAAGTCACACTGCGGTGCTGGGATTCGTGGCCTTGTGCAGTAAATATGTTCGCCGCTCACACATGTCCTTACACCTGCTTCAGACTGGGCGGCCTCAGCTGATCCCTTATCGCATGCCGCGGCCATGAGGCCGCACAGTCAGAAGAAGGCGGAAGGAGGGGAGTGAAAACAGGGGAACATATGCACTGCTCGTGCCCATCAATCACACCCTCGCAGTCAAAATATATGAGACAACGGGGGGCGTTGTGTCGGGCAGGGGGGACGCACAGGCACAGCCAGCCAACCAATGATGTCAGGAGACGGGCAGCGCTAACAATGGGGGTGCTGCGTGTCATTACAAAGGAAAGTCACACCTCAGGGACATTGTAATGGTCTGTAATGAGACACATTTTGTACTTGTTGAGTTCCACGTGTGCAAGGAGAAAAAGTCAGCCACCTTGTACAAATGCAGCAGTACTGCTGTACAAGGTGGCTGTTATACATAGAAACACCTGGGGGGGTGGGGGGCAGGCTCCCTTCAATTTCAGTTCATGTTCCTGCGTGGCGTTTGCAGGAAACGTTGCAAGCTACACAGCAGGGGAACAGCTGGCGGTGCTGAACCCCACTAACACATTGGCTGGTGTTTTTCTCTGTGCAGCTAGCATTTCCGGGCAAAAACTAGCGGTGTTTGAGCCCAGGGTCAGCAGGAGGAGGAGAGGAGCAAAGTGTAGGCCGAAGCCTGCACTGGTGGCAGCTTTTGTTCTGTTGTGCCAGCGTGGCTTGTGCTGGACACGTTGCCGACTACACAGCAGGGGAACAGCTGGCGGTGCTGAACCCTACTAACACATTGGCTGGTGTTTTTCTCTGTGCAGCTAGCATTTCCGGGCAAAAACTAGCGGTGTTTGAGCCCAGGGTCAGCAGGAGGAGTAGAGGAGCAGAGTGTTGGCCAAAGCCTAGTTGAACCAATTTCAAAGGTTACCTTTAACCCCCCCCTCAGGTGTTGCAAGGTACAAGAGCCACACCTTGAACAGCATTATTGATGCACAAGTCAAAGGTTGCTCTATTTAATTTTGCTCCTTGCACACGCTGAATTAAACACGTACACTATTTAGCCCATTATACTGTCAAACAGTAGTGGAGGCGTGACTACTAGTCTTTTTAAGGAGACGCAGCACAGGTGTACAAATTTACACCTAGGTGCTGTGCGCAGATTCCTTACCGTTGTTATTTGCAGTACAGGAAACTGCGCTCTTGTGTTATCCCTTGGCAATACCCTGTTAGTGCAGGCCGTCTCATGACCTCATTTCATGTTGGCCGGTGCGGTTAACGATGGCCATAAATCCCAGACCCACAGTGGCTTTTCCTAAAGTCACACTGCGGTGCTGGGATTCGTGGCCTTGTGCAGTAAATATGTTCGCCGCTCACACATGTCCTTACACCTGCTTCAGACTGGGCGGCCTCAGCTGATCCCTTATCGCATGCCGCGGCCATGAGGCCGCACAGTCAGAAGAAGGCGGAAGGAGGGGAGTGAAAACAGGGGAACATATGCACTGCTCGTGCCCATCAATCACACCCTCGCAGTCAAAATATATGAGACAACGGGGGGCGTTGTGTCGGGCAGGGGGGACGCACAGGCACAGCCAGCCAACCAATGATGTCAGGAGACGGGCAGCGCTAACAATGGGGGTGCTGCGTGTCATTAAAAAGGAAAGTCACACCTCAGGGACATTGTAATGGTCTGTAATGAGACACATTTTGTACTTGTTGAGTTCCACGTGTGCAAGGAGAAAAAGTCAGCCACCTTGTACAAATGCAGCAGTACTGCTGTACAAGGTGGCTGTTATACATAGAAACACCTGGGGGGGTGGGGGGCAGGCTCCCTTCAATTTCAGTTCATGTGCCTGCGTGGCGTTTGCAGGTCACGTTGCAAGCTACACAGCAGGGGAACAGCTGGCGTTGCTGAACCCCACTGACACATTGACTGGTGTTTTTCTCTGTGCAGATTGCATGTCCGGGCAAAAAATAGCGGTGTTAGAGCCCAGGGTCAGCAGGAGGAGGAGGAGAGGAGCAAAGTGTAGGCCGAAGCCTGCACTGGTGGCAGCTTTTGGTCGGTTGTGCCAGCGTGGCTTGTGCTGGACACGATGCCGGCTACACAGCGGGGGAACAGCTGGCGGTGCTGAACCCCACTAACACATTGGCTGGTGTTTTTCTCTGTGCAGCTAGCATGTCCGGGCAGAAACTGGCGTTGTTTGAGCCCAGGGTCAGCAGGAGGAGGAGAGGAGCAAAGTGTAGGCCGAAGCCTGCACTGGTGGCAGCTTTTGTTCTGTTGTGCCAGCGTGGCTTGTGCTGGACACGTTGCCGACTACACAGCAGGGGAACAGCTGGCGGTGCTGAACCCCACTAACACAGTGGCTGGTGTTTTTCTCTGTGCAGCTAGCATTTCCGGGAAAAAACTAGCGGTGGTTGAGCCCAGGGTCAGCAGGAGGAGTAGAGGAGCAGAGTGTAGGCCGAAGCCTAGTTGAACCAATTTCAAAGGTTACCTTTAACCCCCCCCTCAGGTGTTGCAAGGTACAAGAGCCACACCTTGTGCAGCATTAATGCTGCACAAGTAAAAGGTTGCTCTATTTGTTTTGCTCCTTGCACACGCTGACTAAAACACGTACACTATTTAGCCCATTATACTGTCAAACAGTTGTGGAGGCGTGACTTGTCTTTTTAACGAGACGCAGCACAGGTGTCAAAATTTGCACCTAGGTACTGGGCGCAGATTCCTGAGCGTTGTTATTTGCTGTACAGGAGTCTGCGCTATTGTGATCCCTTGGCCATGCGCTGTGAGCGCTTCCTGTCTTCTGACCTCATTTCATGTCGGCCGTTGCGGTTAGCGATGGACATGAATCCCAGACCCACAGTGTGTTTTTAAAAAATCACACTGCGGTGCTGGGATTCGTGCCCTGGTGCACTAAATATGTTTGCCGCTCACACATGTCCTTACACCTGCTTCAGACTGGGCGGCCTCATCTGATCCCTTATCGCCTGCCGCGGCCATGAGGACACCCAGTCTGAAGAAGGCGGAAGGAGATGAGTGAACACAGGCAAACATATGCACTGCACATGCCCATCAATCACACCCTCGCTGTCCAAAAAAATAAGACACCGAGGGCCGTTGTTTCGAGCAGGGGAGATGCACAGGCGCAGCCAGCTAACCAATGATGTCAAAAGACGGGCAGCGCTAACAAGGGTGGTGCTGCGTGTCATTACAAAGGAAAGTCACACCTCAGGGACATTGTAATGGTCTCTAATGAGACACATTTTGTACGTGTTGAGTTCCACGTGGGCAAGGAGAAAAAGTCAGCCACCTTGTACAAATGCAGCAGTACTGCTGTACAAGGTGGCTGATATACATAGAAACACCTGTGGGTGGGGGGCAGGCTCCCTTCAATTTCAGTTCATGTGCCTGCGTGGCGTTTGCAGGTCACGTTGCAAGCTACACAGCAGGGGAACAGCTGGCGTTGCTGAACCCCACTGACACATTGACTGGTGTTTTTCTCTGTGCAGATTGCATGTCCGGGCAAAAACTAGCGGTGTTAGAGCCCAGGGTCAGCAGGAGGAGGAGGAGGGGAGCAAAGTGTAGGCCGAAGCCTGCACTGGTGGCAGCTTTTGGTCGGTTGTGCCAGCGTGGCTTGTGCTGGACACGATGCCGGCTACACAGCGGGGGAACAGCAGGCGGTGCTGAACCGCACTAACACATTGGCTGGTGTTTTTCTCTGTGCAGCTAGCATGTCCGGGCAGAAACTGGCGTTGTTTGAGCCCAGGGTCAGCAGGAGGAGGAGAGGAGCAAAGTGTAGGCCGAAGCCTGCACTGGTGGCAGCTTTTGTTCTGTTGTGCCAGCGTGGCTTGTGCTGGACACGTTGCCGACTACACAGCAGGGGAACAGCTGGCGGTGCTGAACCCCACTAACACATTGGCTGGTGTTTTTCTCTGTGCAGCTAGCATTTCCGGGCAAAAACTAGCGGTGTTTGAGCCCAGGGTCAGCAGGAGGAGTAGAGGAGCAGAGTGTAGGCCGAAGCCTAGTTGAACCAATTTCAAAGGTTACCTTTAACCCCCCCCTCAGGTGTTGCAAGGTACAAGAGCCACACCTTGTGCAGCATTAATGCTGCACAAGTAAAATGTTGCTCTATTTGTTTTGCTCCTTGCACACGCTGACTAAAACACGTACACTATTTAGCCCATTATACTGTCAAACAGTTGTGGAGGCGTGACTTGTCTTTTTAACGAGGCGCAGCACAGGTGTCAAAATTTGCACCTAGGTACTGGGCGCAGATTCCTGAGCGTTGTTATTTGCTGTACAGGAGTCTGCGCTATTGTGATCCCTTGGCCATGCGCTGTGAGCGCTTCCTGTCTTCTGACCTCATTTCATGTCGGCCGTTGCGGTTAGCGATGGACATGAATCCCAGACCCACAGTGTGTTTTCAAAAAATCACACTGCGTGGCTGGGATTCGTGGCCTTGTGCAGTAAATAGGTTTGCCGCTTACACATGTCCTTACACCTGCTCCAGACTGGGCGGCCTCAGCTGATCCCTTATCGCCTACCACGGCCAGGAGGCCGCACAGTCTGAAGAAGGCGGAAGGAGATGAGTTAAGACAGGCGAACATATGCACTGCTCGTGCCCATAAACCACACCCTCGCTGACAAAATAAATATGACAACGAGGGGCGTTGTTTCTAGCAGGGCGGATGCACAGGCGCAGCCAGCTAACCATGATGACAAAAGACGGGAAACGCTACCAAGGGGGGTGCTGCGTATCATTACAAAGGAAAGTCACACCTCAGGGACAGTGGAATGGTCTCAATGAGACACATTTTGTACGTGTTGAGTTCCACGTGGGCAAGGAGAAAAAGTCAGCCACCTTGTACAAATGCAGCAGTACTGCTGTACTAGGTGGCTGTTATACATAGAAACACCTGGGGGGGTGGGGCCAGGTTCCCTTTTAATTTCAGTTCCTGTGCCTGCATGGCGTTTGCAGGTCACGTTGCCGGCTACACAGCAGGGGAACAGCTGGCGTTGCTGAACCCCACTAACACATTGGCTGGTGTTTTTCTCTGTGCAGCTAGCACTTCCGGGCAAAAACTAGCGGTGTTTGAGCCCAGGGTCAGCAGGAGGAGGAGAGGAGCAGAGTGTAGGCCGAAGCCTGCACTGGTGGCAGCTTTTGTTCTGTTGTGCCAGCGTGGCTTGTGCTGGACACGTTGCCGACTACACAGCAGGGGAACAGCTGGCGGTGCTGAACCCCACTGACACATCACCTAGTGTTTTTTTCTGTGTAGACAACACTTCCAGGTGGCAACTGACAGTGTTGAAACCCAGGGAATCAAAGAGGAGCAGAGTGTAGGCCGAAGCCTGCAGTGGAGCAAGTTGAAAGGGAACCTTTAACCCCCCCCCCCCCAGGCATTTGTTGCTGAAAGAGCCATCTTGTACAGCAGTAATACTGCACATGGAAAATGGTGGCTCCGAAAATTATGCTCCTTGCAAACGCTGAAGTACACACTCATATAATGTGTCCCCTCACACCGTCAAACCATCCCGGAAGTGGGACTTTCCTTTGTAATGTGACACAGCACAGCCGTCATTCCAACCCCCTTGGTGCCGGGCACCACCTCCTCAACGTTGTTTGGTTCTGTCACGGAGCCCGCACTGTAATGTTATCCCTTGGCCATGCACAGTTAGCGGTGCCCGTCTTCTGACATCATGTAGGTGTCAGGCTGGCAGTGCCTGTGCGTCCAAGCTGCCCGAGATCCAACCTTGCAGTGTCATCTAATGTAGTCCCACTGCGGGCCAGGGATCCATGGGCATGCGCAGTGCATATCATCGCCTCTCACTCACCTCCTTCCTGCTTCTTCAGACTGTGCGGCGTCACGGCCGTGGCATGCTATTAGGGATCAGCTGACGCCGCCTAGTCTGAAGAAGCGTGAAGAAGGGGAGTGAGAGGCTAGTATATGCACTGCGCATGGCCATGGATACCAGGCCCACTGTGGGATCACATTAGACGACACTGCGAGGTGTGATTTCGGGCAGCGTGGACGCACAGGCGCAGCCAGGACGACAACAAATGATGTCAGAGGACGGGCAGCGCAAACTGTGCATGGCCAAGGGATAACATAACAGCGCAGGGTCCATGACGGAATCAAACAACGCTAAGGAGGCAGCGCACGGTGCCAAGGGGGTAGCAATGACGGCTGTGCTGCGTCACATTACAAAGGAAAGTCCCACCTCCGGGACGGTTGGACGGTGTGAGGGGACACATTACATGAGTGTGTAGTTCAGCGTTTGCAAGGAGCATAATTTCAAGAGCGACCTTTCCCTTGTGCAGTATTAGTGCTGCACATGGTGGCTCTTTCAGTAACAAACGCCTAGGGGGGGGGGGGACAGGTCCCCTTACATTTTAGTTGTGCCAGCGTGGCGGTCGCATGACACGTTGCCGGATACACAGCTGGGGATCAGCTGACGTTACTGAACCCCAATAACAGAGGAGCGACTGTTGACTGTGCACACAGCACTTCCAGGCACCAACTGGCGGTGTTAGAGCCCAGGGACAGCAGGAGGAGCAGATTGGAGGTATTGCCGCACACACAGCTGGGGATCAGCTGACGTTACTGAACCCCAATAACAGAGGAGCGACTGTTGACTGTGCACACAGCACTTCCAGGCACCAACTGGCGGTGTTAGAGCCCAGGGACAGCAGGAGGAGCAGAGGAACAGAGTGTAGGCCGAAGCCTGATTGGAGCAAGTTGAAAGGAAACCTTTAACCCCCCCCCCCAAGACGTTTGTAGCTGAAAGAGCCATGTTGTGCAGCACTAAGGATGCAAAAGGAAAAGGTTGCTCTTTTAATTATGCTCCTTGCAAACACCGAAGTAAACACTAAAAATGTGTCCCTTTATACCGTTAAACCGTTCCGGAGGTGCGAATTTCCTTCGTAATGGGACACAGCACAGCTGTCATTCCTATCCCCTTGATGCCGTGCGCTGCCTCCTCAGCGTTGTTTTAAGCTGTCACGGAGCCTGCGCTGTTCTGTTAGCCCTTGGCCATGCCCAATTAGCGCTGCCTGTCTTCTGACATAATTTGGTGTCAGGCTGTCAGTGCCTGTGCGTCCACGCTGCTCCAGATCCCACCTCGCAGTCTCATCTAACGTAATCCCACTGCGGGCCTTGGAACCATGGGCATGCACAGTGCATAACCTCGACTCTCACTCCCCTCCTTCCCTCTTCTTCAGACTGTGCGGTGTCACGGCCGTGGCATGCTAGGGATCAGCTGACGGCGCACAGTCTAAAGAAGGCGGAGGGAAATGAGCGAGAGCCCGAGGGGAAGATATGCACTGCGCATGCCCATGGATCCCAGGCCCGCAGTGTGACTCAATCAGAAGACACTGCGAGGCGGGATCTCGGGCACCGCGGCCGCACAGGCGCAGCCAGCCTGACACCAAATTATGTCAGAAGACAGGCAGCGCAAATAGGGCATGCCCAAGGGATAACAGAACAGCGCAGGCTCCGTGACAGCTTAAAACAACGCTGAGGAGGCAGCGCATGGCACCAAGGGGGTAGGAATGACGGCTGTGCTGCGTCACATTACGAAGGAAAGTCCCAGCTCCGGGACGGTATAACGGTATCAGTGAACACATTTTATAAGTGTTAAGTTCTGCGTGTGCAAAGAGCTAAAAAAAAAGAGCTACCTTTTCCTTGCGCAGCATTACTGCTGCACAAGATGGCTCTTTCAGTAACAAACGACGGGGGGGGGGGACAGGTTCCCTTACATTTAGGTTGTTGTGCCAGCGTGGCGGTCGCAGGACACATTGCCGGCTACACAGCTGGGGATCAGCTGACGTTACTGAAACCCAATAACACTGGGTCGTATGTTTTTACTGTGCAGCCTGCACTTCTGAGCCGCAACTGGCGGTGTTGGAGCCCAGGAATAGCAGTTCAGGTGGTAGAAAGATGAACACAGCAGGAGACCTGGATGACACCCAATTACTTAATCAGGCAGAGGAGTGGCAAATTCCTGCGAGATCCAGGCCTGGTTCATTTTCAGGAAAGTAAGCCGGTCAACGTTATCGGAGGATAGTCGCATGCGACGGTCTGTTAGTACACCACCTGCGGCACTAAAGACACGTTCCGATAAGACACTAGCCGCAGGGCAAGCCAGCACCTCCAATGCATACTGGCTTAGCTCTGGCCATGTATCCAGCTTAGAGACCCAAAACTTGAACGGGGAAGAGCCGTCTGGGAGTACAGTAAGAGGGCAAGCCATGTAGTCTGTCACCATCTGACGGAACCGTTGCCTCCTGCTGACTGGAGCCGCCGGTGATGGTGTAGACATTTGGGGCGGGCACACAAAAGTGTGCCAGAGTTGTGCCATACTGGGCTTGCCTTGGGCAGAGGCACTGCTTCTGCTCCCTCTTTGGGCAGAGCCTCCCCCACTGCCTCGACGCACTGAGCTGCTTTGTAAAGCACTAGCAGCACTCCTCTCAGTTGGACAGGAGAAGATGATGGAATTCACCAGTGTGTCGTGGTACTCCCGCAATTTACGCTCCCGGGTCAACGCAGGGATGAGGTTTTGGACGTTGTCCCGGTAGCGAGGATCGAGGAGGGTGAACACCCAATAATCAGGCATGTTGAGAATGTGGTCGATGCGGCGGTCGTTTCTCAGGCACTGCAGCATGAAATCCACCATGTGCTGCAGAGTGCCAACCGGCCCAGAAACGCTGTCCCCTGCTTGAGACATGATCTCTGCCCGCTCGTCATCACCCCACCCTCGCTGTACACACTGACCACTGGACAATTGTGTCGCTCCCTCCTCTGGACGGAGCTCTTCCTCCTCCATTGACTCCTCCTCATCCTCCTCACAAATTGGCCCCTGCGTACCCCTTTGTGAGGAACCACGTGGCGCTGACTCTCCAGAAGCTGATGGAAAAGGTGACTCCTCATCCTCCACCTCTTCCACCACATCATCCCTTAACCCTTGCAAAGTTTGCTGAAGCAGGCAGATAAGGGGGACAGTCATGCTGACTAGTGCATCATCTGCACTTGCCATCCGCGTGGAATAATCAAAAGGACGCAAAACCTGGCAGACGTCCTTCATAGTGGCCCACTCTGTGGTTGTGAAGTCTGATCGGCGCTGACTGCGACTTCTTTGCGCCTGATGCAGCTGGTACTCCATAACTGCTTGCTGCTGCTCACACAACCGCTCCAACATATGTAACGTGGAATTCCACCGGGTAGGTAGGTCACATATGATGCGGTGTTCCGGAAGGCGGAATCGGCGCTGCAGAGCAGCAATGCGGGATCTGGCCAAGCTGGAACGCCGCAAGTGAGCACACTCTAGGCGGACCTTGTGCAGCAGGGCATCAAGATCCGGATAGTCCCTCAGAAAACTCTGCACAACCAAATTGAGCACATGTGCCAGACATGGGATGTGAGTGAGGTTGCCAAGGGCCAAAGCTGCCACCAGATTTCGGCCATTGTCACACACTACCATGCCTGGCTGGAGATTCGCTGGCAGTAACCACACATCGCTCTCCTGCTTTATGGCATTCCAGAGCTCCTGCGCTGTGTGGCTTCGATGCCCCAATGAAACTAGTTTCAAGACGGCCTGCTGACGTTTGGCCACGGCTGTGCTCATGTCGGTCATAGGTAAACGTTCACGGGTCCATGTGGGGGTGGACTGTGACGGATCCTGCAGAGAGGAATCAGAGGAACTGGTGTAAGAGGAGGAGTCGATGCGTACAGACTGGATTCCTGCAATCCTTGGAGTGGGCAGGACACGTCCTGCGCCACTCGCACGATCTGTACCTGGCTCAACAACATTAACCCAATGGGCAGTGAGGGAAACATATCGCCCCTGTCCATGCTGACTGGTCCACGCATCGGTGGTGAGGTGGACCTTGCTACTGACGGCGTTCAGTAGCGCATGTTTTATGTTTGCCTCAACATGCCTGTGCAGGGCAGGGACAGCCTGCCTGCTGAAGTAAAAGCGGCTGGGCACCTTGTACTGTGGGACTGCCAATGCCATCAAGTCACGGAAGCTGTCAGTCTCCACCAGCCTGAACGAGAGCATTTCCAGGGACAACAGTTTGGCAATGCCTGCATTCAGAGCCTGTGCTCGGGGGTGGTTGGCCGAGAATGCCCGCCTTTTCTCCCATGCCTGTACTACCGATGGCTGTAGAGTAGACTGGGAGTGTGAGGATGACTGGGAAGGTGGTGCTGTGGGTGGAATTACACAAGGTCTCTGGGAGGAAGCCAAACCAGCTGTGCGTGAGCTGGAGGAAGAGGCAACACGAGCTGAAGAGGTGGTAGCTGCCGCTGTTGGTTGGCCTACATCTTCAGTGTGTTTCTGTAACTCCACCGCGTGCCTGGTCCGCACATGTTTCCACATATTTGTGGTATTGAGGTTGCTGACATTTTTCCCTCTTTTTACTTTATGATGACACAGCTTGCATTTGACAAAACAAATGTCATCTGCAACTGTGTCAAAAAAGGACCAGGCACTGCAAGTCTTGGGAGCGCCCTTTTTGGCTTTGGAAAGAGACAGGCTCCTAACGGGTGCCAAAGTGGAGGCTACAGGCTCCGCAGTCTTCCCCCTCCCTCTCCCTCTTTGGCCCGTAAGAGGAAGCTCTTCCTCTGAGCTGCTCCCACCACCTTCCTGTTCCTCACGCCACGATGGGTCAAGGACCTCATCATCTCCACTACCCTCTGCCACCAACTGCTCCTCCTGGGTAGTCTCAGCAGCACAGTACGCACGAGAAAGCGGCACCTGAGTTTCATCATCAGATGCGTACTGCGCTGTGGTCACCGGAGGCACTGGCCCACCTGCCTCTTCAGAGTCAGAGAGAAAAAGGTGTTGGGCATCACTGCACACTGCCTCTTCTTCCATTTCTCCAATGCTGCTTGGCTGGCCCCCTGTTTCCAAGCCAAGAGATTCAGAGAACAGAAGTAGAGACGGCTCCTGTCCTGGGCTCTCTGACTGCCTGGCCAATTTGGCAGGTGGTGAAGAGACAGATGGCTGCTCTCCAGTGCTCTGTGCCTGAGAGGATGTGGCACTAACTGAAGTCGATGCCGAGGCGTTAGCTGCCATCCACCCGACAACGGCTTCAATTTGGTCTTCACGCAGCAGCGGTGCACGGCGCTCTCCGACAAAGCTGCGCATGAAGGACTGTTCCCTGCTGAAACTGAGTGACGACGAGTCACCGGCGCCCGCAGCAGGCACAGAATCACCACGTCCTCTCCCTGCTCCTCTCCCTGCTCCGCGCCCACGCCCACGTGCCTTACTCCCTGCCCTCTTCATCTTGGTTGACAGATAAAGATAAGCAGAAAAGTACTAAGGCCTTAGTGTGCTTATTCCTGTAATGCTCCTCCTAACAGGTGTAAGAAACACTAATGTTGTAAATTGTGGACTAAACTTTATTATTTTTCAAATGTGGCCTACACAAGTGTAAGTTGTGTTTGGTGAACTTAACCTTTTTTTTGGTGCAGATCGGGCTACAGAGCTAGTTTAAATCACACGGAGACCGTGCAGACAGCCGTAAACGGCGCTGCAAGGCCAAGAAACCCTCCTCTAGGTTATCCTATATAGTGTTTTTCCACTATTTAGCTGGATACAAGTGGAAAGACACTAATAGGAATTTTTTTTTTCAAATTTTAAACTGGCTGCACTATTTGAAAAAAAGGAAATTGTTTTTCAAGGTATGAGGCAGTAACGCACCCTGAGCTGAATCCAACCGGCTATGGCTGCACACAGACTACAGGGCGAGCTGCGCTCACACAGAGACCGTGCAGACAGCCGTAAACGGCGCTGCAAGGCCCCAAAAAAACCCTCTAGGTTATCCTATGTAGTGTTTTTCCACAATTGAGCTGGAGACTGGTGGAAAGACACTAATAGGAATTTTTTTTTTTTCAAATTTTAAACAGGCTGCACTATTTGAAAAAAAGGAAAATTTTTCTCAAGGTATGAGCCAGTAACGAACCCTGAGCTGAATCCAACCGGCTATGGCTGCACACAGACTACAGGGCGAGCTGGGCTCACACGGAGACCGTGCAGACAGCCGTAAACGGCGCTGCAAGGCCAAAAAACCCTCCTCTAGGTTATCCTATATAGTGTTTTTCCACTATTTAGCTGGATACGAGTGGAAAGACACTAATAGGAATTTTTTTTTTCAAATTTTAAACAGGCTGCACTATTTGAAAAAAAGGAAAATTTTTCTCAAGGTATGAGCCAGTAACGAACCCTGAGCTGAATCCAACCGGCTATGGCTGCACACAGACTACAGGGCGAGCTGGGCTCACACGGAGACCGTGCAGACAGCCGTAAACGGCGCTGCAAGGCCCAAAAACCCCCCTCTAGGTTATCCTATGTAGTGTTTTTCCACAATAGAGCTGGAGACTGGTGGAAAAACACTAATAGGAAATTTGAGAAAAAATGTGCAGCAGGCTGCACTAAGAGCAAAAAAGAACAACTGTGTGAGGCAGTGTGAACCCCCCCTGAGCTGAATACAACCGGGTATATGGCTGCACACAGACTACAGAGTGAGCTGCACACACACACACACACAGAGACCTTGCAGAACGCTGTTAAAACAGCGCTGCAAGGCAAGAGCAAGGTGAACAGTGAAGAACACACAGCGTTTTGCTAAATTAGCCTTTGGAAAGGAAAATAAAGCAATTAGCAAGCTCAACTGGCCCTCAGTTAGAACACAGCATCCTGTCCCTAACTGAAATCACAGCAGAGTGAGCGCAAAATGGCGGCAGCGCTTTTTTATAGTGCAGAGTGACATCATTTCAGCAGCCAATCCAAGCCTTGCCAGTACTTACATGCCCACCATGCTAAACAGGATGTGCCCACACTTTCATTCATTCCTCATTGGCTGCTGCGTTCAATTTGAATTCTGGGAACTTCCGATTCCGGTATCCGATACGCGGGAAGTATCGGAATTCAGTATCGGAATTCCGATACCGCAAATATCGGCCGATACCCGATACTTGCGGTATCGGAATGCTCAACACTACTTGGCACTTAATTGGTAGTGTAGCTTGAAAATAAATCACTTAATGTGCATGCATAGGCAAATGGTTGAACGTTTTCGGTCACCCTCCGCAAGCTCGGTCGCATACCACTTTGAACTGAAGCACGCAGGACTCACTACGGCATCCAGTAATTTGTTCTGATGAAGGTCCGGATGTGGACCAAAAACGTTCAACCGTTTGCCTATGGATGCACATTAAATGATTTATTTTTAAGTTACACTACCATTTGAGTGCCAAGTTTTTTCTAATATTGTGCTTCATGATAGTGGTAAAATTTCTTTGATATGACTTGCATTTATTTGTGAAAAAAAAACAAAATTTGGCAAAAATTTAGAAAAATTCTCAGTTTTCCAAATTTGAATTTTCATGCCCTTAAATCACAGAGATATATTACACAAAATACTTAATTAGCAACATTTCCCACATGTCTACTTTATATCAGCACATTTTTTGAAACAACATTTTT
Organism: Ranitomeya imitator; assembly: GCF_032444005.1. Taxonomy (NCBI): domain Eukaryota; kingdom Metazoa; phylum Chordata; class Amphibia; order Anura; family Dendrobatidae; genus Ranitomeya; species Ranitomeya imitator. Next base: position 452,933,604 of record NC_091282.1, on the reverse strand, counting down.
TTCTGTTAGGAAGTTATAACGGTTAAAAGTTGTCCAGGGATTTCTCATTTTTACAACAATATCTTTTATTAGGGACCACATCACATTTGAAGTCACTTTGAGGGGTCTATATGATATAAAATACCCAAAAGTGACACCATTATTATTATTATTATTTATATAGCACCATTGATTCCATGGTGCTGTACATCAGAAGGCGTTACATACTAGTTACAGATATCACTTACAGTAAACAAACTAACAATGACAGACTGATACAGAGGGGCGAGGACCCTACCCTTGCGGGCTTACATTCTACAGGATTATGGGGAAGGAGACAGTAGGTTGAGGGTTGCAGGAGCTCTGGTGTTGGTGAGGCGGTAGCTTCGGTAATGATGAGGAGGCAGCGGGGTCAGTGAAGGCTGTAGGCTTTCCTGAAGAGATGGGTTTTCAGGTTCTGTCTGAAGGATCCGAGTGTGGTGGTTGATAGTCGGACGTGTTGGGGCAAAGAATTCCAGAGGATGGGGATATTCGGGAGAAGTCTTGGAGGCGATTGGATGAGGAGCGAATAAGTGTGGAGGCGAGAAAGAGGTTTTGGGAGGACCGGAGATTACGTGAGGGTAGATATCCAGAGATTAGTTCAGAGATATATGCAGGAAACAGGTTATGGATGGCTTTGTAGGTCAGTATTAGTAATTTAAACTGATACGCTGAGGGAATGGGAGCCAGTGAAGAGATTTGCAGAGGGAGAAAGCAGAGGAGTAGCGAGGAGAGAGATGAATTACTCAGGCAGCAGAGTTAAGGATGGACTGGAGAGTTGCAAGGGTGTTAGCAGGGAGGCCGCAGAAAAGGATGTTGCAGTAGTCAAGGCGGGAGATGATGAGGGCATGCACAAGCATTTTATTAGATTGACAGTTGAGGAAAGGACGGATTCTGGAGATATTTTTGAGCTGGAGGCGACAGGAGGTGGAGAGAGCTTGGATGTGCGGTTTGAAGTACAGGGCAGAGTCGAAGGTTACTCCGAGGCAGCGGACTGCCGGTACGGGGAAAAGCATGATGTCATTGAATGCAATAGATAAGTCAGGTAAGGAAGATCTATGGGATGGAGGAAAGATGATGAGTTCAGATTTGTCCACATTGAGTTTGAGGAAGCGAGAGGAGAAGAAGGAGGATATGGCTGATAGGCACTCTGGGATTCTGGACAGCAGAGTGGTGACGTCTGGGCCAGAGAGGTAGATCTGAGTGTCATCAGCATAGAGGTGGTACTGGAATCCATGGGACTTTATGAGTTGTCCCAAGCCAAGTGTATAGATTGAGAAGAGTAGGGGTCCTAGAACAGAGGCTTTGGGGACTCCAACAGAGAGAGGGTGGGATGAGGAGGTAGTGTGGGAGTGGGAGACGCTGAATGTGCGGTTGGAAAGGTACGAGAAGATCCAGGATAGGGTGAGGTCTTTGATGCCAAAGGAGGAGAGGATCTGTAGTAGGAGGCAGTGGTCAACTGTGTCGAAAGCAGAGGACAGGTCTAGAAGGAGGAGTACCGAGTATTGTCCATTAGCTTTGGCGGTAAGTAGGTCGTTAGTGATTTTGGTCATGGCAGGGCACCATTCTAAAACTGCATCCCTTAAGGTGCTCAAAACCACATTCAAGAAGTTTATTAACCCTTCAGGTGCTTCACAGGAATTTTTGGAATGTTTTTAAAAAAATGAACATTTAACTTTTTTTCACAAAAAAATTACTTCAGATCCAATTTGTTTCATTTAACCAAGGGTAACAGGAGAAATTGGACCCCAAAAGTTGTTGTATAAATCGTTCTGAGTATGACAATACCCCATATGTGGGGGTAAACCACTGTTTGGGTGCATGGCAGAACTCGGAAGGAGCGATGTTTGACTTTTCAATGCAAAATTGGCTGGAATTGAGATAGGACTCCATGTCGCATTTGAGAGCCCCTGACGTGCCTAAACAGTGGAAATCCCCCACAAGTGACACAATTTTGGAAAGTAGACCCCATAAGGAACTTATCTAGATGTGTGGTGAGCACTTTGAACCCCAAAGTGCTTCACAAAAGTTTATAATGTAGAGCTGTAAAAATAAAAAAATCATGTTTTTTTCACAAAAATGATATTTTCACCACCAATTTTTAATTTTCCCATGGGTAACAAGAGAAATTGGACACCAAAAGATGTTGTGCAATTTGTCCTGAGTACGCTGATACTCCATATGTGAGAGTAAACCACTGTTTGGGCGCATGGCAGAGCTCAGAAGGGAAGGAGCGCCGTTAGACTTTTCAATGGTAGACTACAATGGTAGACTTTTCACGTGGTACCGCTCATTACAGTGATGAATATGCGCATATTAATCACTGTAATGAGCGGTACCACATGACTACTCACACAGGAGCTGCTGCCGGCGCTGAGAGGAGACATCGCGGGACCTGGGTGAGTATTTCTCTGCAAGCGGGCGGGCGCACAGAGGATGGGAGGCGGGAGGTGACCCCCAAACTTTATTTTTAACACAAACAAAAAAACACTAGATTTTTCATCTCTTCTCTCCTGCAGGGGACAAGAGATGAATGCCGCCTTCAGCACCACATGCAGTGAGGACAACGCTTATTGTAGCGCTGTCTCTCCTGCACGGTCCATGTGGTCCTCAGGCAGCACACGGCGGCACACGGCTGCCACATTGATGTGCCACGTGAGCACATGGACATGGATAACTCCGGTACCATTTTCTCCGGTACCGGAATTATCTGGACGTGTGAAACCAGCCTAAGGAAGCTGCGGGCTCATCATACTGTGTATAAGGGAGCTGCGGGCCCATCATACTGTGTATAAGGGAGCTGCGGGCCCATCATACTGTGTATAAGGGAGCTGCGTGTCCATCATACTGTGTATAAGGGAGCTGCGGGCCCATCATACTGTGTATAAGGAAGCTGCAGGCACATCATACTGTGTATAAGGGAGCTGGGGGCCCATCATACTCTGTATAAGGGAGCTGCAGGCCCATCATATTGTGTATAAGGGAGCTGCAGGCCCATCATACTGTGATAAAGGAGCTGTGGGCTCATCATACTGTGTATAAGGAAGCTGTGGCCCCATCATACTGTGTACAGGGGAACTGTGAGGGGCATCATACTGTTTGCCAGAAGCTGCAGGCCCATCATACTGTTTATGAGGGAGCTGTGGACCCACCATACTATGAAAAGGGAACTGTGAAGGCAATATGTGCATATGGGAGCTGTTGGCCCATTACACTGTATATAGGGGAGCTCTGGGTGGGCATTATACTTTCTATAGCGGAGCTTTGTCAGCATTATGCTGCGTAAAGGGAGCAGTGAGAACATCATACGGTGTATCGGGGAGTTATAGAATCATCATACTGTGTATAGGAGAGCTGTGGGGGTCTTATACTGTGTACAGGGAAGCTTTGAGCTCACCATACTGTGTATAGGGGAGCTGTGGGGGCCTTATACTGTGTATATGGAAGCTTTGAGCTCACCATACTGTGTATAATGGAGCAGTACATGAGGGAACTTAGGGGAGATTATTAAATGGTAAGTGGGCACTTAAGCATTACTGTATTGTTATAGGGGCACTCAGAGTATTGCGATTATCAAAGTTGCATATCGTCACAATATGGCGGTAAAATCAATGTTCGTTTTTGTATATAGATTTATTTTCAATAACAGAGCAGTCATATTCCACTATATTCACAATTAGAGTGTGCAACCGTAACTGTAATCAGGGTTAATTGGTTAGGGGCCCACTCAGATGTTTCACCCCCCCCAAGTTGAAACCTTAGGTACCCCTCTGTATCCCATATGTGGGGTGGACCACCGTTTGGGCGCATAGCAGAGCTCGGAAGGGAAGGAGCACTGTTTTGGAATGCAGACTTAAATGGAATGGTCTGCGGGCGTCACGTTGGGTTTAGAGAACCCCTGATGTACCTAGACAGTAGAAACCCCCACAAGTGACCTCATATTGGAAACTAGATCCCCCAGGAAACTTATCTAGATGTGTTGTGAGAACTTTGAACCCCCAAGTGTTTCACTAAAGTTTATAACGCAGAGCCATGAAAATATAAAATCATTTTTTCCCCAAAAAATTATTTTTAGCACACAGTTTTGTATTTTCCCAAGGGTAACAGGAGAAATTTGACCCCAAAAGTTGTTGTGCAATTTTTCATGTGTACGCTGATACCCCATATGTGGGAGAAAACTACTGTTTGTGCACACGTCGGGTCTCAGAGGGGAAGTAGTGGCATTTTGTAATGCATACTTTGATGGAATGGTCTGCGGGCGTCATGTTGTGTTTGCAGAGCCACTGATGTGCCTAACCAGTAGATACTCTCCACAAGTAACCCCATTTTGGAAACTAGACCCTCCAAGAAACTTATCTAGATGTGTTGTGAGAACTTTGAACCCCCAAGTGTTTCAATAAAGTTTATAATGCAGAGCCGTGAAAATAAAAAATCATTTTTTCCCACAAAAATGATTTTTGTATCCCCCAGTTTTGTATTTTCCCATGGGTAACAGGAGAAATTGGACCCCAAAAGTTGTGGCGCAATTTGTCCTGAATCTCCCCATATGTGGGAGAAAACTACTGTTTGGACACACGTCAGGGCTCAGAAGGGAAGTAGTGGTGTTTTGGAATGGAAACTTTGATGGAATGGTCTGTGGGTGTCATGTTGCGTTTGCAGAGACACTAGTGTGCCTAAAAAGTAGAAACCCCCAACAAGTGATGCCATTTTGGAAACTGGACCCCCTAAGGAACTTATCTAGATGTGTTGTGAGAACATTGAACCACCAAGTCTTTCACTAAAGTTTATAACGCAGAGCTGATTTTTTTAGCCCCTCAAATTTTTATTTTCCCAAGGGTAACAAGAGAAATTGGATGAAAAAAGGTGGTGGCCAATTTGTCCTGCATACGCTGATACCCTATAAACCAGTGGGGATAAACCACTGTTTGGGTGCACGGAATAGCTCGGAAGGGAAGGAGCTCCATTTTACTTTTTCAACGCAGAATTGGCTGGAGTTGAGATCGGACACCATGTCGCATTTGGAGAGCCCCTGATGTGCCTAAACAGTGGAAACAACCCAATTCTAACTCCAAACCTAACTCGATCACACCTCTAACTTTAACCCCAACCCTAACAACACAACCCTAACCCCAACACACCCCTAACCCCAAGACACCTCTAACCCTAATCCCAACCCTAATCTCAACCCTAACCCCAACCGTAAATGTAATCCAAACCCTAACCCCATCTCTAGCCCTAAACCTAACCCTAACTTTAGCTCCAACCCTAAACCTAACTTTATCCCCAACCCTAACTTTATCCCCAACAATAACCCTAACTTTAGCTTCAGCCCTAACCCTAAAGAAAAAATGGAAATAAATACTTTTTTTAGTTTATTAGTTTTCCCTAACTAAGGGGTGATAAAGGGGATTTGATTTACTGTTGATAGTGGGTTTTTATGGTGGGTTATTATGTTTGGCAGCTGTCACACACTAAAAGACGCTTTTTATTGCAAAAAATAATTTTTGCATCACCACATTTTGAGAGCAATAATTTTTCATATTTTGTCCCACACAGTCATGTGAGGTCTTGTTTTTTGCATAAGTTGACGTTTTTAATGGTACCATTCTCGGGCATATGACATTTTTTTATCACTTTTTATTCCGATTTTTGGGAGGCAGAAAGAACAAATATGAGCAATTCATGAATTTCTTTTGGGTGGGGCATTTATACTGTTCCGCATGTGGTAAAATTGATAAAGCAATGTTATTCTTCGAGTTAGTGCAATTACAGCGATAACTCACTTATATCATTTTTTTATGTTTTGGCGCTTTTATACAATAAAAACTATTTTATATACAAAATAATTATTTTTGCATCGCTTTATTATGAGAGCAATAACTTTTTTTATCTTTTTGCTGATGACACTGTATGGCAGATTTTTTTTGCGGGACAAGATGACGTTTTCAGCGGTACCATGTTTATTTATATCTGTATTTTTGATTGCGTGTTATTCCACTTTTTGTTCCACAGTATGATGATAAAGCTTTTTTTTTTGCTTTATTTTTTATTTTTATTTTTTACGGTGTTAACTGAAGGGGTTAACTAGAGGGAAAGTTTTAGGCCAGCTTCACATTCAGCGTATGAAAATACGGTCCGTATATTACGGCCGTAATACGCTGAAAAGTCCCGAAAATAGTGGTCCGTAGCTCCTCCGTAGGCAGGGTGTTTCAGGGTTTTTTGTGCATGGCATCCTCCGTATGTAATCCGTATGTCATCCGTACTGCGTGTTTTTATCGCAGGCTTGCAAAACCGACATACGGCTATACAAGGGATCCATGTGTAAAAAACAAACAAACATATATACTGTCTATATATATATATAATCAGTAGACACATATATGTATATATATATTAATATTTCATCCAGCGCGATGTAGCAGAAAGCCGGTAATTCAATTACCGGCTTTTGCTTTCTCCTTCCTAAAACCCGACATGATATGAGACATGGTTTACATACAGTAAACCATCTCATATCCCCTTTTTTTTTGCATATTCCAAACTACTAATGTTAGTAGTGTGTCTATGCAAAATTTGGCCGTTCTAGCTAGTAAATTAAGGGCTCCCGCACAATTTTCTCCGCCAGAGTAGTAAAGCCAGTGACTGAGGGCAGATATTAATAGCCTGGAGAGGGTCCATGGTTATTGCCCCCCCCTGGCTAAAAACACCTGCCCCCAGCCACCCCAGAAAAGGCACATCTGGAAGATGCGCCTATTCTGGCACTTGGCCACTCTCTTCCCATTCCCGTGTAGCGGTGGGATATGGGGTAATGAAGGGTTAATGCCACCTTGCTATTGTAAGGTGACATTAAGCCAAATTAATAATGGAGAGGCGTCAATTATGACACCTATCCATTATTAATCCAATACTAGTAAAGGGTTAAAAAAATACAAAAACACATTATTAAAAATTCTTTTAATGAAATAAAAACAAAGGTTGTTGTAATATTTTATTGAACGCCCAATCCAATGACTGAAGACCCTCGTTCTGTAACAAAAAAAACATAATAAACCAACAATATCCTTACCTCAGAGTGATGACATAGGTCTTAGGGGCGTGGACGCCTATCGCCATGTTGTCGCTTGTGCGCTGTAGCGATTTGCACTGTGTAACACCAGCTTTTCAGTTCAGGGACGGACGGACGGAGGGGGAGAGAGAGAGAGAGAGAGAGAGAGAGAGAGAGAAAAAAAAAAAAAAAAATTCCCATTGGCTTTGCATTGGGTTTCGTGTTTCGGTCAATCCTCGACTTTTCGCCATAATCGGCCGATTTCACTCGACTCGACTTTTGAGATAGTCGGGTTTCGCGAAACCCGGCTCGACCCTAAAAAAGTCAAGGTCGCTCAACACTAACAGCCAATGTAATGATAAAATATACTTACAATTTATATACAGTGGGGGGAATTAGCAATTGATCCCTTGCTGATTTTGTAAGTTTGCTCACTGACAAATACACGAACAGTCTCTAATTTTAAGGGTAGGTTAATTTTAACATTGAGAAATAGAATATCAAAAATAAAATCCAGAAAATCACACTGTATACATTATTTAAATTTATTTGCCTTTTGCAGTGGGAAATAAGTATTTGATCCCCTACCAACCATTAAGAGTTCTGGCTCCTACAGACCAGTTAGACGCTCCTTATCCACTCGTTACCTGCATTAAAGACAGCTGCCTTACATAGTCACCTTTATAAAAAGACTCCTGTCCACAGACTCAATTATTCGGTCAGACCCTAACCTCTACAACATGGGCAAGACCAAAGAGCTTTATAAGGATGTTAGGGACAAGATCATAGACCTGCACAAAGCTGGAATAGGCTACAAATCCATAAGTAAGAGGCTAGGTGATAAGGAGAAAACTGTTGGTGCAGTAGTAAGAAAATGGAAGAAATACAAAATGACTGTCAACTGACATCGATCTGAGGAATCATGCAAAATCTCACCTCATGGGGTATCCTTGATCATGAGGAAGGTGAGAGATCAGCCTAAAACTACACGGGGGGAACTTGGTAATGATCTTAAGGCAGCTGGGTCCACAGTCACCAAGAAAACAATTGGTAACATATTATGCCGTAAAGGTTTAAAATCCTGCAGTGCCTGCAAGGTCCCCCTGCTCAAAAAGGCACATGTACAGGCCTGTCTGAAGTTTGCCAATGAACACCTGGATGATTCTGTGAGTGATTGGGAGAAGGTGCTGTGGTTCAATGAGATAAAAATTGAGGTCTTTGGCATTAACTCAACTTGCCGTGTTTGGAGGAAGAGAAATGCTGCCTATGACCAAAAGAACACCATCCCCACTGTCAAGCATGGAGGTGGAAACATTATTTTTGAGGGTATTTCTCTGCTAAGGGCACAGGACTACTTCACCACATCAATGGGAGAATGGATGGAGCCATGTACCATAAAATCATGAGCGACAACCTCCTTCCTTCCACCAGGACATTAAAAATGGGTCGTGGCTGGGTCTTGCAGCAAGACAATGACCCAAAACATACAGCTAAGGCAACAAAGGAGTGGCTTAAAAAGAAACACATTAAGGTCATGAAGTGGCCTAGCCAGTCTTCAGACCGTACTCTGTTGTGAATTCTGCTCTTGGGTTCCCTCCAGTGGTTGTAGGTGGGAATGCAGTTGTCTCTGAGTCACAGTCCTGGCCAGGTGTATCTGCTAATTGCTCTTCTGACTGGGATATTTAAGTGTGTAGGATTCATTAGCCCTTGCCAGTTGGCAATGTTCCTTGTGAAGTGTTGGATCACTTTCTGGCTTCTCCTGCTAGCTGCCAAATTCAGCAAAGATAAGTGTTTTGTTTTTGTATCTGTGGCACACTGCTGTGTGCTTGTTTCAGTTTTATTCCTGCTCTGTGTGTAGGATTCTCTGGAGTTGCAGATATACGCTCAACATCTTTAGTTAGATGTAGGAAGTTTTTGTATATTCTGCTGTGGATATTTTTGAAGGGTTTTAATACTGACCGCACAGAACTCTGTCCTATCCTGTCCTATTTAGCTAGAGTGGCCTCCTGTGCTAAATCCTGTTTTTTTGCCTGTGTATGTTTTTTCCTCTCCGACTCACCGCCAATATTTGTGGGGGGCTGTCTATTCTTTGGGGATCTGCTCTGAGGCAAGATAGTATTCCTATTTCCATCTTTATGGGTATTTAGTCCTCCAGCTGTGACGAGGTGTCTAGGATTGTTAGGTACACTCCACGGCTACTTCTAGTTGCGGGGTTAAGTTCAGGATTGCGGTCAGTATAGTGACCACCTTCTCCAGTGAAAGTTCTCATGCTGCTCCAAGGTCACCGGATCATAACAGTACTCCCATAGAAAACTTATGGAGGGAGTTGAAGCTCCGAGTTGCCAAGCGACAGCTTCAAAACCTTAATGATTTAGAGATGATCTGCAAAGAGGAGTGGACCAAAATTCTTCCTGACATGTGCACAAACCTCAACATCAACTACAAAAAATGTCTGATTGCTGTGCTTGAAAACAAGGTTTTTTTTTTTCATTTATTTCTCACTGCAAAATGAAAATAATTTATACAATGTGATTTTCAGGATTTTATTTTTTATATACTGTCTCTAAGGCTAAGTGCACACATTGCAGAATTACTGCGGAAATTTCCGCAGCAATTCTGCACCTCCTGCCGCGGGTATATCGCATGCGGAATTGGCATGCATATTCCCGCAGAAAACTAGCGTTTTGCAAGCATAATTAGCTTGCAGAATGCTAGCGTTTTCCAAGCGATCTGTAGCATCGCTTGGAAAACTGATTGACAGGTTGGTCACACTTGTCAAACATAGTGTTTGACAAGTGTGACCAACTTTTTACTATTGATGCTGCCTATGCCGCATCAATAGTAAAAGATAGAATGTTAAAATTAATTTAAAAAAATAAAAAATGGTTATACTCACCTACTGCAACAGCCGATCTCCTCAGCGGCTTCCATTCCTATAGATGGTGTGTGTGCAGGACCTTTGATGACGTTGCGGTCATGTGACCGAAACGTCATCGCAGGTCCTTCACACACCATCTACAGGAACGGAAGCGGCCGCGTGCAGCGCTGAGAGCCAGGAAGACTCCGGGGGCCATCGAAGGTGAGTATATCATGATTTTTTAATTTTAATTCTTTTTTTTTAACAATTATATAGTGCCCAGTCTGTGGAGGAGGGTCTCCTCTCCTCCACCCTGGGTACCAACCGCACATGATCTGCTTACTTCCCGCATAGTGGGCATAGCCCCATGCGGGAAGTAAGCAGATCAATGCATTCCTAGATGTGCGGAATCTCCGTGATCCGCTCAGGAAAAAAATGTGGATTGCATTCTATTAAATAGGATGCTTAATGTGAGCATTTTTTTGCGGTTTTATAGCATTTTTATAGCGAAAAACTGCAGAAAAAACGTGAAAAATCTGCTACGTGTGCACACAGCCTAAATGTTAAAGTTAACCTACCCTTAAAATTATAGACTGTTCATGTCTTTGTCAGTTGGCAAACTTACAAAATCAGCATGGGATCAAATGCTTATTTCCCGCACTGTATATTTGGGAATAACATGATATTTCAGCATTGATAAGACTTTATTTTGTTTGTTTTTTTACCCTTTACAGTCATGGACTAAAATTTTGAGAATGAGACAAATATTAATTTTTCCAAAGTCTACTGCTTCATTTTTTCTAATGGCAATTTGCATATACTCCTGAATGTCAGAGTGATCAGCTTAACAGCAATTACTGTACTTGCAAAGTCAATATTTGCCCAGAAAATGAACTTTAACCCCCAAAACACATTTCAACACCATTGCAGTCCTGCCTTAAAAGGAGCAGCTAACATCGTTTTAGTGATTGATCCATTAACACAGGTGTGGGTGTTGATGAGGACAGGGCTGGCAATCAATCAGTCATTATTAAGTAAGAATGACATCACTGGACACTTTAAAAGGAGACTGGTGCTTGGTATCATTGTTTCTCTTCAGTTAACCATGGTTATCTCTAAAGAAACACGTGCAGCCATCATTGCACTGCACAAAATTGGCCTAACAGGGAAGAGTATCGCAGCTACTAAGATTGCACCTCAGTCAATAATCTAACGCATCATCAAGAACTTCAAGGAGAGAGCTTCCATTGTTGTCAAAAAGGCTCCAGGGTGCCCAAGAAAGACCAGCAAGCGCCAGGACCATATCTTAAAACTGTTTCAGCTGTGGGATCGGACTACCAGCAGTGCCGAGCTTGCTCAGGAATGGCAGCAGGCTGGTGTGAGTGCTTCTGCATGCACTGTGAGGCGGAGACTCTTTGAGCAAGGCCTGGTTTCAAGGAGGGCAGCAAAGAAGCCACTTCTCTCCAGAAAAAACATCAGGGACCGACTGATATTCTGCAAAAGGTACAGGGAGTGGACTGCTGAGGACTGGGGCAAAGTCATTTTCTCTGTTGAATCCCCTTTTCGATTGTTTGGGACATCTGGAAAACAGCTTATTCAGAGAAGCATCCTGAAACTATTCATGTGTGGGGTTGCTTCTCAGCCAAGGGAATCGGCTCACTCACAGTCTTGCCTAAAAACACAGCCATGAATAAAGAATGGTACCAGAATGTCCTCCAAGAGCAACTTCTCCCAACCGTCCAAGAGCAGTTTGGTGCCCATCAATGCCTTTTCCAGCATGATGGAGCACCTTGCCACAAAGCAAAGGTGATAACTAAATGGCTCATGGAACAAAACATAGAGATTTTGGGTCCATGGCCTGGAAACTCCCCAGATCTTAATCCCATTGAGAACTTGTGGTCAATCATCAAGAGATGGGTGGACAAACAAAAACCAACAAATTCTGGCAAAATGCAAGCATTGATTATGCAAGAATGGACTGCTAACAGTCAGGATTTGGTCCAGAAGTTGATTGAGAGCATGCCAGGGAGAATTGCAGAGGTCTTGAAGAAGAAGGGTCAACACTGCAAATATTGACTTGCTGCATTAACTCATTCTAACTGTCAATATAACCTATTGGTACTCATAATATGATTGCAATTATATTTCTGTATGTGATATGAACATCAGACAAACACTAATAAAAACCAGAGGGCAGCAGATCATGTGAAAATATAATTTTGGTGTCATTCTCAAAAATTTTGGCCAAGACTGTATGTACTAAGACTGGTGAAGCATGATTATTAGTTTTTCTCTAATACATCTAAAAGGCTAAAGAAATTCTGCAGTAAATACTGAATACACAGGCTAACATGGTTAGCACTTAAGCTGTGAATATATGCTTTAGGTCAGATCCCTGCCACTTCCCAAATGATTCACAGCTTGATTGTATCTTCCTAGTTGTGGAGAATACTTTAAAAGCAATTAGCCAAGAATAAAAAAAAAACAAGGTGATATCTGCTCTCTGCAGGTTGCTTACTCTATGTGTCGATCATCATTTAAAAGTTAAAGGTTTTGATTTAAAAATAATGGCCTATTTGATTTTGTCTTTGGAGATGGTAATCCAGTATAAATCATATCCAAATTGTATCCTGATGTGCAGAGTATGTTCTTTTTGCCTTCAAAAATGCAAGTAAAGAATTCATCCATAAGTTTACATTTTTTGCCTCATTTTATACAATGTGTTATTTTATTGGATCAATTTCCCAATTTCCATACCAGTTCATGTCTAAAGTGTTCCATGGGGTTGAAATTAGGGCTCTGTGTAGCCTAGTCATGTTGTTCTTCACCAAGTCATAAAACAATGCCTTCATGAATCCTTCTTTGTACTCAAGAGATAGGCTACTTTCACACTTGTGTCGTTTGGCGTACGTCGCAATGCGTCATTTTGGTGAAAAAACACATCCTGCAAATGTGCCCGCAGGATGCGTTTTTTTCTTCATAGACTTGTATTATTGACGCATTGCGACGTATGGCCACACGTCGCATCCGTTGTGCAATGGATGCGTCGTGCTTTTGGCAGACGCGATGCACAAAAAACCATTCAATGTAACTTCACATGCACTGCCAAAACTCCGCCCCCTCCTCCCCGCTCATCGCAATGGGCAGTGGATGCGTTGTAAAACTGCATCCGCTGCCCACGTTGTGCTAAATTTAACACACTGTCCGTCGGTACGTCGGCCGACGGTTTGCGACGGACCCGTACCGACGCAAGTGTGAAAGTAGCCTAATCAAGCTAGAACAGAAGAGGACCTTGCCCAAACTATTCCTACAACATTATAAATATACAATTGTCAAAAATGTCTTGGTATGCTGAAATATGAAGAGTGCCCTTCACTGGAACTAATGGTTCTAGGACAATCTCTGAAAAACAAACCAATAGCACAGATAGCACTTTTCCTCCTAAACTATATGCAAATTGCCTCTTCAGAGAAAAAGAAGACTTGAACTCTATAGTGCCACCTGCTGGAAATAACAATCCTACAAGTCACAATCAACCCTTTAATGAGTCTTGCAATATGACTTAGGATAAATAGCCAAATCAGTATCTCAATTCGTAGGCACGGTGTTTCGGGCTGTTGACCCTTGTCAGTGCGAAACATGAGAACTGATTTGGCTAGGTGAGAGGCTCTGGACTGAGGTCTAAGGGGTAAGGTTTCTCCTTGTGGAGAGTGACATACCAGCTCTGGCTTGTCAAGGTAATGAGGCTTATTCACTGTGCAATGCTCCTCTGGGAAATTTAATATGCAAATTGCCTCTTCAGAGAAAAAGAGGACTTGAACTCTATAGCGCCACCTGTTGGAATTAGCGATCCTACAAGTCCCAATCCACCCTTTAATGAGTTTTGCAATATGACTTAGGATAAAAGCCAAATCAGTATCTCAATTCGCAGACACGGTGTTTCGGGCTGTTGGCCCTCGTCAGTGTGAAGCATGAGAACTAAATTGGCTCCTAAACCAAAAACTTTACAGTTGGTACAATGAAGTCAAGTAGGTAACATTTTGCTGCTTTGCCTTGGAAACCTCTGTAATGAAGCTCCCTGCACAGTTTTAGTGCCGCTGCTAATGCCGGAGGAGGTTTATAGTCAGCTGTTGTCAGTTATTGAGTCAACAAAGCAATGGCGACTTTTATGCACTTTGCATTCGATGACCCCACTCTGCATTATTTTTTTGTCTGCTTCTTCCCAAGTCTTAGAGAGCCATAAACTTACTGTAGGCACTATAGTTAAGCTGTATGCTCAGATTACAGCTCTGCCCTAATGAAGCCATGCAGTGGGCATGGCTAGCTAAGGGCGTGTTCTAACTCCATACAAGTATATGGAAGTGAGGCTGCGCCCACTAGCAAATAGTGTGTACTGTATAATGGCAGAGACAGACTTCTGTATAACTCATGCAATGATCCCATCACACTGCGCAGATTGGCCCGGCACCTCTCTTGACCTGAGAATGACAGCATGAAGTATTTCTATGCAGCTGTCAAGCTCAAGTCAGGAGAGGAGACAGCCAGCATGAGGTTTACAATGCGATTCTCACACTAGTTATACAGCAGTCTGTCTCTGACCTTACTCACACAATCTCTCCAGTCCCCACCCTGAAACCTGTGAATCTCCGCAGCGCGCAGTGCATCCGCTGGTGGGATTCATAAGTCTGCAGTCACACTAAGTGACTGCAGACTTATTGATTTAGACATTACAACCCGTTTAAATAGCACATCAATTTTCTCAATACTAGTACACTAATAAAAGTAACTCAGGCACCAGAACTCAAGACTACAAGACAACACAAAGGGGCATAAAAAAGGCCCAAGCATAGGAGTATATTGTGTCAAAGTGATAATAATTTATTATACATAAAAAATACATATCATAGTACACAAATAGATAAATGCTAGTTATGGGCGAGCACTAAAATGCTCGGGTGCTCGTTGCTCGGGTCGAGCATATTGGAATGCTCGGGTGCTCGACCTGAGCAACGAGCCTAATGTAAGTCTATGGGAAACTCAAGCATTTTTACCGCGGCCCTCCCCGGCGGTCTTTAGAGGGACTAGATAGGAATAGTCCTCAAATAACATGGGAACATCATGGGGAAGAACCCTGGAAGCATTTTCACTCCCAGGTCACTGCTGTGAACAATGTTGTCAGAGTCTTACGCCACTTTTACAGACTTTTACAGACTCACAATAAAACATACAAAAACAAAATCAAAATGGGTTTTCCTGGGAAATATGTTAAGGAACATCCTTTTCAGGGTAATGAATTGTATTAAAGACAAAATAAATGACCAAAAACAAAACTGCTCCTCCACACCTTGGGCTTTTTTCACACATAGCATTTTTGATGTGTTTTTGAACATTAGCATTGCTTTCAACCAAGACAAATACATTCACTGGGAAATGTCATTTTAATATTTTACAACCGTAGCTGGCCATGTGGTGTGTGACACATCATCAGACACATACTTAATTTATGAAGGAGGGACTTTGAAAGTCACAAAGCCTATTTTTATGGGGCCCATAGACGGCCTTGCTATTCATCCATAAGCCGGCTATGCTTTGCTGTTCCTATTATTAACCCTTTCATGACCCAGCCTATTTTGACCTTAATGACCTGGCCATTTTTTGCAATTCTGACCAGTGTCCCTTTATGAGGTAATAACTCAGGAACGCTTCAACGGATCCTAGCGGTTCTGAGATTGTCTTTTTGTGACATATTAGGCTTCATGTTAGGCCGGTTTCACACGTCAGTGGCTCCGGTACGTGAGGTGACAGTTTCCTCATGTACCGGAGACACTGACACACGTAGACGCATTAAAATCAATGCATCTGTGCAGATATCATTGATTTTTTGCTGACCTTGTCTCCGTGTGCCAAACACGGAGACATGTCAGTGTTCGTGGGAGCGCACGTATTACACGGACCCATTAAAGTCAATGGGTCCGTGTAAAACACGAACCGCACATGGACGTTGTCCGTGTGCAGTCCGTGTGCCGTGCAGGAGACAGCGCGCCAGTAAGCGCTGTCCCCCCCACTGGTGCTGAAGCCGCGATTCATATCTTCCCGGCAGCAGCGTTTGCTGCAGAGAAGATATGAATAATCCATTTTTTTGGAGTTTTTTTGTGTATAAAATAAAGGTCCATGTCCCCACCCCCTGTGCAAAAGCTGTTCTGAAAATATTCACCCGGCTCCCTCGTTGGCTGTCGCTGCTTCCTCTCCTGGCCGCACCTTCTTCTGAATGTGGTCACGTGGGGCTGCCGATTACAGTCATGAATATGCGGCTCCACCTCCCATAGGCCCCATGTGACCGCTCATACAGTACAAGGTGCGGCCAGGACAGGACGCTGCAAGGGAGGCGGGAGCTGGGTGAGTATTTTAATCACAGCGCGGGGGGCGCACAGGGGGTGGGAGGGGGCTGGGGACCTGGATCTGGATTTTACACACTATTATTCATATCTTCTCTACAGCAAACGCTGCTGCAGGGAAAATATGAATGGGGCATCAGCACAATGCAGGGGACAGCGCTAAACTTTAGCGCTGTCTCCGGCACGGTGCGTGTGGTACCCAGTGAGCACACAGGCGGCACACGTGTGCCGCACGTGTGCCACACTGATGTGCCACAGAAACGCACCGGCACACAGACACAGATAATTCCGGTACCGATTTTTCCGGTACCGGAATTATCTGGACGTGTGAGACTGCCCTTAGTGGTAAATTTAGGTCAATAAATTCTGCGTTTATTTGTGATAAAAACGGAAATTTGGCGAAAATTTTGAAAATTTTGCAATTTTCACATTTTGAATTTTTATCCTGTTAAACCAGAGAATTATGTGACACAAAATAGTTAATAAATAACATTTCCCACATGTATACTTTACATCAGCACAATTTTGGAAACAAAATTTTTTTTTGCTAGGAAGTTATAAGGGTTAAAATTTGACCAGTGATTTCTCATTTTTACAACGAAATTTACAAAACCATTTTTTTTAGGGACCACCTCACATTTGAAGTCAGTTTGAGGGGTCTATATGGCTGAAAATACCCCAAAGTGACACCACTCTAAAAACTGCACCCCTCAAGGTGCACAAAACCACATTCAAGAAGTATATTAACCCTTCAGGTGCTTCACAGCAGCAGAAGCAACATGGAAGGAAAAAATGAACATTTAACTTTTTAGTCACAAATATTAATTTTAGCAACAATTTTTTTATTTTCCCAATGGTAAAAGGAGAAACTGAACCATAAAAGTTGTTGTCCAATTTGTCCTGAGTACACTGATACCTCATATGTGGGGGTAAACCACTGTTTGGGCGCACGGCAGGGCTTGGAAGGGAAGGAGCGCCATTTGACTTTTTGAATGAAAAATTGGCTCCACTCTTTAGCGGACACCATGTCACATTTGGAAAGCCCCCGTGTGCCTAAAAATTGGAGCTCCCCCATAAGTGACCCCATTTTGGAAACTAGACGCCCCAAGGAACTTATCTAGATGCATAGTGAGCACTTTAAACCCCCAGGTGCTTCACAAATTGATCCGTAAAAATGAAAAAGTACTTTTTTTTCACAAAAAAAATTATTTTAGCCTCAATTTTTTTATTTTCACATGGGCAACAGGATAAAATGGATCCTAAAATTTGTTGGTCAATTTCTCCTGAGTACAACGATACCTCACATGTGGGGGTAAACCACTGTTTGGGCACATGGTAAGGCTCGGAATGGAAGTAGCGCCATTTGACTTTTTGAATGAAAAATTATCTCCATCGTTAGCGGACACCATGTCGCATTTGGAGAGCCCCTGTGTGCCTAAACATTGGAGCTCCCCCACAAGTGACCCAATTTTGGAAACTGGACCCCCCAAGGAACTTATCTAGATGCCTAGTGAGCACTTTAAACTCTCAAGTGCTTCACAAATTGATCCGTAAAAATCAAAAAGTGCTTTTTTTTCACAAAAAATGTTTTTTGCCTCAATGTTTTCATTTTCACATGAGCAATAGGATAAAATGGATCCTAAAATTTGTTGGGCAATTTCTCCCGAGTACGCTGATACCTCATATGTGGGGGTAAACCACTGTTTGGGCGCACGGCAGGGTACGGAAGGGAAGGCGCGACATTTGACTTTTTGAATGGAAAATTAGCTACTATTGTTAGCGGACACCATGTCACGTTTGGAGAGCCCCTGTGTGCCTAAACATTGGAGATCCCCAACAAATGACCCCATTTTGGAAACTAGACCCCCAAAGGAACTAATCTAGATGTGTGGTGAGCACTTTGAACCCCCAAGTGCTTCACAGAAGTTTATAACGCAGAGCCGTGAAAATAATAAATACGTTTTCTTTCCTCAAAAATAATTATTTAGCCCAGAATTTTTTAATTTTCCCAAGGGTAACAGGAGAAATTTGACCCCAATATTTGTTGTCCAGTTTCTTCTGAGTACGGTGATACCCCATACGTGGGGGTAAACTACTGTTTGGGCACATGCCAGGGCTCGGAAGTGAAGTAGTGACGTTTTGAAATGCAGACTTTGATGGAATGCTCTGCGGGCGTCTCGTTGCGTTTGTAGAGCCCCTGATGTGGCTAAACAGTAGAAACCCCCCACAAGTGACCCCATTTCGGAAACTAGACCCTGAAAGGAACTTATCTAGATGTCTGGTGAGCACTTTGAAGCCCCACGTGCTTCACAGAAGTTTATAATGCAGAGCCGTGAAAATAAAAAATCATTTTTCTTTCCTCAAAAATGATGTTTTAGCAAGCAATTTTTTATTTTCACAAGGGTAACAGGAGAAATTGTACCCCAGTAATTGTTGCACAGTTTGTCCTGAGTATGCTGGTACCCCATATGTGGGGGTAAACCACTGTTTGGGCGCACGTTGGGGCTCGGAAGTGAGGGAGTACCATTTGATTTTTTGAATACAAGATTGGCTGGAATCAATGGTGGCGCCATGTTGCGTTTGGAGACCCCTGATGTGCCTAAACAGTGGAAACCCCTCAATTCTACCTCCAACACTAACCCCAACACACCCCTAATCCTAATCCCAACTGTAGCCATAACCCTAATCACAACCCTAACCACAACCCTAATTCCAACCCTAACCCTAAGGCTATGTGCCCACGTTGCGGATTCGTGTGAGATTTTTCAGCACCATTTTTGAAAAATCTGCGGGTAAAGGGCACTTCATTTTACCTGCGGATTTGCCGCGGATTTCCAGTGTTTTTTGTGCGGATTTCACCTGCGGATTCCTATTGAGGAACAGGTGTAAAACGCTGCGGAATCCGCACAAAGAATTGACATGCTGCGGAAAATACAACGCAGCGTTTCCGCGCGGTATGTTCCGCACCATGGGCACAGCGGATTTGGTTTTCCATAGGTTTACATGGAACTGTAAACCTGATGGAACACTGCTGCGAATCCGCAGCCAAATCCGCACCGTGTGCACATAGCCTAATTCTAAAGGTATGTGCACACGCTGCGGAAAACGCTGCGGATCCTCAGCAGTTTCCCATGAGTTTACAGTTCAATGTAAACCTATGGGAAACAAAAATCGCTGTACACATGCTGCAGAAAAACTGCATGGAAACGCAGCGGTTTACATTCCGCAGCATGTCACTTCTTTCTGTGGATTCCACAGCGGTTTTACAACTGCTCCAATGGAAAATCACAGTTGTAAAACCGCAGTGAAATGCGCAGAAAAACCGCGGTAAATCCACCATAAATCTGCAGCGGTTTAGCAGTGCGGATTTATCAAATCCGCAGCGGAAAAATCCGCAGAGGACCAGAATACGTGTGCACGTACCGAAACTCTAATCCTAACCCTAGTGGAAAAAATTTTTTTTCTTTATTTTATTATTGTCCCTACCTATGGGGGTGACAAAGGGGGGGGTCATTTACTATTTTTTTTTATTTTGAGCACTGTGATAGGTTTTATCACAGTGATCAAAATGCATATTGGAACGAATCTGCCGGCGAATGCGCCCGCCATTTTGGAAGATGGTGGCGCCCATGGAGAAGACGGACGGACCCTGGGAGGCTCGGTAAGTATGATGGGGTGGGGGGAGCACGGGGGTGGATCGGAGCATGGAGGGGTGGATTGGAGCACGGGGGGTGGAACGGAGCATGGGGGGGTGGATTGGAGCACGGGGGTGGATCGGAGCATGGGGGGTGGATCGGAGCACGGGGGTGGATCGGAGTGCAAGGGGGTTGGATCGGAGCACGGGGGGGATTGGAGCACGGGGGAGCGGACAAGAGCACGGGGGGAATGGACAGGAGGATGGAGGGGAGCGGAGCAGTGTACAGGACAGATCGGTGGCTTGGGGGCGATCGGTGGGGTGGAGGGGCAGACCAGTGTTTCCAGCCATGGCCGATGATATTGCAGCATCGGCCATGGCTGGATTGTAATATTTCACCAGTTTTAATAGGTGAAATATTACAAATCGCTCTGATTGGCAGTTTCACTATCAACAGCCAATCAGAGCGATCATAGCCACGGGGGGTAATATTCTTAATTAAACCATGCTTACGACCTCGCCTACTCCCCCCGATGCCCTCATCATCTGTAAAAGAGGTAAAAACACAAATGACAGTATTCGTCACCTTTCCGCATGGGATTCCGACCGATATTGTTTCTGATCAAGTTTTGGAGGGCATTTTGCACCCGTCTGGGGATCCATTTCAGACTGAATGAGTTAACCAGAATCTAGAGATGTATCTCAGGTGTTTTGCTTCTTAAAATCAGTAGGATTGGGTTACTTACCATTAGCAGAATTTGCTGTAAATAATCATTGTAAGGAATCAACCGGTAAGTACCCGTTTTTCGGGGCATATGGGTTCCATCCTCAGGTTAGTTCTTTTAATGGTAATCATCTTTACTGGATGAAGAGCAGTTTTCATCATTCATTTCTACCATATGGAAGGGGGTTACGAATAATTTGAGGAAGATGAGATCCAAATATAAGAGTGTGGCTGATCGGAGATGTTTGGTGAGTCCGGACCTGTGGGTTGGTGATTTGGTGTGTCTGTCCTTTAGGAACATTAAGCTGAAGGTTCCGTCTTGGAAACTGGGTCCCAGGTCTATCGGTCCTTGTAAGATCATAGCCATCATCAATCCCTAGCATTTTGCTTTGCCTTTCTGCCTACCTTTAGGATCCATAATGTACTTCATTGTTCTCTCAAAAAATATGTTGCAGCTTCTGTACCATCACCTCTACCATCATCTTCTGTCATTGTCATTGTCGATGGTTTCAGATTACAAAGATTTTGGACTCGTCTTGTTCATCGGTTGCTTCAGTATCTGGTACATTGGTGGGGTTATGGTCCTGAGGAGAGGATGTGGGTAACATCTGATGTTCATGCAGCCAGAATGGTCAGGGCTTTTCACGTGGCACTCCCTGATAAGCCTGGTCTTGAGGTTCAGGAGGTCCCTCATAGAAGACAGGGTACTGTCAGGTGTTTACTATGACAGTGTAGAGCCAGAAGACCACAGTGTATGATTGCTTCTACTCTATCGCTGAGAAGAAGCACTTCTCCTTTGTTTTAAATGTGTTTATTTCTTCTGGCAGGACAGGGGTTAATCGGCCACGTTGGAAATCCCTGTGCTCACAGTTGTGTTCAGATAGCCACTCCTTTTCCCTTTATAATCTGGGCTCTGTTACTAATCTTTGTCATAAGTAGCTTTATTGTTGCATGGCTAATGGAGGGAAAGTAGTTGGTATGAGATGGAGAGTGTTGGTTTATTCCCCTAACTTCACACCATGGTGAATTCCTCTGTTAAATGTGAGTGAATGTTTTGTATGCCTGGAGTTTTCTGTTAACCCTTGTTTGTGTTGCCTTGTTTGTCGGGTTGGTGTATTATGGTGCACAGTAGCGCCCCCTCTTCCTTGGGTGGGGGAAGAGAACAGACAAAAGGCTAACTTAGGAGATAAGGCAAGGGTGAAGGCCCCGGCATCTTCGCCATTGGAAGGATCCTGGGGCGCAGGGCAAGCTAAGGCGCCCTATAGTGTTAGGGATAGGGAAAGAGCCTCTGGTCCCAGGATACCTGACAGCTGTGTTGTGACAGTGGCGCTTCATGCTGAGTACTTACTTTTGGAGTCTCCATCTAAATCTCGGAGTGATGTGATTCAGATGAAACTCCCAAGGGAGCCACTCACTATAATGAGGCAGCAGAGATACTCTGGACTCCGTCTGGCCTTTGTTCAGCAGTGTCCTTTTTTTCAAAAGTCCACAAAACTGTGGCCTATCTTGCTTTTATGCACTCCTAAAAAGACATACAGTGCCGGATCATAGGCAGCTAGACGGCATCCACAGTGCCTCCATCTGCCTCATAATAGAGAATGTTCCACAGGGGGTTTTGTTCGAATCACGTATTTCAAAGAGTTACACCGAAACCCCGTTGTAAGAGCAGGAGAAATGTGCCCCGAACATTAATTTTATCTATGGGAGGCAAAATAAACAAACCAACAGCAGGTGAAGAATTGGTGTTATTTATATTTTATGCAATTTCTGAAGGGGTATAAGTGATTAAATGACTTTATTCTTCGGGTTGGTGGGATTACTAATTTTATATCAGGTTTTTATATTTGGCTGCTGTCACACACTAAAAACCCTTTTTTTTTTGCAAAAAATAGTTAATGCAACGCTATATTTTAATAGCTATAAGTTTTCTAAATTTTGACCGACAGAGTCAAGTGATGGCTTGCTTTTTGCAGGACAAGTTGACGATTTTATTGGTACCATTTTCAGCATGTGAATTTTTTCCTCCCTCTGCATGCCTGCTAAATGCTGAAATTGATTTTGATTGCAGCATTTAGCTGGTTAAAGTGCCGGGTATCAGCTGACACCTGGTGGCTATCGCCCGTGCAAATCTCCTATGTGCAGGAGATCGCCATGATGTACAGTATATATACTGCATTGGTCAGGAAGTACTTCCCGACCATGATGTATATATACTGCAAATGTCGGGAAGGGTTACATGTACACTACAGTATAAGAAGACATTGCCAGAAGATGTGAATTGTAAGAAACGCAAATAAAAAATATGTAATTCATTTTATTTATATATAAGTCTACCTTGTTTGGATTTAGATGCAAAACAAGGCTGTTAGCATGTGAGCCTAAGAACTTGTATGCTCATTATTTTGCTTCCCTTTTGCCCCTGGAATATAAAAATGTAGTATGTTAGCTTAATAGCAAATGTGCATATGATAAAATACATCTTGATAAAGGGACAATTTTATTATAGATCTTTTTTTTCACCAAAGCAAAGGAGTTTCTGTAAAATAGAAGAGAAATTCAATAAATACAAGTGAAAGCCACATTTGCTTCTCTTTACATGCACATACAGTATATATACAGTGTATATGTTTGCAATTTCATGATAAGACCTGACACTTGCTCTGCCATCATTATATTGTTCAACTGCTGAGATCTGAGCGCCATCAAATTGACAAAGATAACAGAACACATAAAAGGGCAAAGAACAAACACAAAAGGGACTGGCTGTCTCTAAGGCAACACGTGTTGATGCTATAGATATAGAATTGACAACATGCATTGTGAGAAATTCAACTGTCTTTTTCATATCATTTACAAATGTATATATTTAATGTGTGGCTTCATAGGTCATATTTCAATAATGTTGTCAGTAACTAGAAATAGCACTAAGAATGTTATATCATCAAAGGCCTCCATTCCATCCAAGTGCTTATCTTTGATCAGTGTATGTAGTATAAATTCTGTTTTGCTGAAGGAACCTTCGTATTTGATTTTATCTTCTAAATAGGGATTCAGGTCACAGTTCCTTTCCATAAAATACTCTACTTGTTAAGTGATTAAAAGTTTGAAGAAGCAGCATTGATAGATGCAGATAAAGAAAAATAAAGTGTTGTCATAGTGTACATTTTAAAGCTTTATACCAAAGGCTATCAATTAGAGATGAGCGAGCACTTAAATGTTCAGGTGCTCGTTGCCATGAACTGAACAGTGCCTTAGGCTATGTTCACACTTTGCAGATTCCACTGCGGATTTTTCCGCAGCAGAATTCCAAAATCCGCAGTGAAAACCCGTCGCGGTTTTTACTGCGGATATATCGCGGTTTTTACTGCGGTTTCTTCTGCGGATTTTCATCTGCAGTTTCCTATTGGAGCAGGTGAAAATCCGCAGAAAAGAAGTGACATGCTGCGGAATGTAATCCGCAGCGTTTCCGCGCGGATTTTTCCGCAGCATGTGCACAGCATTTTTTGATTCCCATAGGTTTACATTGTAATGTAAACTCATGGGAAACTGCTGCGGATCCGCAGCGGTCAAATCCGCTGCGGATCCGCAGCAAAATCCGCAAAGTGTGAATATAGCCTAATACTCGCATGCTCGTTTCAAGTAATGAGTATAATGGGAGTTAATTGGAAAGCCGAGCATTTTTCCGGCAGACCCTACAAAGAGGTCTAATTTTCAAATGGATGGGAAAAATGCTCAATGGAAGGAGAACAGCATGGGGAAGACCACTGTAAGCATCTCTCAGATCGTTACTGATAACAATGGAGTCAGACTTTTACTCCACTTTAACCCCTTCATGACCTTGGGATTTTTCGTTTTTCCGTGTTCGTTTTTCGCTCCCCTCCTTCCCAGAGCCATAACTTTTTTTTTCCATCAATATGGCCATGTGAGGGCTTATTTTTTGCAAAACAAGTTGTACTTTTGAACCACATCATTGGTTTTAGCATGTCGTGTACTAGAAAACGGTAAAAAAAAATTCCAAGTGCGGTGAAATTGCAAAAAAAGTGCAATCCCACACTTGTTTTTTGTTTGGCTTTTTTGCTAGGTTCAATAAATGCTAAAACTGACCTGCCATAACGATTCTCCAGGTCATTACGAGTTCATAGACACCTAACACGACTAGGTTATTTTTTATCTAAGTGGTGAAAAAAAATTCCAAACTTTGCTAAAAAAAAAAAATTGTGCCATTTTCCAATACCCGTAGCGTCTCCATTTTTCATGATCTGGGGTCGGGTGAGGGCTTATTTTTTGCGGGCCGAGCTGGCATTTTAATGATACAATTTTGGTGCAGATACATTCTTTTGATCCCCCGTTATTGCATTTTAATGCAATGTCGCGGCGACCAAAAAACGTAATTCTGGTGTTTCAAATTTTTTTCTCGCTATGCTGTTTAGCGTTCAGGTTAATGCTTTTTTTATTGATAAACTGGGCAATTCTGAACGTGGCGATACCAAATCTGTGTATGTTTGATTTTTTTTTTTATTGATTTATTTTGAATGGGGTGAAAGGGGGGTGATTTAAACTTTTATTTTTTTTTTTCACATTTTTTTTACTTTTGCCATGCTTCAATAGCCTCTATAGGAGGCTAGAAGCTGGTACAACTCGTTCGCCTCTGCTACATAGCAGCGATCATTAGATCACTGCTATGCAGCAGAAATGCAGGTGTGCCATGAGCGCCGACCACAGGGTGGCGCTCACAGCTAGCCGAGATCAGTAGCCATAGAGGTCTCAAGGACCTCTATGGTTACTATACAGAAGCATCGCTGACCCCCGATCATGTGACGGGCGTCAGCGATGCGCTCATTTCCGGCCGCCCGGCTGGAAGCGCCAGTTAAATGCCGCTGTCAGCGTTTGACAGCAGCATCTAACTAATTAATGGTGGCGGGTGAATCGCGATTTCACCCGCCGCTATTGCGGGCACATGTCAGCTGTTCAAAACAGCTGACATGTCCCAGTTTTGATGCAGGCTCACCGCCGGAGCCCTGCATCAAAGAGGGGGATCTGACCTCGGACGTACTATCCCGTCCGAGGTCAGAAAGGGGTTAAGGAATGACACTAAAACATTCCAAACCGAAGAAAAATTGTATTTTACAGGGAAAAAAATGAAGAAACATTGTTTTCTGTATAATGACTTGTATATAACGCAAAATTTAAAAAGGATTAACCTCTTAATGACAGAGCTAATTTGGTACTTAATGACCAAGTAAATTTTTACAATTCTGACCACTGTCACTTTATGAAGTTAAAAGAGAAAATCGTATGCACTCCCAGGAGTGGTGCCTTAGTAGGGTCCAAAACCATATGGTGAAAGATAAACTTAGGCACTCAACTTATGTCAAACTAGATGGCAGCCCGATTCTAAAGAATCGGGAGTCTAGAATCCATATATACTTTATTTATTCAAATGTAAGAATAATACAATTAATAAATAATAGTAAGAAAGAACAAAAAATGGCTGCACTCACCAGCTCTTGACAATTCTTGTTATTTAAGGTACAGTTACACAGGATCCATGAACATGCTTATGAGGGGAGGGATGAAAGACATCAGACGACAACTTTGCGTGTTGTGGCAAATGCCACAACAACGGTTCTTTGCTTAAGAACAATAATGTAAATAATAAATAATATGTATCAATAACTATGTATATTGGTATGTTCTATGACATTTTAAAATATTTCATTATTATGTGGAAAGGCTCTTAGTACCCATACTGGCGCATACTTGTGTGCCCATCAGGTATTTTCACAGTAATTTTACATCTGATGGGTTGGTATGAAACGTTTTTAATCAACTCTTGTCCTTAGCTAAGCCTTCATTTTAAATAATTCTAATAGGTTCAACAGAAATAAAAGCCTTTTTGTGTACCCAAATTTTTTGTGTTTATTTTTACAGAAGTGTAAAATTTAAGAAATCAACGTTCATAGTACACCGATGGGCTAATATAAGCATGCCCATCAACCACATCACGGTAGCCTTTGAACTGATGGGTCCTAACTAACTGATTCCTATTTCTTAATACTCAGACCTCTTTCACATCTGCATGTTTCTGATATTTGCAGAAGTAATGGTAAAAACAATACAACTTCCACACTTGGCACCAAAGAACTGACCTACAACACACTTTCAGCAAGTGCCATGCAATGTAGATGAAGCTTGGAGTTAACTTGCAGTAAATGCAGCAAACGCGGCTTTGGCAATTGCATTAAATGCAGCCACAACAAAAACACTGGTAAGTGGAGATTTTGTGGCGAAAACAGCAGAAACCACATGTGCCGCACCTGCCGCAAGTGAAGTACAAATTCCGTATACATTGCATGCAACTTACAGCAAGAGTGGCGTGGGTCAGCCCTTAGGCAGGAAGTGCAGAAAAAGCCTTTTTTCCACCATAAATTCTCCAAATAGCAGAAAAATGTTGATGTGAAAGCAAAATCTCTATTCTTTCCCTATCTATCTAAAAATGTACCTATCTATATATCTATTTCTATGTACAGAACACACCTGAAGATAGAGATGTGTGTGAACAGCCATCCCACCCGTCTCTTACCTGTTCACAAAAACCTCACCCTTTTTAAAAACAAAATGAAATCTCTCAGCAGCTATACTGCTGGAGCTTCAAATACAGGTTCCTATCACCAAATACAGGCATTTGAATGATACACATCTTACATCTTGTACTTAATGTGTGTTCTACTTACCTATAAAAATATGTATTGATATATCATATTTCTAAATTTATGTAGATATGATATAGAGTTATTAACCCTATATGCTAATGAGTACGTATGTTATATACGTATTTCCTACATAAGTACTTAAAATCTATATGTCTATGGCTACACTAATTTTTTATTTTTTTTTCCTTATCTCTACACATAGAATTTGCCTATTGCTGTCTATGTTATTAGAAAAACTGAATAATGAAAAAAAAGAAAATTAAGTTTAAACTAAAATGTTTTTGTACACAATATTACGTGTGAAGACTTTAGTACTATCAGCCAATAATTGTCCTTGAAGTGGTGTATTAACCACTTTAACCCTCACATTGCAACATTGCTTCACCCTGGAAAAAGCAACATACAATTGACCATGGGCAAAAGCAGGTTCTGGTAGATAAATGCCAACTCGATGGAGGGTCTGGCCTTGAGATTTATTTATGGTCATTGCAAATGCGGGCTTGATGGGAAATTGTCTCCGTCTTAATTTAAAAGGTAATCCAGTCTCTGATGGACACAAATCAATTCGTGGAATGAATACCACATTTCCTGCTGCTGACCCACTAATTACTTTAGCCAGTATGATATTGGCATGTAAGGCAGTGACAATGAGCCGCATACCATTGCAGAGACCTTTGTTCGTGTTCACATTACGTAATAACATGACAATGGTGCCAATTTTAAGTTTCAGCCGATGTGAAGGCATACCAGTTGGTGTTAGTGAATTCAAAAACTCAAGTGGGTATTGATCGAGGTCATCAGCTTCATCAGGATCGATGGAATCATCACTGATATATTCAGTATAGTCACCTATCAATAAATCCATGACTTGGGAATTGACTTTCTCAACGTCCTCATTTTTTGGACATAAAATTGCATGAGATGCAGCTGTATTTATACTTTCGGTGTCATTCACATCAATACAAAGATTATCTCCAAAAATTTCAATTATTAAAGAGCCAGTACATACCATGTCTGGAGGAATTTCAATTACATCATCTCCAAGGTTATGTTCATTAGATAGTTCACCATTTCCCAGTTGAAGCAACCAACTGCTGTAGTGAGGATCAATGGAGCGCATGTTGTTAATAAGTGGCAGGCGAGTAAAATGTTGCCAGTGTTGTGAATATTTTATACAGCTCTCTACAACATCAGTTCTTGTCACATGAGGGATGACAGGAAGACATTGTCTAAAGTCGCCTCCAAAAACAATCACTTTACCTCCAAACGGTGTTTTTTCTTTGTGAGCTACATTTCTTGTCATGACATCACGTAAAACTCTATCAATGACATGCAATGCATATTTGGATAGCATTGTGCACTCATCAATAATAAAAAGTTTAGTGCTGTGCAAATCTTTTGCTGCATCGGTATCATTCTTAATCCTGGAAACAGATGTTTCATTCACAGGAATTGGAATCCCATAAAGAGAATGAATGGTTCGTCCACCTTGTAGCAAGTTGGCGGCAATTCCAGTAGTGGCAGCAGGTGACACAATGTCTCCTTGTCCTCTTAGCTGATGTAGGAGTAGATGATATAGGTACGTTTTTCCGCTGCCACCAGGACCATCAAGGAAAAAACACTTTGCTGTAGAATTAATGTCTTCTAAAGCTTGAGTGATAGCATCAAAAGCAAAAAGTTGGTCCTCATTTAGAGTAGCTTTCATTTCAGCAGCTGCTGATAACTCATAATCTTTATCATACTGTGGGAGGAGGTGTTGTTTCTTGACTGGACGTGGCAAATTAAAATCAATATAAGTTTTGCCATGAGCTTTAAGAACATGTTGGACATCTGTCATAGCATAGCCTTCACAATTGACACACTCCAGAGTGTCGGAGTGGTATGCGTGGCAGTAGTCTTCTACAAAGTGTTCCTTAAATTCATCCCATAAGTCCCGAGGTTTAGCTGGAGGACCAAAAATACAAATGTAGGCAAACATGTCACGTAGCTCTGCTGGCATGTTGAGAATACTGGCATCAAGTAATGTATTTCTCCACAGACTATCATTAAATAGTAAGCCAAGAGCT
Source organism: Ranitomeya imitator (assembly GCF_032444005.1). NCBI lineage: Eukaryota > Metazoa > Chordata > Amphibia > Anura > Dendrobatidae > Ranitomeya > Ranitomeya imitator. The sequence goes on along the minus strand of NC_091282.1, from coordinate 452,904,152 downwards.
AATGCCGCATCTTTGAAGGTTTCATGTGTGACTCCGTGTACAGTTTTTATGCTGTCAAAACTGGTTGCACCTTTGACATGTAACAATAACAATCTTAAATAGTAGCGTTCTTGGTCTTTCACACTGACAGTATACATTCGTCCAATCACAGAACCACCTGCTCGCTTTCTAACTTCCCAAGAACCTTCTTTCCAAACATAGTTTTCGGGAATTTCACGGTATAAATAAATATGAGCATGATGGTCGTTCTGATTAAGCTTGAAGTAGGCCATAAGTGTAGAATTTTGATGGAGCTTTTGTTTGATGTTTCCAATAGAGTCATCCTCATGAAAATAGAGTGGCTGAGAATGCGGTAGATGTACAGCAAGGCGAATGATGCTATGAGATTGTTTATGCATTGGATATGAGAATATTCGCCAAGCTGCCTCTGGTGCACTGACATATCTTGAATCCATGAATTGGTGTGTTTCATCATGTTGGATGTTAGTCTGGCAGATTTCAAGATTGGCTTTATCATGTCCTTTGTAGACGTATTTAAATAAATATTTCACAGCCTGAATGGAACCACAAACTTCGACATTTATATGGCACTTGTATTTTAATAGCAGGAACGGATTATATGGAATCACCCACGAATTATCAATCATGTTAGAATGGTGTTGAAAAGATGGGCCAAAGTGTCTGCGGTAAGTAGGATAGGCGTCCTTAGCTATGATGGTTCTTGGTTGCAAATCTTTAGGGGAACCTTTTGTACACTTCCCCAGATCCATACAGGGAGAATTTGGGTTGTGTTCTCCACACGGACCATGAATCATATGTTGGAGAACAATTTTATGGAGCTGAGGGTAGTGGGTAGGATTGGGAATTTCAGCCCACACTGTATTGTCTATGTCCTCCTCAGTCCTTAATTTGGAGTTGCTGTCCAGAATAATCAAAATGTGAGCGTGTGGAAGGCCACGTTTTTGAAATTCAATTACATGAACCATAGCGCAAACTTTCCCAAATAATCCATTGTTAATGTCTTTTAAGAGTGCTTCCAGTTTTATTTTGAAAACACGTGCCACCAAATCAGGTCTATGTTCCACACGCTGCCAAGGTTCCAAATTCTCAGTAATCTCATTCCATTTCGGATTACAGGTCATGGTGATGAATAGGTCAGGACGACCATATTTAGTCACAATAGCCATGGCATCCTGGTACCGCTGCTGCATATTCCTGGGACTGCCTTCAAACGAAGATGGTAAAATGACCGTTTTTCCAATGGGGATGCCCTTCTCAATGGATTTTTTCTGGAGATGTTCCTGGAGTACACAATAATCCTCTACTTTCAAATCCTTTTGGTGTTGACGGATATAATTTAGGCGATTTGCCTCGATTTTCACATAAGCATCCACTAAGTATTGCTGAGTGAGTTTGCCACCATTCAGGAGTGGATTAAACTGATTACGGACAGACAGCACATAGCAGTAATATTGCAGTTGTGTAACTCTGCGTGGACTTTGCCCTTGTTGCTTGAGGCCATCATGCCAGCCCTGGTCTCCGTAAGGGAAAAATAAAGGATAGAGTAAAGCATCTAAATTACTGTGTAGAATGCTGACCTGTTGTGTTCTTGGCGCCAAAGGATTTTTGGGGTCCGGTTGTAAATGTATTAAAATATCACGATTAAATGGTGGCTCTCCATTGTCATTTTCAAATACGACAGCAACTTCATTGACAGTTGGATTATTATATCGGCGAGGGTCTTGATTCCGATCTTGTTTAAGGGCCATGATGATATTTGGCATGAGAGTGCCATTAGCTTCAGCTTTAAGATGTTCTTCATGTTCCACATCTCGTAACATTTTGTAGGCAGCAACAAAGGGATTCACATTGTCTAACTGAAGAGCAATTATACTCATCAAAGTGGGATGACATTTTTGATTTTGTTCACAGTTTAAACGTTGTTCATTCGCGGTAGCGGTATCCAAAATATACAGTTGGGCATAAGCTGGAACTTGATCATCACTGGGATGTAGAGTTCCAGTACGATGATATATTTGTCCATGTATACGGAAACAGTAAGGGCCATGTCCAGGTGGAGGGGATATATTGGCACCCATGGAGGCGAAAGCAAATGAGCTGTTAATACTACGAATATTTTCCATGAGATTCTTACTGAACTCACTCTCCCCTGTCAGCAATCGTTTAAAGACCTCGGGATATTGGGGTATAGGTATATGCACTTTACTCTTGTCACAACACAGAGTAAAATTTTTATCTGCTGGTATCTCAGCATTAAAATGTAATGCTTGACAATGTTCACATAAATAGTTCATAGGACCACAGGAGTGTTCTACTATGGTACTGTCATCATTAGTAAAACCTGTAGGATGTTGAGGTACAGGTTGTGATAACGGAGCATTGGAATGTTTCTGTAAGCCAACATATATAAAGTGTGGACCTGGTAGAGGATCTTCACTGTCCACAGATTCAATCACTGAGGAGTTGGAAGGTGTATCGTGGTCAGAGTTTATTAATATGGAGGTGCAAGCGGTTTTTTTGCGCCATTCACGGCGTGCACCAGCTGCATTTGGTAATGGTTTGTTTGTTGCCTTAGAAGAGTCAGATGTGAAGCATGTCTTATAAGCAGACTTAACAGTGTGCAGGCGACGGCGTTTATCATTTGGAGTGTAAGTAGGACAGTGTTTGCGCTTACGTGCAGATTTACCAACGGTTAAAGGAGCTTCAAGCTGCACACATTCTATGAATGGAGACAAAGAAGCTGTATTGTGGGCAGAATCTATGACTGAGGACGTGGAAATATTATGTTTGCAACGTTGAGAGCGTGCAGCAGCAGCTTTATTACTTAATCGATTAGTTTTGTCCTCAAAAGACTCATTAGTAATGCGTTTATTGCAAGCAGCATTAACAGTGTCAAGGCGCTTATGTCTGTCCTCTGTAGTCTCGTTAGCACGTTGTTTGTGCTTACGTGCGGCATCGGCGGCTTTTCGCTCAGCGTCATTGGTATACTTATTATCAGACCTGATGTTACGTGCGCCATCAGCAGCTTTGGGCTCTGTGTCATTAGTATACTTAACAGTGTCCAGGCGCTTGCATCTCTCCTCTGTACTCTTGTTAGCACGCTGTTTGCGCTTACGTGCGGCATCGGCGGCTTTTCGCTCTGCATCATTACCATACTTTATATCAGACCTGATCTTACGTGCGCCATCAGCAGCTTTGGACTCTGTGTCATTAGTATACTTAACAGTATCCAGGCGCTTGCATCTATCCTCTGTACTCTTGTTAACATGCTGTTTGCGCTTACGTGCGGCATCGACGGCTTTTCGCTCTGCATCATTACCATACTTTATATCAGACCTGATCTTACGTGCGCCATCATAAGCTTTGGACTCTGTGTCATTAGTATACTTAACAGTGTCCATGCGCTTGCATCTATCCTCTGTACTCTTGCTAGCACGCTGTTTGCGCTTACGTGCGGCATCGGCGTCTTTTTGCTCTGCATAATTAGTATACTTTCTATCAGACCTAATCTTACGTGCGCCATCAGCAGCTTTGGGCTCTGTGTCATTAGTATCCTTACTATTAGAGCTCATGTTGGCTAAGCTAAACAGCTTTAAGCGTGGTGGTGGCAAACAACAGGTTAATAAGAGGCAGTGTCAGGTAGTAGGAAAATAGCCAGTTAATAATAGGCAATAGTTCTTTGCAGGAATGCAGATATTAATAAATAGGCAGTTTATATTGCAGAGAAATTGCTGGGCAATAATGGACAATGTCCTTATGTGGCAAATAATAGAGCAATATACCCAATGTGGCAAAGAAGAGGTTAATAAACGGCAGTCTCTCAGTATAACAGTCAGTGAATAATAGGCAGTATATGGAGAAAACACCAAACAAAAGTTCAAAATTGGTGTGAAAATGTCACTGAACCACTTCACAACTAAATATATATAGTTTTGGTAAATGGTATTATCATTTTTTTGACGAAATTCGGCAGGAGCTTGAAGAGCAACGTCACTGGGCCCGCCTCCACGCAGTAGAAACTTGCTGTGAGGTAAAAATTCAAAAATCACACCAAAATGGCGGGCGGAGTGTGTCACAGTATGGCACGTTTCTGATTGGTCGCTCGCAGCAGGCGGCAACCAATCAGACACTGGACACTGTTGACGTCACTTATCTCCGGACATTAGCTCCGGACATTAGCTCCGGACATTATCTCCGCACATTAGCCCTGGACATTAGCTCCGGACATTAGCTCCGGACAAAGCCACGGAAGTTGGCACAAATTGCAGGAAGTAGTATTCTAGGCAATTAATCTCCGGACATTAGCTCCGGACATTAGCTCCGGACATTAGCTCCGGACATTAGCTCCGGACAAAGCCACGGAAGTTGGCACAAATTGCAGGAAGTAGTATTCTAGGCAATTATATATTAGATTTCTTTTGTCATTTATTGTAGTCATCAAAATAAACGTTTCAGCCTCAAAGTATGGCCTTCTTCAGTAACTACATAGGAAAAAATGTGTATCTAATATATAATTGCCTAGAATACTACTTCCTGCAATTTGTGCCAACTTCCGTGGCTTTGTCCGGAGCTAATGTCCGGAGCTAATGTCCGGAGCTAATGTCCGGAGCTAATGTCCGGAGATTAATTGCCTAGAATACTACTTCCTGCAATTTGTGCCAACTTCCGTGGCTTTGTCCGGAGCTAATGTCCGGAGCTAATGTCCGGAGCTAATGTCCGGAGATAAGTGACGTCAACAGTGTCCAGTGTCTGATTGGTTGCCGCCTGCTGCGAGCGACCAATCAGAAACGTGCCATACTGTGACACACTCCGCCCGCCATTTTGGTGTGATTTTTGAATTTTTACCTCACAGCAAGTTTCTACTGCGTGGAGGCGGGCCCAGTGACGTTGCTCTTCAAGCTCCTGCCGAATTTCGTCAAAAAAATGATAATATCATTTACCAAAACTATATATATTTAGTTGTGAAGTGGTTCAGTGACATTTTCACACCAATTTTGAACTTTTGTTTGGTGTTTTCTCCATATACTGCCTATTATTCACTGACTGTTATACTGAGAGACTGCCGTTTATTAACCTCTTCTTTGCCACATTGGGTATATTGCTCTATTATTTGCCACATAAGGACATTGTCCATTATTGCCCAGCAATTTCTCTGCAATATAAACTGCCTATTTATTAATATCTGCATTCCTGCAAAGAACTATTGCCTATTATTAACTGGCTATTTTCCTACTACCTGACACTGCCTCTTATTAACCTGTTGTTTGCCACCACCATGCTTAAAGCTGTTTAGCTTAGCCAACATGAGCTCTAATAGTAAGGATACTAATGACACAGAGCCCAAAGCTGCTGATGGCGCACGTAAGATTAGGTCTGATAGAAAGTATACTAATTATGCAGAGCAAAAAGACGCCGATGCCGCACGTAAGCGCAAACAGCGTGCTAGCAAGAGTACAGAGGATAGATGCAAGCGCATGGACACTGTTAAGTATACTAATGACACAGAGTCCAAAGCTTATGATGGCGCACGTAAGATCAGGTCTGATATAAAGTATGGTAATGATGCAGAGCGAAAAGCCGTCGATGCCGCACGTAAGCGCAAACAGCGTGTTAACAAGAGTACAGAGGATAGATGCAAGCGCCTGGATACTGTTAAGTATACTAATGACACAGAGTCCAAAGCTGCTGATGGCGCACGTAAGATCAGGTCTGATATAAAGTATGGTAATGATGCAGAGCGAAAAGCTGCCGATGCCGCACGTAAGCGCAAACAGCGTGCTAACAAGAGTACAGAGGAGAGATGCAAGCGCCTGGACACTGTTAAGTATACTAATGACACAGAGCCCAAAGCTGCTGATGGCGCACGTAACATCAGGTCTGATAATAAGTATACCAATGACGCTGAGCGAAAAGCCGCCGATGCCGCACGTAAGCACAAACAACGTGCTAACGAGACTACAGAGGACAGACATAAGCGCCTTGACACTGTTAATGCTGCTTGCAATAAACGCATTACTAATGAGTCTTTTGAGGACAAAACTAATCGATTAAGTAATAAAGCTGCTGCTGCACGCTCTCAACGTTGCAAACATAATATTTCCACGTCCTCAGTCATAGATTCTGCCCACAATACAGCTTCTTTGTCTCCATTCATAGAATGTGTGCAGCTTGAAGCTCCTTTAACCGTTGGTAAATCTGCACGTAAGCGCAAACACTGTCCTACTTACACTCCAAATGATAAACGCCGTCGCCTGCACACTGTTAAGTCTGCTTATAAGACATGCTTCACACCTGACTCTTCTAAGGCAACAAACAAACCATTACCAAATGCAGCTGGTGCACGCCGTGAATGGCGCAAGAAAACCGCTTGCACCTCCATATTAATAAACTCTGACCACGATACACCTTCCAACTCCTCAGTGATCGTCTGATGTCTTTCATCCCTCCCCTCATAAGCATGTTCATGGATCCTGTGTAACTGTACCTTAAATAACAAGAATTGTCAAGAGCTGGTGAGTGCAGCCATTTTTTGTTCTTTTTTATTATTATGTATTAATTGTATTATTCTTACATTTGAATAAATAAAGTATATATGGATTCTAGACTCCCAATTCTTTAGAATCGGGCTGCCATCTAGTATAAAATAAACAAGCCACTGGTTATCCAACATAAAAAGGTGTACAAAAATAATATAATCAATAAAGTAAACAAAGTATATACAAAATAGTAAACAGGTATATACGTAATGTACCATGTAGGAGAAAATGGCCATAGAGCAAATCTCAATTCATTACAGCAGGGAAAGTACGTATTATGCTCAAATAATTTAGTACATAATGTAAGGCGCGTATAGGAGCCTATAACAAGACCTGATGTGCATAAAGGTATGACTGCAAGGTAAAAGAAGAACCTACCAATTCCTTCTAGGAGATGTAAGCGCTTTAATGTACGCTGTGAAGTAATATCAGTGGCACGAGTGCTATAATGGTGAAGGACAAAAGAGAAGTAAGTGCCGGTATATATACGTAAAGTGCAGATATGGCCACATGGCAAGTGATGATATTACCAGTAAACTGCTGCAAGTAGATAACATTTCCAAGATGGAGTATCCAATATTAGTGGGGGCCTGTAAAATGACGTAGTTGCTGTAGAAAACATCCTTAATCAGAGTTCTCAGAGGTGTGGTGAGCGGTAGTAGTTGACTTACACTGGGGATGTGCCGGCCTGTCTGACAGTGTCTGGCAGTGACGCGGCATCCACCACTAGTCAGCTGGCCAGGAAGAGTAAAGTCAAGTATAAGTGCCTGAAAGGCGAGACTTACAAGCCGTGCACGTGATCAGATCTAAGGCGGGGCTTGTTTTGCGGATGTGACGCTGCCGAAGGAGCTGGGTTGTGCGGTCCATAATCCTTGCGTTCCAGCGACTATATAGAAGGAGTACTATGGGATTTATAAGCTCCGGACAGTAGTGGTGTACCATGAAGTACAGAGAAGGTGCAAGGGGTAGGAAGGTGTGCAATGGGAAGAACACAGATATAGAAATCTCTAGGGATCCTATGTGAGTTTCAGGAAGTCTCAATATAAACGACTCCGCAAAGAAGGATACATGTATTAGTATCATACATTATAATTTATAATACAATGAAATCAATTCTTATGCAAACATGGTGACATAATAGTATATGTAATATACAAAGATTAAATAACCCAGAACAAACATATGGATGAGGATTAGACCTATACATATAATATTAATATTATATTATCTATGAGCTTGTTTGAATCTGGAGTGAGTGATAGCAAAGGGAAAACTACAATCTGTCTTAGACAAATTAAATAAAGGACATGAGATCATAGTCTCTATTTAAACCACAAGGGTGCAGGGTATTCAAAGTATGTATCCAATAGGACTCCCTTTGTTTCAGTAACCTAATACGGTTACCTCCACATCTGTGGGTAAACACCTGTTCAATGACCTGAAACCTCAAATGTGAAACCTTATGGTTATGGTCAGCAAAGTGTTTTGGGATAGGTAATAGAAGGTTTCTACACCGAATTGTGGACTTGTGCTTCAATTTACGGACTTTTATGGGCTGAGTGGTTTCGTCCACGTAACCCAGGCCACAGGGTCATTTAAGGGGTATCACATGTGTAATAATCCTTGATTTTAAACTGTTTACCGGAATGGGGGTGATAGATGATATTACCCTTTCGTACGTTGCCACATTGATTACAGTGTAGGCAGAGGAACGTGCCACTTCTGGGCTGATGCAATGTCAATTGGCGTAATGGTGTTGTCTCTCTTCCAAGATCGACTCTTACGAGATTATCCCTAATATTTGGGACCCTATTAACCCCTTTCCAACCTGTGGCGCCACGTAGGCGTCATGAAAGTCGGTGCCAATCCGACCTGTGACACCTACAGTTATATGAAAAAGTTTGGGCACCCCTATTAATCTTAAGCTTAATGTTTTATAAAAATAGTTTTTTTTGCAACAGCTATTTCAGTTTCATATATCCAATAACTGTTGGACACAGTAATGTTTCTGCCTTGAAATGAGGTTTATTGTACTAACAGAAAATGGGCAATCTGAATTCATACAAAATTTGACAGGTGCATAAGTATGGGCACCCCACCAGAAAAGTGACATTAATATTTAGTAGATCCTCCTTTTGCAAAAATAACAGCTTCAAGTCGCTTCCTTGTAGCTTTTAATGAGTTCCTGGATCCTGGATGAAGGTATTTTTGACCATTCCTCTTTACAAAACAATTCCAGTTGAGTTGAGTTTGATGGTCACCAAGCATGGACAGCCCTCTTCAAATGATCCCACAGATGTTCAATGATATTCAGGTCTGGGGACTGGGATGGCCATTCCAGAACAGTGCAATTGTTCCTCTGCATGAATGCCCGAGTAGATTTGGAGCTGTGTTTTGGATCATTGTCTTGGCGAAAGATCCATCCCCTGCGCAACTTCAACTTTGTCACTGATTCATGAACATTATTGTCAAGAATCTGCTGATACTGAGAGGAATCCATGCATCCCTCAACTTTAACAAAATTCCCGGAGCCGGCATTGGCCACACAGCCCCAAAGCATGATGGAACCGCCACCAAATGTTACTGTGGGTAGCAAGTGTTTTTCTTGGAATGCTGTGTTTCTTGGCCGCCATGTATAACGCCTTTTTGTATGACCAAACAACTCATTCTTGGTTTCCTCAGTCCACAGGACCTTCTTCCAAAAAGTAATTGGCTTCTCCAATTGTGCGTTTGCATACCTCAGCCGACTCTGTTTGTGGCATGCTTGCAGAAACGGCTTCTTTCGCATGACTCTCCCATACAGCTTCTCCTTGTGCAAAGTGCGTTGTATAGTTGACCAATGCACAGTGACACCATCTGCAGCAAGTTGATGCTGCAGCTCTCTGGAGGTGGTCTGAGGATTGTCCTTGACTGATCTCTCTATTCTTCTTCTCTGCCTTTTTGATGCTTTTCTTGGCCTGCCACTTCTGGCCTTAACAAGAACTGTACCTGTGTTCTTCCATCCCTTACTATGTTCCTCACAGTGGAAATTGACAGGTTAAATCTCTGAGACAGCTTTTTGTTTCCTTCCCCTGAACTACTATGTTGAATAATCTTTGTTTTCAGATCATTAGACAGTTTTGAGAAGCCTATGATGCCACTCTTCAGAGGAGATTCAAACAGGAGAACAACTTGCAAGTGGCCACTTTAAGTAGCTTTTCTCATGATTGTATACACCTGGCTATGAAGTTCAAAGCTCAATGAGGTTAGAAAACCAAAAAAAGTGCTTTAGTAAGTCAGTAAAAAGTAGGTAGGAGTATTTAAAACAAGAAAATGATAATGGTGCCCATACTTATGCACCTGTCAAATTTTGTTTGAATGCAGATTGCACATTTTCTGTTAGTACAATAAACCTCATTTCAAGGCAGAAACGTTACTGTGTCCAACAGTTATTAGATATATGAAACTAAAATAGCTGTTGCAAAAAAAATTTTTTTTATAAAACTTTAAGCTTAAGATTAATAGGGGTGCCCAAACTTTTTCATATAACTGTATGTGGCCTCATGGCAGGATCGCGTTCCTGCAGATCGGGTGAAAGGGTTAACTGAAATTTCATAGCAAACAAAAAAGAAAAAATTGAGTCCGCACCAACAGCACGCTAGATCATCAGCACTTACTGGGCAGGTCACAGCTGACTTTGCGTTATATTGCCAATAGCGGAATTCGGGTGCTGATTCAAGTGAAGAGTGAGTCCAAACAAATATATTGGTATAGAAGAAGAAGAGCACTCACCCTCCGCAAACTTTTTCAGTCGTCCGCAAACAAACGGCCGTCGTCTTTTGGATCCACTGTTCTCCCTATATGTTCCTGCTATTTATATGATGCCAGAATAAAGACTGAAAAAGTTTGCGGAGGATGAGTGCTCTTCTTCTTCTATACCAATTTAACTGAAATTTCACCCGAACTGCAGGGACAGGGGGAGTGGTACTTGAGCCCAGGAGGGTAGCTTTGCCCCCCCCCCCCCCCGTGGCTACGATCGCTCTGATTGGCTGTTCAAAGTGATATTTCACTTTCAATCAGAGCAATCATAATATTTGGTAAAATATTACAATCCAGCTATGGCCGATGCTGCAATATCATCAGCCATGGCTGGAGACCACGATCACCCCCTCCACCGATCCCCTCCCCTCCATCCTCCATCCTGTACTCTGTTCCCCTCCATCCTCCTGTCCGCTCCCCCATGCTCCGATTCCACCCCCGTGCTCCGATCCACCCCTCCATACTTACCGACCTCCGGTGTCCCTCCCGGTGTCCGTCCGTCTTCTGCATGGGCGCCGCCATCTTCGGCCGGCAGATTCGTTCATTGATTTTGATCACTGTGATAGATCATATCACAGTGATCAAAACAAAACAAAATAGTAAATACCCCCCCCCCTTTATCACCCCTATAGGTAGGAAACATAAAAAAATAGAAATACATTTATTTTTATTTTTCCACTAGGGTTAGGGTTAGAACTAGGGTTAGGGTTAGGGCTAAAACTAGGGTTAGGGTTAGAATTAGTACTAGGGTTAGGATTAGGGTTACGGTTAGAATTAGGGTAAGAAATAGGCTATGTGCACATGGTGCGGATTTTGCTGCAGATCCGCAGCGGATTGGCCGCTGTGAATTCGTAGCAGTTTTCCATCATGTTTACAGTACCATGTAAACCTATGGAAAACCAAATCCGCTGTGCCCATGGTGCAGAAAATACCGCTCGTTATTTTCCGCAGCATGTCAATTCTTTGTGAAGATTCCGCAGCGTTTTTCACCTGTTCCTGTTTAGGAATCCACTGGTGAAATCCGCACAAACACTGGAAATCCGCTGTAAATCCACAGGTAAAACCCTGTGCTTTTTACCTGTGGATTTTTCAAAAATGGCGCGGAAAAATCTGCACACAAATCCGCAACGTGGGCATAGTCTTAGGGTTGGAATTAGAGTTAGGGTTGGAATTAGGGTTGGGGTTGGAATTAGGGTTAAGATTAGGGTTAGGGGTGTGTTGGGGTTAGGGTTAGGCTTGTGGTTAGGGTTATGGTTGGGATTAGGGTTAGGGTGTGTTGGGGTTAGGGTTAATGTTAGGGTTAGGATTAGGGTTAGGGGTGTGTTGGGGTTAGCGTTGTGGTTAGGGGTGTGTTGGGGTTAGGGTTGTGATTAGTGTCATAATTAGAGTTGGGATTAGTGTTAGGGATGTGTTGTGGTTAGTGTTGGAGTTAGAATTGAGGGGTTTCCTCTATTGATTCCAGCCAATCCTGCGTTAAAAAAGTCAACCGGTGCTCCTTCCATTCCGAACCCCGACGTGTGCCCAAATAGTGGTTTACCCCCATATATGGGGTATCAGTATACTCAGGACAAACTGGACAACAACTTTTGGGGTCGAATTTCTCCTGTTACCATTGTGAAAATAAAAAATTGTGGGCTAAAATAAATCATTTTTGAGGAAAGAAAAATGATTTTTTATTTTCATGGCTCTGCATTATAAACTTCTGTGAAGCACTTGGGGGTTGAAAGTGTTCACTACACATCTAGATAAGTTCCTTGAAGAGCCTAGTTTCCAAAATGGGGTCACTTGTTGGGGGTTTCCACTCTTTAAGCACATCAGGGGCTCTGCAAATGCAACATGACGCCCGCAGGCCATTCCATCAAAGTCTGCATTTAAAAACATCACTACTTCCCCAAATAGTAGTTTACCCCCACATGTGGGGTATTAGTTTACTTAGTACAAACTGGACAACTTTTTGGGTCAAATTTCTCCTGTTACCTTTGTGAAAATAAAAAAATTGCGGGCTAAAAAATATTTTTTGAGGAAAGAAAAATGATTTTCGTTTTTCATGGCTCTGCGTTATAAACTTCTATGAAGCACTTGGGGGTTCAAAGTGCTCACCACACATCTAGATAAGTTCCCTGGGGGGTCTAGTTTTCAAAATGGGGTCACTTGTGGGGGAACTCCAATGTTTAGGCACACACGGGCTCTCCAAACGCTACATGGTGTCCGCTAACGATTGGAGCTAATTTTCCATTCTAAAAGTCAAATGGCGCTCCTTCCCTTCCGAGCCCTGCCATGCACCCATACAGTGGTTCACTCCCACATATGAGATATCAGTGTACTCAGGAAACATTGCCCAACAAATTTTGGGATTCATTTTATCCTGTTGCCCATGTGAAAATGAAAAAAATTGAGGCTAAAAGAATATTTTTGTGAAAAAAAGTACTTTTTCATTTTTATTGGATCAATTTGTGAAGCACCTGGGGGTTTAAAGTGTTCACTATACATCTGGATAAGTTCCTTGGGGGGTCTAGTTTCTAAAATGGGGTCATTTGTGGGGGAGCTCCAATCTTTAGGCACACAGGGGCTCTCCAAACACGCCATGGTGTCCGCTAAAGATTGGAGCCAAATTTTCATTCAAAAAGTCAAGTGGCGCTCCTTCTCTTCCAAGCCCTGTCATGCGCCCAAACAGTGGTTCCCCCACACATATGGGGTATCGGCGTACTCAGAACTAATTGGATCACAACTTTCACTGTCCAGTTTCTTCTTTTACCCTTGGGAAAATTAAAAAAAGTTGATAAATGATCATTTTTGTGACTAAAAAGTTAAATGTTCATTTTTTCCTTCCATGTTGCTTCTGTTGCTGTGAAACACCTGAAGGGTTAGTAAACTTCTTGAATTTGGTTTTGGGCACCTTGAGGGGTGCAGATTTTAGAATGGTGTCACTTTTGGGTATTTTCAGCCATATAGACCCCTCAAACTGACTTCAAATGTGAGGTGGTCCCCCCAAAAAATGGTTTTGTAAATTTTGCTGTAAAAATGAGAAATTGCTGGTCAAATTTTAATCCTTATAACTTCCTAGCAAAAATAAATTTGGTTTCCAAAACTGTGCTGATGTAAAGTAGACATGTGGGTAATGTTATATATTAACTATTTTGTGTCACATAACTCTCTGGTTTAACAGAATAAAAATTCAAAATTTGAAAATTGTGAAATTTTCTAAATTTTTGCTAAATTTCCGCTTTTTTCACCAATAAACACAAAAATTGTCAACCTAAATTTACCACTAACATGAAGTCCAATATATCCCGAATTGCAAAAAATGGCCAGGTCATTAAGGTCAAAATAGGCTGGGTCATAAAGGGGTTAAAGCAAGGGAGGAAGGGTTGATTGAATTCAGGAATATTGGGGTGAGCTTCCCCAAGTAAATGCCAGTGGCGACGTATAGTTCTATGGAGGATATAAGTAAAGGGGTGGTAGGAGTGGACAAAGGGAATACGATTGGTTGTTTTAACTCTTGGATGTTGATGAGATTCCCTGCAAGAGTTAAGTATATGATCTGGGTAACCCCTCTCCCGGAATCCTGTATATAATTAACGTTGGCATTGTTCGCATATTGTGTCATCAGAGACAATGCGATTCACTCTCTGTTTCTGGGACCTAGGGATTGATTTTTTTTAACTGGATTGGGATGGAAACTATGGAAATGCAACAAACTGTTGCGATCTGTGCTCTTAATATACAAGTCTGTGGAAAAACAGCCTTCGTCATTTTTAATGATACTAACACCAACCGTAACCCCAACACACCCCTAACTCTAATGCCAACCCTAACCATAACCCTAACCACAAACCTAACCCTAACACACCCCTAAACCTAATTCCAACCCTAACTGTATTCCCAACCATAACCACAGCCCTAACCCTAACTTTAGCCCAACCCTAACCCTAGCCCCAACCCTAACTTTAGACCAACCCTAACCCTAGCCCTACCCTAACCATAGCCCAACCCTAAGTCTAATTTTAGCCCAACCCTAACTTTAGCCCAACTCTAACCCTAATGTAAAAATAAAAGTAAATACATTTTTTTTATTTTCTTATTTTTACTAAGGGGGTGATAAAGGGGTTTTTCATTTATTATTTTTCCTATTGGTTCATTTTGATCACTGTGATAGACCCTATCACAGTGATCAAAATGAACCAATAGGAAAAATTTCCTATTGTTGCTGGGTGCTGGCTGGAAGATCTCAGCAGGTACACTGCGCATGTGCCCGCCATTTTCTTCCATGAAGAAGATGGCAGCCTGGGGGAGTTCACAGGGGGTTGCAAGGACATTGGAGGTACTGGGGGGATCGGGTTACCCATTTCTCTCTCCTCTAATGTGCAATCACATCAGAGGAGAGAAAAATTAAATGGGAAATTGGACTTTTTTTTTCGGTCACCATTATTCCGTTAATAACGGCGATTGCAAAAATGGGTCACTAAAACCATACCTGAACCATGTTTTCTGGGGTCTACGTTGCCCCAGGTAGTGGAAACCCCAGAGAAATTCTGATGCTGGGGGGCGCTATACACTTATTTCTCAGCGCCGTTAAAAAGCGGCACTGAGGTATAAGTACCCTCAACTTCCGCTGTTAAAATGCGTATAGGCGGTCATTAAGGGGTTAAAAAATGATTTTAGTAGACCAAAATTGATTTTTTTTAATTAAAAAATAGGAAATGTCAGTTGAATTTATGACGGAAGCAAGAACTGCTAAAATTAGAGACTCAGAGGGACTAAGATACACCCAGCATCAGACAAAAACTATGGCCTCATATACATTCTATTCAAATTGTCATGCATTGATACTCCTAGTTTCATAAAGGCTACTCACTTTTGAGTATTATCTGCCAACGAAATGAACTCCAGACCATGGAATAGTCTATGGGTGAGCATGAGCAATATATTACCAATAAGGTTATGAGCGCACGTGGAGTAATATTTATGCATGATTTCTGCATCTTTAGGTAGAAAAAAAAACGCAGCTGCAAAACACACATTTTGCAGCGGCGTTTTTGGCATGTTTTTGGTGCAGTTTTGCCTGCAGTTTTGAATGATTGGAGTGAAGTCAGTGGTGAAAAATGCAGGGCTAAAACGCACAGACAATTGATATGCAGCAGGTTTTTTTTTGTACCCAATCTGCAAATCAAAAATACTCAACATGTGCATGACACATCAGGTTTCTCATTCACTTTTCTGGTATCATGTTTTGCTTTAGGTTTTGTCACAAACCCGAGCAGAACAAATGCGACAAAAATGTACCAAATTTACAATGTATGCACATAGCTAAAAATAACAATCTTTAAAAAAGTCTTTTTAGGCCTATATATCAACAAAATGTAATCCAGACCATGGAGTACCCCATTGGTGAGCAATATAATAACGATAAAATCTTGAACAATTTTTTGTGATCAAAAATGTAATTACAGCACTCCTGTGGCTGGTGCCCAACTAGGATCCTATCCCATGTAAATTTTGTAGAAAACTTGGCAATCAGGTAAATGTTGTAAGCAAATAATTTTATTTTGTGCAGGCAATCCAAAAATAAAGAAACATTTTGGTCCTACAATGACCTTCATCAGTCAGACAGATTGCAGTGTGCACAGGTTTAGATACATAAATGAACGCTCAGGATATGCAGCACATGCATAACAAATTTTTGAGGGTTTTATAACAATGAAATGGACTCCAGACTATGGAATAGTCTATGGGTGAGCAATATGATATCAATAAATTTTGAACAAGTTTTTTGAGGGTAATATACCAACAAAATATAGTCCAAACTATGGAATACCCTATGGGTAAGCAATATAATACCATTACAATTTGGACCAAGTTTTTTGTAGCTTTTATACCAACAAAATGTATTCCATACCACAGAATAGTATATAGGTGAGCATGATAATATCAATACATTTTTTAACCCATTATCTACCAATGTCATTTTTTTGCGACGCCTAATCTTTTGCTTCTAGCAACTAAGATTTTATAATTTTTATAATTAGGTCCAATTTTTTGTGTTGTGCTTCTAAAATGAATGTTTTCAAAATAGGAAATCATGTCATTGTCATTTTTAATTGAATATTGGACGCCCTTTTCTGAAAAATCCATACTTGTAAAAATTTTAATTTGGCAAGTAATGGGTTAACAATTTTTTTGATGCTTTTATAACAATGAAATGTACCAAAGAAGATGTAATACCCTATGGGAAAGCAATATAATACCGATAAATTTTGAAAAAAATGTTTGAGGCTTTTAAAGCAATGAAATGTACCCAAAAATATGTAATATCCTATGGGAAATGAAGCGTCCCTGGCCACAAACCTTTGTCCATGTGCCTGATGTTAAGTGGACAATGCCATTAAGTGCATTGGTAACGGTAGGGGTGATGTTTCTGGACATGTGCTGGTACATTGCGGAGACACCACACTGGGAGAAAAAGTGGCAGCTGGGGACTGAGTACCAAGGAATGGCTGCCGCCAAAAGTCAGTGGAAATCCTCGGTTTCTACCAGCCAAAGTGGCAGCATTTCCACTGCAAGAAGCTTGTAAATGTGCTTGTTTAACATTTGGGCATGTGAGTGGGTGGCTTGGAAGTTTCTTTTTCATTCCAAGACCTTAGGTAGGGACAGCTGAATGCTAGGCTGGGATAAGGATATGGAAGTGCCTAATGATGGTAAGTCAGAATGTGCAAGAATAGGTGTAGGGGAGGAGGTATCTGCGCCAGTGTTTTGGACAGGGGATTTTGATGCACCTAGCTCAGGTGAAGAGGCAGTGGTCTCATCTCACCGAGTCGGGTGCTTAGATGACATGCGTCTGATCTTGCTGCCATTTTGTTTGTCTCTGAACTCTCCTTAAAAAGTCCTAAACTGAAAAACACCTAACTCTTTGACGAAGAAATTCAGGACTGTCAGTACTTTGCGGAACAGTTGCCCACCTTCTCACTCTGGTCACCCTACTGACTCTTCCTGTCTGTTTCTATGCTGCAGATCTATCCCCCTCAGCGCTGCGGGCCTCGCACTGTAGGTCAGCTTCCCAGGTTGGGTTGGTGACTTCGTCATCCACCACCTCGACTTCTACTACCACACCCTGGTCCTCTTGACTTTGCGACTAAACAGCAAGACTTGTGGCCGTGGCTGCTATAAGTTTTGTGCATCACTAAACAGAATGCTGTCCTGTCCCTCTTGGAGCATGCAGGTTGAGAGGCCACAATCAAGAAATGTTGTGGTGAACCGCTCCTCGGAGTGTCCTAGTGTGGGATCACTAGTTTCCTGGGACTCAACATGGTGGGGGGAAGGAGGATCAGGGTAAGGATTAAGTGATCCAGACTTTAGGCTGGTGAGACTGAACCATGAGGAAGACTTGCTATCCAACTGACCACCTGTTCTCACTGCTCTGGCTTCAGAAGTGGTGTACTGTACTGTGCCTCCCTGCAAAATGGGACAGGAATCTACCGTATGTGTCATGGATATGCATGTTTCTTGTGCTCTAGCAACAGGCGCAGTCGTACCTGCCCACATGTTTGACATCTGAATTCACCATCATCAACACTTCCACTTCCCCATCCCTTAATGTAAACATTATGCATTTTGTAATTGCTAGGTCTCTTGGAACCAAGTCTCTTTTTAATAAAAGAAAAAAATTGGTCACCTGCAGCAATCAAAGACGTTTTTGGGAGTTTTCTCCACCAGAATGTAACAGAAAGAATTTCAAACTGTATGGATGACAATCAAATTCAATCCAGAAAAATGTTTTAGTGCTTTTTTTGAGTTCTAGATATCACAGAAATGTTAACAGACCATGTAACACTGTATGTCTGAGAATGGAAGCCTACAATTTTTTAAAACCTGTTGTTCACTTTTAGAGATCACAGAAATATTCACAGACCAAGTAACAATTTTTTTAGCAGTTTTACAGATCACAGAAATGTTCACACGCAACATAAAACTGTATGTCTCAGAAATGGCCTATCACGTTCAGAGCGGCCTATCACGTTCCCTAATCAAACTCATTTTATGTTTGTGTGTGTGTGTAGCCCATTCAGTATCTCCATCTACCCCCCACTCCATGACGATGGCTGGACCATCATTGTAAATACATAATTGTAAATACACACCTGTACTTTGTATCTCCCCCATCTCATTGTAGATTGTAAGCTCTCACGAGCAGGGTTGTCTTATTTTGTCTTATTTTGCTTTATTACCGTATTGTTAACATTGTTACCTATGACTGTTGTGTTTGAAACTGTTAAACTGTAAAGCGCTGCGGAATATGTTGGCGCTATATAAATAAAGATTATTCTTATTATTAAATGGAAGTCTGCAAAATTTTTAAAAGCTAGCTTTTAAGCAGTTTTACAGAAATTTACTCCACACTGTGAAATAGTGTATGGCTGAGAAATGTAGCCCAGGAAAATGTTTCCATGATTTTTGTGTGTTATATAACACAGAAAAGGACCTCAAAGCATGTAATACTTGATTGATCAAAATATATTCAATTTTTTTTGCCCCCACACAAATAACTGCAGCTATATATTTGCCAATGGATTGCACAGGCTTAATCCCTGTATACAGACTGAATTCTGTCACTCTTCCTGCTTCTACGACTCTCAGTCCCTCTCTAGGCTAAATGCAGATTGCATGTGCTGCAATTAGCCCTTAGAAGGGCTGTTGGTATGATGGCTCAGCTTCAGCACCAGTATCAACACTACAGGCCTCTTATTTGTTATACTGTGCACACAGACCTAGAGAAACACTGTCTCCCTCCAATACGAAGTGTCAAAGAGTTGTGCAATGGTGTCATTGTGCCAAGCTGGGGAGTGCCTGTCCTTTCATAAATGTATGCTGATGTCAGAAATACCACAACCAAGATGGCTACAGCATTACAGGAGCTCACAGGCAATCCTTACATGCTTATTAGCTGCGTAAAAGGCTTCAAAGATGCAGAGCGGGGATTTGAGTAATACATTAAGCACCACCCATTACTCACCGAGTAAAGAGCACATCTGAGCACTGTGATACTTGAGTGATCACCGAGTATCACTGAGCACATTCGCTCATCTCTACTATCAATCTATAGATAAAAAGAACCTGGCACTCAACTTAAGATTTTGAGCGCACTGAATTTATTCGTAGTACCAGTAAATGTTTTGGTCACAGGAGACCTTCATCAGTTACGTACTAGAATAGTTGATAGAAATGCATGAGGATTGATCATAAATCCGTAATCACATGCTCTGATTGCTTAGGATTGACCATCCATCTAGCCAGATGGAAAAGGAGATTGTGCATAGTGGTCAGGAGGTCCAGAGTGAGACGCAGAGTCCACCGCTAGTCTGTCTCTTGGGTATGTGAACCTACCTGTGCACCCTTCTCAGTTGTGTTCATGCTTTGCTCTAATACTATCAGTCTATAACTTACAGTGAGCTGTAAACATTTGGGCACCCCTGGTCAAAATGGCTGTTATTGTGAATAGTTAAGCAAGTTGAATATGAAATGATCTCTAAAGGGCCTTAAGTTAATGACACATTTCCTTTGTATTTTAGGCAAAAAAATATTTATATATTGAATTTTTTTTTTCATTTAAAAAATTACAAACAGTAAAATGGGCAGAAAAAAAAAATTTGGTCACCTTTAAAGATTTGTGTGCTCAGATAACTTTGACCCAGGTTTCAAACCTTAATTATCCTATTTGGGTTATGGCTTGTTCGCTGTCATCATTAGGAAAGGCCATGTGATCCAAATTTCCCAGCTTTATAAAAACTAATCTTCCTATAACCTTGTGCCAAAAAACAAACAGCAGCCATTGGTTCTTCTAAGCAGCTGCCTAGTACTCTATTTAAGCGGACTCTGCCAGTTTCATAGTAACATAGTAACATAGTAACATAGTTAGTAAGGCCGAAAAAAGACATTTGTCCATCCAGTTCAGCCTATATTCCATCATAATAAATACCCAGATCTACGTCCTTCTACAGAACCTAATAATTGTATGATACAATATTGTTCTGCTCCAGGAAGACATCCAGGCCTCTCTTGAACCCCTCGACTGAGTTCGCCATCACCACCTCCTCAGGCAAGCAATTCCAGATTCTCACTGCCCTAACAGTAAAGAATCCTCTTCTATGTTGGTGGAAAAACCTTCTCTCCTCCAGACGCAAAGAATGCCCCCTTGTGCCCGTCACCTTCCTTGGTATAAACAGATCCTCAGCGAGATATTTGTATTGTCCCCTTATATACTTATACATGGTTATTAGATCGCCCCTCAGTCGTCTTTTTTCTAGACTAAATAATCCTAATTTCGCTAATCTATCTGGGTATTGTAGTTCTCCCATCCCCTTTATTAATTTTGTTGCCCTCCTTTGTACTCTCTCTAGTTCCATTATATCCTTCCTGAGCACCGGTGCCCAAAACTGGACACAGTACTCCATGTGCGGTCTAACTAGGGATTTGTACAGAGGCAGTATAATGCTCTCATCATGTGTATCCAGACCTCTTTTAATGCACCCCATGATCCTGTTTGCCTTGGCAGCTGCTGCCTGGCACTGGCTGCTCCAGGTAAGTTTATCATTAACTAGGATCCCCAAGTCCTTCTCCCTGTCAGATTTACCCAGTGGTTTCCCGTTCAGTGTGTAATGGTGATATTGATTCCCTCTTCCCATGTGTATAACCTTACATTTATCATTGTTAAACCTCATCTGCCACCTTTCAGCCCAAGTTTCCAACTTATCCAGATCCATCTGTAGCAGAATACTATCTTCTCTTGTATTAACTGCTTTACATAGTTTTGTATCATCTGCAAATATCGATATTTTACTGTGTAAACCTTCTACCAGATCATTAATGAATATGTTGAAGAGAACAGGTCCCAATACTGACCCCTGCGGTACCCCACTGGTCACAGCGACCCAGTTAGAGACTATACCATTTATAACCACCCTCTGCTTTCTATCACTAAGCCAGTTACTAACCCATTTACACACATTTTCCCCCAGACCAAGCATTCTCATTTTGTGTACCAACCTCTTGTGCGGCACGGTATCAAACGCTTTGGAAAAATCGAGATATACCACGTCCAATGACTCACCGTGGTCCAGTCTATAGCTTACCTCTTCATAAAAACTGATTAGATTGGTTTGACAGGAGCGATTTCTCATAAACCCATGCTGATATGGAGTTAAACAGTTATTCTCATTGAGATAATCCAGAATAACATCCCTCAGAAACCCTTCAAATATTTTACCAACAATAGAGGTTAGACTTACTGGCCTATAATTTCCAGGTTCACTTTTAGAGCCCTTTTTGAATATTGGCACCACATTTGCTATGCGCCAGTCCTGCGGAACAGACCCTGTCGCTATAGAGTCACTAAAAATTAGAAATAATGGTTTATCTATTACATTACTTAGTTCTCTTAGTACTCGTGGGTGTATGCCATCCGGACCCGGAGATTTATCTATTTTAATCTTATTTAGCCGGTTTCGCACCTCTTCTTGGGTTAGATTGGTGACCCTTAATATAGGGTTTTCATTGTTTCTTGGGATTTCGCCTAGCATTTCATTTTCCACCGTGAATACCGTGGAGAAGAAGGTGTTTAATATGTTAGCTTTTTCCTCGTCATCTACAACCATTCTTTCCTCACTATTTTTTAAGGGGCCTACATTTTCAGTTTTTATTCTTTTACTATTGATATAGTTGAAGAACAGTTTGGGATTAGTTTTACTCTCCTTAGCAATGTGCTTCTCTGTTTCCTTTTTGGCAGCTTTAATTAGTTTTTTAGATAAAGTATTTTTCTCCCTATAGTTTTTTAGAGCTTCAATGGTGCCATCCTGCTTTAATAGTGCAAATGCTTTCTTTTTACTGTTAATTGCCTGTCTTACTTCTTTGTTTAGCCACATTGGGTTTTTCCTATTTCTAGTCCTTTTATTCCCACAAGGTATAAACCGCTTACACTGCCTATTTAGGATGTTCTTAAACATTTCCCATTTATTATCTGTATTCTCATTTCTGAGGATATTGTCCCAGTCTACCAGATTAAGGGCATCTCTAAGCTGTTCAAACTTTGCCTTCCTAAAGTTCAATGTTTTTGTGACTCCCTGACAAGTCCCCCTACTGAAAGACAGGTGAAACTGCACAATATTGTGGTCGCTATTTCCTAAATGCCCAACCACCTGCAGATTTGTTAATCTGTCAGGTCTATTAGATAGTATTAGGTCTAAAAGTGATAGAGATGTAACAGGGCACTTATCTACTATATAATTGTCTAAGGGTCACTTCCGTCTTTCTGTCTGTCTGTCCTTCTTTCTTTCTGTCTTTCTGTCACAGATATTCATTGGTCGCGGCCTCTGTCTGTCATGGAATCCAAGTCGCTGATTGGTCATGGCAAAACACCCACAACCATTGCCACGACCAATCAGTGATGAGTCCGGTGGCAACATGGCCGCTCCTTCCTCCCCGCAGTCAGTGCCTGCTCCGTACTCCCCTCCAGTCAGCGCTCACACAGGGTTAATGGCAGCGCTAATGGACCGCGTTATGCCGCGGTGTAATGCACTCCAGTAACGCTGCTATTAACCCTGTGTGACCAACTTTTTTACTATTGATGTTGCCTATGCAGCATCAATAGTAAAAAGATCTAATGTTAAAAATAATAAGAAAAATAAAAAATCATCATATACTCACTTTCCGGCGCCTTACCCGCTCCTCGCGACGCTCCGGTGACTGGTCCGTGCATTGCGATCTCGCGAGATGATGACGTGGCGGTCTTGCGAGATCGCTACGTCATCACTTCGTGAAACCGCAATGCACTCTTGAGACCGAAGCGCGCGAGGAGCGTCGGTAAATGCTTCCTGGATCCAGGGGCCAACGGAAGGTGAGTATATAACTATTTTTTATTTTAATTCTTTTTTTAACAGTGATATGATGCCCACATTGCTGTATACTACATGGGCTGTGCAATATACTACGCAGGCTGGACAATATACTACGCGGGCTGGGCAATTTACTAAGCGGGCTGTGCAAATATACTATGTGTGCTGGGCAATATACTACGCAGGCTGGGCAATATACTAAGTGGGCTGGGCAATATACTACGCGGGCTGGGCAATATACTACGCGGGCTGGGCAATATACTACGCGGGCTGTGCAATATACTACGTGCGCTGGGCAATATACTACTCAGGCTGTGCAATATACTATGCGGGCTGTGCAATATACTACGTGACTGGGCAATATACTACGTGACTGGGCAATATACTACGTGGCTGGGCAATATATGTGGCTGGGCAATATGCTATGTGGCTGGGTAATAAACTATGTGGCTGGGCAATATAGTACGTGACTGGGCAATATACTATGTGGCTGGACAATATACTACGTGGCTGGGCAATATACTATGTGGCTGGGCAATATAGTACGTGACTGGGCAATATAGTACGTGACTTGGCAATATACTACGTGGCTGGGCAATATACTACGTGGCTGGGCAATATACTATGTGGCTGGGCAATATACTACGTGACTGGGCAATATAGTACATGACTGGGCAATATACTACGTGGTTGGGCAATATACTACGTGGGCTGTGCAATATACTATGTGGACATGAATATTCTAGAATACCCGATGCATTAGAATTGGGCCACCATCTGGTAGATTTATAAGGAGCTTTATTGCACTTCTGAAGCTTCCAAATACATACTCTAGTAAGATAGGAAAAATTATAGCATCCTCCACTAGATTCCATAATATGAAGGTATTCTTCCTTCAGAATTTGCTTCAACCGTCACATTTCACACAGCCAGTTGGGTGAATCAATCAAGTTGCTCTGGGGTCATGTGGATACCTAATTTGTGTGTGCAAATATATATTTATATACAGTGGTGTAACTTGAAACTCATGGGCCCCGATGCGAAAGCTCCAAAATATTTTAAATCTTTAATAGCAATAGTCTTTTTCTTTAGGCCAAAGGGACTTTTAGGGCCCCCTAGGCTCCAGGGCCCGGGTGCGATTGCAACCCCTGCACCTGTTGTAGTTACACCCATATATATATATATATATATATATATATATATATATATATATATATATATACAGTGGGGAAAACAAGTATTTGATACACTGCCAGTTTTCCAAACTTTCCCCCCTACAAAAAATGAAGAGGTCTGTAATATTTATCGAAGGTACTCTTCAACTGAGAGAGATAGAAACTAAAAACAATCAAGAAAATCACATTGTATGATTTTCACATAAATAATTTGCCTTTTATTGCATGGCATAAGTATTTGATGCAACTGAAAAACAGAACTTAATGTTTGATACATAAACCTTTGTTTGCAATTACAGAGATCAGATGTTAACTGTAGTTCTTGACCAAGTTTGCACACACTACAACAGGGATTGTGGCCCACTCCTCTATACAGATCTTCTCCAGATCTTTCAGAATTTGAAACTGCGCTGGGCAACGTTGAGTTTCAGCTCCCTGAAAAGTTTTTTTTATTGGGTTCAGGTCTGGAGATGGGCTTGGTCACTCCATGACTTTGAAATGCTTTTTACGGAGCCACTCATTAGTTGCCCTGGTTGTGTGTTTTGGGTCATTGTCATGCTGGAAGACCCAGCCATGACCCATCTTTAATGCTTTTACTGAGGGAAGTAGGTTATTGGCCAAAATCTTATGATTAGTGTTGAGCGATACCTTCCGATATCGGAAAGTATCGGTATCGGTTTGGATCGGCCGATATTCAAAAAATATCGGATATCGCCGATACCGATACCCGATCCCAATGCAAGTCAATGGGACCAAAATATCGGAATTAAAATAAACCCTTTCTTTCCTTGTAGGTTCATTCTACATGAAGGAAAACAACTAAGAATAATGTAGGATGTATGGGGGAGGTGGCGGAGACATTAAAGGCAATGAGGATTAGTCCAATCAAATAGAATAGCATGTTTTTTTGTTTTTTTAAAGACGTTCGGATTGAAAAAGATATTGACTATGTAAATTTTTTTTATTTTGTCAGATATTGATGTTTCACTATTCCACGACCTTCCCCTTCTTTTTTTTCCTTTTCCCACACTTTCATCTTCATCATCATCAGCATCTTTGACATCAACTTCTTCACCTTATTCATCTTCTTCTTCATCTTCTACCTATTTTTTTTTTTTTATTACATTCTTCATATTCATTTTCTTCAACTATTATTATTCTTCCTATTCTACATATTCTTTTTATTCCACTGTTATTATTCTTCCTATTCTACTTCTTCATCATATTCTCATTTGTGACAGGCATTCCCGTAGTTGTTATCTATAAAAGTTGGAAGATTACACCTTCCGTTCTGCCAGTCACAAAAGTTACATTTGTCCGCGTTCAGTTTGGCCTGCAGCATCAGGCTTTATCCAGGGGCACCACGAGGAGGAACGGACTCACCCCCATACACTGCTTAGTCTTCTTCTGCATATAATTTAGATAATATCTTTTGCTCTGATATTAAGTCTTATGCTTAATGTTCTTCTGCTCTTTGTTCTGCAGCCTCTTGTTCTTCTGCTTCTCGGTCTTCCATGTTGTCGTCTCCAGGGTCGTCGTCTCCAGTGTCGTCATCTCCGCCGTCGTCGTCTCAGCCGTCGTCGTCTCAGCCGTCGTCGTCTCCGCCGTCGTCGTCTCCGCCGTCGTCGTCGTCGTCATCGGGGTGGTCTTCCGGGTCGTCGTCATCGGGGTGGTCTTCCGGGTTGTCGACGTTAGGGTCTTCAACTTGGAAATGTAGCAGAAGGTACAAGAAGGCTGAGAAAATGCCAAGAACCAGCTGATGGAACTGGAACTCGGATGGCTACCCGAAGGTTCAAGAGCCTATGGAACTACCGAGGACCAGCTGACGTTACTGGAACCCGGTTACTAAGCAGGAGGTACCCGTGCTAAAAAGCACTACCAAGGACCGCCTGACGTTGGCGGAACTCGGATACCCAGAAGGAGGCACCTAAGCCAAAGGCTCTGCCTGGAACCAGCTGACGTTACTGGAACCAGGATGGGGAGCAGAAGGTACAAGAGCAAAAGACACTGCCGAGAACCAGCTGACGGTACTGGAACCCGGATGGGTAGCCGAAGGTCCAAGAGCCAATGGAACTACCAAGGACCAGCTGACGTTACTGGAACCCGGTTACTAAGCAGGAGGTACCCGTGCCTGAAAGCACTACCAAGGACCACCTGACGTTGGTGGAACTTGGATACCCAGAAGGAGGCACCTAAGCCAAAGGCTCTGCCCGGAACCAGCTGACGGTACTGGAACCAGGATGGGGAGCAGAAGGTACAAGAGCAAAAGACACTGCCGAGAACCAGCTGACGGTGCTGGAACCAGGTGGTGGACCTGAAGGCCCACAGGAGAGGAGAGAACAGCTAGGCCGCGAGGCAGCCGCAGTTACCGAACCCCAACAGTCCTACAGGGGGAGCTGGGCCTACTGGCACTACAGAACCAGCCTTGACTACCAGTTCACGCAGCCCACATAGGAAGCTCCTAAACTGGAGGCACCCTGGAGTTGGCTAACTCGACCGCACCACGACGGGGCAAGCATAGGCGTCTCAGTGAAGTTGACACAACCCGGAAACAGCTGACGGTGCTGAAACCAGGCTTGGCACGAGGGAGTACCTGTGACAAGAACACTGCCGAGAACCAGCTGGCGGTGCTGGAACCCGGATGCGTTGCCCCAGTGTGCAAGAGCCAATGGCACGACCGAGGACCAGCTGACGGTGCTGGAACCCGGTTACTAAGCTGTAGGTGCCCGCGCTTAAAAGCACTACCAAGGACCGCCTGGCGTTGGCGGAACTCGGATACCCAGGAGGAGGCACCTAAGCCAAAGGCTCGGCCCGGAACCAGCTGACGGTGCTGGAACCAGGTGGTGGACCCGAAGGCCCACAGGAGAGGAGAGAACAGCTAGGCCGCGAGGCAGCCGCAGTTACCGAACCCCAACAGTCCTACAGGGGGAGCTGGGCCTACTGGCACTACAGAACCAGCCTTGACTACCAGTTCACGCAGCCCACATAGGAAGCTCCTAAACTGGAGGCACCCTGGAGTTGGCTAACTCGACCGCACCACGACGGGGCAAGCATAGGCGTCTCAGTGAAGTTGACACAACCCGGAAACAGCTGACGGTGCTGAAACCAGGCTTGGCACGAGGGAGTACCTGTGACAAGAACACTGCCGAGAACCAGCTGGCGGTGCTGGAACCCGGATGCGTTGCCCCAGTGTGCAAGAGCCAATGGCACGACCGAGGACTAGCTGACGGTGCTGGAACCCGGTTACTAAGCTGTAGGTGCCCGCGCTTAAAAGCACTACCAAGGACCGCCTGGCGTTGGCGGAACTCGGATACCCAGGAGGAGGCACCTAAGCCAAAGGCTCGGCCCGGAACCAGCTGACGGTGCTGGAACCAGGTGGTGGACCCGAAGGCCCACAGGAGAGGAGAGAACAGCTAGGCCGCGAGGCAGCCGCAGTTACCGAACCCCAACAGTCCTACAGGGGGAGCTGGGCCTACTGGCACTACAGAACCAGCCTTGACTACCAGTTCACGCAGCCCACATAGGAAGCTCCTAAACTGGAGGCACCCTGGAGTTGGCTAACTCGACCGCACCACGACGGGGCAAGCATAGGCGTCTCAGTGAAGTTGACACAACCCGGAAACAGCTGACGGTGCTGAAACCAGGCTTGGCACGAGGGAGTACCTGTGACAAGAACACTGCCGAGAACCAGCTGGCGGTGCTGGAACCCGGATGCGTTGCCCCAGTGTGCAAGAGCCAATGGCACGACCGAGGACTAGCTGACGGTGCTGGAACCCGGTTACTAAGCTGTAGGTGCCCGCGCTTAAAAGCACTACCAAGGACCGCCTGGCGTTGGCGGAACTCGGATACCCAGGAGGAGGCACCTAAGCCAAAGGCTCGGCCCGGAACCAGCTGACGGTGCTGGAACCAGGTGGTGGACCCGAAGGCCCACAGGAGAGGAGAGAACAGCTAGGCCGCGAGGCAGCCGCAGTTACCGAACCCCAACAGTCCTACAGGGGGAGCTGGGCCTACTGGCACTACAGAACCAGCCTTGACTACCAGTTCATGCAGCCCACATAGGAAGCTCCTAAACTGGAGGCACCCTGGAGTTGGCTAACTCGACCGCACCACGACGGGGCAAGCATAGGCGTCTCAGTGAAGTTGACACAACCCGGAAACAGCTGACGGTGCTGAAACCAGGCTTGGCACGAGGGAGTACCTGTGACAAGAACACTGCCGAGAACCAGCTGGCGGTGCTGGAACCCGGATGCGTTGCCCCAGTGTGCAAGAGCCAATGGCACGACCGAGGACCAGCTGACGGTGCTGGAACCCGGTTACTAAGCTGTAGGTGCCCGCGCTTAAAAGCACTACCAAGGACCGCCTGGCGTTGGCGGAACTCGGATACCCAGGAGGAGGCACCTAAGCCAAAGGCTCGGCCCGGAACCAGCTGACGGTGCTGGAACCAGGTGGTGGACCCCAAGGCCCACAGGAGAGGAGAGAACAGCTAGGCCGCGAGGCAGCCGCAGTTACCGAACCCCAACAGTCCTACAGGGGGAGCTGGGCCTACTGGCACTACAGAACCAGCCTTGACTACCAGTTCACGCAGCCCACATAGGAAGCTCCTAAACTGGAGGCACCCTGGAGTTGGCTAACCCGACCGCACCACGACGAGGCAAGCATAGGTGTCTCAGTGAGCTTGACACAACCCGGAAACAGCTGACGGTGCTGAAACCAGGCTTGGCACGAGGGAGTACCTGTGACAAGAACACTGCCGAGAACCAGCTGGCGGTGCTGGAACCCAGATGCGTTGCCTTGCCTATTAAAGATTGTCTTCCTAGAGCCCCAACTAGCGGTGTTGGAGCAAAGGGTAAGCAGGGGGAGATGAGTGTAGGCCGAAGCCTGCACTGGAGGCAGCTTTGTGTCTGCGTTGCGTTTGCAGGACACTTTGCCGGCTACACACTGGGGGAACAGCTGGCGTTGCTGAACCCCACTAACACAATGGCGTGTGTTTTTCTCTGTGCAGCTAGCACTTGCGGGCAAAAACTAGCGATGTTAGAGCCCGTGTTGAAGCAGGAGGAGGAGGAGAGGAGCAGAGTGTAGGCCGAAGCCTAGTTGAACCAATTTCAAAGGAAACCTTTATCCCCCCCCTCAGGTGTTACAAAGTACAAGAGACACACCTTGTGCAGTATTAATGCTGCACAAGTGAAAGGTTGCTCTATTAATTTGTCTGCTTGCACACGCTGAATGAAAGACATACACAATTTACCCCATTCTACAGTCAAACTGTAGTGGATGCGTGACTTGGTTTTTTGATGAGACGCAGCACAGGTGTCCAAAATAACGCCTTGGTGCTTGGCGCAGCTTCCTGAGCGTTGTTATTTGCTGTACAGGAGTCTGCGCTCTTGTGTTATCCCTTGGCAATGCCCTGTTAGCGCTGCCCATCTTATGACATCATTTCATGTTGGCCGGTGCGGTTAACGATGGCCATAAATCCCAGACCCACAGTGTCTTTTCATAAAGCCACACTGCGGTGCTGGGATTCGTGGCCTTGAGCAGTAAATATTTTGGCCGCTCACACACGTCCTTACACCTGCTTCAGACTGGGCGGCCTCTGCTGATCCCTTCTCGCATGCCGCGGCCATGAGGCTGCACAGTCTGAAGAAGGCGGAAGGAGATGAGTTAAGACAGGCGAAGATATGCACTGCTCGTGCCCATCAATCACACCCTCGCAGTCAAAATAATTAAGACAACGAGGAGCATTTTATTCAGGCAGGGCGGACGAACAGGCGCAAGTAGCCAACCAATGATGTCAGAAGACGGGAAGCGCTACCAAGGGGGGTGCTGCGTATCATTAGAAAGGAAAGTCACACCTCAGGGACAGTGGAATGGTCTCAAAGAGACACATTTTGTACGTGTTGAGTTCCACGTGGGCAAGGAGAAAACATCAGCCACCTTGTACAAATGCAGCAGTACTGCTGTACAAGGTGGCTGTTATACATATAAACACCTGGGGGTGGGGGCCAGGCTCCCTTCAATTTCAGTTCATGTGCCTGCGTGGCGTTTGCAGGTCACGTTGCAAGCTGCACAGCAGGGGAACAGCTGGCGGTGCTGAACCCCACTAACACATTGGCTGGTGTTTTTCTCTGTGCAGCTAGCATTTCCGGGCAAAAACTAGCGGTGTTTGAGCCCAGGGTCAGCAGGAGGAGGAGGAGAGGAGCAAAGTGTAGGCCGAAGCCTGCACTGGTGGCAGCTTTTGGTCGGTTGTGCCAGCGTGGCTTGTGCTGGACACGATGCCGGCTACACAGCGGGGGAACAGCTGGCGGTGCTGAACCCCACTAACACATTGGCTGGTGTTTTTCTCTGTGCAGCTAGCATTTCCGGGCAAAAACTAGCGTTGTTAGAGCCCAGGGTCAGCAGGAGGAGGAGAGGAGCAGAGTGTAGGCCGAAGCCTAGTTGAACCAATTTCAAAGGTTACCTTTAACCCCCCCTCAGGTGTTACAAAGTACAAGAGCCACTCCTTCTGCAGCATTAATGCTGCACAAGTAAAAGGTTGCTCTATTAATTTTTCTACTTACACAAGCTGAATGCAACACGTAGACTATTTAGCCCATTATACTGTTAATCAGTAGTGGAGGCGTGACTTGTCTTTTTAAAGAAAAGCAGCACAGGTGTCAAAAACAACACCTTTTTGCATGGGCGCAGCTTCCTGAGCGTTGTTAGTTGCTGTACAGGAGTCTGCGCTCTTGTGATCCTTTGGCCATGCGCTGTGAGCGCTTCCTGTCTTATGACCTCATTTCATGTTGGCCGTTGTGGTTAGCGATGGACATGAATCCCAGACCCACAGTGTGTTTTTAAAAAATCACACTGCGGTGCTGGGATTCGTGCCCTGGTGCACTAAATATGTTTGCCGCTCACACATGTCCTTACACCTGCTTCAGACTGGGCGGCCTCATCTGATCCCTTATCGCCTGCCGCGGCCATGAGGACACCCAGTCTGAAGAAGGCGGAAGGAGATGAGTGAACACAGGCAAACATATGCACTGCACATGCCCATCAATCACACCCTCGCTGTCCAAAAAAATAAGACACCGAGGGCCGTTGTTTCGAGCAGGGGAGATGCACAGGCGCAGCCAGCTAACCAATGATGTCAAAAGACGGGCAGCGCTAACAAGGGTGGTGCTGCGTGTCATTACAAAGGAAAGTCACACCTCAGGGACATTGTAATGGTCTCTAATGAGACACATTTTGTACGTGTTGAGTTCCACGTGGGCAAGGAGAAAAAGTCAGCCACCTTGTACAAATGCAGCAGTACTGCTGTACAAGGTGGCTGTTATACATAGAAACACCTGTGGGTGGGGGGCAGGCTCCCTTCAATTTCAGTTCATGTGCCTGCGTGGCGTTTGCAGGTCACGTTGCAAGCTACACAGCAGGGGAACAGCTGGCGTTGCTGAACCCCACTGACACATTGACTGGTGTTTTTCTCTGTGCAGATTGCATGTCCGGGCAAAAACTAGCGGTGTTAGAGCCCAGGGTCAGCAGGAGGAGGAGGAGAGGAGCAAAGTGTAGGCCGAAGCCTGCACTGGTGGCAGCTTTTGGTCGGTTGTGCCAGCGTGGCTTGTGCTGGACACGATGCCGGCTACACAGCGGGGGAACAGCTGGCGGTGCTGAACCCCACTAACACATTGGCTGGTGTTTTTCTCTGTGCAGCTAGCATGTCCGGGCAGAAACTGGCGTTGTTTGAGCCCAGGGTCAGCAGGAGGAGGAGAGGAGCAAAGTGTAGGCCGAAGCCTGCACTGGTGGCAGCTTTTGTTCTGTTGTGCCAGCGTGGCTTGTGCTGGACACGTTGCCGACTACACAGCAGGGGAACAGCTGGCGGTGCTGAACCCCACTAACACATTGGCTGGTGTTTTTCTCTGTGCAGCTAGCATTTCCGGGCAAAAACTAGCGGTGTTTGAGCCCAGGGTCAGCAGGAGGAGTAGAGGAGCACAGTGTAGGCCGAAGCCTAGTTGAACCAATTTCAAAGGTTACCTTTAACCCCCCCCTCAGGTGTTGCAAGGTACAAGAGCCACACCTTGAACAGCATTAATGATGCACAAGTCAAAGGTTGCTCTATTTAATTTTGCTCCATGCACACGCTGAATTAAACACGTACACTATTTAGCCCATTATACTGTCAAACAGTAGTGGAGGCGTGACTAGTACTACTAGTCTTTTTAAGGAGACGCAGCACAGGTGTACAAATTAACACCTAGGTGCTGTGCGCAGATTCCTTACCGTTGTTATTTGCAGTACAGGAAACTGCGCTCTTGTGTTATCACTTGGCAATACCCTGTCAGTGCAGGCCGTCTCATGACCTCATTTCATGTTGGCCGGTGCGGTTAACGATGGCCATGAATCCCAGACCCACAGTGGCTTTTCCTAAAGTCACACTGCGGTGCTGGGATTCGTGGCCTTGTGCAGTAAATATGTTCGCCGCTCACACATGTCCTTACACCTGCTTCAGACTGGGCGGCCTCAGCTGATCCCTTATCGCATGCCGCGGCCATGAGGCCGCACAGTCAGAAGAAGGCGGAAGGAGGGGAGTGAAAACAGGGGAACATATGCACTGCTCGTGCCCATCAATCACACCCTCGCAGTCAAAATATATGAGACAACGGGGGGCGTTGTGTCGGGCAGGGGGGACGCACAGGCACAGCCAGCCAACCAATGATGTCAGGAGACGGGCAGCGCTAACAATGGGGGTGCTGCGTGTCATTAAAAAGGAAAGTCACACCTCAGGGACATTGTAATGGTCTGTAATGAGACACATTTTGTACTTGTTGAGTTCCACGTGTGCAAGGAGAAAAAGTCAGCCACCTTGTACAAATGCAGCAGTACTGCTGTACAAGGTGGCTGTTATACATAGAAACACCTGGGGGGTGGGGGGCAGGCTCCCTTCAATTTCAGTTCATGTTCCTGCGTGGCGTTTGCAGGAAACGTTGCAAGCTACACAGCAGGGGAACAGCTGGCGGTGCTGAACCCCACTAACACATTGGCTGGTGTTTTTCTCTGTGCAGCTAGCATGTCCGGGCAGAAACTGGCGTTGTTTTAGCCCAGGGTCAGCAGGAGGAGGAGAGGAGCAAAGTGTAGGCCGAAGCCTGCACTGGTGGCAGCTTTTGGTCAGTTGTGCCAGCGTGGCTTGTGCTGGACACGATGCCGACTACACAGCAGAGGAACAGCTGGCGGTGCTGAACCCCACTAACACATTGGCTGGTGTTTTTCTCTGTGCAGCTAGCATGTCCGGGCAGAAACTGGCGTTGTTTTAGCCCAGGGTAAGCAGGAGGAGGAGAGGAGCAAAGTGTAGGCCGAAGCCTGCACTGGTGGCAGCTTTTGGTCGGTTGTGCCAGCGTGGCTTGTGCTGGACACGATGCCGGCTACACAGCGGGGGAACAGCTGGCGGTGCTGAACCCCACTAACACATTGGCTGGTGTTTTTCTCTGTGCAGCTAGCATTTCCGGGCAAAAACTAGCGTTGTTAGAGCCCAGGGTCAGCTGGAGGAGGAGAGGAGCAGAGTGTAGGCCGAAGCCTAGTTGAACCAATTTCAAAGGTTACCTTTAACCCCCCCTCAGGTGTTACAAAGTACAAGAGCCACTCCTTCTGCAGCATTAATGCTGCACAAGTAAAAGGTTGCTCTATTAATTTTTCTACTTGCACAAGCTGAATGCAACACGTAGACTATTTAGCCCATTATACTGTTAATCAGTAGTGGAGGCGTGACTTGTCTTTTTAAAGAAAAGCAGCACAGGTGTCGAAAACAACACCTTTTTGCATGGGCGCAGCTTCCTGAGCGTTGTTAGTTGCTGTACAGGAGTCTGCGCTCTTGTGATCCTTTGGCCATGCGCTGTGAGCGCTTCCTGTCTTATGACCTCATTTCATGTTGGCCGTTGCGGTTAGCGATGGACATGAATCCCAGACCCACAGTGTGTTTTTAAAAAATCACACTGCGGTGCTGGGATTCGTGCCCTGGTGCACTAAATATGTTTGCCGCTCACACATGTCCTTACACCTGCTTCAGACTGGGCGGCCTCATCTGATCCCTTATCGCCTGCCGCGGCCATGAGGACACCCAGTCTGAAGAAGGCGGAAGGAGATGAGTGAACACAGGCAAACATATGCACTGCACATGCCCATCAATCACACCCTCGCTGTCCAAAAAAATAAGACACCGAGGGCCGTTGTTTCGAGCAGGGGAGATGCACAGGCGCAGCCAGCTAACCAATGATGTCAAAAGACGGGCAGCGCTAACAAGGGTGGTGCTGCGTGTCATTACAAAGGAAAGTCACACCTCAGGGACATTGTAATGGTCTCTAATGAGACACATTTTGTACGTGTTGAGTTCCACGTGGGCAAGGAGAAAAAGTCAGCCACCTTGTACAAATGCAGCAGTACTGCTGTACAAGGTGGCTGATATACATAGAAACACCTGTGGGTGGGGGGCAAGCTCCCTTCAATTTCAGTTCATGTGCCTGCGTGGCGTTTGCAGGTCACGTTGCAAGCTACACAGCAGGGGAACAGCTGGCGTTGCTGAACCCCACTGACACATTGACTGGTGTTTTTCTCTGTGCAGATTGCATGTCCGGGCAAAAACTAGCGGCGTTAGAGCCCAGGGTCAGCAGGAGGAGGAGGAGAGGAGCAAAGTGTAGGCCGAAGCCTGCACTGGTGGCAGCTTTTGGTCGGTTGTGCCAGCGTGGCTTGTGCTGGACACGATGCCGGCTACACAGCGGGGGAACAGCTGGCGGTGCTGAACCCCACTAACACATTGGCTGGTGTTTTTCTCTGTGCAGCTAGCATGTCCGGGCAGAAACTGGCATTGTTTGAGCCCAGGGTCAGCAGGAGGAGGAGAGGAGCAAAGTGTAGGCCGAAGCCTGCACTGGTGGCAGCTTTTGTTCTGTTGTGCCAGCGTGGCTTGTGCTGGACACGTTGCCGACTACACAGCAGGGGAACAGCTGGCGGTGCTGAACCCCACTAACACATTGGCTGGTGTTTTTCTCTGTGCAGCTAGCATTTCCGGGCAAAAACTAGCGGTGTTTGAGCCCAGGGTCAGCAGGAGGAGTAGAGGAGCAGAGTGTAGGCCGAAGCCTAGTTGAACCAATTTCAAAGGTTACCTTTAACCCCCCCCTCAGGTGTTGCAAGGTACAAGAGCCACACCTTGTGCAGCATTAATGCTGCACAAGTAAAAGGTTGCTCTATTTGTTTTGCTCCTTGCACACGCTGACTAATACACGTACACTATTTAGCCCATTATACTGTCAAACAGTTGTGGAGGCGTGACTTGTCTTTTTAACGAGACGCAGCACAGGTGTCAAAATTTGCACCTAGGTACTGGGCGCAGATTCCTGAGCGTTGTTATTTGCTGTACAGGAGTCTGCGCTATTGTGATCCCTTGGCCATGCGCTGTGAGCGCTTCCTGTCTTCTGACCTCATTTCATGTCGGCCGTTGCGGTTAGCGATGGACATGAATCCCAGACCCACAGTGTGTTTTCAAAAAATCACACTGCGTGGCTGGGATTCGTGGCCTTGTGCAGTAAATAGGTTTGCCGCTTACACATGTCCTTACACCTGCTCCAGACTGGGCGGCCTCAGCTGATCCCTTATCGCCTACCACGGCCAGGAGGCCGCACAGTC
Organism: Ranitomeya imitator; assembly: GCF_032444005.1. Lineage (NCBI taxonomy): Eukaryota > Metazoa > Chordata > Amphibia > Anura > Dendrobatidae > Ranitomeya > Ranitomeya imitator. The sequence continues at coordinate 452,868,098 of NC_091282.1, read as the reverse complement.
TGAAGAAGGCGGAAGGAGATGAGTTAAGACAGGCGAACATATGCACTGCTCGTGCCCATAAACCACACCCTCGCTGACAAAATAAATATGACAACGAGGGGCGTTGTTTCTAGCAGGGCGGATGCACAGGCGCAGCCAGCTAACCATGATGACAAAAGATGGGAAACGCTACCAAGGGGGGTGCTGCGTATCATTACAAAGGAAAGTCACACCTCAGGGACAGTGGAATGGTCTCAATGAGACACATTTTGTACGTGTTGAGTTCCACGTGGGCAAGGAGAAAAAGTCAGCCACCTTGTACAAATGCAGCAGTACTGCTGTACTAGGTGGCTGTTATACATAGAAACACCTGGGGGGGTGGGGCCAGGTTCCCTTTTAATTTCAGTTCCTGTGCCTGCATGGCGTTTGCAGGTCACGTTGCCGGCTACACAGCAGGGGAACAGCTGGCGGTGCTGAACCCCACTAACACATTGGCTGGTGTTTTTCTCTGTGCAGCTAGCACTTCCGGGCAAAAACTAGCGGTGTTTGAGCCCAGGGTCAGCAGGAGGAGGAGAGGAGCAGAGTGTAGGCCGAAGCCTGCACTGGTGGCAGCTTTTGTTCTGTTGTGCCAGCGTGGCTTGTGCTGGACACGTTGCCGACTACACAGCAGGGGAACAGCTGGCGGTGCTGAACCCCACTGACATATCACCTAGTGTTTTTTCTGTGTAGACAACACTTCCAGGTGGCAACTGACAGTGTTGAAACCCAGGGAATCAAAGAGGAGCAGAGTGTAGGCCGAAGCCTGCAGTGGAGCAAGTTGAAAGGGAACCTTTAACCCCCCCCCCCCAGGCATTTGTTGCTGAAAGAGCCATCTTGTACAGCAGTAATACTGCACATGGAAAATGGTGGCTCCGAAAATTATGCTCCTTGCAAACGCTGAAGTACACACTCATATAATGTGTCCCCTCACACCGTCAAACCATCCCGGAAGTGGGACTTTCCTTTGTAATGTGACACAGCACAGCCGTCATTCCAACCCCCTTGGTGCCGGGCACCACCTCCTCAACGTTGTTTGGTTCTGTCACGGAGCCCGTGCTGTAATGTTATCCCTTGGCCATGCACAGTTAGCGGTGCCCGTCTTCTGACATCATGTAGGTGTCAGGCTGGCAGTGCCTGTGCGTCCAAGCTGCCCGAGATCCAACCTTGCAGTGTCATCTAATGTAGTCCCACTGCGGGCCAGGGATCCATGGGCATGCGCAGTGCATATCATCGCCTCTCACTCACCTCCTTCCTGCTTCTTCAGACTGTGCGGCGTCACGGCCGTGGCATGCTATTAGGGATCAGCTGACGCCGCCTAGTCTGAAGAAGCGTGAAGAAGGGGAGTGAGAGGCTAGTATATGCACTGCGCATGGCCATGGATACCAGGCCCACTGTGGGATCACATTAGACGACACTGCGAGGTGTGATTTCGGGCAGCGTGGACGCACAGGCGCAGCCAGGACGACAACAAATGATGTCAGAGGACGGGCAGCGCAAACTGTGCATGGCCAAGGGATAACATAACAGCGCAGGGTCCATGACGGAATCAAACAACGCTAAGGAGGCAGCGCACGGTGCCAAGGGGGTAGCAATGACGGCTGTGCTGCGTCACATTACAAAGGAAAGTCCCACCTCCGGGACGGTTGGACGGTGTGAGGGGACACATTACATGAGTGTGTAGTTCAGCGTTTGCAAGGAGCATAATTTCAAGAGCGACCTTTCCCTTGTGCAGTATTAGTGCTGCACATGGTGGCTCTTTCAGTAACAAACGCCTAGGGGGGGGGACAGGTCCCCTTGCATTTTAGTTGTGCCAGCGTGGCGGTCGCATGACACGTTGCCGGATACACAGCTGGGGATCAGCTGACGTTACTGAACCCCAATAACAGAGGAGCGACTGTTGACTGTGCACACAGCACTTCCAGGCACCAACTGGCGGTGTTAGAGCCCAGGGACAGCAGGAGGAGCAGATTGGAGGTATTGCCGCACACACAGCTGGGGATCAGCTGACGTTACTGAACCCCAATAACAGAGGAGCGACTGTTGACTGTGCACACAGCACTTCCAGGCACCAACTGGCGGTGTTAGAGCCCAGGGACAGCAGGAGGAGCAGATTGGAGGTATTGCCGCACACACAGCTGGGGATCAGCTGACGTTACTGAACCCCAATAACAGAGGAGCGACTGTTGACTGTGCACACAGCACTTCCAGGCACCAACTGGCGGTGTTAGAGCCCAGGGACAGCAGGAGGAGCAGAGGAACAGAGTGTAGGCCGAAGCCTGATTGGAGCAAGTTGAAAGGAAACCTTTAACCCCCCCCCCCCCAAGACGTTTGTAGCTGAAAGAGCCATGTTGTGCAGCACTAAGGATGCAAAAGGAAAAGGTTGCTCTTTTAATTATGCTCCTTGCAAACACCGAAGTAAACACTAAAAATGTGTCCCTTTATACCGTTAAACCGTTCCGGAGGTGCGAATTTCCTTCGTAATGGGACACAGCACAGCTGTCATTCCTATCCCCTTGATGCCGTGCGCTGCCTCCTCAGCGTTGTTTTAAGCTGTCACGGAGCCTGCGCTGTTCTGTTAGCCCTTGGCCATGCCCAATTAGCGCTGCCTGTCTTCTGACATAATTTGGTGTCAGGCTGTCAGTGCCTGTGCGTCCACGCTGCTCCAGATCCCACCTCGCAGTCTCATCTAACGTAATCCCACTGCGGGCCTTGGAACCATGGGCATGCACAGTGCATAACCTCGACTCTCACTCCCCTCCTTCCCTCTTCTTCAGACTGTGCGGTGTCACGGCCGTGGCATGCTAGGGATCAGCTGACGGCGCACAGTCTAAAGAAGGCGGAGGGAAATGAGCGAGAGCCCGAGGGGAAGATATGCACTGCGCATGCCCATGGATCCCAGGCCCGCAGTGTGACTCAATCAGAAGACACTGCGAGGCGGGATCTCGGGCACCGCGGCCGCACAGACGCAGCCAGCCTGACACCAAATTATGTCAGAAGACAGGCAGCGCAAATAGGGCATGCCCAAGGGATAACAGAACAGCGCAGGCTCCGTGACAGCTTAAAACAACGCTGAGGAGGCAGCGCATGGCACCAAGGGGGTAGGAATGACGGCTGTGCTGCGTCACATTACGAAGGAAAGTCCCAGCTCCGGGACGGTATAACGGTATCAGTGAACACATTTTATAAGTGTTAAGTTCTGCGTGTGCAAAGAGCTAAAAAAAAAGAGCTACCTTTTCCTTGTGCAGCATTACTGCTGCACAAGATGGCTCTTTCAGTAACAAACGACGGGGGGGGGGGGGGGGGACAGGTTCCCTTACATTTAGGTTGTTGTGCCAGCGTGGCGGTCGCAGGACACATTGCCGGCTACACAGCTGGGGATCAGCTGACGTTACTGAAACCCAATAACACTGGGTCGTATGTTTTTACTGTGCAGCCTGCACTTCTGAGCCGCAACTGGCGGTGTTGGAGCCCAGGAATAGCAGTTCAGGTGGTAGAAAGATGAACACAGCAGGAGACCTGGATGACACCCAATTACTTAATCAGGCAGAGGAGTGGCAAATTCCTGCGAGATCCAGGCCTGGTTCATTTTCAGGAAAGTAAGCCGGTCAACGTTATCGGAGGATAGTCGCATGCGACGGTCTGTTAGTACACCACCTGCGGCACTAAAGACACGTTCCGATAAGACACTAGCCGCAGGGCAAGCCAGCACCTCCAATGCATACTGGCTTAGCTCTGGCCATGTATCCAGCTTAGAGACCCAAAACTTGAACGGGGAAGAGCCGTCTGGGAGTACAGTAAGAGGGCAAGCCATGTAGTCTGTCACCATCTGACGGAACCGTTGCCTCCTGCTGACTGGAGCCGCCAGTGATGGTGTAGACATTTGGGGCGGGCACACAAAAGTGTGCCAGAGTTGTGCCATACTGGGCTTGCCTTGGGCAGAGGCACTGCTTCTGCTCCCTCTTTGGGCGGAGCCTCCCCCACTGCCTCGACGCACTGAGCTGCTTTGTAAAGCACTAGCAGCACTCCTCTCAGTTGGACAGGAGAAGATGATGGAATTCACCAGTGTGTCGTGGTACTCCCGCAATTTACGCTCCCGGGTCAACGCAGGGATGAGGTTTTGGACGTTGTCCCGGTAGCGAGGATCGAGGAGGGTGAACACCCAATAATCAGGCATGTTGAGAATGTGGTCGATGCGGCGGTCGTTTCTCAGGCACTGCAGCATGAAATCCACCATGTGCTGCAGAGTGCCAACCGGCCCAGAAACGCTGTCCCCTGCTTGAGACATGATCTCTGCCCGCTCGTCATCACCCCACCCTCGCTGTACACACTGACCACTGGACAATTGTGTCGCTCCCTCCTCTGGACGGAGCTCTTCCTCCTCCATTGACTCCTCCTCATCCTCCTCACAAATTGGCCCCTGCGTACCCCTTTGTGAGGAACCACGTGGCGCTGACTCTCCAGAAGCTGATGGAAAAGGTGACTCCTCATCCTCCACCTCTTCCACCACATCATCCCTTAACCCTTGCAAAGTTTGCTGAAGCAGGCAGATAAGGGGGACAGTCATGCTGACTAGTGCATCATCTGCACTTGCCATCCGCGTGGAATAATCAAAAGGACGCAAAACCTGGCAGACGTCCTTCATAGTGGCCCACTCTGTGGTTGTGAAGTCTGATCGGCGCTGACTGCGACTTCTTTGCGCCTGATGCAGCTGGTACTCCTTAACTGCTTGCTGCTGCTCACACAACCGCTCCAACATATGTAACGTGGAATTCCACCGGGTAGGTAGGTCACATATGATGCGGTGTTCCGGAAGGCGGAATCGGCGCTGCAGAGCAGCAATGCGGGATCTGGCCAAGCTGGAACGCCGCAAGTGAGCACACTCTAGGCGGACCTTGTGCAGCAGGGCATCAAGATCCGGATAGTCCCTCAGAAAACTCTGCACAACCAAATTGAGCACATGTGCCAGACATGGGATGTGAGTGAGGTTGCCAAGGGCCAAAGCTGCCACCAGATTTCGGCCATTGTCACACACTACCATGCCTGGCTGGAGATTCGCTGGCAGTAACCACACATCGCTCTCCTGCTTTATGGCATTCCAGAGCTCCTGCGCTGTGTGGCTTCGATGCCCCAATGAAACTAGTTTCAAGACGGCCTGCTGACGTTTGGCCACGGCTGTGCTCATGTCGGTCATAGGTAAACGTTCACGGGTCCATGTGGGGGTGGACTGTGACGGATCCTGCAGAGAGGAATCAGAGGAACTGGTGTAAGAGGAGGAGTCGATGCGTACAGACTGGATTCCTGCAATCCTTGGAGTAGGCAGGACACGTCCTGCGCCACTCGCACGATCTGTACCTGGCTCAACAACATTAACCCAATGGGCAGTGAGGGAAACATATCGCCCCTGTCCATGCTGACTGGTCCACGCATCGGTGGTGAGGTGGACCTTGCTACTGACGGCGTTCAGTAGCGCATGTTTTATGTTTGCCTCAACATGCCTGTGCAGGGCAGGGACAGCCTGCCTGCTGAAGTAAAAGCGGCTGGGCACCTTGTACTGTGGGACTGCCAATGCCATCAAGTCACGGAACCTGTCAGTCTCCACCAGCCTGAACGAGAGCATTTCCAGGGACAACAGTTTGGCAATGCCTGCATTCAGAGCCTGTGCTCGGGGGTGGTTGGCCGAGAATGCCCGCCTTTTCTCCCATGCCTGTACTACCGATGGCTGTAGAGTAGACTGGGAGTGTGAGGATGACTGGGAAGGTGGTGCTGTGGGTGGAATTACACAAGGTCTCTGGGAGGAAGCCAAACCAGCTGTGCGTGAGCTGGAGGAAGAGGCAACACGAGCTGAAGAGGTGGTAGCTGCCGCTGTTGGTTGGCCTACATCTTCAGTGTGTTTCTGTAACTCCACCGCGTGCCTGGTCCGCACATGTTTCCACATATTTGTGGTATTGAGGTTGCTGACATTTTTCCCTCTTTTTACTTTATGATGACACAGCTTGCATTTGACAAAACAAATGTCATCTGCAACTGTGTCAAAAAAGGACCAGGCACTGCAAGTCTTGGGAGCGCCCTTTTTGGCTTTGGAAAGAGACAGGCTCCTAACGGGTGCCAAAGTGGAGGCTACAGGCTCCGCAGTCTTCCCCCTCCCTCTCCCTCTTTGGCCCGTAAGAGGAAGCTCTTCCTCTGAGCTGCTCCCACCACCTTCCTGTTCCTCACGCCACGATGGGTCAAGGACCTCATCATCTCCACTACCCTCTGCCACCAACTGCTCCTCCTGGGTAGTCTCAGCAGCACAGTACGCACGAGAAAGCGGCACCTGAGTTTCATCATCAGATGCGTACTGCGCTGTGGTCACCGGAGGCACTGGCCCACCTGCCTCTTCAGAGTCAGAGAGAAAAAGGTGTTGGGCATCACTGCACACTGCCTCTTCTTCCATTTCTCCAATGCTGCTTGGCTGGCCCCCTGTTTCCAAGCCAAGAGATTCAGAGAACAGAAGTAGAGACGGCTCCTGTCCTGGGCTCTCTGACTGCCTGGCCAATTTGGCAGGTGGTGAAGAGACAGATGGCTGCTCTCCAGTGCTCTGTGCCTGAGAGGATGTGGCACTAACTGAAGTCGATGCCGAGGCGTTAGCTGCCATCCACCCGACAACGGCTTCAATTTGGTCTTCACGCAGCAGCGGTGCACGGCGCTCTCCGACAAAGCTGCGCATGAAGGACTGTTCCCTGCTGAAACTGAGTGACGACGAGTCACCGGCGCCCGCAGCAGGCACAGAATCACCACGTCCTCTCCCTGCTCCTCTCCCTGCTCCGCACCCATGCCCACGTGCCTTACTCCCTGCCCTCTTCATCTTGGTTGACAGATAAAGATAAGCAGAAAAGTACTAAGGCCTTAGTGTGCTTATTCCTGTAATGCTCCTCCTAACAGGTGTAAGAAACACTAATGTTGTAAATTGTGGACTAAACTTTATTATTTTTCAAATGTGGCCTACACAAGTGTTAAGTTGTGTTTGGTGAACTTAACCTTTTTTTTGGTGCAGATCGGGCTACAGAGCTAGTTTAAATCACACGGAGACCGTGCAGACAGCCGTAAACGGCGCTGCAAGGCCAAAAAACCCTCCTCTAGGTTATCCTATATAGTGTTTTTCCACTATTTAGCTGGATACAAGTGGAAAGACACTAATAGGAATTTTTTTTTTCAAATTTTAAACAGGCTGCACTATTTGAAAAAAAGGAAAATTTTTCTCAAGGTATGAGCCAGTAACGAACCCTGAGCTGAATCCAACCGGCTATGGCTGCACACAGACTACAGGGCGAGCTGGGCTCACACGGAGACCGTGCAGACAGCCGTAAACGGCGCTGCAAGGCCCAAAAACCCCCCTCTAGGTTATCCTATGTAGTGTTTTTCCACAATAGAGCTGGAGACTGGTGGAAAAACACTAATAGGAAATTTGAGAAAAAATGTGCAGCAGGCTGCACTAAGAGCAAAAAAGAACAACTGTGTGAGGCACTGTGAACCCCCCCTGAGCTGAATACAACCGGGTATATGGCTGCACACAGACTACAGAGTGAGCTGCACACACACACACACACACAGAGACCTTGCAGAACGCTGTTAAAACAGCGCTGCAAGGCAAGAGCAAGGTGAACAGTGAAGAACACACAGCGTTTTGCTAAATTAGCCTTTGGAAAGGAAAATAAAGCAATTAGCAAGCTCAACTGGCCCTCAGTTAGAACACAGCGTCCTGTCCCTAACTGAAATCACAGCAGAGTGAGCGCAAAATGGCGGCAGCGCTTTTTTATAGTGCAGAGTGACATCATTTCAGCAGCCAATCCAAGCCTTGCCAGTACTTACATGCCCACCATGCTAAACAGGATGTGCCCACACTTTCATTCATTCCTCATTGGCTGCTGCGTTCAATTTGAATTCTGGGAACTTCCGATTCCGGTATCCGATACGCGGGAAGTATCGGAATTCAGTATCGGAATTCCGATACCGCAAATATCGGCCGATACCCGATACTTGCGGTATCGGAATGCTCAACACTACTTATGATACATGACCCTATCCATCTTCCTTTCAATACTGTACAGTCATCTTGTTACCTTTGCAGAAAAGCACTCCCAATGTATTATGTTTTTCCCACTATGTTTCATGGTTGGGACGTTGGTCTTGGTGTTTGTACTCATGCTTCTTCTTCCTCCAAACATGGTGAGTGGAGTTGATACCAAAAAGTTCTATTTTGAGCTCTTCTGACCACATGACATTCTCCCATGCCTCCTCTTGATCATTCAGTTGGTCACTGGTGACCTTCTAACAGGCCTGGACATGGGTTGGTTTGAGCAAGTTGACATGGTGTGCATTCATGATCTTCATGCATGATGGCATAGTGTGTTACTGATGGTAACTTTTGAGATTGTGGCCCCAGCTCTCTTCAGGTCATTGAACAGGTTGTGTTGTTCTGGGCTGATTCCTGACCTTTCTCAATATCATCCTTACCCCATGAGGTGGGATCTTGCATGGAGCCAAAAAACGAGGAAGATTGACGGTCATCTTGTTGCTTCAATTTTCTAATTATTGTGCCAACAGTTGTTACCTTCTCACCAAGCTGCTTGTCTATTGTCATGTAGAAATAACACCATAGAAAAAAAGGTACAGCCTTACCAACATCAGGTCAGATTATCAATGCACTTAGCAGGATGCAGCAGAGCTCCATGATAAAGGAGGGGGCAGCACAGGCGCAAAACACTGATGCAGACAGCCACTCACAAACCTTCCAATTCTATTTTGGTATCATCTGACCACATGACCGTCTCCCATGCCTCATCTGGATCATCCAGTTGATCCCTGGTGAACTTCAAAATAGCCTGGACATGTGTTGGTGTGAGTATGGGGACCTGGTGTGCCTTGAAGGATTTTAATCCATAACGGTGTAGTGTGTTACTGATCAGGCTCGGACTGGCCCACCGGGGAACTGGAGAATCCTCCGGTGGGCCCTGGCACTGACACCTGCTTGCAGGGCCTCCCCCCGCTCCAGGGCCCCCTCCCCCGCCGCCCCCCCCGCCTTGAATACTCACCCTGCTCCAGCGATGGTCTCAGCGTCTGCACTGCAGCTCGTCCTGAATAAGCGGTCACGTGACACCGCTCATTAAGATCATGAATATGCGCATATTCATGATCTTAATGAACGGTGTCACATGACCGCTCAAGCAGGAAGAAGGTGCTGCGCCGGCGCCGCCGCCAGGAGTCGGGACAGAGCGCGAGGGAGGGATGTCGGTACGGCCGTGCAGTGGGACAGGTGAGTATGAGGGACAGAGGGACGGAGGGACGGGGGGACGGGGGGGGGGAGGAAGGAGGACATAAGCCGACGTGCCGAGCAGGAGCGGGTGCGGAGAGAAAAGCCTGCATACAGGGGGGAATATGAGCCATGCAGGGGGGAACATGAGCCATGCAGGGGGGAATATGAGCCATGCAGGGGGGAATATGAGCCATGCAGGGGGGAATATGAGCCATGCAGGGGGGAATATGAGCCATGCAGGGGGGAATATGAGCCATGCAGGGGGGAATATGAGCCATGCAGGGGGGGATATGAGCCATGCAGGGGGGAATATGAGCCATGCAGGGGGGAATATGAGCCATGCAGGGGGGAATATGAGCCATGCAGGGGGGAATATGAGCCATACAGGGGGGGATATAAGCCATGCATACAGGGGCGGACTATGAGCCTTGCATACAGGGGGGAATATGAGCCATGCAGGGGGGAATATAAGCCATGCAGGGGGGAATATGAGCCATACAGGGGGGGATATAAGCCATGCAGGGGGGAATATGAGCCATGCAGGGGGGAATATGAGCCATGCAGGGGTGAATATGAGCCATACAGGGGGGGATATAAGCCATGCATACAGGGGCGGACTATGAGCCTTGCATACAGAGGGGAATATAAGCCATGCATACAGGGGCGGAATATGAGCCATTCATACAGGGGGGGGATATGGGCCATGCATAGGGGGTGGGGAATATGAGCCATGCATACATGGGGAGATATGAGTCATGCATACAGGAGGGGGTAATATGAGCTATGTATATGGGATCGGAGGGAGATGAGCCATGCATACAGGAGGGGGGGTCATTATACAGTATTGAGCATCATGTGTGGCCGTTATACAGTATGGAGCATCATGTGTGGCCAATGGACATTATACAGTATGGAGCATCATGTATGGCCGTTATACAGTATGGAGCATCATGTGTGGCCAATGGACATTATACAGTATGGAGCATCATGTGTGGCCATTATACAGTATGGAGCATCATTTGTGGTCACTATACAGTATTGAGAATCATGTATGGCCATTATACAGTATGGAGAACTGTGTGGCCGTTATACACTATGGAGCACTATGTGTTGGTGGTCATTATACAGTATGGAGCACTGTCTGGCCATTATACAGTATAGAGCAATGTGTGGCCATTATACACTATGGAGCATCATGTGTGGCCATTATACAGTATGAAGAACTGTGTGTGGCCATTATACAGTATGCAGCATCATGTGTGGCCGTTATACAGTATGGAGCATCATGTGTGGCCATTATACAGTATGGAGCATCATGTGTGGCCATTATACAGTATGGAGCACTGTGTGGCCATATTTTGTTTGCTTATAATTATTGTATATAAAACAGTGTGATCAGCAGTGCTAAATGGCTGCAGTTGGGACGTGGATATGGGTGTGACTAGTTGTGAAATGGGTCTGGTCAGAGGCGTGGACTAAAATTTGCCGCGGCGCACTACGCGCGCCGCAAACGTTATACGTCTTTGCCTTCAAAACTTGGGAGGTATGGTACCACATTTGCCAGATCACGGCAAGTGCCGCAAATTCCATAGGGAATGAATGAGGCCGAAGGCAGTGTTGCTGTAAGTGATCCGTTACGCGGCAGATGCAGAAAAACTGCCCAATATGCTGCAAAATGCGACTTTCACATCAGCGATTCTTGCCAAAGTCACTGCAATAGTGTCATACTCACCAAAAGGGGAGGCAGCGCTGAAAGTGCCTAGGGCAGCAGAAACTCTAAATACGGCCCTGGGGGGCTACATTATATTCTGAGAGGGGGCTACCCCAACCCTTGCTACATTATTAAGACGTGAACTACCTTATATTATACCCTGATATTAGGGCTTTTTACCGCACAATTGGTGGTCTTGTATCTATTTCTATGTAGCTACATAGTGGGCCCCAAGAATGATTTTCTCTGGTGGGCCCAAGGTGCTCCAGTCCGACGCTGTTACTGATGGTAACTTTTGAGACTGAGGTCCCAGCTCTGTTCAGGTCATTGGCCAGGTCATGTAGTTCTGGGCTGATTCCTGATCTTTCTCAGAATCATCCTTACCCATAATACGAAATTCTGCATGGAGCCCCAGATCAAGAAAAACTGACAGTCATCTTGTGCTTCTTCCATTTTCTAATAATTGTGCAAACAGTTGTTGCCTTCTCACTAAGCTGCTAGGCTATTGTCCTGTATCCCATCCCAGCTTTGTGCAGGTCTTCAATTTTGTCACTGGTGTCCTTAGACAGCTCTTTGGTCATGATGGAGAGGTTGGGTTGTTATTGATTATGTGGAAAGGTGTCATTTACACAGGTAGCAAGTTCAAACAGATGCAATTATACAGGTAATGAGTGCAGAGTAGAAAGGCTTCTTAAAGAAAAACTAACAGGACTGTGAGAGCCAGAATTCTTGCTGCTTGGTAGGTGATCAAATACATTTTTCATGCAATAAACTGCAAATTAGTTATGTAAAAATCATACAATGTGATTGTCTAGATTTTTTTAAATTTTTTTATCTCTCACAGTTGAAGTGTACCTACGATAATAAATTACAGACCTCTCCATTCTTTGTAGGTGGGAAAAATTTGGAAAATCAGCAGTGTATTTGTGATGAGGTTACCACGTCCCCCTGGAAGACCTGGAATTAGTCAGTCACTTTGGGTATTGAATCACAGGTTTTCTTTAGAGATGATGTGATTTGTGTCCCATAATAAATGGATTTAGTTTCCTCTGGTGCTGAAGAGGTTAACTGCCCTTTCTATGCTAGTCAGAAACATGCAGCTCCATTTCAGCTGCTTCAGATCTGGTCATTACTTATTCCTATAAAAACTGGTCAGTCTTTCTTTTCCCTGTCGGTGAATGATTTGTCTTTCTGTGCTGTGTGCTAAAGCTAAATGATTGGAGTAGAGTTGCTGTAGTAGTGTTCTGTGGTTTGTTGTAGTACATGTGTATTTATCTCCTGGTCCTTGTTCCCATTTAGTTCGTTCCTCCCTGTCCCAGATCAAAGTTTAACAGGAGCATAGTAAGGTCAGAGACTCTGGCCTCTCTACTTTCAAGAGTACCCCCGTGACAGGGAAAGTTAGCGTCCCAGTTTCAGGAACAGTTTGAAGCACCCCTTCCTTACCAAAGAGCGTCACACTATTGGACAGTATCAAATACTTATTTTACACTTTGTACATATTTATATACTGTAAATATATACATCTGTAATTTTTCCCATTTCAATTGTTCTTTTTAATTTATTAAAGTGAGAATAATAGCCAGACAACTTGAAATTTACAAAAATAAATTTCTGACATTTCCCAAAAAAATATTAGTGTTCGTCTTTTCAATAATAGTCATACGTTTTCTGTCCATGGAGACTGTCAGTTTCATGTATTAGGTCAGCTATAATGTCATGCTGCTGCAGTGCAGTATAGCGCAACCTCACCCAGAGGGAGCTTGAGAGGGAAGTGAGACTGCGTACACAGTGAAGCAACACAGAGCTGTAGCACAGGTGCCACTAAGTGGTGAGAGTGTGGCCAGACAAACCGAGTCAAAATACAATCAGAGGCAGACGTACCAAAAAGGATAAGCAGTAAACATAGTCAGGAGGTGCAGCAGCGGCCAGAAGTGGATAAGACAAAGTCAGAAGGCAGAAGCGAGTCCGAATACGAGCCAAGTCAGGAACCAGAGAATCAGACAGACAAACAGGGAAACGCTGGGAAAAAGGCAGACAGAGGGAGTCAACAGACACGGGCCAAGTCAGGGATCACAGCAGGACAAATCAAGAGCTACCAGAGTCAGGTTCACACGCCAAAGGCTGTACTATAGCTGCTACCGCCAGCAGGATGCTTGGGAGCTAAATAGAACCCTGTTGTGAATTCTGTGGCCAAGCTCCCTCCTGTGGTCGAGAGTGGTACTTCGGCTGGTTCTGTCTATGGGCTTCCTTTGGTGGATGAGAGTGGTACTGCGGCTTCTGAGTTTCCTTCCTCAGGTGATGAGGTTAAGTCGTTAGGTGCTGCTCTATTTAACTCCACCTGGTGCTTTGATCCTGGCCTCCAGTCAATGTTCTAGTATTGGTCTTGCTTCCTCCTGGATCGTTCCTGTGGCCTGTCTATCCTGCATAAGCTAAGTTTTGCTTGTGTTATTTTTGTTTGCTATTTTTTCTGTCCAGCTTGCTATATTGGTTTTTCTTGCTTGCTGGAAGCTCTGAGATGCAGAGGGAGCACCTCCGTACCGTTAGTCGGTGCGGAGGGTCTTTTTGCCCCTCTGCGTGGTTGTTTGTAGGTTTTTGTGTTGACCGCAAAGCTATCTTTCCTATCCTCGGTCTATTCAGTAAGTCGGGCCTCACTTTGCTAAATCTATTTCATCTCTGTGTTTGTATTTTCATCTTACTCACAGTCATTATATGTGGGGGACTGCCTTTTCCTTTGGGGAATTTCTCTGAGGCAAGGTAGGCTTATTTTTCTATCTTCAGGGCTAGTTAGTTTCTCAGGCTGTGCCGAGTTGCATAGGGAGCGTTAGGCGCAATCCACGGCTACCTCTAGTGTGGTGTGTTAGGATTAGGGATTGCGGTCAGCAGAGTTTCCGCGTCTCAGAGCTCGTCCTTTGTTTTTGGTAATTGTCAGGTCACTTTGTGTGCTCTGAACTTCAATGTCCATTGTGGTTCTGAATTACCTGTTCATAACAGTACTGGAGGCCCAAAGTACTAATGCTTCTCAATAGAGGGAAAAGAGAAGTTCTGAGACCATTTTTTTTTCTTTGCACTGTGTTCTGTCTTTCTTTTCCCCTTTACATCAGGGTGGTTCAGAACACAGGTGTGGACATGGACATTCAAGGTCTGTTCTCTTTGATGGATAATCTCGCTATAAATGTACAGAATATTCAAGATTTAGTGGTTCAGAATCCTATGTTAGAACCTAAGATTCCTATTCCTGAGTTATTTTCTGGAGATAGAGCAAAGTTTTTGAATTTTAAAAATAATTGTAAACTATTTCTGGCTTTGAAACCCCGCTCCTCTGGTGACCCAGTTCAACAAGTTAAGATCATTATTTCTTTATTACGTGGCGACCCTCAAGACTGGGCATTTTCCCTTGCACCAGGAGATCCTGCATTATGTAATATTGATGCGTTTTTTCTGGCGCTCGGATTGCTGTACGACGAACCTAATTCAGTGGATCAGGCAGAGAAAAATTTGCTGGCTCTGTGTTAGGGTCAGGATGAGATAGAGATTTATTGTCAGAAGTTTAGAAAGTGGTCCGTGCTCACTCAATGGAATGAATGTGCGCTGGCAGCTATTTTCAGAAAGGGTCTCTCTGAAGCCCTTAAGGATGTCATGGTGGGATTTCCTATGCCTGCTGGTCTGAATGAGTCTATGTCTTTGGCCATTCAGATCGGTCGATGCTTGCGCGAGCGTAAATCTGTGCACCATTTGGCGGTATTATCTGAGCATGAACCTGAGCCTATGCAGTGCGATAGGACTTTGACCAGAGCTGAAAGGCAAGAACACAGACGTCGGAATGGGCTGTGTTTTTACTGTGGTGATTCCACTCATGCTATCTCCGATTGTCCTAAGCGCACTAAGCGGTTCGCTAGGTCTGCCACCATTGGTACGGTACAGTCAAAATTTCTTTTGTCCGTTACTTTGATCTGCTCTTTGTCTTCCTATTCTGTCATGGCATTTGTGGATTCAGGCGCTGCCCTGAATTTGATGGACTTGGAGTTTGCTAGGCGCGGTGAGTTTGTCTTGGAGCCCTTGCAGTGTCTTATTCCATTGAGAGGAATTGATGCTACGCCTTTGGCCAAGAATAAGCCTCAGTATTGGACCCAGCTGACCATGTGCATGGCTCCTGCGCACCAGGAGGATATTCGCTTTCTGCTGTTGCATAATCTGCATGATGTGGTCGTGTTGGGGTTGCCATGGCTACAAGTCCATAACCCAGTATTAAATTGGAAATCAATGTCTGTGTCCAGCTGGGGTTGTCAGGGGGTACATGGTGATGTTCCATTTCTGTCTATCTCATCATCCACCCCTTCTGAGGTCCCAGAGTTCTTGTCTGATTACCGGGATGTATTCGATGAGCCCAAGTCCAATGCCCTACCTCCGCATAGGGATTGTGATTGTGCTATCGATTTGATTCCTGGTAGTAAGTTTCCTAAGGGTCGACTGTTTAATTTATCTGTGCCTGAGCACGCCGCTATGCGGAGTTACGTGAAGGAGTCTTTGGAGAAGGGTCATATTCGCCCGTCATCGTCGCCGTTGGGAGCGGGGTTCTTTTTTGTGGCCAAGAAGGATGGTTCGCTGAGACCTTGTATTGATTACCGCCTTCTAAATAAAATTACGGTCAAATTTCAGTACCCCTTGCCGCTGCTGTCTGATTTGTTTGCTCGGATTAAGGGGGCTAGTTGGTTCACCAAGATAGATCTTCGTGGTGCGTATAATCTTGTGCGTATTAAACGGGGCGATGAATGGAAAACAGCATTTAATACGCCCGAAGGCCATTTTGAGTACCTGGTTATGCCATTCGGACTTTCTAATGCTCCATCAGTGTTTCAGTCCTTTATGCATGACATCTTCCGAGAGTACCTGGATAAATTCCTGATTGTATACTTGGATGATATTTTGGTCTTCTCGGAGGATTGGGAGTCTCATGTGAAGCAGGTCAGAATGGTGTTCCAGGTCCTGCGTGCTAATTCTTTGTTTGTGAAGGGGTCAAAGTGTCTCTTTGGTGTTCAGAAGATTTCATTTTTGGGGTTCATTTTTTCTCCTTCTACTATCGAGATGGACCCTGTTAAAGTTCAGGCCACTTATGATTGGACTCAGCCAACATCTCTGAAGAGTCTGCAGAAGTTCCTGGGCTTTGCTAATTTTTATCGTTGCTTCATCGCTAATTTTTCTAGCATTGCTAAACCGTTGACTGATTTAACCAAGAAGGGTGCTGATGTGGTCAATTGGTCTTCTGTTGCTGTGGAAGCTTTTCAGGAGTTGAAGCGTCGTTTTTCTTCTGCCCCTGTGTTGTGCCAACCAGATGTTTCGCTTCCGTTCCAGGTCGAGGTTGATGCTTCCGAAATTGGAGCAGGGGCTGTTTTGTCGCAGAGAAGTTCTGATTGCTCGGTGATGAAACCATGCGCCTTCTTTTACAGGAAATTTTTGCCTGCTGAGCGAAATTATGATGTTGGCAATCGAGAGTTGCTAGCCATGAAGTGGGCATTCGAGGAGTGGCGTCATTGGCTTGAAGGAGCTAAGCTTTGCGTGGTGGTCTTGACTGATCACAAAAACTTGACTTATCTCGAGTCTGCCAAACGGTTGAATCCTAGACAGGCTCGTTGGTCGCTGTTTTTCTCCCGTTTTGACGTGGTTTCGTACCTTCCGGGCTCTAAAAATGTGAAGGCGGATGCCCTGTCTAGGAGTTTTGTGCCCGATTCTCCGGGTTTGCCTGAGCCGGCGGGTATTCTCAAAGAGGGGGTAATTTTGTCTGCCATCTCCCCTGATTTGCGGCGGGTGCTGCAAAAATTTCAGGCTAATAGACCTGACCATTGCCCAGCGGAGAAACTGTTTGTCCCTGATAGGTGGACGAATAAAGTTATCTCTGAGGTTCATTGTTCGGTGTTGGCTGGTCATCCTGGAATCTTTGGTACCAGAGATTTGGTGGCTAGATCCTTTTGGTGGCCATCTCTGTCGCGGGATGTGCGTTCTTTTGTGCAGTCCTGTGGGATTTGTGCTCGGGCTAAGCCCTGCTGTTCTCGTGTCAGTGGGTTGCTTTTGCCCTTGCCGTTCCCGAAGAGGCCTTGGACACATATCTCTATGGATTTTATTTCGGATCTCCCCGTCTCTCAAAGAATGTCAGTCATTTGGGTGGTTTGTGATCGCTTCTCTAAGATGGTCCATTTGGTGCCCTTGTCTAGATTGCCTTCCTCCTCTGATTTGGTGCCATTGTTTTTCCAACATGTGGTTCGTTTAAATGGCATTCCAGAGAACATCGTTTCTGACAGAGGTTCCCAGTTTGTTTCGAGGTTTTGGCGAGCCTTTTGTGCTAGGATGGGCATTGATTTGTCTTTTTCCTCGGCTTTCCATCCTCAGACAAATGGCCAGACTGAACGAACCAATCAGACCTTGGAAACATATCTGAGATGTTTTGTTTCTGCTGATCAGGATGATTGGGTGTCCTTTTTGCCTTTGGCTGAGTTCGCCCTTAATAATCGGGCCAGCTCGGCTACTTTGGTTTTGCCGTTTTTCTGCAATTCTGGGTTCCGCCTGTTATGACCCCAATGGCGAGGGTCTCAGAGGAACGTGGAAGTCTGCAAGATACAAAAATCCAGCTCATAGGGCAGTGGTAACTGGGTTGACCATATATCTACTCCTAACGCCAACACTAGAAGTAGCCGGGGGTCATACCTACGTTGATCCTAGATGACTCGCGCCAGCCGGAGAATCTAAATACCCCTAGTAGAGGAAAACAAAGACCTCTCTTGCCTCCAGAGAAAGGGACCCCAAAGCAGGATAGAAGCCCCCCACAAATAATAACGGTGAGGTAAGAGGAAATGACAAACACAGAAATGAACCAGGTTTAGCACAGAGAGGCCCGCTAACTAATAGCAGAATATAGAAAGGTAACTTATATGGTCAACAAAAAACCCTATCAAAAATCCACACTGGAAATTCAAGAACCCCCGAACCGTCTAACGGTCCGGGGGGAGAACACCAGCGCCCTAGAGCTTCCAGCAAAAGTCAGGATACAGATTAGGAACAAGCTGGACAAAAATACAAAACCAAAAACAAATAGCAAAAAGCAAAGTAAATGACTTAGCTGAATAACCGGACCAGGATCAGTAGACAAGAGCACAGCAGATTAGCTCTGATAACTACGTTGCCAGGCATAGAACTGAGTGTCCAGGGAGCTTATAAAGCAACGCCCCTAACTAACGACCCAGGTGCGGATAAAAGGAAAGACAGAAAAACCAGAGTCAAAAAACTAGTAACCACTAGAGGGAGCCAAAAAGCAAATTCACAACAGTACCCCCCCCTTAGTGAGGGGTCACCGAACCCTCACCACGACCACCAGGGCGATCAGGATGAGCGGCATGAAAGGCACGAACTAAATCGGCCGCATGAACATCAGAGGCGACCACCCAGGAATTATCCTCCTGACCATAGCCCTTCCACTTGACCAGGTACTGAAGTCTTCGCCTGGAGAGGCGAGAATCCAAGATCTTCTCCACCACGTACTCCAACTCGCCCTCAACCAACACCGGAGCAGGAGGCTCAGCAGAAGGAACTACAGGCACAACGTACCGCCGCAACAAGGACCTATGAAATACATTGTGAATAGCAAACGACACAGGAAGATCCAGACGAAAAGATACAGGATTAAGGATTTCCAATATCTTGTAAGGACCAATAAAACGAGGTTTAAATTTGGGAGAGGAGACCTTCATAGGAACAAAGCGGGAAGAAAGCCATACCAAATCCCCAACGCGTAGTCGGGGACCCACACCGCGGCGGCGGTTGGCAAAGCTCTGAGCCCTCTCCTGTGACAACTTCAAGTTGTCCACCACATGATTCCAGATCCGCTGCAACCTATCCACCACAGAATCCACCCCAGGACAGTCAGAAGACTCCACATGACCTGAAGAAAAGCGAGGATGGAAACCAGAGTTGCAGAAAAAAGGCGAAACCAAGGTGGCGGAACTAGCCCGATTATTAAGGGCAAACTCAGCCAACGGCAAGAATGTCACCCAATCGTCCTGATCAGCAGAGACAAAACACCTCAAATAAGCCTCCAAAGTCTGATTGGTTCGCTCCGTCTGTCCATTAGTCTGAGGATGGAAAGCAGAGGAAAACGACAAATCAATGCCCATCCTACTACAAAAGGATCGCCAGAACCTGGAAACGAACTGGGATCCTCTATCTGACACAATATTCTCAGGGATGCCGTGCAAACGAACCACGTTCTGGAAAAACACAGGAACCAGATCGGAAGAGGAAGGCAGCTTAGGCAAAGGAACCAAATGGACCATCTTGGAGAAGCGATCACATATCACCCAGATAACAGACATGCCCTGAGATAGCGGAAGATCAGAAATGAAATCCATGGAGATATGTGTCCAAGGTCTCTTCGGGACAGGCAAGGGCAAGAGCAACCCGCTGGCACGAGAACAGCAAGGCTTAGCTCTAGCACAAGTCCCACAGGACTGCACAAATGACCGCACATCCCTTGACAAAGAAGGCCACCAAAAGGACCTGGCCACCAGATCTCTGGTGCCAAAAATTCCCGGGTGACCTGCCAACACCGAGGAATGAACCTCGGAAATGACTCTGCTGGTCCACTTATCCGGAACAAACAGTCTGTCAGGTGGACAAGACTCAGGCCTATCAGCTTGAAATCTCTGCAACACACGTCGCAGATCCGGAGAAATAGCTGATAAGATAACTCCATCCTTAAGAATATCAACAGGATCAGCGACTCCAGGAGCATCAGGCACAAAGCTCCTAGAAAGAGCATCGGCCTTCACATTCTTTGAACCTGGTAAATACGAGACAACAAAATCAAAGCGGGAGAAAAACAATGACCAGCGGGCCTGTCTCGGATTAAGGCGTTTAGCAGACTCGAGATACATCAGATTTTTGTGATCAGTCAAGACCACCACACGATGCTTAGCACCCTCGAGCCAATGACGCCACTCCTCAAATGCCCACTTCATGGCCAACAACTCCCGATTGCCCACATCATAATTTCGCTCGGCAGGCGAAAACTTCCTAGAGAAAAAGGCACAAGGTTTCATAACAGAGCAACCAGGGCCTCTCTGCGACAAAACGGCCCCTGCTCCAATCTCCGAAGCATCCACCTCAACCTGAAAGGGAAGTGAGACATCGGGCTGGCACAAAACAGGCGCCGAAGTAAACCGGCGTTTCAACTCCTGGAAAGCCTCCACGGCAGCAGGAGCCCAGTTAGCTACATCGGAGCCCTTCTTGGTCATATCCGTCAAAGGTTTCACAACGCTAGAAAAATTAGCGATAAAACGACGGTAGAAGTTAGCGAAACCCAAGAACTTCTGAAGACTCTTAACTGACGAGGGCTGAGTCCAATCAAGAATAGCTCGGACCTTGACCGGGTCCATCTCCACAGCAGAAGGGGAAAAAATAAACCCCAAAAAGGGAACCTTCTGTACACCAAAGAGACACTTTGAGCCTTTGACAAACAAAGAATTTTCACGCAAAATTTTAAAGACCAACCTGACCTGCTCCACATGCGAGTCCCAATCATCAGAAAAAACCAAAATATCATCCAGATAAACGATCAAAAATTTATCCAGATACTTCCGGAAAATGTCATGCATAAAGGACTGAAAAACTGAAGGCGCATTGGAGAGCCCAAAAGGCATCACCAAGTACTCAAAATGACCTTCGGGCGTATTGAATGCGGTTTTCCATTCATCACCTTGCTTAATGCGCACAAGGTTGTACGCACCACGAAGGTCTATCTTGGTGAACCACTTGGCACCTTTAATTCGGGCAAACAAGTCAGACAACAGCGGCAGAGGATACTGAAATTTGACAGTGATCTTATTTAAAAGCCGATAATCAATACAAGGCCTCAAAGATCCGTCCTTTTTAGCCACAAAAAAGAATCCTGCACCAAGAGGGGAAGAAGACGGACGAATATGTCCTTTCTCCAAAGACTCCTTGATATACGAACGCATAGCGGTATGTTCAGGTACCGACAGATTAAAGAGTCTTCCCTTAGGAAATTTACTGCCTGGAATCAAATCTATAGCACAGTCACAGTCCCTATGAGGAGGCAATGCACTGGACCTGGACTCGCTAAAGACATCCTGATAATCAGACAAATACTCCGGAACTTCCGAAGGCGTAGAAGAAGCAATAGACACAGGCAGGATATCCCCATGAATACCACGACAGCCCCAACTAGAAACTGACATAGCCTTCCAGTCCAGGACGGGATTATGGGTCTGTAACCATGGCAGCCCTAAAACAACCAAATCATGCATTTTATGTAAAACAAGAAAACGTATCACCTCGCGGTGTTCAGGAGTCATGCACATGGTAACCTGTGTCCAATACTGCGGTTTATTTGCTGCCAATGGCGTAGCATCAATACCCCTAAGAGGAATAGGATTTTCTAATGGTTCAAGAGTAAAACCACAGCGCTTAGCAAATGACAGATCCATAAGACTCAGGGCAGCACCTGAATCTACAAACGCCATGACAGGATAAGACGACAGTGAGCAAATCAAAGTTACAGACAGAATAAATTTAGGTTGCAAATTTCCAGCGGTGACCGGACCAACAACCTTAGCTATACGTTTAGAGCATGCTGAGATAACATGTGTAGAATCACCACAGTAGTAGCACAAGCCATTCCGGCGTCTATGAATTTTCCGCTCATTTCTGGTCAGGATTCTATCACATTGCATTAAATCAGGTGTCTGTTCAGACAACACCATGAGGGAATTTGCGGTCTTGCGCTCCCGCAATCGCCGGTCAATTTGAATAGCCAGTGCCATAGCATCATTCAGACCTGTGGGAATGGGAAAACCCACCATAACATCTTTAATGGCATCAGAAAGACCATTTCTAAAATTAGCGGCCAGTGCACACTCGTTCCAATGTGTCAGCACGGACCATTTCCGAAATTTTTGGCAATACACTTCAGCCTCGTCCTGCCCCTGAGACATAGCCAGCAGGGCCTTTTCTGCCTGAATCTCAAGATTGGGTTCCTCATAAAGTAAACCGAGCGCCAGAAAAAACGCATCAATATCAGCCAATGCCGGATCTCCTGGCGCCAGCGAAAAAGCCCAATCTTGAGGGTCACCCCGTAAGAACGAAATAACAATTTTTACTTGCTGAGCGGAGTCTCCAGATGAACAGGGTCTCAGGGACAAAAACAATTTACAATTATTCTTGAAATTCCTAAACTTAAACCTGTCTCCGGAAAACAGTTCAGGAATCGGTATCTTAGGTTCTGACCCAGGACTTCTGATAACATAATCTTGTATGCCCTGCACACGAGTAGCCAGCTGGTCCACACTTGTAATCAAGGTCTGGACATTCATGTCTGCAGCAAGCATAAGCCACTCTGAGGTAAAGGGGATGAAGAAAAAAAAAAAAAAAAAAAAAAAAAAATGAGAGAGGAGAAAAAAAAACTCAGAATCTTCTTTCTTATAATCCCTCTTTTGCAATGCATTAAACATTTAATATAGGCCTGGCAAACTGTTATGACCCCAATGGCGAGGGTCTCAGAGGAACGTGGAAGTCTGCAAGATACAAAAATCCAGCTCATAGGGCAGTGGTAACTGGGTTGACCATATATCTACTCCTAACGCCAACACTAGAAGTAGCCGGGGGTCATACCTACGTTGATCCTAGATGACTCGCGCCAGCCGGAGAATCTAAATACCCCTAGTAGAGGAAAACAAAGACCTCTCTTGCCTCCAGAGAAAGGGACCCCAAAGCAGGATAGAAGCCCCCCACAAATAATAACGGTGAGGTAAGAGGAAATGACAAACACAGAAATGAACCAGGTTTAGCACAGAGAGGCCCGCTAACTAATAGCAGAATATAGAAAGGTAACTTATATGGTCAACAAAAAACCCTATCAAAAATCCACACTGGAAATTCAAGAACCCCCGAACCGTCTAACGGTCCGGGGGGAGAACACCAGCGCCCTAGAGCTTCCAGCAAAAGTCAGGATACAGATTAGGAACAAGCTGGACAAAAATACAAAACCAAAAACAAATAGCAAAAAGCAAAGTAAATGACTTAGCTGAATAACCGGACCAGGATCAGTAGACAAGAGCACAGCAGATTAGCTCTGATAACTACGTTGCCAGGCATAGAACTGAGTGTCCAGGGAGCTTATAAAGCAACGCCCCTAACTAACGACCCAGGTGCGGATAAAAGGAAAGACAGAAAAACCAGAGTCAAAAAACTAGTAACCACTAGAGGGAGCCAAAAAGCAAATTCACAACATCCGCCCTCGTTTCTCTTCAGGGCAGGTTGAGTCTTCGGACTGTCCTGGTGTGGATACTGTGGTGGATAGGTTGCAGCAGATTTGGACTCATGTAGTGGACAATCTGACTTTGTCCCAGGAGAAGGCTCAACGTTTCGCTAACCGCAGGCGCTGTGTGGGTCCCCGACTTCGTGTTGGGGATTTGGTTTGGTTGTCATCTCGTTATATTCCTATGAAGGTTTCCTCTCCTAAATTTAAGCCTTGTTTCATTGGTCCATATAGGATTTCTGAGGTTCTTAATCCTGTGTCTTTTCGTTTGACTCTTCCAGCTTCTTTTTCCATCCATAACGTGTTCCATAGGTCATTGTTGCGGAGATACCTGGCACCTGTGGTTCCATCTATTGATCCTCCTGCTCCGGTTTTGGTTGAAGGGGAATTGGAGTATATAGTGGAGAAGATTTTGGATTCTCGTGTTTTGAGACGGAAACTCCAGTATCTGGTTAAGTGGAAAGGTTATGGTCAGGAAGATAATTCCTGGGTCTTTGCCTCTGATGTCCATGCTGCCGATCTGGTTCGTGCCTTTCATGTGGCTCATCCTGGTCAGCCTGGGGGCTCTGGTGAGGGTTCGGTGACCCCTCCTCAAGGTGGGGGATACTGTTGTGAATTCTGTGGCCAGCTCCCTCCTGTGGTCGAGAGTGGTACTTCGGCTGGTTCTGTCTATGGGCTTCCTTTGGTGCATGAGAGTGGTACTGCGGCTTCTGAGTTTCCTTCCTCAGGTGATGAGGTTAAGTCGTTAGGTGCTGCTCTATTTAACTCCACCTGGTGCTTTGATCCTGGCCTCCAGTCAATGTTCTAGAATTGGTCTTGCTTCCTCCTGGATCGTTCCTGTGGCCTGTCTATCCTGCATAAGCTAAGTTTTACTTGTGTTATTTTTGTTTGCTATTTTTTCTGTCCAGCTTGCTATATTGGTTTTTCTTGCTTGCTGGAAGCTCTGAGACGCAGAGGGAGCACCTCCGTACCGTTAGTCGGTGCGGAGGGTCTTTTTGCCCCTCTGCGTGGTTGTTTGTAGGTTTTTGTGTTGACCGCAAAGCTATCTTTCCTATCCTCGGTCTATTCAGTAAGTCGGGCCTCACTTTGCTAAATCTATTTCATCTCTGTGTTTGTATTTTCATCTTACTCACAGTCATTATATGTGGGGGGCTGCCTTTTCCTTTGGGGAATTTCTCTGAGGCAAGGTAGGCTTATTTTTCTATCTTCAGGGCTAGTTAGTTTCTCAGGCTGTGCCGAGTTGCATAGGGAGCGTTAGGCGCAATCCACGGCTACCTCTAGTGTGGTGTGTTAGGATTAGGGATTGCGGTCAGCAGAGTTTCCACGTCTCAGAGCTCGTCCTTTGTTTTTGGTAATTGTCAGGTCACTTTGTGTGCTCTGAACTTCAATGTCCATTGTGGTTCTGAATTACCTGTTCATAACAGAACCCAGAATGAGGCAGAGCAAAGTTAACCCTTGACATAATCCAGCCGGAAAAAGGGCAGACAGGATTAAACCCTGGAACGGATCATGACAGTTATATTTTAATGTGTGCACTGCAGAGTTCAGTACTGAATGCTGCGTGCCCATGCTTGCACAGTAAGAAAAAATTAAAGGGCTGACAGATGTCAAAATGCAGCTGCCGGCCCGAGCACTGCAATCCCTGGGAATCTGTCCAGGGACCTGAGATCAGCTCATTGCAGGCTGTAAATGGCTGAGATTCTCCAGCCCTGATCTAATCTATTCCATTGTAGCTCTGGGAGTATGATTAGGATCTTTATGCTGCTGGAAGGTGAACCTTCACCCCAGTTTTAAGTGTTTTGTAGCCTATAACAGGTTTTCCTGAAGGATTTTCCTGTATTTATCTCCATACATCATCCCATCAATGCTGACCATTTTCCTTGTCCCTGCTGATAAAAGCATCCCCACAGCATGATGTTGCCACCACCATGTTTGACAGTGGAGATGGTGTTTTTAGAATGATACGCAGTGTTTAGCCCAAAAATTACTTTGGTCTCATCTGACCAGAGCACCTTCTTTCACATGTCATCTTGGGGACACAGCTACCCTCTGAAAAGAAATGACACACATAGTAATGCCAGATAGATAGTGCTCTCAAGAACAGTAGTTCTAAACTGCTTGTGTCCGATAATATGCCCTAGGTATTATTTCGGCATTATGGTGCACCACACAATAAACGTACCTTTCATTGCGCCACCTTTTGACTTTTAGTACTCAAAAATTGAAATTATTCTCATGCACAGTAATGGTGGTCATTACAGTGGCTAAAACAAGTAGTGGTTCTCCTCTTTGTTTCCTCTATCAGTCAAAGAGCTCCTCTTAGTTTCCTCAAAAGTAATAATTATTAAAGAAAAGAAAAGAAAAAAACTACTAAGAGTGGGTTTATTTATTGTTTAGGGACACAAAGGAGATTGCCATTACTACTTTGGGACAGGAAGGCAGTAATATTATCTATTAAACACTCATACTGCTTTGTGTCATGCCATCAGACAATAAAAAGCTTACCTCTGCCTGTTAATAGATACTGGTGCCACCTTACATGAAATAGTGCAGGAATTGCCTACAACACTCCCATGTTGCCATTATGCAAAAGTTTGGAGGTTGAGTTTTGCATTAATTTATTTCCCACTCATCTAAACTACAATAATTTAGAATAATTTCTCCTAGACACATAATTTTGGTGTGGAATAAAAAATCTTAATGACAGGTTGTGCTGTGTGTGTAAAATAAGGTTTGAATGTAATCAAGAGTCAAAATGTCATGTAAGGATAGAGAAAACCATTTATGCTTTTTTGATCAATCATTTTTGGAGCAGCAAAAGCTAGTGTCTTTCTGAATGATCTATTCCAAGTTTGTAACCCTTTAAAGAATGAGTTGTTCTAAAAATGCTTTGCAAAAGATGCTATTAATTGCCAAAAGGAGGTCTATTGCCGATAATGTATGCAAGTTAATTACGTCTGAGCTACATCTGCCAAATCTAATGTCATAGAAAATGTCAAATGTATACACCCCACCGTCATGGCTCATATGAGTCTTGGCAGCATTAATCTAGGCAGCATTATTCATAGGGCAGAACATCACATTATTTCTGACCTCTCAGAGACAGAGGTAGGTTTAGAGCCTAATAAAATCAAAACCAGAAGCTAATAAGAATGAGACTTCACTTCGATGAACTGTCTTTAGAAAATTATATAAAGCAGTATGTTGGGCAGCTCTAATACTTTGACTGTATTTATTCTTGGTATCATAGAAAAGTGTAAAGTCTTACACAAAAACATTTGAAATAAAATCAGTAAGCAAATATGGATACAATGCTGGATTCCAGTTGACATCCTGTAGCATAATGTATAATAAGCCATTCATCATATACAGCACAACTACAGTTGATGTAATACTTATTTTTAGCTTTTTTCAGATATAATGTGAGACATATTAAAAAATAAAAATGGCATAATGTCAGCAAAACAATTTTTTTAGGTTTCATGAACATAGCTATTTTGTATGTACAAATTATAGGGATCATCACTGGCTGCCATATTGTTCCTTTATGAGACAATGCTGTTAGAGGAAATTCATGCATTGTGCATATCATCATAATTGGAAAGAGCACACAAAAGAATATAACAGTTTATGGATGAGATTTTATGGATCTGTTCAATATGTATAGCTTCCACAACTCAGTTTACTGTGGAATCTTCTCTTATCAGTTGTAATCAGTGACGCTGCTACCATGAGGCGATTTGAGCTCTTTGGCTCAGGCGGCAGAAGAGAGGCGGCGGCAGATTCTGTAGTATTATACTCACCTACTCCCGGCGCGGTCCCTGGACGTCCCTGCTTCTTCCAGCGCTGCAGATTCTTCCTGCACTGAGCTGTCACATGGTACTGCTCATTGTGCAGCATTATAAGGGGCAAGTGGCTGTGCGGAGCATCTTATGGGGCCATAACCCTTGTGGAGCATTATAAGGGGCAGTGAATGTATGGATCATCTTATGGGGCCATAACTCTTGTGCATCACTATATAGGGCAAATATCTCTATGGAGCATCTTATGGTGCCCTTATTACCCTTTATGCAGGATTATATGGGGCATATTTTAATATGGAGCATCTAATGGGGCCCATCAAACTTTATGGAGCATTATATGGGGCTCCTGATTCAATATGGATATTCAAAAACACTTAACCTACTGATGTCTCAATTAATTTTACTTTTATTGGTGTCTATTTTTACTTTTGACATTTACCGGTAGCTGCTGCATTTTCCACCCTAGGCTTATACTCGGGTCATTAAGTTATCCCAGTTTTTTGTGGCAAAATTATGGGGGTCGGCCTTTACTACTCGGGTCGGCTTATACTCGAGTATATACAGTGGGGCAAAAAAGTATTTAGTCAGTCAGCAATAGTGCAAGTTCCACCACTTAAAAAGATGAGAGGCATCTGTAATTTACATCATAGGTAGACCTCAACTATGGGAGACAAACTGAGAAAACAAAATCCAGAAAATAACATTGTCTGTTTTTTTAACAATTTATTTGCATATTATGGTGGAAAATAAGTATTTGGTCAGAAACAAAATTTCATCTCAATACTTTGTAATATATCCTTTGTTGGCAATGATAGAGGTCAAACGTTTTCTGTAAGTATTCACAAGGTTGCCACACACTGTTGTTGGTATGTTGGCCCATTCCTCCATGCAGATCTCCTCTAGAGCAGTGATGTTTTTGGCTTTTCGCTTGGCAACACGGACTTTCAACTCCCTCCAAAGTTTTTCTATAGGGTTGAGATCTGGAGACTGGCTAGGCCACTCCAGGACCTTGAAATGCTTCTTACGAAGCCACTCCTTCGTTGCCCTGGCGGTGTGCTTTGGATCATTGTCATGTTGAAAGACCCAGCCACGTTTCATCTTCAATGCCCTTGCTGATGGAAGAGGTTTGCACTCAAAATCTCACGATACATGGCCCCATTCATTCTTAAATGTACCCGGATCAGTTGTCATGGCCCCTTTGCAGAGAAACAGCCCCAAAGCATGATGTTTCCACCACCATGCTTTACAGTAGGTATGATTTTTGATGGATGCAACTCAGTATTCTTTTTCCTCCAAACACGACAAGTTGTGTTTCTACCAAACAGTTCCAGTTTGGTTTCATCAGACCATAGGACATTCTCCCAAAACTCCTCTGGATCATCCAAATGCTCTCTAGCAAACTTCAGACGGGCCCGGACATGTACTAGCTTAAGCAGTGGGACACGTCTGGCACTGCAGGATCTGAGTCCATGGTGGCGTAGTGTGTTACTTATGGTAGGCCTTGTTACATTGGTTCCAGCTCTCTGCAGTTCATTCACTAGGTCCTCCCGCGTGGTTCTGGGATTTTTGCTCACCGTTCTTGTGATCATTCTGACCCCACGGGGTGGGATTTTGCGTGGAGCCCCAGATCGAGGGAGATTATCAGTGGTCTTGTATGTCTTCCATTTTCTAATTATTGCTCCCACTGTTGATTTCTTCACTCCAAGCTGGTTGGCTATTGCAGATTCAGTCTTCCCAGCCTGGTGCAGGGCTACAATTTTGTTTCTGGTGTCCTTTGACAGCTCTTTGGTCTTCACCATAGTGGAGTTTGGAGTCAGACTGTTTGAGGGTGTGCACAGGTGTCTTTTTATACTGATAACAAGTTTAAACAGGTGCCATTACTACAGGTAATGAGTGGAGGAAAGAGGAGACTCTTAAAGAAGAAGTTACAGGTCTGTGAGAGCCAGAAATCTTGATTGTTTGTTTCTGACCAAATACTTATTTTCCACCATAATATGCAAATAAATTGTTAAAAAAACAGACAATGTGATTTTCTGGATTTTTTTTTTCTCAGTTTGTCTCCCATAGTTGAGGTCTACCTATGATGTAAATTACAGACGCCTCTCATCTTTTAAGTGGTGGAACTTGCACTATTGCTGACTGACTAAATACTTTTTTGCCCCACTGTACGGTAACTGGATTTGCGCTGATAGGTTGTTTTTTTGTTTTTTTTTTATAAAACTCCGGGGTCAATTGCCCGCCCCCCCTCCTGCCTCCCTTCTTCCCCCCTCCCTCCAGCAGGCCTCAGGCAGCAGAGAGGCTAGGTTCACCCCTGGTTGTAATTGTAAAATGATCCACAGTAAAAAATCTTCTAGCATAAGCAAAGTAACATTGATTCCCTTCTGTAAAAATGGCTCCCTTTGTGCTCACTATATATTATAAATGGTCACCTTTGTGCATGACACTTATTCATCAACTTTCATAATGCAGATAGTCAGAATGCTTGTTTTAGAGTACCAAACTAAAATTTTAGCCACATGTGGAAAAAAATCTGCAGAATAAAAATTCTTACACAATTAGTGTTTATAGTTTATTTTTTTATCAGTTAACAGAATTCAAAGTGAATGAGCAAAATAGAAATCTAATTCAAACCAAAATTTAGTGTAATCACCCTTTACCTTCTACACAACATCAAAGAATCAATTCTTCTAGGTATGCTTACACCCAATTTCAAAGGAACTCATTATGAAGGTTGTTCTGAATGTCTTGGTGAGCTAACTACAGACCTTCTGTGTATGGGGGCTTACACAACTCATTCTGTTTGTGCAATACCATCAGGAATGTATCTGACAGGCTGCAAATTTATTCTGCAGCAGGATAACTATGCCAAACATGCATCCGATGTTATAAAAAAACTAGATGTTGGCCCGATTCAAACGCATCGGGTATTCTAGAATATGCATGTCCCCGTAGTATATGGACAATGATGATTTCAGAATTCGCGGCAGACTGTGCCCGTCGCTGATTGGTCGAAGCAAACTTTATGACATCATCATCGCCATGGCAACCATTATGACATGTACGTCGATTCTGTGCCCGTCACTGATTGGTCGAGGCGAATTCACGGCAGACTGTGCCCGTCGCTGATTGGTCGAGGCAACCTTTATGACATCATCGTCGCCATGCTGTGCCCGTCGCTGATTGGTCGAGGCCTGGCGGCCTCGACCAATCAGAGACGCGGGATTTCCAGGACAGACAGACAGAAAAACCCTTAGACAATCTAATATATAATTGCCTAGAATACTACTTCCTGCAATTTGTGCCAACTTCCGTGGCTTTGTCCGGAGCTAATGTCCGGAGCTAATGTCCGGAGCTAATGTCCGGAGATAAGTGACGTCAACAGTGTCCAGTGTCTGATTGGTTGCCGCCTGCTGCGAGCGACCAATCAGAAACGTGCCGTACTGTGACACACTCCGCCCGCCATTTTGGTGTGATTTTTGAATTTTTACCTCACAGCAAGTTTCTACTGCGTGGAGGCGGGCCCAGTGACGTTGCTCTTCAAACTCCTGCCGAATTTCGTCAAAAAAATGATAATACCATTTACCAAAACTATATATATTTAGTTGTGAAGTGGTTCAGTGACATTTTCACACCAATTTTGAACTTTTGTTTGGTGTTTTCTCCATATACTGCCTATTATTCACTGACTGTTATACTGAGAGACTGCCGTTTATTAACCTCTTCTTTGCCACATTGGGTATATTGCTCTATTATTTGCCACATAAGGATCTTGTCCATTATTGCCCAGCAATTTCTCTGCAATATAAACTGCCTATTTATTAATATCTGCATTCCTGCAAAGAACTATTGCCTATTATTAACTGGCTATTTTCCTACTACCTGACACTGCCTCTTATTAACCTGTTGTTTGCCACCACCACGCTTAAAGCTGTTTAGCTTAGCCAACATGAGCTCTAATAGTAAGGATACTAATGACACAGAGCCCAAAGCTGCTGATGGCGCACGTAAGATTAGGTCTGATAGAAAGTATACTAATAATGCAGAGCAAAAAGACGCCGATGCCGCACGTAAGCGCAAACAGCGTGCTAACAAGAGTACAGAGGATAGATGCAAGCGAATGGACACTGTTAAGTATACTAATGACACAGAGTCCAAAGCTTATGATGGCGCACGTAAGATCAGGTCTGATATAAAGTATGGTAATGATGCAGAGCGAAAAGACGCCGATGCCGCACGTAAGCGCAAACAGCATGTTAACAAGAGTACAGAGGATAGATGCAAGTGCCTGGATACTGTTAAGTATACTAATGACACAGAGCCCAAAGCTGCTGATGGCGCACGTAAGATCAGGTCTGATATAAAGTATGGTAATGATGCAGAGCGAAAAGCCGTCGATGCCGCACGTAAGCGCAAACAGCGTGTTAACAAGAGTACAGAGGATAGATGCAAGCGCCTGGATACTGTTAAGTATACTAATGACACAGAGTCCAAAGCTGCTGATGGCGCACGTAAGATCAGGTCTGATATAAAGTATGGTAATGATGCAGAGCAAAAAGCCGCCGATGCCACACGTAAGCGCACACAGCGTGCTAACAAGAGTACAGAGGAGAGATGCAAGCGCCTGGACACTGTTAAGTATACTAATGACACAGAGCCCAAAGCTGCTGATGGCGCACGTAACATCAGGTCTGATAATAAGTATACCAATGACGCTGAGCGAAAAGCCGCCGATGCCGCACGTAAGCACAAACAGCGTGCTAACGAGACTACAGAGGACAGACATAAGCGCCTGGACACTGTTAATGCTGCTTGCAATAAACGCATTACTAATGAGTCTTTTGAGGACAAAACTAATCGATTAAGTAATAAAGCTGCTGCTGCACGCTCTCAACGTTGCAAACATAATATTTCCACGTCCTCAGTCATAGATTCGTTAGTTAGGACCCATCAGTTCAAAGGCTACCGTGATGTGGTTGATGGGCATGCTTATATTAGCCCATCGGTGTACTATGAACGTTGATTTCTTAAATTTTACACTTCTGTAAAAATAAACACAAAAAATTTGGGTACACAAAAAGGCTTTTATTTCTGTTGTACCTATTAGAATTATTTAAAATGAAGGCTTAGCTAAGCCCAAGAGATGATTAAAAACGTTTCATACCAACCCATCAGATGTAAAATTACTGTGAAAATACCTGATGGGCACACAAGTATGCGCCAGTATGGGTACTAAGAGCCTTTCCACATAATAATGAAATATTTTAAAATGTCATAGAACATACCAATATACATAGTTATTGATACATATTATTTATTATTTACATTATTGTTCTTAAGCAAAGAACCGTTGTTGTGGCATTTGCCACAACACGCAAAGTTGTCGTCTGATGTCTTTCATCCCTCCCCTCATAAGCATGTTCATGGATCCTGTGTAACTGTACCTTAAATAACAAGAATTGTCAAGAGCTGGTGAGTGCAGCCATTTTTTGTTCTTTCTTACTATTATTTATTAATTGTATTATTCTTACATTTGAATAAATAAAGTATATATGGATTCTAGACTCCCGATTCTTTAGAATCGGGCTGCCATCTAGTTATATATATAGATATGTTCAGTGTAAAGAAGAACAAGGAGACCTGGAAGTGATGATATGGCCAATGAAGAGCCCTAAAATAAACTGTGAAATTACATGACGTTAGTGAAGGATTTGCTCAAGCCATCATCCACAGAAAATCTGCCGTTAGTTCTCCAAGATGTTTGCAATAACCTCCCTGCAAAGTTATTTTAAAAACTGTGTGCAAGTGTACCTAGAAGAATTAATGCCTTTGTCGGGATCACACTCAGTCGGAGCAGCCTTTGGAAGTGGGGAATCACCAGGAAATAATACACAAGACACGTCTTGTATAGTGTATCACTGGGAAGTCTCTGAAGCACGCCTGCCTTCAAAGTGCTATCCCTTCTTTATATAGTGGTTTCAGTAGGTTTAGTGGTTATACAAGTTTTGCATGTTTAAACAAAGAGACAAAACAGGAAAGAAAGAAAAGAAAAGAAAACAGTTTCGTGGGCGGCAGTTTCACAACAAACAGTACAAAGGCAATTCCACAGACAAGAAAAACAGGATTTCATACTATATGTTGTGAATTCTGTGGCTGAATTCACTCCTGTGGTCACAAGTGGTACTGCAGCTTCTGAGCTTCCTCCCTCAGGTGTTCTGGTGAGCTCGTTAACTGCTTCATTACTTAACTCCGCCTGATGCTGCTATCCTTGCTCCTTGTCAATGTTTCAGTGTTGGATCTGAGCTTCTCCTGATCGTTCCTGTGACCTGCTGCTCTGTATAGCTAAGTGCTTTTTGCTTTTTTGTTGCTTTTTTTCTGTCCAGCTTGTCTTTTGTTTTGCTGGAAGCTCTGAGACGCAAAGGATGTACCGCCGTGCCGTTAGTTCGGCACGGTGGGTTTTTTTTGCCCCCTTTGCGTGGTTTTGCTTTAGGGTTTTTTGTAGACTGCAAAGTTCGCTTTACTGTCCTCGCTCTGTCCTAGAATATCAGGCCCCACTTTGCTGAATCTATTTCATCCCTACGTTTTGTCTTTTCATCTTACTCACAGTCATTATATGTGGGGGGCTGCCTTTTCCTCTGGGGAATTTCTCTGGGGCAAGTCAGGCCTATTTTTCTATCTTCAGGCTAGCTAGTTTCTTAGGCTGTGCCGAGTTGCCTAGGTAGTTGTTAGGCGCAATCCACAGCCGCTTTTAGTTGTGTTTAGGATAGGATCAGGTTTGCAGTCTACAGAGTTTCCACGTCTCAGAGCTCGTTCTTGTATTTTTGGGTATTTGTCAGATCACTGTGTGCGCTCTGATCGCTAAGCACACTGTGTTTCTGGATTGCCTTCATAACACCTGTCATTAGCAAACATAACAGTACAAGGAGCCCAACTAATGATTCTCAATAGAGGGAAAGAAAAAGTTCTGACATCATTTTTTTTTTTTTTTTTTTTTTCTGCTCTGTGTTCACTTTTTTTTTTTCCCCTAGACATTTGGGTGATTCTGGACACAGGTGTGGACATGGATATTCAGGGTCTGTGCTCTTCAATGGATAATCTCGTTATAAATGTACAAAAAATTCAAGATACTATTGATCAGAAATCTATGTTAGAACCAAGAATTCCTATTCCTGATTTGTTTTTTGGAGATAGAACTAAGTTTCTAAGTTTCAAAAATAATTGTAAGCTATTTCTGGCCTTGAAACCTCATTCTTCTGGTAATCCTATTCAACAGGTTTTGATTATTATTTCTTTTTTGCGCGGCGACCCTCAAGACTGGGCATTTTCTCTTGCGCCAGGAGACCCTGCATTGAGTAGTGTCGATGCGTTTTTCCTGGCGCTCGGATTGCTGTACGATGAGCCTAATTCAGTGGATCAGGCTGAGAAAAATTTGCTGGCTTTGTGCCAGGGTCAGGATGATATAGAAGTATATTGTCAGAAATTTAGGAAATGGTCAGTACTCACTCAGTGGAATGAATCTGCGCTGGCAGCTTTGTTCAGAAAGGGTCTCTCTGAGGCACTTAAGGATGTCATGGTGGGATTTCCTATGCCTGCTGGTTTGAATGAGTCTTTGTCTTTGGCCATTCAGATCGGTCGACGCTTGCGCGAGCGTAAATCTGTGCACCATTTGGCGGTACTGCCTGAGGTTAAACCTGAGCCTATGCAGTGCGATAGGACTATGACTAGAGTTGAACGGCAGGAATACAGACGTCTGAATGGTCTGTGTTTCTACTGTGGTGATTCCACTCATGCTATTTCTGATTGTCCTAAGCGCACTAAGCGGTCCGCTAGGTCTGCCGTCATTGGTACTGTACAGTCCAAATTCCTTCTGTCCATTACCTTGATATGCTCTTTGTCGTCGTTTTCTGTCATGGCGTTTGTGGATTCGGGCGCTGCCCTGAATCTGATGGATTTGGATTATGCTAAACGTTGTGGGTTTTTCTTGGAGCCTTTGCGGTGTCCTATTCCATTGAGAGGAATTGATGCTACACCTTTGGCCAAGAATAAACCTCAATACTGGGCCCAGCTGACCATGTGCATGGCTCCTGCACATCAGGAAGTTATTCGCTTTCTGGTGTTGCATAATCTGCATGATGTGGTCGTGTTGGGGTTGCCATGGCTACAAACCCATAATCCAGTATTGGATTGGAATTCCATGTCGGTATCCAGCTGGGGTTGTCAGGGGGTACATGGTGATGTTCCATTTTTGTCGATTTCGTCATCCACCCCTTCTGAGGTCCCAGAGTTCTTGTCTGATTATCAGGATGTATTTGAAGAGCCCAAGTCCGATGCTCTACCTCCGCATAGGGATTGTGATTGTGCTATCAATTTGATTCCTGGTAGTAAATTCCCTAAAGGTCGATTATTTAATTTATCCGTGCCCGAACACGCCGCTATGCGCAGTTATGTGAAGGAATCCCTGGAGAAGGGACATATTCGCCCATCGTCATCACCACTGGGAGCAGGGTTCTTCTTTGTAGCCAAGAAGGATGGTTCGCTGAGACCGTGTATTGATTACCGCCTTCTTAATAAGATCACTGTTAAATTTCAGTATCCCTTGCCATTGTTATCTGACTTGTTTGCTCGGATTAAGGGGGCTAGTTGGTTCACTAAGATAGATCTTCGTGGTGCGTATAATCTGGTGAGAATCAGGCAAGGAGATGAATGGAAAACTGCATTCAATACGCCCGAGGGTCATTTTGAGTATCTAGTGATGCCGTTCGGACTTGCCAATGCTCCATCTGTGTTTCAGTCTTTTATGCATGACATCTTCCGTGAGCATCTGGATAAATTCCTGATTGTTTACTTGGATGACATTTTGATCTTCTCAGATGATTGGGAGTCTCATGTGAAGCAGGTCAGAATGGTTTTTCAGGTCCTGCGTGCTAACTCTTTGTTTGTGAAGGGATCAAAGTGTCTCTTCGGTGTGCAGAAAGTTTCATTTTTAGGGTTCATCTTTACCCCTTCTACTATCGAGATGGATCCAGTTAAGGTCCAAGCCATCCAGGATTGGATTCAGCCGACATCTCTGAAAAGTCTGCAAAAGTTCCTGGGCTTTGCTAATTTTTATCGTCGCTTCATCTGTAATTTTTCTAGCATTGCCAAACCATTGACCGATTTGACCATGAAGGGTGCTGATTTGGTTAATTGGTCTTCTGCTGCTGTGGAAGCTTTTCAGGAGTTGAAGCGTCGTTTTTGTTCTGCCCCTGTGTTGTGTCAGCCAGATGTTTCTCTTCCGTTCCAGGTCGAGGTTGATGCTTCTGAGATTGGAGCAGGGGCGGTTTTGTCACAGAGAGGTTCTGATTGCTCAGTGATGAAACCATGTGCTTTCTTTTCCAGGAAGTTTTCGCCCGCTGAGCGTAATTATGATGTGGGCAATCGAGAGTTGCTGGCCATGAAGTGGGCATTCGAGGAGTGGCGTCATTGGCTTGAAGGAGCTAAGCATCGCGTGGTGGTATTGACTGATCATAAGAACTTGACTTATCTCGAGTCTGCCAAGCGCTTGAATCCTAGACAGGCCCGTTGGTCGTTATTTTTTGCCCGCTTCGACTTTGTGATTTCGTACCTTCCGGGCTCTAAAAATGTGAAGGCGGATGCTCTGTCTAGGAGTTTTGTGCCCGACTCTCCGGGTTTATCTGAGCCAGCGGGTATCCTCAAGGAAGGAGTCATTGTGTCTGCCATCTCCGCTGATTTGCGGCGGGTGCTGCAAAAATTTCAGGCGAATAAACCTGATCGTTGTCCAGCAGAGAAACTGTTCGTCCCTGATAGGTGGACTAATAAACTTATCTCTGAACTTCATTGTTCGGTGTTGGCTGGTCATCCTGGAATCTTTGGTACCAGAGAGTTAGTGGCTAGATCCTTCTGGTGGCCATCTCTGTCACGGGATGTACGTACTTTTGTGCAGTCCTGTGGGATTTGTGCTAGGGCTAAGCCCTGCTGTTCTCGTGCCAGTGGGTTGCTTTTGCCCTTGCCGGTCCCAAAGAGGCCTTGGACACATATTTCGATGGATTTCATTTCTGACCTTCCCGTTTCTCAAAAGATGTCAGTCATTTGGGTGGTCTGTGATCGCTTTTCTAAAATGGTCCATCTGGTGCCCTTGGCTAAATTGCCTTCCTCCTCTGATTTGGTACCTTTGTTCTTTCAGCATGTGGTTCGGTTGCATGGCATTCCTGAGAATATTGTTTCTGACAGAGGTTCCCAGTTTGTTTCAAGGTTTTGGCGAGCCTTTTGTGGTAGGATGGGCATTGACCTATCCTTTTCCTTGGCTTTCCATCCTCAGACTAATGGCCAGACCGAACGAACCAATCAGACCTTGGAAACATATCTGAGATGTTTTGTTTCTGCAGACCAGGATGATTGGGTGTCCTTTTTGCCGTTGGCTGAGTTCGCCCTTAATAATCGGGCCAGCTCGGCTACCTTGGTTTCTCCATTCTTTTGCAATTCTGGGTTCCATCCTCGTTTCTCTTCAGGACAGGTTGAGTCTTCGGACTGTCCTGGTGTGGATTCTGTGGTGGACAGGTTGCAGCAGATCTGGACTCAGGTAGTGGACAATTTGATCTTGTCCCAAGAGAAAGCTCAACTTTTCGCTAATCGCAGACGCCGTGTGGGTCCCCGACTTCGTGTTGGGGATCTGGTTTGGTTATCTTCTCGTCATATTCCTATGAAGGTTTCCTCTCCTAAATTTAAACCTCGTTTTATTGGTCCGTATAGGATTTCTGAGGTTCTCAATCCTGTGTCTTTTCGTTTGACCCTCCCAGACTCCTTTTCCATACATAATGTATTCCATAGGTCGTTGTTGCGGAGATACGTGGCACCTATGGTTCCATCTGTTGAGCCTCCTGCCCCGGTTTTGGTGGAGGGGGAATTGGAGTATATTGTGGAGAAGATTTTGGATTCTCGTGTTTCTAGACGGAAACTCCAGTATCTGGTTAAATGGAAGGGTTATGCTCAGGAAGATAATTCCTGGGTTTTTGCCTCTGATGTTCATGCTTCCGATCTTGTTCGTGCCTTTCATGCGGCTCATCCTGGTCGGCCTGGGGGCTCTGGTGAGGGTTCGGTGACCCCTCCTCAAGGGGGGGGTACTGTTGTGAATTCTGTGGCTGAATTCACTCCTGTGGTCACAAGTGGTACTGCAGCTTCTGAGCTTCCTCCCTCAGGTGTTCTGGTGAGCTCGTTAACTGCTTCATTACTTAACTCCGCCTGATGCTGCTATCCTTGCTCCTTGTCAATGTTTCAGTGTTGGATCTGAGCTTCTCCTGATCGTTCCTGTGACCTGCTGCTCTGTATAGCTAAGTGCTTTTTGCTTTTTTGTTGCTTTTTTTCTGTCCAGCTTGTCTTTTGTTTTGCTGGAAGCTCTGAGACGCAAAGGGTGTACCGCCGTGCCGTTAGTTCGGCACGGTGGGTTTTTTTTGCCCACTTTGCGTGGTTTTGCTTTAGGGTTTTTTGTAGACTGCAAAGTTCGCTTTACTGTCCTCGCTCTGTCCTAGAATATCGGGCCCCACTTTGCTGAATCTATTTCATCCCTACGTTTTGTCTTTTCATCTTACTCACAGTCATTATATGTGGGGGGCTGCCTTTTCCTTTGGGGAATTTCTCTGGGGCAAGTCAGGCCTATTTTTCTATCTTCAGGCTAGCTAGTTTCTTAGGCTGTGCCGAGTTGCCTAGGTAGTTGTTAGGCGCAATCCACAGCCGCTTTTAGTTGTGTTTAGGATAGGATCAGGTTTGCAGTCTACAGAGTTTCCACGTCTCAGAGCTCGTTCTTGTATTTTTGGGTATTTGTCAGATCACTGTGTGCGCTCTGATCGCTAAGCACACTGTGTTTCTGGATTGCCTTCATAACACCTGTCATTAGCAAACATAACAACTATAGCTAAAATGTCCTTGAATGGACAGGTCAATATTTATCACAAATTCTTTTTTTTTTATTTTTGTTCATTGAGGTAATCATTTTTGTTCTGCTCTTCACAATCCCCCCTTTGACATATTCCATTCAAAACCTTGTCGATCATTTTAGTCATTCTTTTTGTGATATTACAAAAAAAACTTTATATTCTCGCATCCATTACACAAAATTTATTTGTGCATATCGAGATACCCTTGAGTACAACCTTGAATAATACATATATAATTACAATAACCATAACTGTATGTATTAGGCTTTGCATAATCCCGGTAACCCACCCACCGATCCCTCTGAACCAATTGGCCGGGTTAAGAAAAGAAAAGGTATCTGACCACCAGCTATCCTTATTTTCCTGTAAGATTGCCCTGCCACCAAGGAAATTCTACCCATCCCACAATTGGTATGGCGATTGTAG
Source organism: Ranitomeya imitator (assembly GCF_032444005.1). NCBI lineage: Eukaryota > Metazoa > Chordata > Amphibia > Anura > Dendrobatidae > Ranitomeya > Ranitomeya imitator. The sequence continues at coordinate 452,828,602 of NC_091282.1, read as the reverse complement.
TATTCCATAGTCTAGTATTGCCAGGTTGGTTGTTGGCCAGGTTGTCTGAACAATTAGGCCAAGCGAATATTTCTTCAGCTGACACGGGAACTGCTAGAAAAGGTATACTTGTGGCTGATACTGGTGAATGGGTACAGATCCAACAATCTGCCAGGGGTTGCGTATTATTTAACAAGTCATGCACTAATTTTCTATGATGTTGTACGAATCTATTGTTCAAAGGGGCTAGAGAATTCAGTCTTTCCCATGCCTCCGTTGAGGTTAACATTATTAACATCAATATCATGAGTCTTATACTGCTTTTTTGCAATGGCTTGCATGTATCCATGATGCCTTTCCTTCAAGCTTGACTGCTGTTGGAGTTGTTAACAGGACTTGGAAAGGTCCGTCAAATCTCGGTTCCAGAGTCTTTCTGGTGTGTCTTTTCACGTAGACTTGATCACCAGGTTCCAACTTGTGGCCTCCTTCGAGATTTTCTGGATCTGGAAGGGAAGCAAAAACTTGCGAATGCACTTTAGTTAAACGTTTTTGTAATTCTTGTACATAAGCAGTTAAAGTTTCAGTATTCAACATCAGTTGTTGTGGAAAATAACAACCCAAATTTGCTGCTCTACCAAAAAGAATCTCATGTGGTGACAGCTTAGCCTTCCCCCTTGGGGTGTTTCGGATGGAATACAGGGCAAGTGGTAGACACTCGGTCCAAGGCTTTCCTGTTTCTGCCATGACCTTCTGGATTTTTAATTTTATTGTCCCATTTAATCTTTCCACTTTACCTGAACTCTGTGGATGATATGGAGTGTGAAACTGGTTTTCTACTCCCAACATTTTCATAACATTCTGGAATATTTCCCCAGTAAAATGGGTACCCCTATCTGACTCGATCACCTCAGGCATGCCGTAACGGGGTATCCGTTCATGTGCTATTTTAATGGCAGTAGTTTTTGCTGAGGCTTTACGAACTGGATAAGCCTCTGGTCACCCTGAGAACATGTCCACACACACAAGCACATATTCGTATCCATTGTACCTAGGAAGTTGGATGTAGTCGATCTGGAGTCTTTGAAAGGGATACAGTGGTCTTACATGATGCTTGGTTGGGGTTTTAATGGCCTGACCTGGATTGTGTGCCAGGCATATAGCGCATGCAGCACACATGTTCCGAGCAAAATTACCAAAACCTGGAGCCAACCACCTTTCTTTTACCTTGAGCGTCATACCATTTGCCGACACATGCGTGGGTAGGTGGAGGTCACTTGCCACTGCGGGGTACCAGGCTCTGGGTAAACACAACAAAGTTCCTTTTTTCCATAATCCTTGCTGATCTTCTGCCCCTTTTTTCTGCCACTGCCCTCGTTCTTCGTCGTCTACCTGTTTCTGAGCTTCCTTCAATCTTTCCTCATCATCTTCAGAGCTATCTAGTGTGTGGGCATGATGTAAGGGTTTACGTGCTGCCTGTTTTGCTGCCTTATCGGCTTTATCGTTACCCCTGGCTTCCTCGGTGTCGAGTCTCACATGTGCAGCTACCTTTATCACCGCTATTTCTTTAGTTTCTTGTGCTGCCTCCAGAATCTGTCTAATGAGGGAGGCATGTTTAACAGGTTGGCCTGAAGCAGTCATATAACCTCTGGCTCTCCATATTACGCCAAAATCGAAAATAATGCCATGTGCATATCTAGAATCAGTGTATATGTTTGCTGTCTGATCTTTGGCTATTTTTAGAGCTTCAACTAATGCCGTAAGTTCTGCTTCTTGTGCAGACTGATTAGCAGGGAGAGGTTCTGCTTTCAGCACTTCATGCTGAGTTACTACCGCATAACCTGTATGAAATTGTCCATTCATATCTGCATATCTACTGCCATCTATGAAAAGTTCAAATGTAGCATTACAGAGTGGCTTGTCACGTACATTACATAAGCCCTGAGTCTCTTGTTCCATTAATTGTACACAATCATGCATTGACTTTGATGGGTCAAAGGAGTTGGAGAGTGCAGTTGCAGTTTCCTCAGGTATGGTACCCCCCCTCAGACTCTAAAGGGAGCAAAGACACGAGATTAAGAGTCTGAATCCTGGCAAAGGAAATGTTGGGCGGCAGTAGTAGGGAACATTGGAGACGGAGGTGTCTGGCCATTGAAATATGTTTAGGTTGGACCTGGTTAAGAATGCCATGTACATCATGAGTGGTCTGAACTAGAAGTGGGTGATCAAGAACAATCTCAGAAGCTTTATCTAATAACAGTGAAATTGCGGCTACTACTCTTACACAAGAAGGTGCGGCTCTAGCTACAGGGTCCAGATGAGCTGATATGTATGCCACAGGTCTCTGTTTGTTTCCATGTTTTTGTGTGAGCACCCCTGTAGCATGTGAGGATATCTCAGCTGCCATCAATTGAAAAGGTTTAGTGTAGTCTGGGAGTCCCAAAGCCGGAGCTGATACCAGTGCTGTTTTCAAAGAGGAAAATGACTGTTTAGCCTCTTCACTGAGTGAATATGGTGTGTTGGCAATACAGTCATATAAAGGCTGCATGAGTTGACTTGCATGTATGACCCACTGTCTACAGTGTGAAACAATACCTAGGAAAGCACGCAGCTGTTTGTGATTCCTGGGTTCAAGCATGTTACGTATGGCTTCCGTACGTTGAGGTGTGAGGTGTCTGATGCCCTGTGATATGCAGTGACCTAAAAACACGACTGTTTGTTGACAAGCCTGGAGTTTCTGTCTATTTACTTTACAGCCTTCTTGCGCTAGGAAAATTAAGAAATTAACAGTTGAGGTAACTGCCGTCTGCTCATCAGGGCAACAAATAAGTAAATCATCTACATACTGTAGAATGACTACTCCTGGTTCTGGGATGAAATTTTTTAGCACGGTCTGCATTGCTTCAGAGTACAAAGTTGGTGAGTGTACCATACCTTGTGGCAATCTTGTCCATGCTAATTGTTTACCCTTGAATGTAAAGGCAAACAAATGCCAACAGTTCTTATGTAGTGGCACAGAAAAAAATGCGTTTGATAAGTCAATTACCGTAAAATATGCAGCAGTGCTGGGAATTTGAGACAGTAAGGTATGAGGATTCGGTACCACAGGGGTGACCGGTGCCAAAACCTTATTGATTTCCCGTAAGTCGTGCACCATGCGATATTTCACCATAGTTTCTTTGGAGGACACTTTCTTTTTAACAGGATATAAGGGTGTATTGGCGGGTGACCTGATTTCTACCAAAACACCTTGTAACACATAATCCTGAATTTGTTGAGAAATCGCCTGTTCTTGCTGGGCGCTGATGGGGTATTGCCTAAGCTGAGGTAATATGGTTCCCGGGGCAGTTTCTAACAGTATAGGAGCTACTGATAAAAATCCTACATCAGTGTCTCCTTTTGCCCATAGGCTGTCAGGAACCCGAGACAAGTCAATTTTTGCTTGTTGAGTGTAAATTTCGGGAAAATCCTCCATTGCCTGTATTCTAACATATGGTTCCAGAGTTTCTGCATCTTCAGGGATGGTCAGCATAACTGTGCCATCTTCTCTAAAATGGATGTTTGCATGCATTTTACTTAAGACATCAGTACCCAACAAGCAGGTAGGTGCACCTTTAGCAAATAAAAATTTGGATACAAAAGTTTTAGGGCCAAAGCTCACATTTAAAGGTTTTGTAAAGGGCAACGCCTGGATTTTACCATCATACCCTTCTGCATATGTAACCTTTGAGGATATATTGTCAGGATATGGTAAAAAGTCCTGATTTAAAATGGAGGATGTTGCTCCCGTATCTATCAGAAAAGGTACATTTTTACCCTCAACTTCAACTTGTATTATTGGTCTTCTAGAAGGAAGAGAGACCTGCATAACTTTCAGTCATTCTGAGCTGTCTGTTTGATCAGGCACTGGGTTATTTATCCTATTTTTGGGTACAAAGGTTCCTGAATCTATATCTGCTTTTCTCTTCCTACATTCCCTTTGGAAATGTCCTGGCTTCTTACAGTAATGACAAGTAAACTTTTGATTAGCAGAGCCAGTATTAGCCTGTGCAATTCTTACTGGCTTAGAATTTTCTCTTAAGTCCATTTCTATCCCTACAGCTTTCTGTCTAGCCAGGTGTGGGTCTTCCAAGGTTCTCCAATCAGAGGTTGCGGCCTTAAGCTTTTCCTTCACTTTTGGAGACAATCCATCTATAAAGGTTTTTGTAACTAACCTCATCATTCCTGGAGCGGTTAGATCCATGCCTTCATCTCTGAAATTATTTTCTACACTTAGATAATATTCGTCTACTGATTGTCCAGATTTCTGAGCCACCACTCCCGTTGTTCCTCTCTGCCTCTGTCTCTCCCTCATGAAAACCATTAAGTGATCTACAAATTGTGTACCTGATTCTATCGTTTGTAAGGCACCATCTCCTGCTTGGGGCCTATGTACCTGTAGATTTGCTAATAGCTCCTGGAAGAGTCCAGGAGTCATTTTCATTCTACATAATTCTTCTCCATCTGCCCAAACTCCAGCGTGAGTCTGCATAATTTGCTGTATATATTGTGCAAATCTAACTGGACACTGGGTGGGATCTGGTGCGTTATGCAAGAGAGACATGCCTTCAGCGGGGGACCAAGGGAAATATTGTCGAGTTTGGTGATATCTAGTTCCCATTACTCCGTCAGCACCAGGTTCCCTAAAGGGTCTTGGTACTACCCTAACAGGGGCAAGTACAGCGCCATGTCTAGGTGTACCACAGGCTAGGCAATCATTTCTCCAGTCTGGATTTTGTTGTCCACAGTGCGGACATACCCATCCTCCTGGTCCGGCTAAACTTTGAGGTGGTGTTTGGAGAAAAGATGGGGCATTTGGGTTAAGGTATGGGGGTGGGGTATTTTTAGATTCCACATTTTGTTTTTCTCCACAGCCTGTGGGTCTAATACACCACTTTTTACTCTGTTGATTAGATGTCCATCCCTCATTTTCTGCTACCCTAGAGACATCAATCAATGCTTGGATCTGATCTATCCATTTCTTGTCTCTAATTATGCCTTTTTTCCTTTCCTGAATTCCTTCCCATAGTTTTCTACTAAAAGCTTCTGCCCTAGTAACTCCAAACTTACTAAAAATCTTTTTCAGCCCCTTAGTGGCATCTTCACCACTTCTCTCCTTTATGATAGTATAGATATCTAATTCTTCTGGTTCCGACTTTGTTTGCTTATTCCCCATTTTCTTATCCTGAGCTTTCTTGCCCTAGGTGGCGTTTGGGTATGAGAATACCTCGTTACCTTCTTCCTAAGGAGCTAGGATGTCTTTTTCTTGCCCTAGGTGGCGTTTGGGTATGAGAATACCTCGTTACCTTCTTCCTAAGGAGCTAGGATGTTTAAACTGTGTTGATGTAAGAAAATCCTGATTCCTACACCTATAGCAAACAACACAAATGCAACCAGACAGAAAAAGAAAAAGAACATACAACGTATCTTGTCCCAGGCTAATTTATCTGTCCTGGGCTTATACTATCACATAATCACATAAAACGTATTCTTGTCCCAGGCTAATTTATCTGTCCTGGGCTCATACTATCATACACTTATCCGTCACCAGGTTTTTGTCAAAGACAGGATCAGAGATTGAACATAGGCGCGGAGGTCTCCCCGAAAGGACGCAACCACGTTGCCCAGTGGGACAGTCACTTCTTCTGTTTCAACCCCCTGGGCGGCTTATAGGGCTATTCCCAACTTCCACACACCTTCTATTCACATTCACTCTCATTCAATGCCGTACTCCATGAGGTGATCAATTCCTAAATAGTTCAAGAACCCGAGCTATAGGTATCCTCCTCTACTAGAACTACCCGCTAAAGAATACGACACAGAAAATCTTACGGACAGTGCAGGGCAGATATAAGAGATCTAACAGTGTCTCTTACCTGGCCAGGTTTTTGTTCATCTGCCGTCCATTATCCCAGATTCTCTTTTCGTTCGTATTCTGCCGGTGTTCTTGAAGGAATACACAGACCTCGGGTCCCTGTTCAGGCGCCAGGAAATGTCGGGATCACACTCAGTCGGAGCAGCCTTTGGAAGTGGGGAATCACCAGGAAATAATACACAGACACGTCTTGTATAGTGTATCATTGGGAAGTCTCTGAAGCACGCCTGCCTTCAAAGTGCTATCCCTTCTTTATATAGTGGTTTCAGTAGGTTTAGTGGTTATACAAGTTTTGCATGTTTAAACAAAGAGACAAAACAGGAAAGAAAGAAAAGAAAAGAAAACAGTTTCGTGGGCGGCAGTTTCACAACAAACAGTACAAAGGCAATTCCACAGACAAGAAAAACAGGATTTCATACTATAGCTAAAATGTCCTTGAACGGACAGGTCAATATTTATCACAAATTCTTTTTTTTTTATTTTTGTTCATTGAGGTAATCATTTTTGTTCTGCTCTTCACACCTTGATGCTGTTTTGAATGCAAAGGGTGAAATATCGATTTCATTTAGACATTTCAGTTGCTCAGTCACTTTGTATTGTGCTAATTGATATCGTAGGGGTTTCAATCACTGTGGTTCAGGTAGGGATAGGAAGCAGTTCAGTAAGGCTATGTGCACACATTGCGGATTAGGCTTAGGAATTTCTGGTGCGGATTCTGCCTTTCCTGGCAGAAAACGCACCTGCGGATTTGTTGCGTTTTTTATGCGGTTGCGCAGCGTTTTTGTGCGCTTTTGCTGCGGTTTTCTTGCGGATTTGCTGCTTTTTTTACCCCTGCGGTTTTCTATAATGGAATAAGTACAAAAATGCTGCAGATTCACAAAAAAGAAGTGACATGCTACTTCATTTAATCCGCAGCGTTTCTGCAGCGGATTTTCTGCAAAGTGTGCACAGCATTTTTTTTCTCATTGATTTAAATTGTACTGTAAATCAATTGCGGATCTGCAACGTTTCTGCACTGCAAAAAACACTGCGGATCCACAGAGAATGCGCAACGTGTGCACATACCCTAAAACTTCCAGGCAGGTTTATTAAACTTCATAAACTGCACAGCTATAGCAAACAAAACAAGACAGTCTTCTTTGGCACAAAAAATGAAAACAACAGAAAATAAACAGTCTATTTAGTAGTGCACATCCACCCACTCATTCAGTGTCCTTTAACAAACACACTGGTCTCCACACCTTCAGTCACAGACTTTGAATGAGACACTTGGTCTCCATTTCATCAGCCATGACACACTCTCATGGTGGGATATGTCTCAGCCATGTCTTTGCTCATAAAACCCGACCCTAATACGCCCTATTAACTCTCTCAGCATAACCCCCTCTTATTGGCCAAATATTCCTTCTCCACCATGGAGTAATTCTTTTCACAGGATGTCAGCTTACTTAACCCCTCTGTGACCTTAGACGTACTATCCCGTTGAGGTGCCCTGGGCCAATCTGACCCTTGACAGGATAGTACGTCATGCCCTTTAATGCGATACCACGACTTAAGTCGCGGTGATCGCATTAAAATTCCGACGCCATCTTACCTGGGGGAAGATGGCCTCGGCATCCAGGGCATTGTCGCCGCCCACCCGCCCTCTCGATCGCTGTGATTGGCTGTTCAATTCTGAACAGCCAATCACAGCCATTCTCACTGTTTCAGCCAATCGGAGCGGCTGAAACAATGATGTCACAGGCTAGTATCGAGTACCGATGTACTCGATCCTAGGTCCGGTGCCTGGCAACGCCAGGCACCGGCAAGAACACCCCGGATTGGTGCGATCGCATCGATCGCGCCAATCGCAAGGCACCGCGCAATATTACCGCGCGGTGCCCTGCCGGAACCTGCGTGGATCGTGCTCTAATAGCACCGATCCTAGGATAGGACACAGTACAGGCCCAGCAGGGCCTGCAGGAGCCGATTGGCACGATCGATGTCATCGTCGATCGCGCCAATCACAGGGCACAGCGGCGATCACGCTGTGACCGCTCTGTGCCCTGCAGGTGACCTGGCTGTGACCTGCCTAGGAACGGCACAAACAGCTCCGATTCTAGGCAGGTCACAGCCAGGTCACCAGGAAAGCTCTGATTGGTGGGATCGATGTTATGGTCGATCCCACCAATGACAGGTCACAGCAGCAGCATGACCGCTCTGTGACCTGTCTGTGTCACCTGCCTGACCTGTGTATGACCGCTCTGCAGGGGTCCTCATTCTAGCTGAGGATTCCTACAAAGGGGTCATACTGCTGGATCTCCCTGCTGGATTTTGTGCCTGGCTCTCCCTGCCATGCTGGGTATTGTGGTGCCACAGCAGCCTGTAGCACCACAATCCCTGCTAAAGAAGAAGACAACTAAACGTAAGTTTTATCCCTGCTCAATCCCCATTCATCCACCCCAATCCCCGTTCATCCACCCCAATCCCCGTTCATCCACCCCAATCCCCCCTTCCCCCTCTTTTTACCCCCTCCACCCCCATTTGTGCCGGCTCCGTGCGCACATTTAGTAGCCGCCGAGCGTTGATTGGTGATGCAGTTCACCAATCAACGCTTGCGCTCGCTTTTTTTCCCTCGCCCCTGTTGCGCCAACTCCGTACACACATCCCGCAGCCGCCAAAGTTTGATAAGTGACGCAGTTCACTTATCAGAGTTTGTGCCAGCAGTTTTCCTTTTTTTTTTCACCCCCCCTTTGCGCCACCTGACTACAACCGTACATTTTGATCACTTATCCCTGCCCAATCCTCACTTCCACCTCCATCTCCCTTCCCCCTCTTTTTACCCCCCTTTGCACCTCCTTCCGTGCGCCCATTTAACAGCCGCCGAGCGTTGATTGGTGACGCAGTTCACCGATCAACTCTCGCGCTCGCTTTTTTCCCCTCAGCCTTTTTGCGCAACCTCCGTACACACATCCCGCAGCCGCCAAACTTTGATAAGTGACGCAGTTCTCTTATCAGAGTTTGTGCCTGCCGTTTTTTTTTTTTACGGGGGGTAAAAAAAACCTTGCCTGACCCTCGTGCGCACATCAAGCAGCGGCCAAATTTTGATAAGTGAAACAGTTCACTGATCAGAACTGGGCCTGCTGTTTTAGACACTTTTACTTTTTTTTGTCATCTCCGTGCGCACATCCAGCAGCCGCCGAATTTTAATAAGTAACGCAAGTTCACTTATCAGAGCTAGGGCCTGCTGTTTTAGACTTTTCTTTTTACAGGTTTTTCTTCTCCTTTTAGCATTTTCTTTTCAGATAAGTTTGCACAAATCACTATCCCCCCACACATACACATACAGTTATCAATAAAGTGCACCCAATCACCATATTCACACAAAAATGTCCCGCTCGTCCCGTTCGTCCCAACAGCGCTATTCATTGGAGGAGGCATATGCTTTCCTTGCCTTTGACACTGATAGCGAGGGAGAGGATCCCACTTTTCTTTACTTTTCTGATTCTTCATCCTCTTCTTCCTCCTCCTCCTCCTCTTCCTCCTCATCTTCCTCCTCGGGTCCTGCGGAACCGCCACGCATACGCCCCAGGACAGAAGATGAGGCAGCCCCCACCACTCCTGAACCAGCGCTCCCCACTGCGGAACCCACATGGACCTCGCCCCCCGAAAATTACGAGCCACTGATTCCTGATTTTGTGGCAGAATCAGGAATCAAGTTTGAAACCGCGGGCCTCACAGAAACAGACTTTTTCAAAGTCTTTTTCTCTGAGGATTTTATTAACCTCATGGTGGAGCAAACTAATTTGTATGCTCGTCAATTTTTGGAGCAAAACCCCGGTACATCATTTTGCAACTGGTCTCCTGTAAACGCAGTTGAAATGATGCAGTTTTGGGGCCTGGTCCTCCACATGGGGATCGTGAAGAAGCCAGAAATGCGGCAATATTGGAGTGTAGATGTTTTATATAACACTCCAGTGTTCCGAATGGCCATGGTTCGGAGACGTTTTGAGGCCATCCATAAATTCCTGCATTATTTTGATAATGCACAGTGTCCCGCACGAGATGACCCCAACTTTGACCGTCTGTTCAAAGTTCGGCCGGTCATCGAACACTTCAACAAAAAATTTTCTTAAGTGTACGTGCCCAAAAGGGACATCTGCGTGGATGAGTCCTTGGTCCATTTTAAGGGGCGGCTCGGATTCCGTCAATACCTGCCCAACAAAAGGGCCAGGTACGGAATCAAACTCTACAAGCTGTGTGAGAGTGCCTCAGGGTACATCCACAGGTTTAGAGTGTATGAAGGGAAGGACAGCAGGATTGAACCCCCTGAGTGTCCTCCTGTCCTGGGAGTGAGTGGGAAGATCGTGTGGGATTTGGTGCACCCACTGCCGGATAAAGGTTATCACCTCTATACTGATAACTTTTATACCAGCATCCCACTCTACAAATCCCTCTCTGCGCGAGGTACCGCAGCCTGCAGTACTGTCCGCAAAAATCAGAGAGGCCTCCCAAAGACACTACTTGGGCAGATGCTCAGAAAAGGTGAGAGCAAGGCCCAATGTAGCGACCACCTGCTGGTGGTCAAGTACAAGGACAAGAGGGATGTCCTTCTCTTGACCACCATACATGGTGATGGCAGAGCCCTCAGCACTGTACGGGGTACCTCTACACAGGTCTGCAAACCGGACTGTGTACTGGGCTACAACAAAAGCATGGGGGGGTTGATCTCTCTGATCAACTCCTCCAACTGTACAGTGCTTTGAGAAAGGCCAAGGTGTGGTACAAAAAGCTGGCCGTGCACATTGTACAAATGGCAATGCTCAACGCTTTCCTGCTGTTACGATGTGCACGCCACACCGATACGTCGTACCTTCAGTTCCAGGAGGTAGTGGTTAAGGCCCTGATATTTGGTACTCTGGAAGGAGAGGGCCCCAGTTCTTCCGGAACTGAAGGTGCTCGTATCGTACCAGGCCAGCATTTTCCGCAAAAAAGGTGCCGAGTGTGTTACAAAAGGGGAATACGCAAGGACACCTTTTATCAATGCGACACCTGCCCCGAAAAACCTGGCCTGTGTATGAAGGATTGCTTCAAATTGTACCACACCTCCATGCACTACTAATTTACTTTACAAGAAAGCGTACATTAGTTCCAAAAAGGGGGCACATCTAGATAAGTTCCTTGAGGGGGGGTCTAGGTTCCAAAATGATGTCACTTGTGGTTTTTTTTTACTGTTTAGGCACATCAGGGGCTCTGCAAACGGAACATGACGACCGCAGACCATTTCATCAAAGTCTGCATTCCAAAACGTCACTACTTCCCTTTCGAGCCCCAACGTGTGCCCCATCAGCAGTTCCTCCCCACATATGGGGTATCAGCATACTCAGGACAAATTGGACAACAACTTTTGGGGTCCAATTTCTCCTGGTACCCTTGGGAAAATTAAAAATTGGGGACTAAAATATCATTTTTGTGGGAAAAATAGGATTTTTTATTTTCACGCCTGGGCATTACAAACTTTAGTGAAGCACATGGGGGTTCAAAATTCTCACCACACACCTAGATAAGTTCCTTAGAGGGTCTAGTTTCCAAAATAGGGTCACTTGTGGGGGGTTTCCACTGTTTAGGCACATCATGGGCTCGCCAAACGCGACATGGCGTCTGATCTCAATTCCTGCCAAATTTAGCTTGAAAAAGTCAAACGGCGCTCCTTTCCTTCTGAGCCCTACCATGCGCCCAAACAGTGGTTCCCCCCACATATGGGGTATCAGCGTACTCAGGACAAATTGGACAACAACTTTTGGGGTCCAATTTCTCCTTTTACCCTTGAGAAAATAAAAAATTGGGGACTAAGCGATCATGTTTGTGGAAAAAATAGGAATTTTTTTTTTCACGCCCGGGCGTTATAAACTTTCGTGAAGCACTTGGGGGATAAAAGTGCTCATGACACATCTAGATAAGTTCCTGAGGGGGTCTAGTTTCCAAAATGGGGTCACTTGTGGGGGGTTTCCACTGTTTAGGCACATCAGGGGGTCGCCAAATGCGACATGGCGTCCGATCTCAATTCCAGCCAAATTTAGCTTGATAAAGTCAAACGGCGCTCCTTTCCTTCTGAGCCCTGCCATGCACCCAAACAGTGGTTCCCCCCACATATGGGGTATCAGCGTACTCAGGACAAATTGGACAATAACTTTTGGGGTCCAATTTCTCCTTTTACCCTTGAGAAAATAAAAAATTGGGGACTAAACGATCATGTTTGTGGAAAAAATAGGAATTTTTTTTTTCACGCCCTGGCGTTATAAACTTTCGTGAAGCACTTGGGGGATAAAAGTGCTCATGACACATCTAGATAAGTTCCTTAGGGGGTCTAGTTTCCAAAATGGGGTCACTTGTGGGGGGTTTCCACTGTTTAGGCACATCAGGGGCTCGCCAAACGCGACATGGCGTCCGATCTCAATTCCAGCCAGATTTAGCTTGAAAAAGTCAAACGGCGCTCCTTTCCTTCTGAGCCCTGCCATGCGCCCAAACAGTGGTTCCCCCCACATATAGGGTATCAGCGTACTCAGGACAAATTGGACAACAACTTTTGGGGTCCAATTTCTCCTTTTACCCTTGAGAAAATAAAAAATTGGGGACTAAACGATCATGTTTGTGGAAAAAATAGGAATTTTTTTTTCATGCCCGGGCGTTATAAACTTTCGTGAAGCACTTGGGGGATAAAAGTGCTCATGACACATCTAGATAAGTTCCTTAGGGGGTCTAGTTTCCAAAATGGGGTCACTTTGGGGGGTTTCCACTGTTTAGGCACATCAGGGGCTTGCCAAACGCGACATGGCATCCGATCTCAATTCCAGCCAAATTTAGCTTGAAATAGTCAAACGGCGCTCCTTTCCTTCTGAGCCCTGCCATGCGCCCAAAAAGTGGTTCCCCCTCACATGTGGGGTATCAGCTTACTCAGGATAAATTGGACAACAAATTTTGAGGTCCATTTTCTCTTTTTACCCTTGGGAAATTAAAAAGATTATTGCTGAAAGATCATTTTTGGGACTAAAAAGTAAAATGTTAATTTTTTCCTTCCATGTTGCTTCTGCTGCTGTGAATCACCTGAAGGGTTAATAAACTTCTTTAATGTGGTTTTGAGCACCTTGAGGGGTGCAGTTTTTAGAATGGTGTCGCTTTTGGGTATTTTCTGCCATATAGACCCCTCAAAATGACTTCAAATGTGAGGTGGTCCCTAAAAGAATGGTTTTGTAAATTTTGTTGTAAAAATGAGAAATTGCTGGTCAAATTTTAACCCTTATAACTTCCTTGAAAAAAAAAAGTTTGTTTCAAAAATTGTGCTGATGTAAAGTAGACATGTGGGAAATGTTATTTATTAACTATATTGTGTCACATAACTCTCTGGTTTAACAGAATAAAAATTCAAAGTTGGAAAATTGTGAAATTTTTGCCAAATTTCCGTTTTTTTCACAAATAAACGCAAGTTATATTGAATAAATTTTAGCACTATCATGAAGTACAATATGTTACAAGAAAACAATCTCAGAATCGCTAAGATCCGTTGAAGCGTTTCGGAGTTATAACCTCATAAAGGGACAGTGGTCAGAATTGTAAAAATTGGCCTGGTCATTGACGTGCAAACCACCCTTGGGGGTAAAGGGGTTAAATACCTTATGGGATGCTCTTCCCGATTCACCTCTTGGGATAGAACAGCTCCCAGCCCAACATCTGACGCGTCGGTCTGGAGAACTCTGGTGTCACCAACACTAGCTGTTTACACAGGGCTAGCTTCAGTTCGTATGAGGCAGTCTTAGCTTCTGGAGATCACTTAGCCATAGTTGATTTTGTCCCTTTAAGGAGAGCTGTCAGAGGGATGGCTATCATGGTGAAGTTAGGGAAAAAAACGTTGGTAATAGCCCACAATGCTGAGGAATGCTCTAACCTGCTTCTTTGAGATTGGTTGTGTCCAACTCTGGATTGACAACTTTATTTATTTTGTTTTATTACACCTCTGCCTACAACATAGCCCAAGTAATTAACTTTCTCCATTCCCATGGCATATTTCTTCAAGTTTATGGAAAACCTGACCTTCCGCACAGCATCAAGCATCGGACTTTGCTCAGATAGCTTCCCCAATCATGGCTGAAGATCACAATGTCATTCAGGTAGGCCACTGAGAATTTCTTGTGGGGAGATAGTATCTAGTTCATGGCTCTCGAAAGTGGCTGGTGATCCTTGCAACCCAAATGGCATCCTTGTGTACTGGAAGCATCTATCTGGTGTTGAGAAGTCAGTCTTCTCCTTGGCATCTTGGAACATTGAAATTTGCCAATACCCTTTTGTGAGGTCAAGGGTGTGTAAGGAGGCTAGTGTCTGCATAGTCGATGGGAGGTATATATCAAAGAGATGGCTGCTCTCTGTGATGTAACCCGGAGTTTACACTTTAGTGCATGTAAGCACTGAGAGGTTTGTATGCTGGGACCGGATTGCAAGAAGCTATGAGAGATGGGTGGGTCTGGCTACCCACATACCCACATGCCAGCCTGGTGTTCTACAGGTTTGGCCCAGTCCTTCTCTGTGCCCTTATTCACACTGAGGTCAACATTGACACATGGTAAGGTTTTTAATATTAGACAGTGCAGAAAGCTGGAGGTCTTTTTTTCAATCTGCGTCCAAGTCGTCAGGGAAAAAGTTCCAGTGTATCAGAATAATCATGTCACTATTGTGAGGGGGTCCTCAGACCTAGACATTTTCCTAGTCCCCACAAGCCCCAGAACTTTCTTCTGTGGACATCTTTTTTGATGCTTTAGGTCTGATTTATGACTAAACCAAAAGGATCTAGGTCGCGGAGGCAAAAATAATGAACCTGACACAGGGGGCAGCACTGCTAAGGACTACTGTATTTAGCTTTGGCAGTGGTCCACTGATGTTCTGAGGAATGATGCAGCTCTCAGGTGCCAGTTCTACAATGGTCTTTCTGAGACTCTTAACCCCTCTGTGACCTTAGACGTACTATCCCGTCGAGGTGCCCTGGGCTTATCTGACCCTGGACGGGATAGTACGTCATAGCCGATCGGCCGCGCTCACGGGGGGAGCGCGGCCGATCGCGGCCGGGTGTCAGCTGCTTATCGCAGCTGACATCCGGCACTATGTGCCAGGAGCGGTCACGGACCGCCCCCGGCACATTAACCCCTGGCACACCGCGATCAAAGATGATCGCGATGTGCCGGCGGTGCAGGGAAGCACCGCGCAGGGAGGGGGCTCCCTGCGGGCTTCCCTGAGCCCCCCGCAGCAACGCGATGTGATCGCGTTGCTGCGAGGGTCTCCTCACCTCCCTCCCTGCTCGAGCCCCGGATCCAAGATGGCCGCGGATCCGGGTCCTGCAGGGAGGGAGGTGGCTTCACAGAGCCTGCTTAGAGCAGGCACTGTGAAGGCTGCAGCGCTGCATGTCAGATCAGTGATCTGACAGAGTGCTGTGCAAACTGTCAGATCACTGATCTGTGATGTCCCCCCCTGGGACAAAGTAAAAAAGTAAAAAAAAAATTTTCCAAATGTGTAAAAAAAAAAATTAAAAAAAATATTCCAAAATAATGAAAAAAAAAAAAATATTATTCCCATAAATACATTTCTTCATCTAAATAAAAAAAAAAACCAATAAAAGTACACATATTTAGTATCGCCGCGTCCGTAACGACCCGACCTATAAAACTGTCCCACTAGTTAACCCCTTCAGTAAACACCGTAAGAAAAAAAAAAAAAAACGAGGCAAAAAACAACGCTTTATTATCATACCGCCGAACAAAAAGTGGTATAACACACGATCAAAAGGACAGATATAAATAACCATGGTACCGCTGAAAGCGTCATATTGTCCCGCAAAAAAAGAGCCGCCATACAGCATCATCAGCAAAAAAATAAAAAAGTTATAGTCCTGAGAATAAAGCGATGCAAAAATAATTATTTTTTCTGTAAAATAGTTTTTATCGTATAAAAGCACCAAACCATAAAAAAATGATATAAATGAGGTATCGCTGTAATCGTACTGACCCGAAGAATAAAACTGATTTATCAATTTTACCAAACGCGGAACGGTATAAACGCCTCCCCCAATAGAAATTCATGAATAGCTGGCTTTTGGTCATTCTTCCTCACAAAAATCGGAATAAAAAGCGATAAAAAAATGTCACGTGCCCAAAAATGTTTTCAATAAAAACGTCAACTCGTCCCGCAAAAAACAAGACCTCACATGACTCTGTGGACCAAAATATGGAAAAATTATAGCTCTCAAAATGTGGTATTGCAAAAAATATTTTTTGCAATAAAAAGGGTCTTTCAGTGTGTGACGGCTGCCAATCATAAAAATCCGCTAAAAAACTCGCTATAAAAGTAAATCAAACCCCCCTTCATCACCCCCTTAGTTAGGGAAAAATAAAAAAAAATGTATTTATTTCCATTTTCCCATTAGGGTTAGGGCTAGGATTAGGGTTAGGGTTAGGGCTAGGGTTAGGGCTAGGGTTAGGGTTAGGGCTAGGGTTAGGGCTAGGGTTAGGGCTAGGGTTAGGGCTAGGGTTAGGGTTAGGGCTAGGGTTAGGGCTAGGGTTAGGGTTAGGGTTGGGGCTACAGTTAGGGTTGGGGCTAAAGTTAGGGTTAGGGTTTAGATTACATTTACAGTTGGGAATAGGGTTGGGATTAGGGTTAGGGGTGTGTCAGGGTTAGGGGTGTGGTTAGGGTTACCGTTGGAATTAGGGTTAGGGGTGTGTTTAGATTAGGGTTTCAGTTATAATTGGGGGGTTTCCACTGTTTCGGCACATCAGGGGCTCTCCAAACACGACATGGCGTCCGATCTCAATTCCAGCCAATTCTGCGTTGAAAAAGTAAAACAGTGCTCCTTCCCTTCCGAGCTCTCCTGTGTGCCCAAACAGGGGTTTACCCCAACATATGGGGTATCAGCGTAGTCAGGACAAATTGGACAACAACTTTTGTGGACCAATTTCTCCTGTTACCCTTGGGAAAATACAAAACTGGGGGCTAAAAAATAATTTTTGTGGGAAAACAAAAAGATTTTTTATTTTCACGGCTCTGCGTTATAAACTGTAGTGAAACACTTGGGGGTTCAAAGTTCTCACAACACATCTAGATAAGTTCATTGAGGGGTCTAGTTTCCAATATGGGGTCACTTGTGGGGGGTTTCTACTGTTTAGGTACATTAGGGGCTCTGCAAACGCAATGTGACGCCTGCAGACCAATCCATCTAAGTCTGCATTCCAAATGATGCTCCTTCCCTTCCGAGCCCTCCCATGCGCCCAAACGGTGGTTCCCCCCCACATATCGGGTATCAGCGTACTCAGGACAAATTGGACAACAACATTTAGGGTCCAATTTCTCCTGTTACCCTAGGGAAAATACAAAACTGGGGGCTAAAAAATAATTTTTGTGGGAAAAAAATTTTGTTTTATTTTTATGGCTCTGCATTATAAACTTCTGTGAAGCCCTTGGTGGGTCAAAGTGCTCACCACACATCCAGATAAGTTCCTTAGGGGGTCTACTTTCCAAAATGGTGTCACTTGTGGGGGGTTTCAATGTTTAGGCACATCAGTGGCTCTCCAAACGCAACATGGCGTCCCATCTCAATTCCTGTCAATTTTGCATTGAAAAGTCAAACGGCGCTCCTTCCCTTCCGAGCTCTCCCATGCGCCCAAACAGTGGTTTACTGCCACATATGGGGTATCAGCGTACTCGGGACAAATTGGACAACAACTTTTGAGGTCCAATTTCTTCTCTTACCCTTGGAAAAATAAAAAATTGGGGGCAAAAATATAATTTTTGTGAAAAAATATGATTTTTTATTTTTACGGTTCTGCATTATAAACTTCTGTGAAGCACTTGGTGGGTCAAAGTGCTCACCACACCTCTAGATAAGTTCCTTAGGGGGTCTACTTTCCAAAATGGTGTCACTTGTGGGGGGTTTCAATGTTTAGGCACATCAGTGGCTCTCCAAACGCAACATGGCGTCCCATCTCAATTTCTGTCAATTTTGCATTGAAAAGTCAAATAGCGCTCCTTCCCTTCCGAGCTCTCCCATGCGCCCAAACAGTGGTTTACTGCCACATATGGGGTATCAGCGTACTCAGGACAAATTGGACAACAACTTTTTGGGTCCAATTTCTCCTGTTACCCTTGGTAAAATAAAACAAATTGGAGCTGAAGTAAATTTTTTGTGTAAAAAAGTTAAATGTTCATTTTTATTTAAACATTCCAAAAATTCCTATTAAACACCTGAAGGGTTAATAAACTTCTTGAATGTGGTTTTGAGCACCTTGAGGGGTGCAGTTTTTAGAATGGTGTCACACTTGGGCATTTTCTATCATATAGACCCCTCAAAATGACTTCAAATGAGACGTGGTCCCTAAAAAAAAATGGTGTTGTAAAAATGAGAAATTGCTGGTCAACTTTTAACCCTTATAACTCCCTAACAAAAAAAAAAATTGGTTCCAAAATTATGCTGATGTAAAGGAGACATGTGGGAAATGTTACTTATTAAGTATTTTGTGTGACATATCTCTGTGATTTAATTGCATAAAAATTCAAAGTTTGAAAATTGCGAAATTTTCAAAATTTTCGCCAAATTTCCGTTTTTTTCACAAATAAACGCAGGTACTATCAAAGAAATTTTACCACTATCATGAAGTACAATATGTCACGAGAAAACAATGTCAGAATCACCAGGATCCGTTGAAGCGTTTCGGAGTTATAACCTCATAAAGGGACAGTGGTCAGAATTGTAAAAATTGGCCTGGTCATTAACGTGCAAACCACCCTTGGGGGTAAAGGGGTTAAAGATGCTCTGATTCTTCATGACGCATCTTTTTCTCTGATGGAGGCCATGACCTAGGCTATTCGATTGGACCACAGAATCTGTGAGAGATGTGGTGAACAGTGGGCTGCCCACATACTTCCGTGAAGCAGGTCCATTTAAGGGAGGTGGAGCCATTATAGGTTAGAGTTGCCAGTCTTCATGTTCTGTAGAGAAATATACTCTCAGTTACCATTTTCTTTCTATGATAAATAACTAATCAATGCATTGTTATCCTTCGAGGAGAAGGAAATATCAGAAGTCCATGCAAGTGTAGCGCATGTGATGTCACCACAATCTCAAACTCTACACTGCACATGCTGGCAAGACTTTGTGAGCAGCAGAGACCAATTGTGGTGTACCAGCTCCAACATGCCCATTGGTATCCTGGTCAGTCTCTGCATACAACAACTGAAGAGAGGGCATGGATTTGTGACATTTGTGCAGTTCTCCAAGACTTTGAGGACTCCATAAAGATGGTGAGCAACAATCACACTTCTGTGTCTACTTAAACTATTGATTCTGAGAATTAAACATAAAGCTTTGCATGCGGACCAGGTGGAGATGGAGTAAGACATGAGACAAGGAGATACTAACCGGCCCAGCCTCATCTCATTTGCTCAGAGCGAATTGGGTAACAATGAGGACATGAAGGTTGAAGACGAGTACCCTCTGAGCACAGCAGAGGCTAGTACCCACACAAGCTTCGTCCCATCTCTCCTACATGGATCGGTTGAGGAGGAAGAGATGGAGGAGATGGAGAGTAGTCATTGTGTTGGAGACAGGGAAGTGTTGACTGTAATGACCTTGACACATATGGCAGACTTTATGTACCACTGCATGACCCTCGCGTTACATTCATCTTGATCAAAAAAAGAGTACTGATTGTTCACACTGCTAGACCCATGCTATAAGAATAACTTTGCATCTCTCCTTCCTGAAGCAGAGAGGTCAACTAAAATGGCTAAAATGGTGCTATAACAAAAGGCCATTGAGGAAAATACAATGGAAATATTCCCATCAGACAATCCTAGCAGCAGGGGGCAATCATCTGTGTCCAACCAGTGAGCAGAGTTGAGGGAAACAAACGCCAGGGACAGCAGAGGTACACTGTCAAAGGCAAGAGACTATTTCATGACACCATCCTAGCGTCCAGGCTCTGATGACCAGGTATTTTTGACAGAGAGGGAAAAGTTTTTAAAGTTGGTCAAGCAATACCTGGCTGACAAAACCAGCATGCTAATTCCTCTGTGACCTTCAGCTATTCGGCCTAAAAGCTGGACACCTTGCAAGAGCTATGTCTTTTGCCCTGTAGGTGTTGTGCTGCCCTGCTGCTAGCGTCTTGTTTGAGCGGGTTTATAGTTCCGATATGGTGGTCAAAACAGACATGCCTTTTTTTCAACTCACAATACTGACAGGCTCATGCTGATAAAAATTAAAAAAGCCTGGGTCAGTCCCAAGTTTGCTGCACCACCAGATGACAACAGCACATAAAGTGTTTTTAATCTTCAATATTTGAATGTTACCTTCAAGGGTCTATGGATTACACTGCATGCAATTTTTGACAGTCTTTGCATTGTGCAGAAGATTTATGAGTGTAGGAGTGCCACAACTATACTTGGTTCACAATATTTGAATGAGGCACTACAGTTGGTGCCTTCAAGGGTGTATGGATGACTGTAATTTTTGGCATGCTTCGCACTTAGTACATAGTCATTATGAATCTTAGGCTGGGTTCACATTGGCATTTCTGTGTGCAGCGTATGATCCGCATACTTTCGAATACGTCATGCGAACATATCTTTAACATGGTGTACTGTTGTGAATTCTGTGGCTGAGTTCACTTCTGTGGTCACAAGTGGTATTGCAGTCTCTGGGCTTCCTCCCTCAGGTGTTTTGGTGAGCTCGTTGGCTGCCTTGCTATTTAGCTCCACCTGAGTCTGTCTTCCTTGCTCCTTGTCAATGTTCCAGTGTTGGATCTGAGCTACTGCATCTTTCCTTGGGCCTGCTGCTCTGCTAGATAAGTGCTTCTAGTTTGTTTTCTGTTTTTTCTGTCCAGCTTGCTATTAACTTTTGCTGGAAGCTCTGAGAAGCAAAGGGGTGCACCGCCGTGCTGTTAGTTCGGCACGGTGGGTCTTTTTGCCCCTTTGCGTGGTTTTCGTTTTAGGGTTTTTTGTAGACTGCATAGTTCTCTTTGCTATCCTCGCTCTGTCTAGAATATCGGGCCTCACTTTGCTGAATCTATTTCATTCCTACGTTTGTCTTTTCATCTTGCTAACAGTCATTATATGTGGGGGGCTGCCTATTCCTTTGGGGTATTTCTCTGAGGTAAGTCAGGCTTGTATTTCTATCTTCAGGCTAGTCAGCTCCTCAGGCAGTGCCGAGTTGCATAGGTAGTTATAGGCGCAATCCACTGCTGCTTATAGTTGTGTGAGGATAGATCAGGTACTGCAGTCTACAGAGATTCCACGTCTCAGAGCTCGTCCTATTGTTTTTGGTTATTGCCAGATCTCTGTATGTGCGCTGATTACTGCACGCTGTGTTGCCTGATTGCCAGCCATAACAGTGTACACAGGGACATGCTTTTGCATGCGTTCGCATGCGGATGCATAAGCATGCATCGTTTCGTGGTGTGCTGCAGTGTCCAGCAAATGAAACATGTTGCATTTTTTGAGGTGTCAAATATTGCTACATGTGGATGATTGCAGATGAGTGCATCACAAAAACTCATTACTGTATATGCAACGCATTGGTATGTAAGGACATGCGTGCGCATGTGTTCTATACGCATGCGTATTTCACACTTATCATGTCCAGGAAAAGATGTCACCACCTGCAAAATCCCTGATGTAAAAAATGGGGTCTGAAGACAGGTAGTCCATTATTCTCAAGACTCTGGATGGAAGCACAAGACTCTGGACAAGACTTTGAATATAAGTACAGAAGCCTTGAAAATGTCTGTTTGTCTTTGCAGTCTATACTCTGCACTAATTTTTTTCTGTTCCTTGTAAACTGTGTGCTGCTCCGGTCCTGTTGCTGCTGCCATGGTGCTGGCACAATCCTGGTGCTGCTGCTTTCCTGGTGCTGCTGCCTTCCTATTGCTGCCGCTGTCCTGGTGCTGCTGCCGTCCTGGTGCTGCTGCCATCCTGGTGCTGTCACCTTCCTGTTTCTGCCACATCCCTGGTGCTTTCGCCTTCCTGGTGGTGCTGCCGTCCTGGTGCTGCCGCCATCCTAGTGCTGCTGCCTTCCTGGTGTTGCTGCCGACCTGGTGTTGCTGCCATCTTCCTGGTGCTGCCGTCTTCCTGGAGCTGCTGTCCTGGTGCTGCTGGATGTAAGTAAAGAAGCTTTGAAAATGTCTGTTTGTCTTTGCAGTCTATACTCTGTACTAATTTTATTCTGTTCTTTGTAGACTTTTTGCTGCTCCAGTCCTGTTGCTGCCATCCTGTTGCAGCCGTCCTCGTGCTGCTGCTTTTCTGGTGCTGCAGTCTTCCTGGCGCTGCCATCTTCCTGGTGCTTCCATTGTGGTGCTGCTGGATGTAAGCATAGAAGCTTTGAAAATGTCTGTTTGTCTTTGCAGTGTGTACTCTGTACTAATTTATTTCTGTTCCTTATAGACTGTTTGCTGCTCCGGTCGTGTTGCTGCTATACAGTTGCTGCCGTCCTGTTGCTGCCATCCTGGTGCTGCTGTTTTATTCCTGCCTGACTTCTGTGTTGTTGGACTACTGCCTGTAATGTAGGTATTGGTGTCCATTGTTCTTTTTTTTAGGGGGCTACATTGTGTTTGGCTCTTAACAAGTTAATTTTTTCTTATCTGGTCTTTTCTCTTTTGTTTCACTTGACTGCTGCCTGCTCTTCTAAAATGTCCTCCATTGAAGCTTCCGAAAGTGGACATGACACTGATTATGTAATCACATTTGATTTACTGATTGGAATGTATTGACTGTCAATATTATACATGTGCAAAACCCCAGTGCAATAATTGGAGTGGGTATATGGACACAGACATGGACTAATATATTATCAGAGAAAAATATATTATCAGAGAAAACCCATTACATACATACATTTGCAAACATGCATTAGAAAATAAAGAAGTCATAGGTAATAAAGTGAAACGGATATCCTAAAACATTATAAAGTCCGTACCCAGTAATTCTTGTTTCCTCCAACGCGTGTTTCACTTAGTAATGGCTTTTTCAAGGAGTGAATATTATACATGTTTTAAATCATGTATTTTCTTCATATTGCAAAAGAGCAGGAGCAATCGAGTGGAAATGATTATTCCCAGGGTCATTGGCCTCAAGTTACTGAGGAGGAAAGATGGGGTGTAAGTAGCCTTCATCAGAGTTGTAATTGAATTTGTTTTCAGTTTTACTTACAAATTATTTTTTTTGCATTTCATCTATAGGTTCCACATCGTGAGGAAGGACAGTGTGATATCGATAATGACGTCCTTACTCAAGCAGTGCAAGAGCGAGCAGTGTTATGGGACCACCGTGATCAGAATCATTCCGACTCCACCTTGATCCGACGACTTTGGGAAGAAGTGGCCAGATCGCTGTTGGATGATTGGGACAATGCAAGGCCACAAGTCAGAAAGGATTTTCATAAGTATTGCAATGTGGTCTTAGGCCTCGGTTTTGCTGTAAATGTTGGTGTCTTTTTACAATTTTTTTTTCTTCCCCCTTCACAGTAAAGAGAGTAAAAATTCATTGGCGTTCGATGAAGGATCACGCTTCTATAAGGACATGAGAGAGGAGATTCTGGTTCAACTCAGGCACGAGCCTTCATCAGGAAGACAATCTTATGGTATTTATACCGTATGTAGGTCCCGGGCTCTCAGATCACCCTATGGAAGTCTGTCAAAAGTGGTCTTGATACGAAGGCTAAGTCTACCTCAAAACATCTGCTTTCCTAGCAATTGATAACAAAGGATAGTCCACTATGGGTGTGAAGAGTTTCATTTAATTCCATTTTGCTGGCCAATCAAGACCACTTTTGACAGACTTCCATAGGGCAATCTGAGAGCCCGGGACCTACACACGATATAAATACCATAAGATTGTCGTCCTGATGAAGGCTCGTGCCTAAGTTGAAAAGCTGGAAACCATTCTCTTTTGCACAAGATATATAAAAAAACAGTATCAGTTCTGTCTTAACGTTTTTGGAGTGTGCCAGGGTTGGATCTTTTGCATTTACTTACCGTTTTACCCCTGAGCACCTAACAGTGGTTGAGACTGATCCTATCCACTTTTAGTACCATCACAGCCCAACACCCCCCAGGTCCACCATGTAACTCCCTCCCACAGAACCCGAAAGTAAATCACATTTTCCTGTTTTATTTAAAATTTAAAATTGTTTTTATTTTGGATAGTAAAAATTCTTTTGATTCACAATAACTGTCTCACTGTGTATTCTTTTAGCTCTGTATTTAAACGTGTGTATTGTTGAGTGTAATGTTGAGTGAAGTATTTACTCTATCTCTTTATTTAAACATGTGTATTGTTGAGTGAAGTATTAACGGGTGTTACAGTTAAGGTGTTTATCGTTAAAGTTACAGTCAAGGTGTTAATACAGGTAGTACATTACAGGTACATTTTATTTATTTACAGCTTAAACCATTTCATCTTGATCTTGCCACGTCCAATATCAGAGGCAACTCTGAGCAAATTTATCCCTCATTTGGGCAACTTCCCCTATAGTCCTCAGAGGGTGAGCATAGTAATCCAGCAATGTGGTATTAACAGGTTCCTCAAGTTTGAGGTGGGATTGTTCTTTTGACAATTATACAGAAAAATACACGCTTTCAGAACCTCATCAATTGTTTCTATTTTAAGATTGATTGGTGTTCCCAAAATGCGCCATTTAGCTGCCAGTAAACCAAAGGCACACTCCACAGTCCTTCGTGCCCTTGTCAGTCTGTAGTTGAAAATTCTTTTGGTGGGATTCAAGTTCTGACTCGAGTATGGTTTTATGAGGTTGGCACACATTTGGAATTCCATCGACCAAAAGACAAAAAACGGCACTGTCTGAACAAAGCCTAGGCCGCTCCACTCCTGGAGCCAGGTGTTAATCAACAGTCATTGTACTGCCAGCCACATATGCTCAGATCGGGTGCTCTTCAGAATGAAGCAGACAATTCCAACAGTGCAGGCAAGAAAAAAGAAGGCACTCACCAATCTAAAAGTTGGCAATCTTTATTCAATCTTCATATACAAACTTCATGTCTGGGTGAGTGAGGAAAAGAGCTCATGCGGCCGTCGTTTGCTCCTGCTCGCATGAGCTCCTTTCCTCACTCCCCCGACCATGAAGTTTTTATATGACGATTGAATAAAGATTGCCAACTTTTAGATCGGTGAGTGCCTTCTTTTTTCTTGACTGCACACATTTGGAATGCCTCTTTCCCAACAACAAATGGCATTGGCGGTCCTTCAGTGTTCGGAAGAGGTTGTGGCGGTAGAAAATTAAAATTATTACCATACAAACATTGTCCCATGTCAGAGTTTTTGAAAGTCTGTGAGTCATTTCCTCGTCCAACTAAGCCAACGTCAACAAATCGACACTCAGCATCTGCAATCACGATGAGAACAATAGAAAAGTATTTTTTATAATTGAAGTACTAGGATCCACTTCCTGCAGGTTTAATAATTCAAATGTGTTTGCCGTCCACAGCCCCCTCACAGATTGGAAAATTACAAATTTCCTTGAATTTTTCTGCACTTTTCAGCCACAATTCAGTTGTGGGTTGGGGGAGTTATTCTGCACTCAGAACGTAACACAACGCACAGCAGGTGTCTCCAAAAACCACAGAAAGGGTGGACAACTCAATCTGAAATTGAAAATGTAGAGATCTTACGGTCTCTCTGGTAGCCACTAATCTGTGGAAAAGAAAATGGGGAAAAAAATCAGTACATGGCTTTTAGAACAATAATATTAATGACAGGTGTTTATTTTTCAAAATTATGTACCTTAGGGTCACCAACTGACGTTCCTCAGCAGGAATTGCTCTAAGTAGTTGCGTGTCCTGCCTGGTGATGAATTATTGCACACGTTGCAGCAATTCATTGAAGCTGTGTTCAGACATCCTTGTGTATTCGAAAAACTTTTGTGGGTTTTCAAGAAGCTCTGTGTACAGTGAGTGGTAGGCTCCACGGCTCTCTTGGACTTCAACAACGGGATGTTGCCAATAGTGAAGATGATGTCTTCTCAGTCTTTCTCTTCTCCTTTCTTCCTCACAAGCCACAGCAAAAGCCAATTTCAATGATAAATCCAGATTCAGATTGAAGCTCTCCACGCTAAGATCCATGTTGCAGCAGGACACAACATTATGTATTCAGTTGGAAAATCTAGAGGCTTTCTGTTCTTGACATCTGTTTGATGAAAACGCCAATGTTTATGTATGATTTGAATGCCGGTTACTTTAGCACAATGCAGGCACTCCCCATGTAGTGCCGCAAAGTGTAATAAACCAATTGACTCAAACAGTTACATCTCTATGAATAGTTGCCATTTACCCAGCTGGCTGATCAATTTTCCCCGCAGACAATTCTTGAGGTCACATAGAAATTGCTCTAGCCCCACAAGCTTTGAAAAGGAAGCTAACACACTTACAAATAAATCACTCAACAAAAGACATAATCATAAATTCCTTTTAGAAACAAAAAGTAATGTAGGACAGAACCTTAGGTATGAACTCCTTCACAATAACAACAAGAATAGGTTGAATAAAATGAGTGACAAGTATACGATACTTGTCCCCATCAATACCCAGTATAATTCAAATGTTCACATTTTGAAGAAAATTGTCGAACACTAGGACATCTTAAAAGATGACAAGATTATTGTGGATAAACAATCCAACTAACCTAGATTTTTATTTAAAAAAGCCAGGAATCTGGGCAACAACATTGCTCCGACAGTAAGAGACCCCTGCAATTATAGAAACCAAGTAGGTTACTTTAAATAAGACCTAATAAGATTCATCCCATGCAAAAAAAATGTAATATGTGTAAGAGACTACGGCCAGCAACACAAAAATCTGTGATCTCTAGGGATAACATAGAGTTCCAAATCACAGACTTCATCACTTGTACTTCACAATTTATGATTTATGCTACAGAATGCATGTGTAATAAAATGTGTCTGGGAGGCACAAAACGCCTCTTGAATAAAAGAATAAGGGAACATCTCTGCAATATAAAGAAAAAATTTGATGAGTACCCTCTGTGAAAATACTTTGCGGCACTACATGGGGGGTCCCCGCATGGTGTTAAAGTAACATAAACATACATACATAAACATTGCCGCAATGGCAATTTCATCAAACAGTTATCAAGAGCAGAAAGCTGCTGGATATTCCAACAGGATACACTGAAACCTAAAGGCCTGAACAATGAGATTGAATTTTTTGCTTTTGAGTAATTTGCATATGGACAAGCCACCTTGTACTTATTTGCATCAATGCCACGTGGCTGCAGGAGCACATGACCGAAGACATCACACAGGTCCTGGAAGAACCTTATTGTGTGCACTGGTACCGCCGGATGTAATTTACTGAGCGTCTGTCACCACCTGGGACAGCATTCTTGATACTTATGATTCTCAAGCTGTCTACCACGCCACCAGCCAGATAGTTTCCCCATTTTCTACTTATTGATCGATATACTGTTATTCGTCAGTCTGGAGGGTATTCCGGAGTACCTGAAGGACTTTACGGAGGTATTCTCCAAAAGGGAGGCTGAGGTTTTGCCGCCACACTGCCAATTTAATTGTACCATTGATCTTGTTCCTGATGCTAAATTGCCCAAGGAGGCCCATTTGTATAATTGATCCGGTCCCAAGCGTATGGCCATGAAGGAATACATATCTGAGAGTCTTCACAAAGGGCACATTCGTCCTTCCATGTCCCCTTTGGCGGCAGGGTTCTTTTTCGTGAAAAAGAAAGATGGTGGTTTGTGCCCATGCCTCGATTTCGGAGAGTTGAATAAGATCACTGTGAGAAATAGCCTCTCCCACTCATCCCTGATATATACAACCAACTGTCTAGGGCTAAGTGGTTTTCTAAACTGGATCTTCGGGGGCATACATTCTCATCTGTATACGAGAGAGGGATGAGTGAAAAACTGCATTTCTCACCTTTAAGGGGCTGTTTTGAACAGCTGACATGTCCCGGCTTTGATGCGGGCTCACCAACGGAGCCCGCATCAAAGCAGGGGATCTGACCTCGGACGTACTATCCCGTCCGAGGTCAGAAAGGGGTCAAAGCCAGAAAGTTGCCATTTGAAATGACTCTAGTTTTGTGCCATGTCTGGGACCTTTTTCTTCTACAAAATTAAACAACTGAATGAACATCCTCCATGGACGGTGATTCCATAATTTTTGCCAGGGGTTATATATATATATATATATATATATATATATATATATATATATATATATATATATCTCCCTCTCTATATATATATATATATATATATATCATTGACACACACACACACACACACATACATACATATATATATATATATATATATATATACATTTAAAATTGACAAAACAAAGAATATAGACGGCACCAGGCTCAAAATGCACCCAATCTTTGACGCAAAGCAGCACAATGTCTGCGCAGGATTCGTGTAGCAAGCACAGATAAAGCAGACTACGGCGGTGCTCCACATAGAAAAATCAAGTCCATTCCATATAGTAAAAAAGAAGAATATGTGGCACTCACCCAGAAAAGCTGCTGAATTAAAGTCCTTTATTCATGATGCGATAAAACAGAACACTTTTGGAGAGGCGGCTGGGATCGGGAGATGGTGCTGGGAGGAGGAGAGGTGGACGACGATCGTTTCGCGCAAATGCGCTTCAACGGGTCCAGGTGCACAATTAAAAACGTCATATCCTTTATAGAGGACCAGCTGACGTATCATTAACAGGTGTGTGAGATAAAAACACGTAGGGTTAAGTGCAAAACACTATTAACAAGCACATGTAAATTACAACATTATAAGACATATATGAAAAAATCATGTCTAACTTTACAAAAAAATCATGTCTAACCTTACAAAAAAAAAAAAAAAAAAAATCATGTCTAACCTTACAAAAAAATCGACATGTCTAATTTATCATTAAGGCCGATGGGGCCCTGAGCATTAGTATCCATTATCCACTTTGCCTCCCGCTGCAGTAAGATTTTATTGCGATCTCCGCCTTGCACGGGACATTTAACTATTTCTAAGCCAGCGAACCGTAACACATTAGGGTTCGCATTATGATACTCCTGCATATGTTTAATAAACCGAGGGCACCCTTTGCCGGATAACACTGAATTATAATGCTCTTTGAATCTAGTGACCATCGGCCGTATTGTTTTGCCGATGTAGTAAAAAAGACATGGGCAGAGAATTAAATAGACAACATATTGGGTTTTGCATGTAATTAAATGCCGAACAGAATGGCAAACAGGACCTACACGAATTGGATTGTCTAGGAGTCTTAAGTGACAAAACTTACAGTTGCCGCATCTGTGGTTACCTGTTGGTTGTGACCGCGTAAGCCAATTGTTACCCGTCGAAGATAATCTATTGTTGACTAGCAAATCCCCCAAATTTCTCGTCCGCTTATAACCGAATCTTGGACGACTCATGGCTATTGCTGCCAAATCCCGGTCGTTTTGCAAAATATGCCAATTTTTATTTATGGCTGCATAAATATTTTTATCGATAGGGCTATGCGTAAAAGTAAACGTAAATCTTTTTTGTTGCTCGTCGACTTTGCGAGGGACCTGTTTTTTGCGTTTACGGGTTTTTAGTAATTCATTTTGGGTGAGCTGTTTAACGCGTTGTTCTGCTGTTACTAAAATCTGGGGAGGATAATTTCTTTTTAAGAAGTCATTTTTTAATTCCATTAACTGGTGTTCGAAGCTTGTCTCGTTGTTATTAATTTTCCTGTAACGTACCATTTGACTATATGGGAGACTATTTTTAGTGTGTTGCGGGTGCGCACTAGAAAAATGCAACAAACTGTTTGTTGCAGTTGATTTTTTATGGACTTGCGTATTCAATCTCCCATCTGTAATATTAAGTTTAACGTCCAGAAATTCAAGGGTATTACCGCCGTAACAGGCTGTGAATTGCATGTTCTCATTATTCACTTCATTCAGATACTCAACGAACAAGTCAAAATCATTATGAGACCCATCCCAGACGATAAAAATATCGTCTGCGAATCTAAGAAATAAACG
This sequence comes from Ranitomeya imitator, assembly GCF_032444005.1. Lineage (NCBI taxonomy): Eukaryota > Metazoa > Chordata > Amphibia > Anura > Dendrobatidae > Ranitomeya > Ranitomeya imitator. Next base: position 452,798,638 of record NC_091282.1, on the reverse strand, counting down.
AATAAATTTCAAAAAAGGGTTCGTGATAGAGGTAATATACTTTTCTTCAAACGCAGCCAAAAATAAGTTGGCAAAAACGCAAGCCACGGGCGTACCCATTGCGGTACCGGTGCGTTGTAGGAACCACTTTTCGCCAAATTTAAAAGCATTATGGGACAAGATGAACCGTAAACTTTCAACAATAAACGCAACGAAATCCTGATCCTTGTTCGTATTTGAAAGAATGGTTTCAATAGCCGCAATGCCTTTCTCCTGCGGAATCCTCGTATAAAGGCTAACAACGTCAATAGAGGTTAATACATAAGATGGTTGCCAGTTAATAGATTGCAGAGCCACCAAAAAGTCCCCTGAATCCTTTACAAACGAGGGGATTTTATGCAGCAATGGTTTAAGGAGCCAGTCGAGAAATTGGGACAAGGGTTCCGTCAGTGACCCAATCCCGGAGATTATCGGGCGACCTGGAGGATGAGTAGCGTTCTTGTGCACTTTAGGCAGACTATACCAATGCGGTGTAGAGGGATGGATGGGAAATAATTTTTCAGCTCTGCTTTTTAGCAAAGTGCCCTTAGACACATATTTATTTAATAAACATCTTAATTTTTCTTTGTACTTCTCTGTTGGATTGTGGTCCAAAGAAATATAGGTATTTTTGTCGTTTAGTTGGGACATAGCTTCATTGACATAATAACTTTTGTCAAGCAGGACTATGTTGCCCCCCTTGTCCGCTTTTCTAATAATGACATCCTCCCACTGCTGCATTTCCCGTATTGCGGATTCCTCCATATGTGACAGATTCTTTATTGGCTTACGATATAAAATGGCCTCAACATCTTTGATTACTAGGTCCTGGAACAAATCAATCATATTGCCCGGAGAAACGGGGGGCATAAACGTGGACTGTAGGCCACCTTTAAAAGGCTCAACACCTAAATCTATGTCCTCAGCAGCTGTAGGTCCAATGCTGTTCTGCGAAGATTCGTCAAGATTGGCCAACATCCATGCGTCTTCCAGGTCCTGTGGATCAGCGGGAGGAAACGCAATGAAGCCCAAAGTTCCAATAGTGGCCGGATTTTCCGTTGACGTGGTATGCGGCTTATTGCTCCGGTTTTTAGAGCCAGCGAAATATTTTTGTAAATGTAATTTTCGTGTAGCCTTAAAAAGATCGATTTTAAAGTTAGTTAGATTAAATTCGTCCGGAATGCAAAAATTAAGGCCTAAAGATAGCACAGTCTTCTGTGTGGGAGATAGAATCTTATTAGACAAGTTTATTATCTGGAGTTCATTAGACGTTATTTCCTCCATGAAACCTGCTTGCGCTTTTTCTGCGCATTTTTTTCTGCCACCCCGTCTGATCTTTTTTCTAAAGGGCCCTTCGCTCCCACCGATGTAGTGACGGGGGTAATCTCATTTACGTGATCTTCGACACCACTAGAATCCGAGTCCGTGATCCACCCGACTTTGTATGGCTTGCGTTTGTTGAATTTTTTAGGATGACGCTGTCTTTGAAAATTCCTTCTTTTGTTTTTATTCCAAGTAAAAACTTGGCCAGTTTCGAAGTCCTTCTTATCCCTCAAAAATTTATCTTTCTTTTGTTGTTTTGTCTCAATTTGGATTAGTACTAATTTCTTCTCCAGTTTTTTGAGGAACAGTTTATACAGATTATCCGTCAAACGAGATTTTAATTCCTGCTTGGCTTTGTCTAATTGTTCGCAAAGAATAGTATATTCCTTCTCATTTTGTGCGATGACCAATGCTAATAAATTTCGAGAGCATTGCAAGTGTATTTCATCCCATGCTTGCTGAAATGCCGGATCTTCAGCAAATTGGGAAATTTCTTTAAAAACACGTAGTCCTCTTGGAACTCTTCCGCACTCTGTATAGGAATTTAGAGATTTAATTGTCCAATACATCCTAATTTCTCTCTCTGCCAGAGAATAAATTTTAGTTTCCAGTAATTTCGTGCTTATTAATAACAAATCTTCCTTATGGTTACAATCCATAAAGAACTCCTCCGCACCCTCCCGTCCAGCCAATAAGCCACACTCCTCTGAAGTGCTTGCCTCTGAATCCATAACATCCTCTTGATTGATGTTCATTGCAGTAAAAAAAATAAAAAAAAACACCTTTCGTGCAAATTATCACAGCCTGTGCTCAGTCTCAACACTGGTAGAGCATATAAAATTGACAAAACAAAGAATATAGACGGCACCAGGCTCAAAATGCACCCAATCTTTGACGCAAAGCAGCACAATGTCTGCGCAGGATTCGTGTAGCAAGCACAGATAAAGCAGACTACGGCGGTGCTCCACATAGAAAAATCAAGTCCATTCCATATAGTAAAAAAGAAGAATATGTGGCACTCACCCAGAAAAGCTGCTGAATTAAAGTCCTTTATTCATGATGCGATAAAACAGAACACTTTTGGAGAGGCGGCTGGGATCGGGAGATGGTGCTGGGAGGAGGAGAGGTGGACGACGATCGTTTCGCGCAAATGCGCTTCAACGGGTCCAGGTGCACAATTAAAAACGTCATATCCTTTATAGAGGACCAGCTGACGTATCATTAACAGGTGTGTGAGATAAAAACACGTAGGGTTAAGTGCAAAACACTATTAACAAGCACATGTAAATTACAACATTATAAGACATATATGAAAAAATCATGTCTAACTTTACAAAAAAATCATGTCTAACCTTACAAAAAAAAAAAAATCATGTCTAACCTTACAAAAAAATCGACATGTCTAATTTATCATTAAGGCCGATGGGGCCCTGAGCATTAGTATCCATTATCCACTTTGCCTCCCGCTGCAGTAAGATTTTAATTGTGCACCTGGACCCGTTGAAGCGCATTTGCGCGAAACGATCGTCGTCCACCTCTCCTCCTCCCAGCACCATCTCCCGATCCCAGCCGCCTCTCCAAAAGTGTTCTGTTTTATCGCATCATGAATAAAGGACTTTAATTCAGCAGCTTTTCTGGGTGAGTGCCACATATTCTTCTTTTTTACTATATGGAATGGACTTGATTTTTCTATGTGGAGCACCGCCGTAGTCTGCTTTATCTGTGCTTGCTACACGAATCCTGCGCAGACATTGTGCTGCTTTGCGTCAAAGATTGGGTGCATTTTGAGCCTGGCGCCGTCTATATTCTTTGTTTTGTCAATTTTATATGCTCTACCAGTGTTGAGACTGAGCACAGGCTGTGATAATTTGCACGAAAGGTGTTTTTTTTTTTTTTTTTACTGCAATGAACATCAATCAAGAGGATGTTATGGATTCAGAGGCAAGCACTTCAGAGGAGTGTGGCTTATTGGCTGGACGGGAGGGTGCGGAGGAGTTCTTTATGGATTGTAACCATAAGGAAGATTTGTTATTAATAAGCACGAAATTACTGGAAACTAAAATTTATTCTCTGGCAGAGAGAGAAATTAGGATGTATTGGACAATTAAATCTCTAAATTCCTATACAGAGTGCGGAAGAGTTCCAAGAGGACTACGTGTTTTTAAAGAAATTTCCCAATTTGCTGAAGATCCGGCATTTCAGCAAGCATGGGATGAAATACACTTGCAATGCTCTCGAAATTTATTAGCATTGGTCATCGCACAAAATGAGAAGGAATATACTATTCTTTGCGAACAATTAGACAAAGCCAAGCAGGAATTAAAATCTCGTTTGACGGATAATCTGTATAAACTGTTCCTCAAAAAACTGGAGAAGAAATTAGTACTAATCCAAATTGAGACAAAACAACAAAAGAAAGATAAATTTTTGAGGGATAAGAAGGACTTCGAAACTGGCCAAGTTTTTACTTGGAATAAAAACAAAAGAAGGAATTTTCAAAGACAGCGTCATCCTAAAAAATTCAACAAACGCAAGCCATACAAAGTCGGGTGGATCACGGACTCGGATTCTAGTGGTGTCGAAGATCACGTAAATGAGATTACCCCCGTCACTACATCGGTGGGAGCGAAGGGCCCTTTAGAAAAAAGATCAGACGGGGTGGCAGAAAAAAATGCGCAGAAAAAGCGCAAGCAGGTTTCATGGAGGAAATAACGTCTAATGAACTCCAGATAATAAACTTGTCTAATAAGATTCTATCTCCCACACAGAAGACTGTGCTATCTTTAGGCCTTAATTTTTGCATTCCGGACGAATTTAATCTAACTAACTTTAAAATCGATCTTTTTAAGGCTACACGAAAATTACATTTACAAAAATATTTCGCTGGCTCTAAAAACCGGAGCAATAAGCCGCATACCACGTCAACGGAAAATCCGGCCACTATTGGAACTTTGGGCTTCATTGCGTTTCCTCCCGCTGATCCACAGGACCTGGAAGACGCATGGATGTTGGCCAATCTTGACGAATCTTCGCAGAACAGCATTGGACCTACAGCTGCTGAGGACATAGATTTAGGTGTTGAGCCTTTTAAAGGTGGCCTACAGTCCACGTTTATGCCCCCCGTTTCTCCGGGCAATATGATTGATTTGTTCCAGGACCTAGTAATCAAAGATGTTGAGGCCATTTTATATCGTAAGCCAATAAAGAATCTGTCACATATGGAGGAATCCGCAATACGGGAAATGCAGCAGTGGGAGGATGTCATTATTAGAAAAGCGGACAAGGGGGGCAACATAGTCCTGCTTGACAAAAGTTATTATGTCAATGAAGCTATGTCCCAACTAAACGACAAAAATACCTATATTTCTTTGGACCACAATCCAACAGAGAAGTACAAAGAAAAATTAAGATGTTTATTAAATAAATATGTGTCTAAGGGCACTTTGCTAAAAAGCAGAGCTGAAAAATTATTTCCCATCCATCCCTCTACACCGCATTGGTATAGTCTGCCTAAAGTGCACAAGAACGCTACTCATCCTCCAGGTCGCCCGATAATCTCCGGGATTGGGTCACTGACGGAACCCTTGTCCCAATTTCTCGACTGGCTCCTTAAACCATTGCTGCATAAAATCCCCTCGTTTGTAAAGGATTCAGGGGACTTTTTGGTGGCTCTGCAATCTATTAACTGGCAACCATCTTATGTATTAACCTCTATTGACGTTGTTAGCCTTTATACGAGGATTCCGCAGGAGAAAGGCATTGCGGCTATTGAAACCATTCTTTCAAATACGAACAAGGATCAGGATTTCGTTGCGTTTATTGTTGAAAGTTTACGGTTCATCTTGTCCCATAATGCTTTTAAATTTGGCGAAAAGTGGTTCCTACAACGCACCGGTACCGCAATGGGTACGCCCGTGGCTTGCGTTTTTGCCAACTTATTTTTGGCTGCGTTTGAAGAAAAGTATATTACCTCTATCACGAACCCTTTTTTGAAATTTATTCGTTTATTTCTTAGATTCGCAGACGATATTTTTATCGTCTGGGATGGGTCTCATAATGATTTTGACTTGTTCGTTGAGTATCTGAATGAAGTGAATAATGAGAACATGCAATTCACAGCCTGTTACGGCGGTAATACCCTTGAATTTCTGGACGTTAAACTTAATATTACAGATGGGAGATTGAATACGCAAGTCCATAAAAAATCAACTGCAACAAACAGTTTGTTGCATTTTTCTAGTGCGCACCCGCAACACACTAAAAATAGTCTCCCATATAGTCAAATGGTACGTTACAGGAAAATTAATAACAACGAGACAAGCTTCGAACACCAGTTAATGGAATTAAAAAATGACTTCTTAAAAAGAAATTATCCTCCCCAGATTTTAGTAACAGCAGAACAACGCGTTAAACAGCTCACCCAAAATGAATTACTAAAAACCCGTAAACGCAAAAAACAGGTCCCTCGCAAAGTCGACGAGCAACAAAAAAGATTTACGTTTACTTTTACGCATAGCCCTATCGATAAAAATATTTATGCAGCCATAAATAAAAATTGGCATATTTTGCAAAACGACCGGGATTTGGCAGCAATAGCCATGAGTCGTCCAAGATTCGGTTATAAGCGGACGAGAAATTTGGGGGATTTGCTAGTCAACAATAGATTATCTTCGACGGGTAACAATTGGCTTACGCGGTCACAACCAACAGGTAACCACAGATGCGGCAACTGTAAGTTTTGTCACTTAAGACTCCTAGACAATCCAATTCGTGTAGGTCCTGTTTGCCATTCTGTTCGGCATTTAATTACATGCAAAACCCAATATGTTGTCTATTTAATTCTCTGCCCATGTCTTTTTTACTACATCGGCAAAACAATACGGCCGATGGTCACTAGATTCAAAGAGCATTATAATTCAGTGTTATCCGGCAAAGGGTGCCCTCGGTTTATTAAACATATGCAGGAGTATCATAATGCGAACCCTAATGTGTTACGGTTCGCTGGCTTAGAAATAGTTAAATGTCCCGTGCAAGGCGGAGATCGCAATAAAATCTTACTGCAGCGGGAGGCAAAGTGGATAATGGATACTAATGCTCAGGGCCCCATCGGCCTTAATGATAAATTAGACATGTCGATTTTTTTGTAAGGTTAGACATGATTTTTTTTTTTGTAAGGTTAGACATGATTTTTTTGTAAAGTTAGACATGATTTTTTCATATATGTCTTATAATGTTGTAATTTACATGTGCTTGTTAATAGTGTTTTGCACTTAACCCTACGTGTTTTTATCTCACACACCTGTTAATGATACGTCAGCTGGTCCTCTATAAAGGATATGACGTTTTTAATTGTGCACCTGGACCCGTTGAAGCGCATTTGCGCGAAACGATCGTCGTCCACCTCTCCTCCTCCCAGCACCATCTCCCGATCCCAGCCGCCTCTCCAAAAGTGTTCTGTTTTATCGCATCATGAATAAAGGACTTTAATTCAGCAGCTTTTCTGGGTGAGTGCCACATATTCTTCTTTTTTACTATATATATACATTTAATACAGAGCTAGATAGCATAAAAGCCGGTAATTCAATTGCTTTTGCTATCTCCTTATCAAACCTGACAGGGTATGAGACATGGCTTACATACAGTAAAGCAGTACATATTCCTCACTAATAATGTTAGTAGTTTGTGTGTGCAAAACTTGGGAGCTCTAGGTGTTAAAATAAAGGGCTAAATCACAGAAAAAACTGGCGTGGGCTCCCGCGCAATTTTCTCCGTCAGAGTGGGAAAGCCAGTGACTGAGGGCAGATATTAATAGCCTAGAGAGGGACCATGGTTATTGCCCCCCCCCGGCTAAAAACATCTGCCCCCAGCCACCCCAGAAAAGGCACATCTGTAAGATGCGCCTATTCTGGTACTTGGCCACTCTCTTCTCACTCCCGAGTATCCGTGGGATATGGGGGTAATAAGGGATTAATGTTACCTTGCTATTGTAAGGTGACATTAAGCCTGGTTAATAACAGAGAGATGTCATTAAGACACCTATCCATTATTAATCCAATAGTAGTAAAGGGTTAATAATACACACACACATTATGAATAAAGTATTTTAATGAAATAAATAAACACATGGGTTTTAATATCTTTATTGTACACTCAATCCACCTGAAGACCCTCATTCTTCTGATTAAAAAGGAAAATAAGAAAGCAACAATATCTCACACCTGTCTGCTGTACAGTCATGCCCCACAATGTAAATCCATCTGAAGGGATTAAATATATTTACAACCAGGAGCCTGCTAATGCAGCCGCCCCTGGCTGTAAAAACTGGGGAATGAATGGAATGCAGTTTCGTTGACTTGCGGTGCCGTCTTGGAAGCTGCGCCCCCTGGTGACATAAACTCATATGAACTGTAGCATGGGAATTTTTCTGAATGGACTGTATTTTTATACGTTAGGTGCGATGCCAGCCTTACTCTGTAATGTCTTTGTCTGTGCAAGTCCATTCTAAAATGTAAACTGCTGTGGAATATGTTGGTGCTATAGAAATAAAAAGTATTATTATGAATTTATTATTAGCTATTTAACTGAGCTGGCATTCCCAGATAGCTGTCAGCTGTAGCTTCAGCTAAGTGTGGTTGGTTTACTCTGTGCCTTGTATTTTTGCTTGCTGATGTATCACTGCCTGACCTTGGACCTCATATTGACCATCCATCTGCTTAATGCCTTTACTTCGATCCACTATCTTCCCGGTATTTTGAACCAGGACCAACCCTAACTAAGGCTGGTTTCACATTGGCGTTTTTTCGGGTGCGTTTTTGCGGTAAAAAACGCAAAAAAACGCATGGTGAAAAATTGCATGTAAACGCGTGTAAACGCTGCGTTTTTTTGACGCATGCGTTTTTGCATGTGGTGAAAAAAACGCGGCGTTTTGATGCGTTTACATGCGTTTTTACATGCGTTTGCGTTTTTTAAACACATGCTGAGAAATGTGTGACAGCTGCCAATCATCAAAATAAAGTAAAAAACCCACTATAAACAGAAATAGTTAGGGTTAGGGTTAGGGGTAGGGTTAGGGGTAGGGAACATAACCCTAACCCTAACCCTAAAGGGATCCTACCCCTAACCTTACCCCTAACCCTAACCCTAAGGGATCCTAACCCTAACCCTAACCCTACCCCTAACCCTAACCCTAAGGGATCCTAACCCTAACCCTACCCCTAACCCTAATCCTAACCCTAACCCTAAGGGATCCTAACCCTAACCCTAACCCTATCCCTACCCCTAACCCTAACCCTAACCATAAAGGGATTAGGGTTAGGGTTAGGGTTAGGATCCCTTAGGGTTAGGGGTAGGGTTAGGGGTAGGGGTAGGGTTAGGGGTAGGGTTAGGGGTAGGGTTAGGGGTAGGGTTAGGGTTAGGGGTAGGGTTAGGGGTAGGGTTAGGTTCCCTTTATCACCTTTATGTTGGGGGGTGGCATATCAGTGTGTTTTCAGTTTTTTTAATAAAAAAACGCATGCGTTTTTTACCGCAAAAAACGCATGCACCAAAAAACGCATGCGTCCCCATTGACTCCAATGTATTTTTTGACCCAAAAAAACGCATGAAAACGCATGCGTTTTTTTTGGGTCCAAAAAACGCTTCTAAAAATACTACAAGTAGCATTTCAGAAAAAGAACGCATGCAGTAAAAAAACGCATGCGTCAAAAAACGCGACCAAACGCGTACCCAAAAAAACGCATGCGTTTTCAATGTTAAATATAGGGGGAAAAAACGCATGCGTTTTTTTGAAAAAAAACGCTGCAGACAAAAACGCAAGTGTGAAACCACCCTAAGACTTTGCCTCCTCCCTTTGTTTATGATGTACCCACCTGGCTATTGACCGCGGACTTCTCAGTTATCCGGACTCATGCCTTGTCTGAGAGAAGTGACTCAGCAAGACAGGTCAATAGATGAAACTGAACACCACAATTTATTGGACAATTTCTCCCCCGAATGCTCTGATGCCTTATATGTGTAATGCCAGTGATTCACTACTATGCCATAGGCCACACACCATGTGGTGAGCAGAGGTTACTACCTCGCTATGGTAGGAACAAAAATAAAATGAAATGTAGTTCATGATGCCAGGGTGCACTGTATAAACTAGTTTCCTGGTACTGTGATGATATGTAATGCACCTGATTGTTTTTCTAGACAGAGAGGCCAATAGGCTAACGATAAGCTTTACTTGCTGTATACAAACACAGGTAAATCCATGCAATGATTCAGCAAAGATTCAATCCCAGTGCAGCAAGTACAGTTATTTACCAGTATAGTAATTAAGTTACATGAATGGTGCAGCGAGTCCTTCTGCTTATATGCACAGTCTCTTAGACAACTGTCTGCAGCTGAGGCTGTGGTCTCTCATATACAGGAGGTCTGAGTTTTCCATACCTGCACCTTCAGCTTTCAGGCTTTCGGCCCAGGACCTTGTGGTCATGTGGTCTAACCTGGTGACCTTATTGCCATATATGGAAAAAAGGGTTGAGCTGTTAAACTCTTTAGTAATCTCCTGGTATCAAAACTTAATTAGTACATAACTTTATGCACATTTAAGCCACTTCCATGTACTGGATTTCAAGGTACATTATCTGGAAAGGAAATGTGAACATTGTGCAAACATAATGAGGTAGATGCTTGCTCTGCTACTTCTAAAAGGTACATACACAACAACTTTGGGGTATTATATATTTTATCAGAAACTACTGTCTGGCAACACATCAGGGATGAGAAGAAAGGAGCCAAATTTGGCTTTTAGCGCTCAGAATTTGATAGAATAATTTGCGGGCAACATTTGCGGAGATCTGGGGGTGCCACAACAGCAGAAAAAATGGAGACGTGAACCGATTGTATTCCACTCAAAGAACTAATCTACTATTTTGTAACATCCACGCCATGATTTTTCTAAAGAATTGCAAATTTTCCAGTTTAGTGCCCATACATTGTTCCCGCATATACTGTAGCGCCCCCATACATAGAGAACAGCTTGCGCTTCTAGAGAAACGCACACCGTAAATTGTTAAGTGCTCTCTCCCAGCTACAATAATGCCAAACATGTGGCTGCTCATTGCAGTTTAGGCACAGTGGGATTCAGAATGAGGGAGGATTTGGATGTGGGAGTGCAGAGTATTTGTTCTACCAGTAAAGTGGGAACCCCTATATTTCCAATGACAATGTAAAAACAATATTTTAGAAAATACCAAAATAAAAATTATACATGTCCCACGGTTCGACAAAGAGAAAAAAGTAAAATAAATTGTAATGATAACACAAAAAGGTGCACACAAACCACTTACATTTGTTTTGCCACTCAAAATGCAGTGTTTATGATAAAACAAAAATAAACAAAAAAAATACACATAATTGGGATCGTTGGAAAGTCCCGTTCTATAAAAGTGGCACACAATTCTGTTTGGCATGCCAAAAATTTTGCTTTTACATCAGACTGACTCACAAAAAAGTGATCACATTATCTTATATAAAAATAAAAATGCCAAACCATCCCACAAAAAAAAAGCCCTAATATGGCTCATTCAGCATAAAAATAAAAATGTTACAGCTCTCAGAATATGATGCTTCAAAAACAGTCATTTTTGTAAAATATTGTTTTTAGTTTGTAAAAATAAAAAATATAAATATGGTATCACTGTAGTCGTAACTATCCAACGAACAAATCTGTATCCTTATCATTTATACCGCACGATGAACGGCGCAAAAATAAAAATAAAAAAGATTCTTGTACTAATGTCTTTTTGATAATTCTACCTCCCAAAAATCGGTATAAGTCTCAGCTCCTATTTATCATGCGCTCTCTGCTGAGCGCTTACATCTGTGTTTCCGTGTAAATTCCCTCAAACCACAATTCAGACAAAACCCAGATGGAACCACTCACTTAAGATGATGGAGCCACTTTGGACTGGTCTGTGTCCCAGTGGTGTCCCATCATTTTAAGCATCTTTTTAGCTGTGGGTGACCACAGATCTGTGCATGCCTAAAAAGATGGACACCACCCATGCAGAAGCCAAACAGAGGAGGTAGTATCTCCATCTGCCTCATGCTGGGTGGTTCCATTGGGGGTTTTGTCTGAATCACATTTTTGTGGGATTTACATGGAAACCCAGACATAAGTTCTCAGCGTAGAACACAAGAATGTGATCTCTGCCATATATTGGAAGCGATCGAAAAATATAATGTACCCCAAAATGTTACAAATAAAAATCCCTAATTTTTCACACATAAACCAATCCCCACTCAGGTCCATCATATGTCACTGGAACTATGGGGGGGGGGGAGGGTCCCACATTACTGATAAAACAGTAATACATAAAATAAAAATAATATCCAATTAATTATATGCCCCCAAATCCAAATGCTCCCATCTTCTTATCACCACTGTGCCTAAACCACAGTAAGCAGCTACATGTTTGGAATTATTGTAATGGAGAAAAGGCACTTATTGTACCTAATGGGTGCATATAGCCGGAAGCACAAGCTGAGCACAATATATGGGGGCTCTACACTGAGTGGGTACGCAATGTATGGGTACTAGACTGGAAGATTTGCAGTTCTCCAGAAAAAAAGCCTGGCATGGATGTTACAAAAGAGTCACTTCAGCCGTAGATGAATTCATTGAGAGGTGCAATTTCTACAATGGGGTAACTTTTGGGGTTTTTCTGCTGTTCTGGCACCTTAAGGGCTCCGCCAATATCACCCATAAACAACTCTAGAAAAATCTGTGCTCCAAAAGCCAAATAGCGCTCCTTCCTTTTCAGTCCTGACATGTGGTCTAATTTCTGAAAACATATGGGGCAGCACTGCATTTGGGCGGAATCATGCAGTTTTACCTATGAACCCTTCTGCACCTGACAAATTTACAGCAAATAAAAAAATTACATTTGTACCACTAAAATGTCATATTTCCACGTCTCAATGTTATAAAATTCTGTGAGGCACCTATGGGTTCAAAATACTTACTACACCCCTAGATGAATTCCTTGAGTTGTCTTGTTTCCAAAATGGGGTCACTTGTCTTGGGTTTCTGCTGTTTTTTTTTTACATGTCAGGGGCTCTTCAAATGCATCATGGCATTCAAAATCTATCCCAGGCAAATAGCTTTCTTTCCTTTCCTATTCCTGCCATGTGTCCAAGCAGAAGTTTTTGACCACATATGGGGTATATTTGCATTTGGGACAAATTGCACAACAAATTATGCGGCCCCTTTTCACCAATTATCAATTGTGAAAATTCCTAATTTGGGGCAAAACAAAGTTTTCGTGAAAAAATAAACTTTTTCAATGTGATTACCAAATGTTATCAAATTCTGTGTATTGCCTGTGGGTTCAAAATGCACACTATACCCCTGAATACAATCCTTGAGGGATATCGTTTCCAAAATGGGGTAACTGTTTAAGCACATCAGGGGCTCTCCAAATGCGATATGGCATCTGCTCTCTATTCCAGCCATTTTGCAGTTCAAAAGATCAAACAGTGCCCCTTCCCTTCTGAACCCTGCTGTGCACACAAATAGTAGTATTTCCCCACATATGCAGTATCGGCATTTTCAGAAGAAACTGCGCAACATATTTTGGGGTTCATTTTCTCCTGTTATCCTTGTGAAAATAAAAAAATTGTGGCTAAAAGTACATTGTTGTGGGTAAAATGTGATTTTGTTATTTTCACAGCTTTGTCACCACAATAAGCCCAGTGGTGGACCGTTTGCGCTCTAACATGCATAGTCACTCCTGAGTTTGCCATTATCTCTGTTTTTAATTTTGGCACACTTCTGTGCAGTCTGTGTATGCCAGATAATAATATGCCTTTAGAAGCTCGCAAGTTAGATATGGGTCAAGGCTACTCTGCCATCTGCTGCAGCTGCAGCTTCACCCGCTTTACTACCCTTTCAAACACAGTCAAAAATGTCTCAATATCGTCACCCAGGGTCATCTTTTGCATCACTTGTCTGACCGCCTTCCGGACGTGAGAGTCATCATCTGGACTTGTGGAAGGGACTGCCGGCCTTTCATGAACTGCCTCTGTGAGGATTTCCATATGCTGCAAAAGCACCTCCTGTTGCTGTTGCTGCTGTTGTGGAGGTGCTGCACCAACAGTTTATTTGTTTCCTGCTGTTAGCTGCTAGTGCTGCTGCTGTTGGGCTTGGACCAGATGCTTGATCAACTCCTCCATGCTGTCTGATTGACTTCCTGGCCTCACCCAAGACATGCAGGCTATCCATAGCCATCACATGTGCTGTCATACATGCACCCTGGGGAAAATAACTTTACTTCTAGCACCAACTGCGCTAGGTAGCTCACTTGGCTATTCACAGAAGTAGACACAGGAACGTTTCTTGTTTGAATCTTCCACCAGTTTATTAAAAAATATACTGCATAAACCCATGCAAATTTAAGAAAAAATAACATGGCCTTTCTGGCATAACTGGAAAATTTAATAAATAATATACATAGCACAGTCTAAATAGCACAGTCTGTTTGGCTGCAGGAATCTGCCCACTCAGGGAAAAAAACAGCAAGGTTTAGCTCTCCTTATCACACACACAGCCCTGGAGCTCTCATACCAAGAGACACCGAATGATGAATGAGCCAGAAGGCTGTATATATCGCTCTTGAACTCCTCCCTCAGGTGGAGATTTGATGAACAGCCTCCCACCCACTCTTCACTATTTACTAAACCTAGCCTTTAACATGGCCAATTAATGCCTCTCAGCAGTTAGTGTGCTGGAGAATTTGACATGGAATGTTCAGAATTCCGTAAATGGGCCATATTTAAAACTGTGGTTTGTTCATCACACACGGATCAGAGATAAAAAGTGCGCTAAAAATTTTGCAATTTCTGGCCTCCCTTTAAATTTTGTCGCTGTGTGTTAGAGATGTTATTGAAACAGTTTGCTGGTAAAAATAGTTACCTACAAGCCAGCTATTTAAAACTGTGGTTTGTCCAACCCACACGGATCATAGGTAAAAAGCGGGCTCAAAATTATTCCATTTCTGGCCTCCCTTTAAATTTTGTTGCAGTGTGTTAGCGAAGTTATTGACACCAGTTTGCTGGTAAAAATACTTATCTACCGGCCAGCTATTTTAAACCCTGATTTGTCGGTCAAACGGATCCCATATAACTTTGCTCCAAATTCAGCCATTTGCAGTGAACGTGGAAAATATTGTTCTCCATTTAAAATGGGCAAGACTCGTGGCAAGAGACGGGGAACTGGACGTGATGGTGCATGCAGAAGCTGAGGCCATGGCCTTGGGCAAACTGAAATTGTGCCACAACAAAACCCACATCTTCTTGCCCGACCTACCTGTACAAATTACTAGAGGACCGCAGCACTCCACTATTGAACCCAGAACAGTGTCAAAAGGTTGTTGATTGGATAGCGGATAATGCTTCCAGTCACTTTGCCACCACCACCACCGCCTTGCCTTCCACATTGACAAGATTCAGTATCTGTGAGTCTGGACCGCATATTCCTCACCCTGATCCTCCTTCCTCCCACCATGTCGAGTGCCCAGAGACAACTGATCCCACACTTGGACACTCCTAAGAGCTGTTAACTTTTCCATTTATAGATTCGGGCCTCTCGCCCGGTCCACTTGAAGTGGGGCAAGAGGAGATCACGTGTGGAGATGCCCAAATATTTGAGCAGCCAGGGTCACAGGAAGGCGATGGTGGGAAAGTGTCCCAAGAGGTGGACAATGATGTGACACAATTACCAGAAAGTCAGGAGGAGGATCAGAGCGAGGACAGCAGCATACAGGGGGAGGGAAGCGTAGCAGCCCAACAGGCAGGAAGAAGCAGTGTGGTGGCCACAAACAGAAGGCGGTCATCCGTTCCCCGTAACACCAACATGACGGAAGTTGGCAGTCCAACTGTAAGGTCTTCCCGAAGCAGCCTGGTTGTTTTTTAAAGACTCTGCCAATAACCCAAAAAAGGCCATTTGCACCACTTGCCAGGTCAGCATCATCAGGGGTAGCAAAACTACCAGCCTGACCACCAGCAGCATGATCAGCACATGACAGCAAAGCACCTGGCTTTGTGGGCCGAACCCCAGGGTCCAGGAACAGTGTCTGTGGGAAGTAGGTTCTTCAGCTTCACTATTGCAAGTCTCCACTTCCAGGTCTTCAGCCTCAACACTGCAATTGACTGCAGGTTCTTCCACTTCAATATTTCAATTCTCCACTGCCGGGTCTTCAGCCTCAACACTGCAATTCTCCACTGCCAGATCTTCAGCCTCAATATTGCAATTCTACACTGCCAGGTCTTCAGCCTCAACACTGCAATTGACTGCAGGTTCTTCAGCTTCATTATTGCAATTCTCCACTGCCGGGTTTTCAGCCTCAACACTGCAATTGACTGCAGGTTCTTCCACTACAATTTTGCAATTCTCCACTGCTGGGTCTTCAGCCTCAACACTGCAATTGTCTGCAGGTTCTTCCGCTTCAATATGCAATTCTGCACTGCCAGGTCTTCAACCTCAACACTGCAATTTTCCACTGCCGATTCTTCAGCCTCAATACTGCAATTCACTGCATAGGCAAATAGTATGGGAATACCAACATTGTAATAATGTGAACATAGCTTTCAGGTGGCCATCCTGTACATCTGTTCAAAGGGTTATTGGGGTGCGTTCACATTTAGGACAGGGGAGGCCTTGCATTCACTTCATTGGCAAACAGTAGAGGGAGTATCAACTTCATAATAATGGGAACATTGCTTTCAAGTGGCCATCCTGTACGTCTATTCAAAGGGTATTGGGGTGCGTCCACATTTGGGGCAGGCTTCGCATTCACTTAATGGGCAAACAGTATGGGTGTACCAACTTCATAATAATGGGAACATTGATTTCAGGTGGCCATTCTTTACATCTGTTCAAAGGGTTAGTGGGTGCGTCCACATTTGGGACAGGCCTTGCATTCACTTAATGGGCAAACAGTATGGGAGTACAAACTTCATAATAATGGGAACATTGCTTTCAGGTGGCCATCCTGTACATCTGTTCAAAGGCTTATTGGGGTGCGTCCACATTTGGGGCAGGGCAGGCCTTGCATTCACAACATTGGCAAACAGTATGGGAGTACCAACTTTGTAATAATGGGAACATTGCTTTCAGGTGGCCATCCTGTATGTCTGTTCAAAGAGTTATTGGGGTGCGTCCACATTTGGGGCAGGCCTTGCATTCACTTAATGGGCAAACAGTGTGGGTGTACCCACTTCATAATAATGGGAACATTGATTTCAGGTGGCCATCCTGTACACCTGTTTAAAGGGTTATTGGGGTGCGTCCACATTTGGGGCAGGCCTTGCATTCATTTAATGGAAAAACAGTATGGGAGTACCAACTTCGTAATAATGGGAACATTGCTTTCAGGTGGCCATCCTGTACATCTGTTCAAAGGTTTATTGGAGTACGTCCACATTTGGGACAGGGCAGGCCTTGTATTCACTACATTGGCAAACAGTATGGGAGTATCAACTTTGTAATAATGGGAACATTGCATTCAGTTGGCCATCCTGTATATCTGTTCAAAGAGTTATTGGGGTGCGTCCACATTTCGGGCAGGCCTAGCATTCACTTAATGGGCAAACAGTATGAGTGTACCAACTTCATAATAATGGGAACATTGCTTTCAGGTGGCCATCCTGTACATCTGTTCAAAGAGTTATTGGGGTGCGTCCACATTTGGGGCAGGCCTTGCATTCATTTAATGGGCAAACAGTATGGGAGTACCAACTTTGTAATAATGGGAACATTGCTTTCAGGTGGCCATCCTGCACTTCTGTTCAAAAGGTTATTGTGGTGCGTCTAAATTTGGGGCAGGGCAGGCCTCACATTCACTTCATAGGCACACAGTGTGGGAGTATAAACTTCCTAATAATGGGAACATTGCTTTCAGGTGGCCATTCTGTATGTCTGTTCAAAGTGTTATTGGGGTGCATCTATATTTGGGACAGGGCAGGCCTTGCATTCACTTAGTGGGCAAACAGTATGGGAGTACCAACTTCGTAATAATGGGAACATTGCTTTCAAGTGCCTTTCTGTATGTCTGTTCAAAGGGTTATTGGGGTATGTCCACATTTGGGGCAAGCCTTGCATTCACTTAATGGGCAAACAGTATGGGAGTACCAATTTTGTAATAATGGGAACATTGCTTTCAGGTGGCCATCCTGTATGTCTGTTCAAAGGGTTATTGGGGTATGTCCACATTTGGGGCAGGCCTTGCATTCACTTAATTTGCAAACAGTATGGGAGTACCAACTTCGTAATAATGGGAACATTGCTTTCAGGTGGCCATCCTGTATGTCTGTTCAAATGGTTATTGTGGTGCTTCCAAATTTTTTGCAGCCCTGCCAATCATTGCATTGGCAATAACAGTATAGAAGACCCACTGTTTAATAATGGGAACAACAAAGCATAGCTGACTGATGGATGAATAGTAACGGCAGCCTGACAGCCCTATAAAAATAGTCTTTGTGACTTTGAGTCCCTCCTTCATAAATGAAACAGGATGTGTCTGATGATGTGTGATACACCACATGGCCAGATAAGGATGTGAAATGTTAGGGTATGTGCACACGTCCAGGTTTTTTCGCATTTTTTTCGTGTTTTTTCGTGATAAAAACGCATTACAAACTGCCGACATATGCTCATTTAGAATGCATTCTGCAATTTTTGTGCACATGATGCATTGCGGTAAAAAAAGCAGCATGTTCATTAATTTTGCGGATTTTCTGCGTTTTTCCCGCTATTCTATGCATTTGGGAAAAAACACACAAAAAAACCGCACCAAAAGCGCGTCAAAAACGTCAAAAATTTCTGCGACAAAATCCTGATGTGTGCACATACCCTTAAAATGACATTTCCCAGTGAATATATTTGTCTTGGTTGAAAGCAATGCTAAAGTTGAAAAACACATCAAAAACGCTACGTGTGAACATAGCCCAAGTGGTGGAGGAATATTTTTGTTTTTGGTTATTTATTTTGCCTTATATACAAGTCATTACCATTACCCTTGAAAGGAGGTTCTTTAACATATTTCACAAGAAAATCCGTTTTGTTTTTGTATGTTTTATTGTGACTCTGTAATAGTGGTGTAAGACTCTGACAGCATTGTTCACGGCAGTGACCTGGAAATTCAGAAATGCTTCCACGGGTCTTCCTCATGCTGTTCCCAAGTCATTTGAGCACTGTTCCCATCGATTTCTGCAATTTATAGTCACTTTATAGTCCCCCAGGGGGGGCGTAGTAAAAATGCTCAAGTTTCCCATAGACTTACATTGGGCTTGTTGCTTGGGTCGAGCACCCGAGCATTCCATTATGCTTGACCCGAACAATGAGCACCCGGAATTTTAGTGCTCGAGCATCACTAATAACAACCCCTCCATTTTACAGTTTTAGTTAATAGGAACAATGTGTTAACTATTTTCTTCTGTCTGAACCTGTATTTTTTATTAGGAAAAGGTGCTTCTTACAATCTGAATAATATGATAAATCTGTATAATTGTTACTGCTTTTAAGAACTGTTGAGGAATACTGATTCAACCAAGTGAGATATCCCCCAACCCACTTACTGCCCCCTTTTCCTCCTAAATTAAATTTATAGCTACATTACAATTAAAAAGCAGTTGGGGTTAAACAGCATTTTACTGTTTCTGATGTCACTCAACAATGAAAACAATTGTCTCACTCCTGTGGCAGGTATCCCGGTCTCCGCTCCCTTCTCCTATGTCAGCTGCCCTCAGTTGTGCTCCACGTGGGGTTTTGCAGGTTGTCCTGGGTAGATCTATGACATCATCTCTTTAGACCCATTTAAGTCCATTGACACACCCACACCTGTGTCTTGGGATTGAAACTCTAGTGTTCCAGGTTTGGTTTGCTCGATTACCTGTACATGTTGTGCTTTCATCTTGCATCCATCCTTGCATCCATCTGTATGACTGCTACTGCGATTCCAGATGCAAGTCGTCGATTCCACATGCCCTATGGAAAGCTGCACTAACATCTGGTGCCTGTGTGCCCCCAATTCCACCCCCAGACCAGAGGATTAGCAGATCTACCATACCTGGGGAGCCCTTACACAATTATTATATGCACCATAATAATATCAGGTCTCTTGGTGCATAAATTTATTTTGCACTTGGGACATGTTCTAGGTTATCAATTTACTTTGTTTCCAGAACATGCTGATGTTAAAAAATGTATTGCAGATAAATAAAGTATCGAAGCAACAGCATTCTCAATGTGTATGCTTATGACTTTTACTATATGACTGTAGATCATGTAGGAACAGCAAACCTCACTGGTCTAGATCATCTCTAGTTATAATCCAGCTCAAGTTATACTGCATATTATTTCCATTAAAATTATTGGGAAATGCAGCATTTTAACATTTAGTTGGTTAGAAACATATTGTATGTATTCTTTTTTCTCAAGCCTTACTACAGCCGAATAATAATGTTATTTTGTAAAGCTGTTATTCAGAATTTTTTTTGTTTGTTTAGAGCCCAGAGGAGTTTTCTTATTTAGTACAAGCAATATATTTTGTGTTTCTTTGTGAACAGAGGTCATGAAATCTTTGCTAGGGTAATAGCAATATGTCTCTAAATGGTTATGAAAGATCTATTAAAATACTTGGCACACAAGTTGTATATTCCCGACATATGTAAAATAAGGTACAGTGGGGCAAAAAAGTATTTAGTCAGTCAGCAATAGTGCAAGTTCCACCACTTAAAAATATGAGAGGCGTCTGTAATTTACATCATAGGTAGACCTCAACTATGGGAGACAAACTGAGAAAAAAAAAATCCAGAAAATCACATTGTCTGTTTTTTTATAATTTTTTTTTTCATATTATGGTGGAAAATAAGTATTTGGTCAGAAACAAACAATCAAGTTTTCTGGCTCTCACAGACCTGTAACTTCTTCTTTAAGAGTCTCCTCTTTCCTCCACTCATTACCTGTAGTAATGGCACCTGTTTAAACTTGTTATCAGTATAAAAAGACACCTGTGCACACCCTCAAACAGTCTGACTCCAAACTCCACTATGGTGAAGACCAAAGAGCTGTCAAAGGACACCAGAAACAAAATTGTAGCCCTGCACCAGGCTGGGAAGACTGAATCTGCAATAGCCAACCAGCTTGGAGTGAAGAAATCAACAGTGGGAGCAATAATTAGAAAATGGAAGACATACAAGACCACTGATAATCTCCCTCGATCTGGGGCTCCACGCAAAATCCCACCCCGTGGGGTCAGAATGATCACAAGAACGGTGAGCAAAAATCCCAGAACCACGAGGGGGGACCTAGTGAATGAACTGCAGAGATCTGGGACCAATGTAACAAGGTCTACCATAAGTAACACACTACGCCACCATGGACTCAGATCCTGCAGTGCCAGACGTGTCCCACTGCTTAAGCCAGTACATGTCCGGGCCCGTCTGAAGTTTGCTAGAGAGCATTTGGATGATCCAGAGGAGTTTTGGGAGAATGTCCCATGGTCTGATGAAACCAAACTGGAACTGTTTGGTAGAAACACAACTTGTCGTGTTTGGAGGAAAAAGAATACTGAGTTGCATCCATCAAACACCATACCTACTGTATAGCATGGTGGTGGAAACATCATGCTTTGGGGCTGTTTGTCTGCAAAGGGGCCAGGACGACTGATCCGGGTACATGAAAGAATGAATGGGGCCATGTATCGTGAGATTTTGAGTGCAAACCTCCTTCCATCAGCAAGGGCATTGAAGATGAAACGTGGCTGGGTCTTTCAACATGACAATGATCCAAAGCACACCGCCAGGGCAATGAAGGAGTGGCTTAGTAAGAAGCATTTCAAGGTCCTGGAGTGGCCTAGCCAGTCTCCAGATCTCAACCCTATAGAAAACCTTTGGAGGGAGTTGAAAGTCCGTGTTGCCAAGCGAAAAGCCAAAAACATCACTGCTCTAGAGGAGATCTGCATGGAGGAATGGGCCAACATACCAACAACAGTGTGTGGCAACCTTGTGAAGACTTACAGAAAACGTTTGACCTCTGTAATTGCCAACAAAGGATATATTACAAAGTATTGAGATGAAATTTTGTTTCTGACCAAATACTTATTTTCCACCATAATATGCAAATAAAATGTTAAAAAAACAGACAATGTGATTTTCTGGAATATTTTTTCTCAGTTTGTCTCCCATAGTTGAGGTCTACCTATGATGTAAATTACAGACGCCTCTCATCTTTTTAAGTGGTGGAACTTGCACTATTGCTGACTGACTAAATACTTTTTTGCCCCACTGTATGTCAAGCATTAATAACAGATAGAAATGGCTGATACATTTTAAAAAAATATATATTTTTTGCCATTTATATTTATACTAATTTTAGAAAACAAAAAAAAACCATTTTGCTTCAAAAGCAAATATAACTATAAATTCAAAAATATCAAAAAATGTACAGTATAATAGATGAAACTTATTGTCATATATAGTATAGTGTTAAAAAAGGAGGAGTAGAATAATAACATCACTCAAAGATTTAACAAAAAAAGAGTAAGCCACACAAAGGTGACCTAATATAAACAGAAGATCTAGATCTAGGCTTTTTGAACTTTGTCTCTTTTGCATCTCACGTCTTAATTTATTGAACTAATCAACATAATATCTCCAATTACATAGCTAAACAGTTATGTTGACACAAACAGTGCTGCCTAATAAGGGAATTAAATGGATATTGGTACATGTGAATCATTGAAGCCCAATGGTAGCAGACCCACCTTTGATCACTGTGTTATTGGGACAAGTAGGTTTGAAGAATTCTATCCAATCATAGAAACAACTGAAAATATTTTATAAGAGTAAGGGTATTTTATAATGTAAGGGTATGTTTCCACAGTCAGGAATGGCTCAGTATTTGCTCAGGATTTTACGCAGGTAAAATCTGCATCAAATCTGCATATGAGGTCACTGGCAGGTCACCTGCATTTTTTTGTGTTTTTGATGAGTTTTTTGATGCGTTTTTCATGCGTTTCTTTTATGCAGAATTGTGTGTGTTTTTGTAAGCTAAATAAAGATATATAAAAAAAAAATTGTGATGTAATTTCCTTATCCAACCTCTTTTTTTACATACTCCATTGAAAAATACACACACAGATAGATAGATAAATAGATAGATAGATACATCTATAGATAGATAAGATAGATAGTAGATAGATATAGCTATAGATAAATAGATAGATCGATAGATGTATTTTTTTCGTATCTATCTATTATCTGTCTATCCATAGATCTATCTATCTATTGTGTCTATAGATATATGTATCTATCTTAGCTAATAGATTATAGATAGATATCTATAGCTATAACTATCGATGGATAGATCTATAGATAGCTAAATAGATATATCGATAGATAGGGTTGAGCGACCTTGACTTTTTTAGGGTCGAGTCGGGTTTCGCGAAACCCAACTATCTCAAAAGTCGAGTCAAGTGAAATCGGCCGATTATGGCGAAAAGTCGAGGATCGACCGAAACACGAAACCCAATGCAAAGTCAATGGGAATTTTTTTTTCTCTCTCTCTCTCTCTCTCTCCGTCCCTGAACTGAAAAGCTGGTGTTACACATTGCAAATCGCTGCAGCGCACAAGCGACAACATGGCGATAGGCGTCCATGCCCCTAAGACCTATGTCATCACTCTGCCCACGCTCCTTCATTGGCTGAAAAAATGGCGCCAAGAGCGTCATACGAAACGCGACTTTGGCGCGAAAGTCGCTTACCGCATGGCCGACCCCACACAGGGATCGGGTCGGGTTTCATGAAACCCGACTTTGCCAAAAGTCGGCGACTTTTGAAATTGAACGATCCGTTTCGCTCAACCCTATCGATAGATAATAGATAGATATATCAATAGATACAATAGATATATACAGTAGATAATAGATATATAGATAATAGATAGCTAGATATGATAGATATGGTAGATAGATATAATAGATAGATGGTAGATAGATATATCGATAGATAGACAGATGATAGATACTGTAGATAGATAGATAGATAGATAGTTAGATAGATAGATAGATAGATTATAGGTAGATAATAGATCAGTGTTCCCCAACTCCGGTCCTCAAGAGCCACCAACAGGTCATGTTTTCTGGATTTCCTTAGTATTGCACAGTTAATAATTGCATCACCTGGACAGGCAAGCATTGGCATTGAATCACCTGTGCAATACTAAGGAAATCCTGAAAACATGACCTGTTGGTGCCTCTGGAGGACCGAAATTGGGGAACACTGTAATAGATATATAGATAATACCAAGCCCAATGTTTAGTAATACAAATAATAAAATGGTACATAAAGAGTTAGGCCGGGATCACACATGCGAGAAACTCGGACGAGTCTCGCTCAACCCTAGTAGAGACAACTGAACGCTACATTGAGACAAGGACATGAATGTGGCTGCTAACAGAAATTTCAAGTGTGCAATGACAGGTGCAGGGTGGGAGGTATCTTCAAAGTGTAATGGACAGGGGATTGGTGTGCACATAGAATGAGGGAAGAGGTAGTGGTGCCACCCACAGACACTTTTTCTGGACCCTGGTGTTTGTCCCAACTAGTTGGGTGCTTTGCTGTCATGTTCCTTAGCATGCTGATGGTGGTCAGGCTGCTATTTGTGATGACCCTGCTGAAGCTGGCATGGCAGATGATGCAAATGCTTTTTTTAGGGGTTAACTGGAAGGTCTTTAAAAAGTGCCAGACTCTTGAATACCTAACCCTTGTCCAGACAACTTCACCAATATAGATGCTCTTAGGGACAGTTGCCCACCTTGTGTCTCTGGCCACCCCACTGCCTCTACCTGCTTGTTGTGGTGGTACAGATACCTCCACCTCTCCGCTGCTGTCCTTGGTCTGCATGTCACATTCCCATATTTGGTCAGTGACTTCATCATCCACCACCTCGTCTTCCACTTCTGCACCCTGGTCCTCCGCCTGACTTGCTGATGTAACAACACCACTTCCCTGTTCCTTAATATGCGCCTTGCCAATTTTATATTATGTATGATATATACCTGTTGAAAATACTTTTTAGGATTAGTATGGCAGTAAAATTTGTCCACCTTAGGTGGACTTGCTACAATGCAGGAGCAATATAGCAATGCTATTGATAACCAACCAAGTCTGGCTGTATGCTTTGATGCACAACTGGCACAATATAAATGCCTTTATAATATGTCCCTGTTGAAAATACTTTGCAGGATTAGTATATCAGGCAAATTTGCCCACCTTAGATGGACTTGCTACATGGACGATGACACCATTCTCGTCACAGCCGACGTCGAGAATTTGTACACCAGTATCCATCACTCCCAGGGACTAGATGCTGTTCGCCGCTTCCTGGGGACCTCCGACCTGGACGGCCCTCTGCGTGAGCTGATCCTCGAGCTGGTTGACTTTATCCTCACCCACAATTTTTTCGTTTTCAAAGCTCATTTCTATCTGCAGAAGCGTTGCACAGCCATGGGCGCGGCCTGTGCGCCCTCGTACGCCAACCTCTTCCTTGGCGCCTGGGAGAGGGACATCTTTGGTGACGGGGGCCCGCCATCTGCTGCCCATGTGCTGTGCTGGTATCGCTATATCGACGACATTCTGTTTCTGTGGGGGGGATGTTATGATCAGGCGGCCTTGGAACAGCATGAAAAAACCTTCGCTGGAGTAGTGGTAACTATACAGACCGCAAACCCTGATCTTATCACAGACACTAGAAGTAGCCGGGGGGTGTGCCTAACCAGACCTAGACACCTCGACACAGCCGGAGGACTAAATATCCCTAAAGATAGAAAATAGGAAAACTGACTTGCCTCACAGTAGACCCCGAAAGGATAGGCAGCCCCCCACAAATAATGACGGTGAGTAGGAGAGGAAAAGACACATGCAGGCGGAAAACAGGATTAGCAAAGGAGGCCACTTCTACCTAGATAGGAAAGTATAGTACAGGATACTAAGCGGTCAGCACAAAAACTACAAAATATCCAAAGCAGAAAAATACAAAAACTCCACCACCTAACTAAAGATGTGGAGAGTATATCTGCGACTCCAGCGAATCCTACCAGACTGAGAAAACAACAGGACAGTCTAAGCTGGAACAAAATAGAAACTATGAACAGCACAGAAAATAGACACACAGCCTGTGTGCCTAAGAAAATGAAGCAGACACTTATCTTTTTCTGAAATGGCAGCAAGCAGGAGAGGTCAGGCAGAGAACCAATACTTCCAATAGAACATTGACAACTGGCAAGGACTAATGAGTCCTGCAAAGCTAAATACCTCAGTCCGAATTGCAATTAGCAGAAACACCTGTCCAGGACTGCCGCCCAGGCACAACTGCATTACCATCAACAACCACCGGAGGGAGCCCAAGAGCAGAATTCACAACAGGGGGATCTGTCGGCTAGCTCGAGGAGTTTATGCGGTGTCTCAATGGCAATGCCTGCAATATAAGACTTACGTATATATTTAATCCGGTTACGGTTGACTTCCTGGATGTCCGTCTGGAGGTTGATTCTGACCGGCGCATCCAGACAGACGTGTTTAGGAAGCCGACCTCCGTAACCTCTTTGTTGCACGCTATCTCTGCTCACTATCCAGCCACAATCAGGGCCGTCCCGGTCGGACAGTTCCTCAGGATGCGGCGCATCTGCTCCTCTGAGGCTAATTTTGAATCACAGGCTGGTGACTTAAAACAAAGGTTTCTTGCTCGCAGCTATAGCCGTAGATCGGTTAAAGCCAGATACGATCAGGCAAGAAAAAACCCCTGTGACCAATTACTACACTCTACCAAACGAAGTTGGGCTGTTGACGGGAATGCACCCATTAGGTTTATTTCTACTTACAACCACGAATGGGAGAGCATGCGCTCTATATTGAAAAAGCATTGGTCTGTCCTCCAAAGGGAACCCTCTCTTTGTGCCACCATGGGTAGCCTTCCCCTCATGACCCCCAGAAGGTGTAAGAATTTGGGGGACATGTTAGTAAGGAGCCATTACATCCCTGCTCCAACCAATGTCTTCGGTACAACTGGTCCCCGCCCTGGTTCCATACCGTGTGGGCGCTGTCTTGCCTGCGCCAATGTCCTGCGCTGCTCGAAGTTCACTTCTAGTAATGCGTTGAAAGAATTCCAAATAAGACAGCGTATAACCTGTGGGACTACTAATGTTATCTATTATGCCACTTGCCCGTGTCCCAAGGTGTATGTGGGTCTTACTACCCGTGAACTTCGCGTCCGTGTACGTGAGCATGTGCAGGACATTGGCGCGGCCAGGACAGCCCCCACTATGGTGGAATTAAAGACTATCCCCCGTCTCTTTAAGTCACACCACAATTGTGATGGGAGATTACTTTCAGTTAGGGGGATATATGTACTTCATCTGGGTATCAGAGGTGGCGACAACAAAAAAAACCTGGCCCAGATCAAAACCAAGTGGATCGTCCTCCTGGATACTTTGACCCCTCGTGGTCTCAACGAATCTTTGAGCTTTGCCTCGTATTTATGATTGGATCACTAACCTTTTGGTCTGTCGTTTTCCATTCTCACGTTCCTCCAATCTGTTGTATACCGCCATCTCTGTCCGGATTTCGTATGTTTTTATTATGTTTTTAATTGGTTGTTTTTTTCATTATCATCAGTAATGTCTCCCATTGGCCTTCCTTTTTCCTCCCGTGTGGATCCAGCTGACCTGCACTCATGTTGTCTGAAATACGGACTGGCACCTTGCACCAAGAATACGCCACTTGCATATATATATATTCACATTTATGTACCTCTGTTTTTACATAATTTACTTTATTGCGGTACTTTGTGCCCTTGTACAAGGTCTTTACGTGTATGCAATGGTCTGTGTTTAGAGATATCTGCATATAGTTGTGGCGCATTGTGCCCCCTTGTGGCGTTCACCAACATGCACCAAGGGTGTTGCCCCCTTAGTAGGTATTGCACCTACTATATACTTTAATCATTGGTGGCAGTGCGCATCGCGCTGTGCACGGCTGGCTCCGGTGTGTGGGCGGGCATCTCTCCTGCTTTGTGCGATCGCTCCGGGACGTTATCCCGGCGCGTGCGCACCTGGCTTGACGCCCTGCCTCCACTCTCTGAACTGGCTGTCGCAGTGCACATGCGCCGCACGCGCCACTGCTATTGGCCCAAAGCGCACATGTGCCCGGGTTCACTGGGGGTTATCAGAAGGTCCTGGTTGTGCCATACTCACACTCCCTCGAGAAATCGGCGTGGCTGAGCCGCGAAACGCACGTCGGGGGTCTCTCTTTCCGGCTGTGTCCCTCCTTGGCACCCCTCTGCACCTTACCCTGGCAAGCCCACTTTGGTATAATGGAATTATCCCTCTAGATTAACATGTATCCCACATGGGTTCTGTCTTATGGTAGATAGACTGTTTATATCTCTTTTACCTTAGACTTGCCTGCTTTGTATATTGCTCATGGGGAGTACACTATGTGCTTTACCCACTGTGTGTGGGGTTTTCCTCTGAAATACTATTTGGGGTACTTTGGAGTGACAGGCCCTTCCCTGCCTTTCATTGGAACTTATATACTATGACGTATTACTGATTGTATTTTAAGTAATTTTTTATGTATTAATAAATAGTTTTTTATATATTGTCCATGGTATGCTCCTTGTTTTTCTCCTATTTTGACATTGCAGTAGAAATATAGCAATGCTGTTGATAGCCAACCGTCTGGCTGTATGCAAGACTCAGTATAAATGCCATGAAGCAGTATATATGCCATCTAATATTTCCCTGATGAATAAACTTTGCAGGATTAGTATGGTAGGAACATTTTCCCATCTCTGATGGACTTGTTACAATGCAGGAGCAATATAGCGATGCTATTGCAACAAACCAAGTCTGGCTGTATGCTTTTGATGCACAACTGGCACAGTATAAATTGCATATCTTATTTGCCTGCTCAGAACAATTTGCAGCATTAGGAGACAAAATAATATTATTAGCCCTGAGATGGAAGTGCAATTAACTTTATCCTATCCTACACTACACTTTTTCAAAATCTCTCCCTAAGTGTGGCTAACAGCAGCATGAATAGTGATTATAATTAGCCCTAATAAGGGATTATGTTGCAGTTGAAAGAAATATTAATGGTGTCTAACCCCTGCCTATACACAGCTAAAATGCTGTCCCTAGCTCAGCAGCGCAGCATGTCTCCCTGCTGTGCCGATTTCCATTGGTACACTGTACCGAGCATGGCATCATGGGTCTTATATAGACCCGATGATGCTATGTGGCTAGACAATCACAGTAAAGGCACAACTAAAATGGCTACAGCATTGCAGTGACTGGCAGGGAATCCCCGCATGTTTATTGGCTTTCTAGGTAGCACCAGGGCAGGGACTCAAGCTTGCACATGAACATTCAAAAATACAATGTAATAGAACTCCAGAGTCTGCTAAATCTTTCTGAAGGTCTTTTACAGTCAAGCGGGGGTTCTGTTTTTCCGGTATAGCAAACCTACGAGCAGCTCTAACTGAAATGTTGCTTGGTCTTTCAGACCTTATCTTGACCTCCACTGTTCCTGTTAAGTGGCATTTCTTACTTAAATTTCAAACTGAGGACAGGGCAACTTCAAAATGCTTTGCTATCTTCTTAAAGCTGTCTCCTGTTTTTGTGGGCCACCATCGCTATATTTTCAGAGTGCTAGGTAGCTTAAAACAACCCATGGCTGCTGTTTTTGCCACAGAGTTAGAGGAAGCTGAGTGTTTATAAAGCTGGGAAATTTGCATCACCTGACCTTTCCTAATGATGAAAGTCAACAAGCCATAACTTGACCTCCACGGTTCCTGTTAAGTGACATTTCTTACTTACATTTCAAACTGAGGATGGGGCAACTTGAAAATGCTTTGTTATCTTCTTAAAACCATCTTCTGTTTTTGTGGGCCTCGATCATTTCATTTTTAGAGTACTAGGCGGCTTAGAAGATCTCATGGCTGCTGTTTTTTGCCACACATTTAGAGGAAGCTGAGTGTTTATAAAGCTGGGAAATTTGCATCCCCCAGCCTTTCCTAACGATGAAAGTCAACAAGCCATAACTCTAACAGGCTAATTAAGGTCTGAAACCTTGGTCAAAGTTATTAAGGGTGCCCAAACTTTTGCACCTGTGCATTTTCCTTTGTGTAATTTTTAAAATGAAAAAGATAACAATATACTTTTTTCAGCTTAAAATACAAAGAAAATGTGTCATCTTTAACATTTTGCTTTTTAGAGATGATTTCATCTTCCACTTGCTTAACTGTTCACAATAACAGTAATTTTGACCATGGATGCACAAACTTTTACATACCACTGTAGTTATGCACACTGAAGTTTTCAATTATTATGTCCTATTTGTTGTTTGTTTCACAATAAAAACTAAATAATCACAGTTGTAGGCATGTTCTTTACATGAAATGATGTATTGCCAAGTTTTTAACACTAATGTTCGGATATGGCTTTAAAGAAGGCTACTACTTGCGATATAATGTAATTTTATTTCAAAGTACAAAATTAAAGGAATAGTATGATTGTGTTCACTTTTGTGCATTTTAACATACAAAGGTTAAGTACATATAAAGATTAAATACAAATAATGATTAAGTACATATACTCGCTTCATCCATCACCAAGAGGCTTTTAAACATCATTCATCCGGAATATCAGAGAAACAACACCAAGACAGAGAACCCCTGGGAAGTTCACAACACTGCACGGGCGTCCCCACTTATGCAGGTGTCACAACACTGTACATGTGTACAGGTACCCGAGTTTATGCTTCTACCTCAGTCATGTTTCTCTGGCCTTATTGTTGTGAATTCTGTGGCAGAGCTCCCTCCTGTGGTCACAAGTGGTACTTCGGCTGATTCTCTCTGTGAGCTTCCGTTGGTGGAGGAAAGTGGTACTGCGGCTTCTGAGTTTCCTTCCTCAGGTGATGTGGTGAAGTCGTTAGGTGCTGCTCTATTTAACTCCACCTAGTGCTTTGATCCTGGCCTCCAGTCAATGTTCTAGTATTGGACCTGTTTCCTCCTGGATCGTTCCTGTGGCCTGCTGCTCTGCATAGCTAAGTTCCGCTTTGCTATTTTGTTTGCTGTTTTTTCTGTCCAGCTTGTCTATTTGTTTTTTCCTGCTTGCTGGAAGCTCTGGGACGCAGAGGGTGTACCTCCGTGCCGATAGTTCGGTACGGAGGGTCTTTTTGCCCCCTTTGCGTGGTTTTTGTAGGGTTTTGTGTTGACCGCAAAGTTACCTTTCCTATCCTCGCTCTGTTCAGAAAGTCGGACCTCACTTTGCTAAATCTATTTCATCTCTACGTTTGTCTTTTCATCTTAACTCACAGTCATTATATGTGGGGGCTGCCTTTTCCTTTGGGGTATTTCTCTGAGGCAAGGTAGGCTTTTTTTTCTATCTTCAGGCTAGCTAGTTTCTCAGGCTGTGCCGAGTTGCATAGGGAGCGTTAGGCGCAATCCACGGCTGCCTCTAGTGTGGTTGGAGAGGATTAGGGATTGCGGTCAGCAGAGTTCCCACGTCTCAGAGCTCGTTCTATGTTTTTGGGTTATTGTCAGGTCACTGTATGTGCTCTGACCTC
This sequence comes from Ranitomeya imitator, assembly GCF_032444005.1. Taxonomy (NCBI): domain Eukaryota; kingdom Metazoa; phylum Chordata; class Amphibia; order Anura; family Dendrobatidae; genus Ranitomeya; species Ranitomeya imitator. The sequence goes on along the minus strand of NC_091282.1, from coordinate 452,767,624 downwards.
TATGTCCATTGTGGTATTGAATTACCTTATCATAACACCTTATATAGTGATTTACAATGTGTAACTCTGGTTTCACCATGCCCTTCCAGTGGCCAGCTTTCAAGATAAGATGAAACAGATGAACGTCAAAAATGAGGCCCATATGGATTAGATAAAACCACCACAGACAGAGGTTAAATAAACCTTCATGTTTTATAAAAGCAAACAACAAACAGAGAGAAACATGTACAATTTGTGAGGTAAAGTCTTTCAGACAATAAGTAAACAATTCTTAAGATTTGTCACTGTTAGCATTGACTACCTGTAAATGTATGACAAGCAATGCTGCATTGTCATGGTCTGAATGCATTCTGTATATTTCAATATGGACTCAAAATAGCCATTTTTGTATTCACACTACAGATGTAGATTCTTAAAAAAAAAAAAAAAAGTAAAATTCCAGGCTGTAAGGTAGCAAAACACGAAAAATGACAAAGAGTGTCTATAATTTTGCAAAAGCGAAATTGGGAACAAAAGAAAGCTCAAAAGGGTCTTAACCAGTAAAATAAAGATGGCAAGAAAAGGAATCCACTCACCTTGTATGGTTGTTACAGAGCAACATGTAACTGGCATGAAATATATATCAGCTGCTGCAAGGACATCGGTCACTGGAGGGATCAAACAGTACGGAACAATCGGGAAGGAAATGTCCCTCATGCACTGTTGAAGATGAATCCACAATGGTTTCCAACTGATAAAAATAATAACATTTATTGTACAGGAATACAGGGTCAACGCGTTTCGTGGTCATGTAGGATCTTTTCATCAGAACAGAAACCTGAGGTTTATCCGTTGGAAACCATTGTCCATTAATCATCAGCAGCGCATGAGTGACATCTCCTTCCCAATTGATCTGTATAATATTGCAAGCCACTGCACATTTAAAGATTTCAATGTGCTATATTATTTCTGAAAATTCTTAAACCAATTTTTTTCAGTGAAGTCATTAGAATGTATTAAAACTAAAAGAAATTTTTGACATATTCAGATGTTGTGTCAAACATGACCATAAACTGTCCTAAGAGACCCGCACATGTCATCAAGAAATGTTTAAACTTATCATAAAAGCAAATTGCATTTACATTTAAAAGGTGCCTTACAGCCTGACACAAAATGAAAATTAATACATATTAATAAGCCCTGCAGTCAGTTGAAGTGATAATGTGTTACTACAAATATTGTGATCTTTTTAAACAGTAATTTCATGGTTGTGCTAAAAAGTAGCTTGACACTTTCATTCTGACTGTATTATAAAAAGAAGAGTAATATTAGAAAGAACAGAACAATGTCAAGCACCAATCACTTTTCGTTAGAACATTTTATTATTTCTTAAAGTTTTTCAGGAATTATTCAAGTTAAAAAAAAACATAAGAGTTGATAGCAAAGATAATGTGATATGTATTATATAATTGAATAAAGATAGGCCTCTTAATGACTGATCTATGTAATATAGATTGATAATGGTTGAAACTATACGGTCGGCATTCCCATACTTACATTTAGATTTATTAAAAAATTTCATGATCCATTTTTGGATTCGTAGCAGCTCTGGTTCCACTTTGGTTTTAAAGGTAGCTTTTTTCCTTTCAGGACCATCGGGGGTTAACGTTAGTTTTTCACTTTTTGATATATATTATTTTTTCACATTTAGATTATACATTCTGTATCTGATGTCAGCTGTATTGATCCTGTGACTATTTATTTTTGGATTTGTCCTTTATTTAACTTCGGTCCATATCATATACCATTGTGGACAATTCTCATTATCTTAGAAATTTTGGACGTCACAATTTAGGATTTATATGGGATACATATGCTATACCATCGAATTCACAGCTGTATTAACATAGCCGGATAGATTTATCTCTTACTTAGACCATAAGTCTTGCATGTAACTTACAGGTATATGATCCAATTCGTTCATGTCCTTATAAGTGCAATGACAGCTTCCTCCTTTGAGCCTCCTGGTATGTGCGCACCCCACGCATGTGCTGTACTGCCCCGGCAGCGTTGTGAGTGGGCCGCATTGCCGTGGGGATGGGCAGTGATGACGCACATCCTCCCGCCCATATTCCATGAAGCGTGGCCACCTCTGCCGCTTCGGGCATCTACATCATGACAGGGATGTGTGCTGATTCGCCTGTGAGTGCTTACTTTTTCCTACATATACCCCAGCCCTCCTTCTTATTAGTTCCGCCTCCTGACGAAGCCACAACGGTGAAACGTGCATCGAGGCCTTCCCTGCTGTCAGCACGCCGGCATTTCATGACAACATGTCCCAAGGTAATTGTGGACCATTATGAATGGCGCACACACATATTGTAGCTGCCTGGGCTTGCCATGTGGTTCTGGTCTTTCTGGCTAAGACTTAGGGATTATTCCCCATTCATTGACGAAACTCTGATGGATTGATTGTGTACCTAGTCATGCACTTTTTTGTCTATATTATTTATATTTAGTAATGATTAGAGTTGAGTGAATTTTACTTTTTTAGGATCGAGTGAATTTGGGTGAAATTGGCTGATTATTGTGAAAAGTCGGGGGCCGACTGAAACACGAAACCCAATGCAAGTCAATGGGGAATCAAAGTCGGCAGTGAGTGGGGGACGGGAAAACACCTACAGTGCCCATTTTAATGCCAAAACATCAATTCTTATTTCTTAAGCTTGTCAATCTTAATTTACTTTATAATAAAAGTTAGGCATTGAAAACAGGGGCTCATTTTGCTAAAATTGTGGGGGGGTAGGGCTGGCTCAAGATTTTTGTGGGCCCAGGAAACTCGGAATACGTCACGGCGGTGGAGCAAGTAGAGGTAAGTATTTCAACTTTGCAAGTGCTGTGATCCTGAGCAAGCAGGGGGGCCCACTAGTTGGCACTGGCACAGGGCCCCTCATAGTACAGCAGTGTGTTTGATGGCGGGCGGCACCTCCCACTGCCAGAGGCACTTTTGCGTGCTATGAGGGGCCCTGTGCCAGTACCAACGAGTATGCCCCCCCTGTTGAAGAAACCTGCACTTTCTTCTGCACCTTCCTCTTTGTTCCCGTGTAAGGTGGTATAGTAAGCAGGAAGGGGATCCTGACTTTCAGCAGGGTCAGATTCTGGCTGTGTAGATTGCAAGGGGAATGAAGTGGTCTGGGTCAATGTACCAGCAGACTCATCTAGCAGTGGCTGGGCAATGAGCAGGATGAGGAGGAAACACAAATATAGGCCCAAATAATATAGTAGGCTAAATGCAGTTCAAAATTGGTAACAGGACTAGACATGCGGCATTGCTTTGTTCAGCGGTGGACAACTGTAATGAGAGGCTCACACAGACTTAAAAGTCCTAAAATAAAAAAAGTAGGCTAAATGCAGTTCAAAATTGGTAACAGGAGTACACAGGCGGCATAGCTTTGTTCAGCGGAGGACATCTGTAATGAGAGGCTGACACAGTTACTAGGCCCAAATAAGTAAGTAGGCGAAATGCAGTTCAAAATGGGTAACAGGAGTAGACAGGCGGCATAGCTTTGTTCAGTGGAGGAGGACAACTGTAATGAGTGGCCCAGATACAGTTTGTAGGGCCACAATAAAAAAGTAGGCTAAATGCAGTTCAAAATTGGTAACAGGAGTACACAGGTGGCATTGCTTTTGTTCAGCGGAGGACAACTGTAATGAGAGGCTCACACAGACTTAGTAGGTCTAAAATAAAAAAGTAGGCTAAATGCAGTTCAAAATTGGTAACAGGAGTACACAGGCGGCATATCTTTGTTCAGCGGAGGACAACTGTAATGAGAGGCTCACACAGTTACTAGGCCCAAATAAGTAAGTAGGCTAAATGCAGTTTAAAATTGGTAACAGGAGTACACAGGCGGCATAGTTTTTTTCAGCGGAGGAGGACAACTGTAATGAGAGGCTGACACAGTTACTAGGCCCAAATAAGTAAGTAGGCTAAATGCAGTTCAAAATTGGTAACAGGAGTACACAGGCGGCATTGCTTTATTCAGCAGAGGACAACTGTAATGAGAGGCTCACACAGACTTAGTAGGCCTAAAATAAAAAAGTAGGCTAAATGCAGTTCAAAATTGGTAACAGGTGTACACAGGCGGCATTGCTTTGTTCAGTGGAGGACAACTGTAATAAGTGGCTCAGACAGAGTGAGTAGGCCTAAAATAAAAAAGTAGGCTAAATGCACTTCAAAATTGGTAACAGGCAGGACTAAACAGGCGGCATTGCTTTATTCAGTGGAGGACAACTGTAATGAGTGGCTGACACAGTTAGTAGGCATAAATAGTAACGTGGGCTAAATGTCTGCCAAAAAATTGTTCATAAATAAACAGGGGGCATAGCTAGGTACAGGGGTGGGCTCCTCTGCTGAGTAGCAGACAGTGGTAGTTGGCACAAAGTATTAACTGGTCTAAGTGGAGGCCAGGGCCCCTGTATATTTTTACTATCATCTATCATTTCAACAAATTTGTATTGGCAGTGCCATTGAAGGATTTAACAGCACAGACTACACAGTGGTGGAGCAGGGAGACAAGAAGAGGTAAGTTTTACAAGTGGTAGAGCACTGTTCAAGTTGGGGAAAAACTCTCTCGTTGGTGGCGGTACTGGCACAGGGCCCCTCATATTACGACGGTTTTTCTGACGTTGGTTGTGCACCACCACCGTCAGAGACACTCCATTGTACTATGAGGGACTCTGTGCCAGTGCCGTCACCCAAGAGTGGGCACACCCACATGTCCAGGCAAACGGCACTTGTACGGGTGCTTGGGCCAAGTGGTGACAACAGCCCTGTGGAGGGAGTCAGCCCATTTAGGGAGGAATAGAAATGGCCTATGGTGGACATTCAGCAGCTGCAAATGGAGGAATTGGAGCAGTCACTAAGAGGAGGTCAAAAGCAAGACATTTTTCAGGCAAGCTACGTGTCAGCAGGGGAAGGTGGAGCAAAATAATTTAAATCTCCCTTTTTTGTGGGGGAGACTGCAACAAAACTCAGGCCTAGTGTATTACACTACACAATGTACTGTAGGTGCAGGGTGAGATATTATGGTGCATTGAGAAGGTTGTGGTGTGCTTGTTCGCTGAAATCGGTCAAAAACGGCAGGCATGTCCGCTTTCATTATAGGTGACGGCGGGCTCTCAGTCAGCGTGACTGGAGTGGGTAAATAAACTGAGGATCTGCGGTAGAAGACCTGCATCTCAATAGTTGGCATGGTAATAGAGTAGAAAGAAGCCAAAGTTGCGATTGATGGGGTGGCTGATGGTTGTTGGTGGTTGTTGAGGTCCGCTGGTCTGCATTTTAGTGCAGTGGGTTTCCCAGAATAAGGCATGTTGATTGCGCATGTAGTAGTCAAATTATTGCACTTTTTTACCTCTGAGTTGGCTCATCCTTTGCAGGGTCGAAAAGGGCCCAGGCTAGGCAACCCTTGCCACCCCTGTGAGCTGTACACAAAAGGCCGCTGCTGGTCACAGCCAAAGTTTTGGCTGAGGATACATTGCTCATTGTGGCTGCATCACTATGTGTCTGCAATGTATGGCACAATATAACCTCCACATCTTCCTCCTCAGATGACCTACTCAGCTGTTTGCCTCTATGTTCACGCCAACTGGGATCTAACACCTCATTATCATCATCATTCTCTGTGTTATCACATTCCTCGACCTTGGAGACACCCTCCTCTTCTTCCTGCCCTGATAGCACAGTACAGTCCACATGAGCCTCAGATGTCTGAGTTTTATCAGGATCATCTCCCCCAGGGGTTAACGTCTGATAACGAGGGTCAAGATGCTGTTTGGACCCTACTTCGTCCTGCCCTGCATTCATGCTAAAAAAACTTTTGGGCGTCAGTGCTGATTTCCTTCTCTTGACTCTGTGAAGCTTTTGAATACACTTCTAATGACCACAGCATAGAATGTGTGAACAGCTCTTCAGACTCGCCCATCTGTACAGTGAATTGGCCTACCACGGCCTCGCTTTTTCCAAGTGATGCTGCTCAGAAAGTGTGGTAGGAGCACAGTATCAGCAACAAAAAGTTAGATTTTAAATTCTGCACCACCTCTGCAAACACCTGAATTTCAGCGACAGTAAATTCCAAGGTGAAATATGGCATGCTGTATCATGTTAGTCAAAGAAGAAAGAATTGTTTGAGTTCGGATGAGGCCTGTATGACAAAGAAGATATGCTACAAATAGAGTTGAGCGACTTTTACTTTTTTATGATCGAGTTGGGTTTTGCGAAACCCGACTTTCTCAAAAGTCAGGTCAGGTGAAATTGGCCGATTATTGCGAAAAGTCGGGGGCCGACTGAAACACGAAACCCAATGCAAGTCGGTGGGTGGCGCCTCCCACTGCCAGAGACACTTTTGTGTACTATGAGGGGCCCTGTGCCAGTGCCAACGAGTATGCCCCCCACCTGATGAAGGAACCTGTACTTTCATCTGCACCTTCCTCTTTGTCCCCGTGTAAGGTGGCATAGTATGCGGGAAGGGGAACCTGACTTTCATCAGCGTCAGATTCTGGCTTTGTAGAGTGCAAAGGGAATGTAGTGGTCTTGGTCAATGTACCAGCAGACTCATCAATCAGTGGCTGGGCAATGGGCAGGAGGAAGAGGAAACACAGATATAGCCCCCCCCAAAAAAAGTAGGCTAAATGCAGTTCAAAATTGGTAACAGGACTAAACAGGTGGCATAACTCTGTTCTGTGGAGGAGGACAACTGTAATGAGTGGTGCCGAGAGACTTAGTAGGCCCAAAATAAAAAAGTAGGCTAAATGCAGTTCAAAATTGGTAACAGGAGTACACAGGCGGCATTGCTTTGTTCAGTGGAGGAAAACTGTAATGAGTGGCAGACACAGTTACTAGGCCCAAATAAGTAAGTAGGCTAAAAGCAGTTCAAAATTGGTAACAGGACTAAACAGGCGGCATTGCTTTGTTCAGCGGAGGACAACTGTAAGGAGTGGCTGACACAGTTACTAGGCCCAAATAAGTAAGTAGGTTAAATGCAGTTCAAAACTGGTAACATGACTAAACAGGCGGCATTGCTTTATTCAGTGGAGGACAACTGTAATGAGTGGCTGACACAGTTAGCAGGCCCAAATAGCAACGTGGGCTAAATGTCTGCCAAAAAATTGTTCATAAATATACAGGGGGCATAGCTAGGTACAGGGGTGGGCTCCTCTGCTGAGTAGCAGACAGTGGTAGTTGGCACAAAGTATTAACTGGTCTAAATGGAGGCCAGGGCCCCTGTATATTTTTACTATCATCTATCATTTCAACAAATTTGTATTGGCAGTGCCATTGAAGGATTTAACAGGACAGACTACAAAGTGGTGGAGCAGGGAGACAGGGAGAGGTAAGTATTGCAAGTGGTAGAGCACTGTTCGAGCTGGGGAAAACACTCTTTCGTTCGCGGCGGTACTGGCACAGGGTCCCTCATATTATGACGGTTTTTCTGACGTTGGTTGTGCACCACCACCATCAGAGACACTTCATTGTACTATGAGGGACTCTGTGCCAGGGCCGTCGCCCAAGAGTGGGCACACCCACCTGTCCAGGCAAACGGCACTTGCACGGGTGCTTTGGCCAAGTGGTGACAACGGCCCTGTGGAGGGAGTCAGCCCATTTAGGGAGGTATAAAAATGGCCTATGGTGGACATTCAGCAGCTGCAAATGGAGGAATTGGAGCAGTCAGTAAGAGGAGGCCAAAAGCAAGACATTGCTCAGGCAAGCTACGTGTCAGCAGGGGAAGGTGGGGCAAAATAATTTGAAATCCATGATTGGTTCATTTTACTGAAGGTTAGATCATCAACATTTCGGGTAGCCAGACGTGTCCTTTTTTCAGTCAGTATTGAACCAGCAGCAGTGAAGACTCTTTCTGATAGCACACTAGCAGCTGGGCAAGTGAACTCCTGTAATGCATATTCTGCCAATTAAGGCCAGGTGTCTATTTTAGATGCCCAGTAATCAAAGGGTAATGACCTTTGAGGCAGAACATCGATAAGGGAGGAAAAATAGTTTGTAACCATACTGGACAAATGCTGCCTCCTGTCACTTTGAATCGATGCAGCAGTACCTGTCGTGTCTGTGGTCATTGCGAAATCACTCCACAACCTGGTCATAAAACCCCTCTGCCCAACACCTCTTCGGATTTGTGCACCTCTAACACCTCTGCCATGTTGCCCCCTATGGCTCGTGTGAGAACCATCACCGCCGCTGTGTGCTGGGAATGCCTGAACCAAACGGTCTACAAGAGTTGCTTGTTTGGTAGCCAATATTTGCTCAAGGTTCTCATGTGGCATGCTATTTTGTCATTTTCCTTTATATCGTGGATCCAGGAGGCAGGCGAACCAGTAATCGTCATCGGTCATCATTTTGATAATTCGGGGGTCCATTTTTAGGATACGCAAGGCATACTAAGCCATGTGGGCCAATGTTCCAGGTGTCAATTCACTGCTTGTGCTGGGTTGAGGAGCACTTTCTTGCAAATCAACATCACTTGTGTCCCGCAAAAACCCTGTACCAGACCTTGCAAAGCCACCAGTTTGTATTGCCCCCTGAGAAGCATCCTCCTCTCATAAATATTCATCCCCATCATCCTCCTCCTCCTCTTTATCCGCCACCTCATCCAGGAGAGTACCCTGAGCAGACAATGGCTGACTGTCATCAAGGCTTCCCTCCTCCTCGGCTGCAGACGCCTGCTCCTTAATGTGCGTCAAACTTTGCATCAGCAGACACATTAGTGGGATGCTCATGCTTATGATGGTGTCATCTGTACTTACCAGCCATGTGCATTCCTCAAAACACTGAAGGACTTGACAGAGGTCTTTTAGCTTCGACCACTGCACACCAGACAACTCCATGTCTGCCATCCAACTGCCTGCTTGACAGCACGCCTCTGTTCGCACAGCCTCTGAAGCATGTGCAGTGTGGAGTTCCACCTTGTTGCAATGTCGATTATTAGGCGGTGCTGGGGAAGATTCAGCGATCGCTGATGGTTCAGCATACAGCTGGAGTGTACGGGCGACCGGCGGATGTGCGAGCATAGTCTTCGCACCTTCAAGAGCAGGGCTGGTAACCCCGGATAAATTTTCAGGAAGCACTGCACGACCAGGTTCAAGGTGTGAGCCAGGCAAGGTATGTGTTTCAGTTCTCAAAGGGCTATGGCAGCCATAAAATTCCTTCCGCTATCACTGACTTCCTTGCCTGCCTCAAGATGTACACTGCCCAGCCATGACTGAGTTTCTTGCTGCAAGTACTCGGCCAGTACTTCCGCGGTGTGTCTGTTGTCGCCCAAACTCTTCATTTCTAACACAGCCTGCTGACGCTTACCACTAGCTGTTCGATAATGGGACACCTCGTGTGCAACACTGGCAGCTGCGGATGGAGTGGTCGTGCAACTGCGCTCTGTGGTTGAGCTTTTGCTTCTGGAGGAGGAGGAGGGGTGGCAAATGCCTACAGCCAACTGTTTCCTAGACCGTGGGCTAGGCAGAACTGTCCCACTATGGCTGTCCCCTGTGGACCCTGCATCCACCACATTAACCCAGTGCACCGTGATGGACACGTAACGTCCCTGGCCATGCCTACTGTTCCATGCATCTGTTGTGAGGTGCACCTTTCCACTGACTGATTGCCTCAGTGCATGGACAAAGTGGTCTTGGACATCCTGGTGGAGGGCTGGGATGGCTTTTCTCACAAATAAGTGCCGACTGGGTAGGTCATAGCGTGGTACTGCATAGGCCATCAGGTCTTTGAAAGCTTTGCTTTCAAGCAACCGGTAGGGCATCATCCCTAACGAGAATAGTCTAGCAATGTGGGCGTTCAAACTCTGTGTACGCGGATGAGAGGATGAGTACTTTCTTTTCCTAACGAGAGTCTCTTGTAGAGTGAGCTGGACTGGAGAGCTGCATATGGTGGAACTAGTAGGGGTGGTGGTGGACATTGCAGATTGAGAGAGGGTTGGTGATGGTATTCTTGATGTTGGCCTACATACAGTGTTTCCTACCAAGAACCTTGTGATTCCCTGACTGCTTTGGCCTTGCGACGATACCTCCACATTTGCTGCCGGTGGTGTCCTAACCGGTGGGCTTAAAGTGAGGGAAGCAATGTAGCGTTGCCGACTACCTTCATTCTGAGGAGGTGCACCAACGGCACGGGACATTTGGTAATTAGTCCAGGCTTGCAAGTGCATGCTGGTTAAATGTCCAAGTATTGTGAGGTTGCACTCACTAACGGGTAGGGGAATACTCGTTTGGCAGCAGGATAAAGATAGACAGACACGTTTTAACACACAAGACCGTATTTTTTTCTAAAAGTTCAACTGGGTTTATTACTCCATAAACCCCAGTGGCAGAAAAAAACAAAACAACAATCTTCATAGCATGGCAAAATACGGTAACAATGTTCACAGTGTGACTCTGTTCCATCAGGACCATACACTCTTGGTTGAGTCCAATGTTCAGGCTCGCTCTGGAGCCAAACACACAGTCTGTTATTACTTGCTTGTCAGTGCTGCAGGCTTTCCACTGGCAGTACTACATGGGACCTGTTTCTGGCTCTGCAGATCCCTGTCCTCACCTTGTGCTGTTCAGGGATCCAGTCCTTCTCCCAGGACCTCCCAACACCCAGGTTACTCGGGATCACACAGGTGGCATGTTCGGGTACAATTCAGGACGTCCAACCCAAGCTGGGTATGTCCAATACCCAGGTCACCAGAAGCAAAGTCCCACCCGTGCTCTTCAGGGCTTAGCACACCCAACACTGAGGTATCTGCCAGGGCCTTGCACGTAGACCTACTCAGGTCCACACTCAGAGAGCATACAGGAACATGTGACCCACACCCTGGTCACATTATGTACCTTGTAACCACACCCCATAGGTGAGGTATGGATCACATGGGCTGGTCACGTGATTCTGACATCACTGCAGGTCCTCAAACATCCGTACTTCCCGCAGGAAAAAAGGGGTACAGTTAGCACCCTCATGCAGTGGTGAGTATGTGGGTAGCCAGACCCTCCCATCTCTCATAGCTACCCGCAACCCGGACCCAGATTCACTAAACAACATCTTAGTGCTTATGTGCACCAAAAACCAAATACTCCGGTGTTATGGACCTGGTGGTTAGGAGCACCCGAAATGACCTGATGGTTGAACTAACACAGGACAAGCTCTGGGAAGTGGGAACTCTGCTGACCGCAACCCCTAATCCTATCACACACACTAGAAATAGCCGTGGAGCGTACCTAACTCTGCCTAGACGCCTCTTCACAGCCTAAGAGCTAACTAGCCCTAGAGATAGAAAATAAAGCCTACCTTGCCTCAGAGAAATTCCCCAAAGGAAAAGGCAGCCCCCCACAAATATTGGTATCTTTGCGGTCAGCACAAAAAACTACAAAAGACCACGCAGAGTGTGCAAAAAGACCCCCGCACCGACTCACGGTGCGGAGGTGCCACTCTGCATCCCAGAGCTTCCAGCTAGCAAGGCAAAATCATGATAGCAAGCTGGACAAGAAAACAATGAACATATAATTAACTAGCAGGGACTTAGCTTCTTCTGGAGTAGACAGGTCACCAGAAAGATCCAAGAGCGAACTGAACCAGTACAAGAACATTGACAGCTGGCATGGAGTAACGATCAGAGTGGAGTTAAATAGAGCAGCCAGCCTAAGAATAAACTAGGTCACCTGTGGAAGGAACCTCAGAACCAGCAGCTCCACTCTCAGCCACCAGAGGGAGTCCATGGACAGAACTCGCCGAAGTACCATTCATGACCACAGGAGGGAGTTCGATAACAGAATTCACAACAGTACCCCCCCTTGAGGAGGGGTCACCGAACCCTCACCAGAACCCCCAGGCCGATCAGGACGAGCCAAATGAAAGGCACGAACCAGATCGGCAGCATGAACATCAGATGCAACAACCCAGGAATTATCTTCCTGACCATAACCCTTCCACTTGACCAGGTACTGGAGTTTCCGTCTCGAAATACGAGAATCTAAAATCTTCTCCACCACATACTCCAACTCCCCCTCGACCAACACCGGGGCAGGAGGGTCAACGGATGGAACCATAGGCGCCACGTATCTCCGCAACAATGACCTATGGAACACATTATGGATGGCAAAATAAGCTGGAAGGGCCAAACGAAATGACACAGGATTGAGAACTTCAGAAATCTTATAAGGACCAATGAAATGAGGCTTAAACTTAGGAGAGGAAACCTTCATAGGAACATAACGAGACGACAACCAAACCAAATCCCCAACACGAAGTCGGGGACCAACACAGCGATGGCGGTTAGCGAAACGTTGAACCTTCTCCTGGGACAATGTCAAATTGTCCACTACGTGCGTCCAAATTTTCTGCAACCTGTCCACCACAGAATCTACACCAGGACAGTCCGAAGGCTCAACCTGCCCTGAAGAAAAACGAGGATGGAAACCAGAATTACAGAAAAAAGGCGAAACCAAAGTAGCCGAGCTGGCCCGATTATTAAGGGCGAACTCAGCCAAAGGCAAGAAGGATACCCAATCATCCTGATCAACAGAAACAAAGCATCTCAGATATGTTTCCAAAGTCTGATTGGTTCGTTCGGTTTGGCCATTTGTCTGAGGATGGAAAGCCGAAGAAAAAGACAAATCAATGCCCATCCTAGCACAAAAGGACCGCCAAAACCTCGAAACAAACTAGGAACCTCTGTCCGAGACGATGTTCTCCGGAATGCCATGCAAACGAACCACATGCTGGAAAAACAAAGGCACCAAATCAGAGGAGGAAGGCAATTTAGACAACGGTACCAAATGGACCATCTTAGAGAAGCAATCACAAACCACCCAGATGACCGACATCCTCTGAGAGACAGGGAGATCTGAAATAAAATCCATGGAAATATGCATCCAGGGCCTCTTCTTGACCGGCAAGGGCAAAAGTAACCCACTGGCACGAGAACAGCAGGGCTTAGCCCGAGCACAAAACCCACATGACTGCACAAAACAACGCACATTCCGTGACAAGGAAGGCCACCAAAAGGATCTAGCCACCAAATCTCTGGTACCAAAGATTCCAGGATGACCAGCTAACACCAAACAATGAACCTCAGAGATAGCTCTACTAGTCCATCTATCAGGGACAAACAGCTTCTCCGCTGGACAACGGTCAGGTCTATCAGCCTGAAACTTCAGCAGCACCCGCCGCAAATCAGGGGAGATGGCAGACAAAATTACCCCCTCTTTAAGAATACCAGCCGGCTCAGGAACACCCGGAGAGTCAGGCACAAAACTCCTTGACAGGGCATCAGCCTTCACATTCTTAGAGCCCGGAAGGTATGAAACCACAAAATCGAAACGGGAGAAAAACAGCGACCATCGAGCCTGTCTAGGGTTCAACCGTTTGGCAGACTCGAGAAGTCAAATTCTTGTGATCCGTCAAGACCACCACGCGATGCTTGGCTCCTTCAAGCCAATGACGCCACTCTTCGAATGCCCACTTCTTAGCCAACAACTCTCGATTGCCAACATCATAATTGCGCTCAGCAGGCGAGAACTTTCTAGAAAAGAAAGCACATGGTTTCATCACCGAGCCATCTGAACTTCTTTGAGATAAATCAGCCCCTGCTCCAATCTCAGAAGCATCAACCTCGACCTGAAACGGGAGCGAAACATCTGGCTGGCACAACACAGGGGCAGTAGAAAAACGACGCTTCAACTCCTGAAAAGCCTCAACGGCCGCAGAGGACCAATTGACCACATCAGCACCTTTCTTGGTCAAATCAGTCAACGGTTTAACAACACTAGAAAAATTAGCGATGAAGCGACGGTAAAAATTAGCAAAGCCCAGGAACTTCTGCAGGCTCTTCACAGATGTAGGCTGAGTCCAATCATAAATGGCCTGAACTTTAACAGGGTCCATCTCGATAGTAGAAGGGAAAAAAATGAAACCCAAAAATGAAACCTGAACTCCAAAGAGACATTTAGACCCCTTCACAAACAAGCCATTCGCACGAAGGACCTGGAACACCATTCTGACCTGCTTCACATGAGACTCCCAATCATCCGAAAAGACCAAAATATCATCCAAATATACAATCATGAATCTATCCAGGTACTCTCGGAAGATGTGATGCATAAAGGACTGAAACACAGATGGAGCATTAGAAAGCCCGAATGGCATCACCAGGTACTCAAAATGGCCCTCGGGCGTATTAAATGCTGTTTTCCATTCATCGCCCTGTTTAATACGCACAAGATTATACGCCCCTCGAAGATCTATCTTGGTGAACCAACTAGCCCCCTTAATCCGAGCAAACAAATCAGACAGCAGCGGCAAACAATACTGAAATTTGACTGTGATCTTATTAAGAAGGCGGTAATCAATACAAGGTCTCAAAGAGCCATCCTTCTTGGCCACAAAAAAGAACCCTGCTCCCAATGGTGACGATGACGGGCGAATATGACCCTTCTCCAAGGATTCCTTTATATAACTCCGCATAGTGGCGTGCTCTGGCACAGATAAATTAAACAGACGGCCCTTAGGAAACTTACTACCAGGAATCAAATTAATAGCACAATCGCAATCCCAATCCCTATGAGGAGGTAGGGCACCGGTTATTTGGGCTCTTCAAATACATCCCGGTAATCTGATAAAAACTCAGGGACTTCAGAAGGAGTGGAAGGCGAAATTGACAACAATGGAACATCACCATGTACCCCCTGACAACCCCAGCCGGACATAGACATAGATTTCCAATCTAACACTGGATTATGGACCTGTAGCCATGGCAACCCCAAAACGACCACATCATGCAGATTATGCAACACCAAAAAGCGAATATCCTCCTGATGTGCAGGAGCCATGCACATGGTCAATTGAGTCCAGTACTGAGGCTTATTCTTGGCCAAAGGCGTAGCATCAATTCCTCTCAATGGAATAGGATACTGCAAGGGCTCCAAGAAAAAACCACATCGCCTGGCAAACTCTAAGTCCATCAAATTCAGGGCAGCGCCTGAATCCACAAATGCCATAACAGAATAGGATGACAAAGAGCAAATCAGAGTAACGGACAAAAGAAATTTAGGCTGTACCGTACCAATGGTGGCAGACCTAGCGAACCGCTTAGTGCGCTTCGGACAATCGGAGATAGCATGAGTGGAGTCACCACAGTAAAAACACAGCCCATTCTGACATCTGTGTTCTCGCCGTTCAGCTCTGGTCAAAGTCCTATCACATTGCATAGGCTCAGGCCTATGCTCAAAGAATACCGCCAAATGGTGCACAGCTTTGCGCTCACGCAAGCGCCGATCAATCTAAATGGCCAAGGACATAGACTCATTTAGACCAGCAGGCGTGGGAAATCCCACCATAGCATCCTTAAGGGCTTCAGAAAGACCCTTTCTGAAAATTGCCGCCAGCGCACACTCATTCCACTGAGTAAGCACAGACCACTTTCTAAACTTCTGACAATATACCTCCGCTTTAATCCTGACCCTGACACAAAGCCAGCAAGATTTTCTCTACCTGATCCACTGAACTTGGTTCATCATAAAGCAATCCAAGCACCAGAAAAAACGCATCAACATCACGCAATGCAGGATCTCCTGGCGCAAGGGAAAATGCCCAGTCTTGAGGGTCGCCACGCAACAAAGAAATAATGATTTTTACTTGTTGAACGGGGTCACCAGAGGAGCGGGGTTTCAAAGCAAGAAACAGTTTACAATTATTTTTGAAATTCAGGAACTTAGATCTATCCCCAGAAAATAAATCAGGAATTGGAATTCTAGGCTCTAACATCGGATTCTGAACTACAAAATCTTGAATGCTTTGTACCCTTGCAGTGAGATGATCCACACAAGAGGACAGACCTTGAATGTCCATATCGACACCTGTGTCCTGAACCACCCAGAGGTTAAGGGGAAAAGAAAGGCAAAACACACTGCAGAGAAAAAAAAATGGTCTCAGAACTTCTCTTATCCCTCTATTGAGATGCATTAACACTTTTGGCCAGCTGTACTGTTATGGACCTGGTGGTTAGGAGCACCCGAAATGACCTGATGGTTAAACTAACACAGGACAAGCTCTGGGAAGTGGGAACTCTGCTGACCGCAACCCCTAATCCTATCACACACACTAGAAATAGCCGTGGAGCGTACCTAACTCTGCCTAAACGCCTCTTCACAGCCTAAGAGCTAACTAGCCCTAGAGATAGAAAATAAAGCCTACCTTGCCTCAGAGAAATTCCCCAAAGGAAAAGGCAGCCCCCCACAAATATTGACTGTGAGTTAAGATGAAAGTCACAAACACAGAAATGAAACAGGTTTCAGCAAAGGAGGCCAGACTTACTAAACAGACAGAGGATAGGAAAGGTATCTTTGCGGTCAGCACAAAAAACTACAAAAGACCACGCAGAGTGTGCAAAAAGACCCCCGCACCGACTCACGGTGCAGAGGTGCCACTCTGCATCCCAGAGCTTCCAGCTAGCAAGGCAAAATCATGATTGCAAGCTGGACAAGAAAACAATGAACATATAATTAACTAGCAGGGACTTAGCTTCTACTGGAGTAGACAGGTCACCAGAAAGATCCAAGAGCGAACTGAACCAGTACAAGAAAATTGACAGCTGGCATGGAGTAACGATCAGAGTGGAGTTAAATAGAGCAGCCAGCTTAAGAATAAACTAGGTCACCTGTGGAAGGAACCTCAGAACCAGCAGCTCCACTCACAGCCACCAGAGGGAGTCCATGGACAGAACTCACCGAAGTACCATTCATGACCACAGGAGGGAGTTCGATAACAGAATTCACAACACTCCGGGTTGCATTGTAGGGACCATCTCCCCATATCAAGGAAGGCTTACAGTGCAGAAGACCTCCTCCTCTGCAACACATACCGGCCTTTCACCACAATACCGGACACTGTCTCACTATCCCCATTACGCCTCCATGAATGTCCTGGGGAGCACATACAGTGCCCCCTAGCTATAACAGGGGTCACTGCATCACAGTATGCATGTTGTATTTAAATTTTGGAGATTCTTCCCTCTGCTAAAGGTCTTTGAGCATTTCTTACAGATAACTTTGCACTGATCATTCGGATCTTGGTTAAAAAATTGCCACACTACACTTTTCCTACCATTTGAACACCTTTTCAGGCATTGCACGCTGTGCTACTTTCACCGGATGGCCACACTGTCCTAAAACTGTTTTTGTTTTTGACAAACGTTTTGGGCCAGATACGGGCCTGCCAGATAAAAGCTGTTGCGATGTAGATGGCTGCTGCAGATCATCCTCCTCCGCTTCCGAGCTACTGGCAGCGGCACCCTCTTCCCCCAATGGCTGCCAATCTGGGTCAACAACTGGGTCATCTATCACCTCCTCTTCAATGTCATGTGCACCTTCATCTGTGTCACCGTGTAAGGTGCTATAGCGTTCGTGACGGGGCACCCTAGTCTCATCAGGGTCAGATTCTGGCTCAGTACACTGCGAGGGCAATGTAGTGATCTGAGTCAATAGAACAGCATAATAATCTAACTGTGGCTGTGCATCAGTGCACTACATCTCCGATTCATCTTGTAATGGGCTGTTAACAATTTCCCTTTCTAACTCAGGCACGGTATGTGTAAAGAGCTCCATGGAGTAAACTGTAGTGTCGCCTGCCACATCCTTTACTTTTGGTTTGGGTGAAGGACACAAGGTAGTGACTTGTTCCTGACCGGGAGCATCCACTGACGACTCGCTGCTTTTATATTTCGAACTTTCTGAAGAGGAGGCGAAAGAGCTAGAGGCTGAGTCAGCAAGGAAAGCCAAAACTTTTTCCTGCTACTCCGTCTTTAAAAGCTGTTTTTCTACCCCTAGATAAGGGAGCCTTCGAGGCCTTGTGTAGCCAGACGATGACTCTGGCTCAACACCTTCGAGCCTTAGGTGCTATTTTCCTTTTCCCACTACCACCAGATGCTCCCCGACCAGTACCAGCTGGCAACGACCACCCACGGCCTCTTCCATCAGACTTCCTCATTTTTGGAAAAATCTAACCAAAATAATAACCGTTATATGGTACTGTAAAACAAGGTAGAAGGTGTATATAAACTTGTTGAGAATTTAAATCTCCCTTTTTTTGGGGGGAGGCTGAACCAAAACTCAGGCCCAGTGTATAACACTACACAATGTAAGTGGCAGAACGTGGCTGGAAGATATACGACAAACTAACAGAACTGACGTAGATCCACTTTGTGACAATTTGAACCTCCCTTTTTTGGGGGGGAGACTGCAACAAAACTCAGGCACAGTGTATAACACTACACAATGTAAGTGGCAGAACGTGGCTGGAAGATATACGACAAACTAACAGAACTGACGTAGATCCACTTTGTGACAATTTAAATCTCCCTTTTTTGGGGGGGAGAATGCACCAAAACTCAGGCCCAGTGTATAACACTACACAATGAAAGTGGCAGAACGTGGCTGGAAGATATATGAAAAAATACAAGGACTGTAGTACAATTTCAATCTCTCTACAATGATCTCAGGACAAGTATGGCAGCAATAAAAAGGACTGATGCACACAAAAGTGTGGACAAACAAGATAACTGTGAAGAAAGGGGCAACAGGATTTTTGCTTTTAAAAAAGCAGTTTGCTTGCACAGAGGCGTACAAACAGCAATGCAGCTATCAGGGAGCCTTATAAGGCAGCCTAATAAGCTACAGAGCTGATGCACAAAAATATAAACTCCACTGTCCCTGCAAAGAAAAGGTGGTGTTGGACAGTGGAAATCGCTACAGCACAAGCAGTTTCGGGGCTTAATCTTCCCTCCCTAACTATATCCTTTCTTCTGATGCAGCTGCGGCCACCTCTCCATATGCTATGATCGGCAGAAGTAAGATGGCGGTCGACGTGCACTCCCCTTTATAGCCCCTGTGATGCCGCAGAAAGCAAGCCAATCACTGTCATGCCCTTCTCTAAGATGGTGGAGACCGAGACCTATGTCATCACGCTGCCCACACTCTGCATCCTCCTTCATTGGCTGAAAAATGGCGCTGAAAACGTCATACGAAACGCGACTTTGGCGCGAAGATCGCCGACCTAATGGCCGATCCCACACTAGGATCGGGTCGGGTTTCACGAAACCGGACTTTGCCAAAAGTCGGCGATTTTTGAATTTGTCCGATCCGTTTCGCTCAACCGTAGCTACAAACAATTTGAAAGTCAGATGTCCCCTACTGTATGATGTACAAGAATTTTTGGGTGGCCTCTAGATTAGGCCTCCGGAATACTACAAACTATTTTAAAGTCAGGTCCTTTATTGTATGACACTAGGAACAGAACAATTTTTGAGGCCTCTGGATCAGGCCATTTTTAACACACTAAATGCTACAAACTATTTCAAAGTCAGGTCCCCTACCATATGACATTAGAAATAGAAAAAGTTTTGTGGTCTCTGTATCAGGCATCTATACACACTAGATGCTACAAATTATTTTAAATATACAAAAAAGGTTGCACTCTATCGTACAAAAGCATGTCTAATATGAAATATATGAAATATGAATAGCAAAATGGCTTTTGAACATTAGGAAAATATTTAAGAGACGCTTTGCACAGAATTTGATGTAATCAAATAGTGTGAGCCCATCAACCAGTCGTCAAGGTGGTCTCAAAACTGATGGGTCCCTGACCCCCCTGTCCAAATGTGAACACTTACCAAATGCCAATGTCTGTATGCCTGGGTGAATGTGGACACCTCTGTTCAGCAAAGCCTACATATGAGTTGGCCGGGACCAAGTGTGATGAGATGCAATTAAAAACCACATGGTGATGGGAGGAGTGCGCAGTCAGTAAGCTAACATAGAAATGACAAAAAAAGACTCGCACATCCAAACTAGTGTGAATAGGTGCATACCAGGAGCAGCTACCTCCATACATAAATATACAAAAAAGGTTGCACTCTATCGTGCAAAAGCATGTCTAATATGAAATATATGAAATATGAATAGCAAAATGGCTTTTGAACATTAGGAAAATATTTAAGAGACGCTTTGCACAGAATTTGATATAATCAAATAGTGTGAGCCCATCAACCAGTCGTCAAGGTGGTCTCAAAACTGATGGGTCCCTGACCCCCTGTCCAAATGTGAACACTTACCAAAGGCCAATGTCTGTATGCCTGGGTGAATGTGGACACCTCTGTTCAGTAAAGCCTACATATGAGTTGGCCGGGACCAAGTGTGATGAGATGCAATTAAAAACCACATGGTGATGGGAGGAGTGCGCAGTCAGTAAGCTAACATAGAAATGACAAAAAAAGACTCGCACATCCAAACTAGTGTGAATAGGTGCATACCAGGAGCAGCTACCTCCATACATAAATATACAAAAAAGGTTGCACTCTATCGTGCAAAAGCATGTCTAATATGAAATATATGAAATATGAATAGCAAAATGGCTTTTGAACATTAGGAAAATATTTAAGAGACGCTTTGCACAGAATTTGATATAATCAAATAGTGTGAGCCCATCAACCAGTCGTCAAGGTGGTTTCAAAACTGATGGGTCCCTGACCCCCCTGTCCAAATGTGAACACTTACCAAAGGCCAATGTCTGTATGCCTGGGTGAATGTGGACACCTCTGTTCAGTAAAGCCTACATATGAGTTGGCCGGGACCAAGTGTGATGAGATGCAATTAAAAACCACATGGTGATGGGAGGAGTGCGCAGTCAGTAAGCTAACATAGAAATGACAAAAAAAAAAATCGCACATCCAAACTAGTGTGAATAGGTGCATACCAGGAGCAGCTACCTCCATACATAAATATACAAAAAAGGTTGCACTCTATCGTTCAAAAGCATGTCTAATATGAAATATATGAAATATGAATAGAAAAATGGCTTTTGAACATTAGGAAAATATTGAAGAGACGCTTTGCACAGAATTTGATATGATCAAATAGTGTGAGCCCATCAACCAGTCGTCAAGGTGGTCTCAAAACTGATGGGTCCTTGACCCCCCTGTCCAAATGTGAACACTTACCAAAGGCCAATGTCTGTATGCCTGGGTGAATGTTGACACCTCTGTTCAGTAAAGCCTACATATGAGTTGGCCGGGACCAAGTGTGATGAGATGCAATTAAAAACCACATGGTGATGGGAGGAGTGCGCAGTCAGTAAGCTAACATAGAAATGACAAAAAAAGACTCGCACATCCAAACTAGTGTGAATAGGTGCATACCAGGAGCAGCTACCTCCATACATAAATATACAAAAAAGGTTGCACTCTATCGTGCAAAAGCATGTCTAATATGAAATATATGAAATATGAATAGCAAAATGGCTTTTGAACATTAGGAAAATATTTAAGAGACGCTTTGCACAGAATTTGATATAATCAAATAGTGTGAGCCCATCAACCAGTCGTCAAGGTGGTCTCAAAACTGATGGGTCCCTGACCCCCCTGTCCAAATGTGAACACTTACCAAAGGCCAATGTCTGTATGCCTGGGTGAATGTCGACACCTCTGTTCAGTAAAGCCTACATATGAGTTGGCCGGGACCAAGTGTGATGAGATGCAATTAAAAACCACATGGTGATGGGAGGAGTGCGCAGTCAGTAAGCTAACATAGAAATGACAAAAAAAGACTCGCACATCCAAACTAGTGTGAATAGGTGCATACCAGGAGCAGCTACCTCCATACATAAATATACAAAAAAGGTTGCACTCTATCGTGCAAAAGCATGTCTAATATGAAATATATGAAATATGAATAGCAAAATGGCTTTTGAACATTAGGAAAATATTTAAGAGACGCTTTGCACAGAATTTGATATAATCAAATAGTGTGAGCCCATCAACCAGTCGTCAAGGTGGTCTCAAAACTGATGGGTCCCTGACCCCCCTGTCCAAATGTGAACACTTACCAAAGGCCCATGTCTGTATGCCTGGGTGAATGTTCAAAAGCCATTTTGCTATTCATATTTCATATATTTCATATTAGACATGCTTTTGCACGATAGAGTGCAACCTTTTTTGTATATTTATGTATGGAGGTAGCTGCTCCTGGTATGCACCTATTCACACTAGTTTGGATGTGCGAGTCTTTTTTTGTCATTTCTATGTTAGCTTACTGACTGCGCACTCCTCCCATCACCATGTGGTTTTTAATTGCATCTCA
The DNA here is from genome assembly GCF_032444005.1 of Ranitomeya imitator. NCBI lineage: Eukaryota > Metazoa > Chordata > Amphibia > Anura > Dendrobatidae > Ranitomeya > Ranitomeya imitator. The sequence continues at coordinate 452,745,460 of NC_091282.1, read as the reverse complement.
TCACACTTGGTCCCGGCCAACTCATATGTAGGCTTTACTGAACAGAGGTGTCCACATTCACCCAGGCATACAGACATTGGCCTTTGGTAAGTGTTCACATTTGGACAGGGGGGTCAGGGACCCATCAGTTTTGAGACCACCTTGACGACTAGTTGATGGGCTCACACTATTTGATTATATCAAATTCTGTGCAAAGCGTCTCTTAAATATTTTCCTAATGTTCAAAAGCCATTTTGCTATTCATATTTCATATATTTCATATTAGACATGCTTTTGCACGATAGAGTGCAACCTTTTTTGTATATTTATGTATGGAGGTAGCTGCTCCTGGTATGCACCTATTCACACTAGTTTGGATGTGCGAGTCTTTTTTTGTCATTTCTATGTTAGCTTACTGACTGCGCACTCCTCCCATCACCATGTGGTTTTTAATTGCATCTCATCACACTTGGTCCCGGCCAACTCATATGTAGGCTTTACTGAACAGAGGTGTCCACATTCACCCAGGCATACAGACATTGGCCTTTGGTAAGTGTTCACATTTGGACAGGGGGGTCAGGGACCCATCAGTTTTGAGACCACCTTGACGACTGGTTGATGGGCTCACACTATTTGATTATATCAAATTCTGTGCAAAGCGTCTCTTAAATATTTTCCTAATGTTCAAAAGCCATTTTGCTATTCATATTTCATATATTTCATATTAGACATGCTTTTGCACGATAGAGTGCAACCTTTTTTGTATATTTATGTATGGAGGTAGCTGCTCTTGGTATGCACCTATTCACACTAGTTTGGATATGCGAGTCTTTTTTTGTCATTTCTATGTTAGCTTACTGACTGCGCACTCCTCCCATCACCATGTGGTTTTTAATTGCATCTCATCACACTTGGTCCCGGCCAACTCATATGTAGGCTTTACTGAACAGAGGTGTCCACATTCACCCAGGCATACAGACATTGGCCTTTGGTAAGTGTTCACATTTGGACAGGGGGGTCAGGGACCCATCAGTTTTGAGACCACCTTGACGACTGGTTGATGGGCTCACACTATTTGATTATATCAAATTCTGTGCAAAGCGTCTCTTAAATATTTTCCTAATGTTCAAAAGCCATTTTGCTATTCATATTTCATATATTTCATATTAGACATGCTTTTGCACGATAGAGTGCAACCTTTTTTGTATATTTATGTATGGAGGTAGCTGCTCCTGGTATGCACCTATTCACACTAGTTTGGATGTACGAGTCTTTTTTTGTCATTTCTATGTTAGCTTACTGACTGCGCACTCCTCCCATCACCATGTGGTTTTTAATTGCATCTCATCACACTTGGTCCCGGCCAACTCATATGTAGGCTTTACTGAACAGAGGTGTCCACATTCACCCAGGCATACAGACATTGGCCTTTGGTAAGTGTTCACATTTGGACAGGGGGGTCAGGGACCCATCAGTTTTGAGACCACCTTGACGACTGGTTGATGGGCTCACACTATTTGATTATATCAAATTCTGTGCAAAGCGTCTCTTAAATATTTTCCTAATGTTCAAAAGCCATTTTGCTATTCATATTTCATATATTTCATATTAGACATGCTTTTGCACGATAGAGTGCAACCTTTTTTGTATATTTATGTATGGAGGTAGCTGCTCCTGGTATGCACCTATTCACACTAGTTTGGATGTACGAGTCTTTTTTTGTCATTTACAAATTATTTTAAAGCCAGGTACCCTACTGTATGACACTAGGACCAGAACAATTTTTGTCACCTCTGGATCAGACCTCTATAACACACTAGATGCTACAAACTATTTTAAAGTCATGTCCCCTACTCTATGACACTAGGAGCAGAAGCATTTTTTTGCCCTCTGGATTAGGCCTCTATAACACCCTAGATCCTAAAAACTATTTTAACCCCTTAGCGACCGCCGATACGCCTTTTAACGGCGGCCGCTAAGGGTACTTAAGCCACAGCGCCGTTAATTAACGGCGCTGTGGAAAAAGTACATAGCGCCCCCCAGAGGCCGATTTTCTCCGGGGTCTCGGCTGCCGGGGGTAGCCGAGACCCCAGAGAACATGATTCGGGTCGGTTTTCACCGACCCCGCTTTTGCGATCGCCGGTAATTAACCGTTTACCGGCGATCGCAAAAAAAAAAAAAAACGCATTAGTATTGTGTTTCTCTCCCCTCTAATGTGATCGGACATTAGAGAGGAGAGAAATAGGGTCCCCCGAGCCCCCCACGGTACCTTATGTACCGGAGAAGGTGCCCCCCCGGTCCCCGACCCTCCTCCTTCCTGTCCGGGCTCCAAAATGGCGGGTGCATGTGCAGATGCGCCCGCCAAAGCCTAGCTTCCCCCGGTGTATTGGGGTCTGTTTTTACAGACCCCCTGGAGCGATCGCAATCCCGGGGGTCTTTACAGACCCCCGGGATTGCGATCGCTGCAAATAGTTTGTAAAAAAAAAAAAAAAAATGCTTTGCATTTCTCTCCCCTCTGATGTGATCGCACATCAGAGGGGAGAGAAATAGAGCCCCCGAGCCTCCCACCATACCTCCTCCTGATGTCCCCCTGTCCCCGGTCCACAGCCCTTGGTCCCCGGTCCCCAGCCCACTGCTCCTGGCCCCCCTTCTTCTTCTCTGCTGGAAGAAAATGGCGGGCGCATGCGCAGTGCGCCTGCCATGATCTGCCAGCAGAGACCCAGCAACCTATGAGAATTTTCTCATTGGCTGCTGGGTTTTGATTACTGTAACATGTCCAATTACAGTGATCAAAACCCCTAATATTTAATAAATATGGCAGCACTTGGGCTGTACCTCTCTCTTCTCTCCTTGTAGTTGTTCTAGGAGAGAAGAGAGAGAGACTACAGTTCAAGTGCTGCCCTGTCAGTTACAAATAACATATCATCTGCCTCCGCCAGCATCCAATTTACCCACCCCCGTTCTCCATAATCCCTGCATCATCAGCAGAGGATTATAAAAAAAAAAAAAAAAAATTATAATTTTTTTTTTTTTAATTTTTTAGGGTTAGGGTTAGGGTTAGGGGTAGGGTTAGGGTTAGGGTTAGGGGAGGAATTAGATAAAATGGCTCGCAGAACTTTTAGCGCGGAGCAAGCTTACAGCCTGCTTTGCTCCGGCAGCTCCGGCAGCGAAACAGATTCTGCCCCTGAAGCTGAGCAGCTTTCAGACAGTGATGACGACTCTTCCTCCACGGGATCCCCCAGCCCGGTGGTAGCGGAGTCGGTCGTCACTGCTGAAGCTTCAGAGGCAGGACCAAGTACCGCAGTCCCCCCACCGCTGTGGTATAATGACACCTCATTTTCCCCTCAAATTCCCCCTTTTTCTGCAGTCCCTGGAATAAAAGTAGATGTCGCCAATTTTACCTCCATTGATTTTTTTGAAATTTTCATTAGCCCCGAAGTCCTGCAATTAATCGTCCACCAAACTAACCTATATGCCCGGCAATATATTTCCCAAAAACCCACTGCCTTTCATTCCCGTTCCTGGATCCCCACAAATGTCCCCGAAATTAAAAAATTCTTAGGCCTCACCCTGAATATGGGTATAGTAAAAAAAAACACTCTCCGCTCTTACTGGGCAACAAAAGCTGTCCACTGCACCCCTGTATTTGCAGCCATCATGTCCCGAGCCCGTTACGAAGCCCTGATGAGATTCCTCCACTTCAGTGACAATTCCCAAGCTCTCCCAAGAACTGACCCCAACTACGATCGGCTAAATAAATTAAGACCCCTAATTTCCCTCCTAAAAACTTCCTTTCTAAATTCCTATACCCCAGAGCAAAATGTGGCAGTCGACGAGTCCTTGATGAGCTACAAGGGCCGTCTGTCATTCCGCCAATTTATTCCCTCCAAGAGAGCCAAATATGGCGTAAAATTATATAAAGCTTGCGAGAGCTCATCAGGGTACACGTCCACCTTCCTAATTTATGAAGGTAGGGACCGCCAAATAAACCCCCCAAACTGCCCCCAGACAATTGGTATCCCAGGCAAAATTGTCTGGGAGCTAATGACGCCCTTTCTCAATCAAGGGTACCACGTGTACACAGATAATTATTACACTAGCATCCCCCTATACAAATCCCTCCATGCTGCAAATACAGGGGCCTGTGGGACAGTGAGGAAAAACAGAGTGGGGTTTCCATCACAGTTGGTGTCCAGACGTTTGGAGAGGGGGGCGTCATTTTCACTTGCAAGCGACCAACTACTTGCAGTGAAATGAAAAGACAGGAAGGACGTCTATATGCTTTCCACACTGCATATGGACACCACTGTGACGGTCAGAGAGAGGGGTGCCACCAGGGACAAAGAAAAACCTGTCTGCGTCACAGACTATAACAACCATATGGGTGGCGTAGACCTGTCAGACCAGGTTCTGCAACCATACCTGGTCAACAGGAAGACCAGGGCGTGGAATAAAAAGGTGGGAATCTATCTAATTCAGACTGCCACCTACAACAGCTTTGTCCTATATAAAAAATCTCAAGGACCGCTAACTTTCCTGCACTTTCAGGAGAAAGTAGTAGAGAGCCTCATATTTGAGTCCATGGCACCCGGGGAAGCCTTCGACTCTGAGGATTCCCGGAGACTGTCAGAACGCCATTTTCCTCACCCTGTCCCTGTCACTCCCACCCAAAGGTATCCTCAAAAAAGGTGCCGAGTTTGCAGAAAGCAAGGCAGGCAGAGTGATTCCCGATTCTATTGCCCCACATGCCCATCCCAACCAGGCCTTTGTATCTCCCCCTGTTTTGAGACCTACCACACCACCTACAATTATTAGTTTGCTTTTTTTCAATAATTTTTATTTTCTGCTTAGTGGCCCCAGTAGTACAATTTGGAACAATTGATAAATAATATTTTAATTAGTAGATCCCATTTTACCCCATTTCACAATTAATTCCAGAACTTGATCAATCCCATACCAAACTACTATCCCAACAAATTCTCGTCCACGTACCCACGTCTGTACACTCTAGAGTGTGGACCCCACAAATGTTCTTGCAAAGTCAGGTCATCTGAAAATTCTACGACTCGATCAATCCCATACCAAACTACTATCCCAACAAATTCTCATCCACGTACCCACGTCTGTACGCTCTAGAGTGTGGACCCCACAAATGTTCTTGCAAAGTCAGGTCATCTGAAAATTCTACGACTCGATCAATCCCATACCAAACTACTATCCCAACAAATTCTCATCCACGTACCCACGTCTGTACGCTCTAGAGTGTGGACCCCACAAATGTTCTTGCAAAGTCAGGTCATCTGAAAATTCTACGACTCGATCAATCCCATACCAAACTACTATTCCAACAAATTCTCGTCCACGTACCTATGTCAATAAGCGTTAGAATGTGGACCCCAGAAATGATCATGAAAAGTGAGATTATCTGAAAATGAATTCTAGGACTTGATTACTCACAAACATTTTTGACCATTTATCTAACTTTGACTGTTTTTATAACTGTCTTGCTACACAAAACTTTGGCTTCCATTTATATTACTTATATTTATGTTGATGATACGGGCATGATCATTTTATTGTAGGATTTCTAAAAAATGAGTAAGTTCCGTACTTATACACTATGGGCTTTACTTTATGGTTCTTGCCGAACCTCTGGTACCAGACAATACTTTCTATAGAGAACTGGTTGTTTTGTGCATATAGCGGTTCTGACCTTGGCGGGTGGGAGCTTGCTATGGTGTACCACGTCTATTGGCACATTCGTCTCTCATATAGGGATTGATGGAGCTAAAAGGACGTTGTACGACCAGTCTCTGAAAGTGTCTGCCATTCTAGCCCTGATGGTGTTCTTTCATCTTTGGAACAAACTCCGCTTTGCCACATAGTTGGCTGCATTTTCCTACACATTTTGCCCTTCATTCCAGTACAGTTTATTCTTCCTGCTACAATATACGCAAATGCGGGACAACTGTTTTGTTAGCAAGACCAATTTTATAGTCAGCCATTGTGTTTTAGGAGCATGCCTCCCTCTGTGAGTAATAATTCCTGGAAGGATTTTCTTTTTTGCTCAATGTCTCTAGAAGCTTTGAATGGGTCCTGGATCTTTAATTTCAAATAAAGCCAAATTTGTCACATTGTGCCCCTTTCTGTCCAAGCCCTGCCATTTGTCCAAACAGAACTTTTTTACTACATATGGGATATCGCTGCGCTCATAATAAAGTGGGTAACGAATTGTGGGGTCCACTTTTTGATGTTATTTCAGAAAAAGTGAGACATTCAGGTCTAAAACAAGATTCTCGTGGAAAAAAATGAATTTTTTCAATATGACGACCTAATGTTATCAAACTCTGTGTCATACATGTGGGTTCAAATTGCTCAATATACCCCTGATTAAAATCTTTGAGGGGTGTAGTTTCCAAAACGGGGTCAGTTGTGGGGGGTTTCTGCTGTTAGGCACATCTACAAACCCAAAATGGCGTCCGCTCTCACAATTAAGAGATTAAAAAGTCAAACGGCGCGCCTTCCCTTCCAAGCTCCGCAGTGCGCTCAAACAGAGGTTTACCCCCACATACGGGGTATCGACATACTCAGGACAAATTGCACAACAACTTTTGGGGTCCATTTTGTCTTGCTACCCTTGGGAAAATAAAAAATTGGGGGTGAAAAGATCATTTTTGTGAAAAAAAAAGATTTTTAATTTTTTCGGCTCTACGTTATAAACTTGTGTGAAGCACTTGGGGGTTCAAAGTGTTGACCACACACCTAGATAAGTTCCTTAGGGGGTCTAGTTTCCAAAATGGTGTCACTTGTGGGGGGTTTCCACTGTTTAGGCACATCAGGGGCTCTCCAAACGCGACATGGTGTCCGATCTCAATTCCAGAGAATTCTATGTTGAAAAAGTCAAACGGCGCTCCTTCCCTTCTGAGCTCTACTGTGCACCCAAACAGAGGTTTACCCCCACATACGGGGTATCGACATACTCAGGACAAATTGCACAACAACTTTTGGGGTCCATTTTGTCTTGCTACCCTTGGGAAAATAAAAAATTGGGGGTGAAAAGATCATTTTTGTGAAAAAAAAATGATTTTTAATTTTTTCGGCTCTACGTTATAAACTTGTGTGAAGCACTTGGGGGTTCAAAGTGTTGACCACACACCTAGATAAGTTCCTTAGGGGGTCTAGTTTCCAAAATGGTGTCACTTACGGGGGGTTTCCACTGTTTAGGCACATCAGGGGCTCTCCAAACGCGACATGGTGTCCGATCTCAATTCCAGAGAATTCTATGTTGAAAAAGTCAAACGGCGCTCCTTCCCTTCTGAGCTCTACTGTGCACCCAAACAGAGGTTTACCCCCACATACAGGGTATCGACATACTCAAGACAAATTGCACAACAACTTTTGGGGTCCATTTTGTCTTGCTACCCTTGGGAAAATAAAAAATTGGGGGTGAAAAGATCATTTTTGTGAAAAAAAAATGATTTTTAATTTTTTCGGCTCTACGTTATAAACTTGTGTGAAGCACTTGGGGGTTCAAAGTGTTGACCACACACCTAGATAAGTTCCTTAGGGGGTCTAGTTTCCAAAATGGTGTCACTTGTGGGGGGTTTCCACTGTTTAGGCACATCAGGGGCTCTCCAAACGCGACATGGTGTCCGATCTCAATTCCAGAGAATTCTATGTTGAAAAAGTCAAACGGCGCTCCTTCCCTTCTGAGCTCTACTGTGCACCCAAACAGAGGTTTACCCCCACATACAGGGTATCGACATACTCAAGACAAATTGCACAACAACTTTTGGGGTCCATTTTGTCTTGCTACCCTTGGGAAAATAAAAAATTGGGGGTGAAAAGATCATTTTTGTGAAAAAAAAATGATTTTTAATTTTTTCGGCTCTACGTTATAAACTTGTGTGAAGCACTTGGGGGTTCAAAGTGTTGACCACACACCTAGATAAGTTCCTTAGGGGGTCTAGTTTCCAAAATGGTGTCACTTGTGGGGGGTTTCCACTGTTTAGGCACATCAGGGGCTCTCCAAACGCGACATGGTGTCCGATCTCAATTCCAGAGAATTCTATGTTGAAAAAGTCAAACGGCGCTCCTTCCCTTCTGAGCTCTACTGTGCACCCAAACAGAGGTTTACCCCCACATACGGGGTATCGACATACTCAGGACAAATTGCACAACAACTTTTGGGGTCCATTTTGTCTTGCTACCCTTGGGAAAATAAAAAATTGGGGGTGAAAAATCATTTTTGTGAAAAAAAAATGATTTTTAATTTTTTCGGCTCTACGTTATAAACTTGTGTGAAGCACTTGGGGGTTCAAAGTGTTGACCACACACCTAGATAAGTTCCTTAGGGGGTCTAGTTTCCAAAATGGTGTCACTTGTGGGGGGTTTCCACTGTTTAGGCACATCAGCGGCTCTCCAAACGCGACATGGTGTCCGATCTCAATTCCAGGGAATTCTATGTTGAAAAAGCCAAATGGCGCTCCTTCCCTCCTGAGCTCTACTGTGCACCCAAACAGTGGTCCCTCCCCACATATGGGGTATCGGCATTCTCCGGACAAATTGCACAACAAATTATGTGGTTCATTTTCTTTTTTTATACATGTGAAAATAAAAAAAATTGGTTCTGAAGTAAAATATTTGTGAAAAAAAGTAAAATGTTCATTTTTTCCTTCCACATTGCTTCAGTTCCTGTGCAGCAACTGAAGGGTTAATAAACTTCTTGAATGTGGTTTTGCGCACCTTGAGGGGTGCAGTTTTTAGAATGGTGTCAATTTTGGGCATTTTCTGCTACATAGACCCCTCAAACTGACTTCAAATGTGAGGTGGTCCCTAAAAAAAATGGTTTTGTAAATCTTGCTGTAAAAATAAGAAATTGCTGGTCAAATTTTAACCCTTATAACTCCATAATAAATTTTTTTTTCCAAAATTGTGCTGATGTAAAGTAGACATATGGGAAATATTATTTATTGACCATTTTGTGTGACAACATATCTCTTTGATGTAAGGGAATAAAAATTCAAATTTTGAAAATTGCGAAATTTTCAAAATTTTCGCCATATTTCCGTTTTTTTAATAAATAAAAGCAAGTAATATCAAATAAATGTTACCACTAACATGAAGTACAATATGTCACGAAAAAACAATCTCAGAATCAGCGGGATCCGTTGAAGCGTTCCAGAGTTATAACCTCATAAAGTGACAGTGGTCAGAATTGTAAAAATTGGCCTGGTCATAAAAGTACCAAATTGGCTCTGTCACTAAGGGGTTAAAGTCAGGTCCACCACTGTATTTCACTAGGAACAGAAGACTTTTTTGCAGCCTCTGGGTCAGGCCACTTCCATCAGACTTCCTCATTTTTGGAAAAATCTAACCAAAATAACAACCGTTATATGGTACTGTAAAACAAGGTAGAAGGTGTATATAAACTTGTTGAGAATTTAAATCTCCCTTTTTTTGGGGGGAGGCTGAACCAAAACTCAGGCCCAGTGTATAACACTACACAATGTAAGTGGCAGAACGTGGCTGGAAGATATACGACAAACTAACAGAACTGACGTAGATCCACTTTGTGACAATTTGAATCTCCCTTTTTTTGGGGGGAGACTGCACCAAAACTCAGGCCCAGTGTATAACACTACACAATGAAAGTGGCAGAACGTGGCTGGAAGATATATGAAAAATACAAGGACTGTAGTACAATTTCAATCTCTCTACAATGATCTCAGGACAAGTATGGCAGCAATAAAAAGGACTGATGCACACAAAAGTGTGGACAAACAAGATAACTGTGAAGAAAGGAGCAACAGGATTTTTGCTTTTAAAAAAGCAGTTGGCTTGCACAGAGGCGTACAAACAGCAATGCAGCTATCAGGGAGCCTTATAAGGCAGCCTAATAGAAGCTTGGGCTGATAAATGGCAAATGAGCTTTAATGGGGATAAATGTAAGGTCATGCACTTGGGTAGAAGTAATAAGATGTATAATTATGTGCTTAATTCTAAAACTCTGGGCAAAACCGTCAATGAAAAAGACCTGGGTGTATGGGTGGATGACAAACTCATATTCAGTGGCCAGTGTCAGGCAGCTGCTACAAAGGCAAATAAAATAATGGGATGCATTAAAAGAGGCATAGATGCTCATGAGGAGAATATAATTTTACCTTTATACAAGTCACTAGTTCGACCACACTTAGAATACTGTGCACAGTTCTGGTCTCCGGTGTTTAAGAAAGACATAACTGAACTGGAGCGGGTGCAGAGAAGAGCGACCAAGGTTATTAGAGGACTGGGGGGTCTGCAATACCAAGATAGGTTATTACACTTGGGGCTATTTAGTTTGGAAAAACGAAGACTAAGGGGTGATCTTATTTTAATGTATAAATATATGAGGGGACAGTACAAAGACCTTTCTGATGATCTTTTTAATCATTGACCTGAAGCAGGGACAAGGGGGCATCCTCTGCGTTTGGAGGAAAAAAGGTTTAAGCATAATAACAGACGCGGATTCTTTACTGTAAGAGCAGTGAGACTATGGAACTCTCTGCTCTATGATGTTGTAATGAGTGATTCATTACTTAAATTTAAGAGGGGACTGGATACCTTTCTGGAAAAGTATAATGTTACAGGGTATATACACTAGATTCCTTGATAGGGCGTTGATCCAGGGAACTAGTCTGATTGCCGTATGTGGAGTCGGGAAGGAATTTTTTTTCCCCAATGTGGAGCTTACTCTTTGCCACATGGGTTTTTTTTGCCTTCCTCTGGATCAACATGTTAGGGCATGTTAGGTTAGGCTATGGGTTGAACTAGATGGACATATAGTCTTCCTTCAACCTTAATAACTATGTAACTATGTAACTAATAAGCTACAGAGCTGATGCACAAAAATATAAACTCCACTGTCCCTGCAAAGAAAAGGTGGTGTTGGACAGTGGAAATCGCTACAGCACAAGCAGTTTCGGGGCTTAATCTTCCCTCCCTAACTATATCCTTTCTTCTGATGCAGCTGCGGCCACCTCTCCATATGCTATGATCGGCAGAAGTAAGATGGCGGTCGACGTGCACTCCCCTTTATAGCCCCTGTGATACCGCAGAAAGCAAGCCAATCACTGTCATGCCCTTCTCTAAGATGGTGGAGACCGAGACCTATGTCATCACGCTGCCCACACTCTGCATCCTCCTTCATTGGCTGAAAAATGGCGCTGAAAACGTCATACGAAACGCGACTTTGGCGCAAAGATCGCCGACCTAATGGCCGATCCCACACTAGGATCGGGTCGGGTTTCACGAAACTGGACTTTGCCGAAAGTCGGCGATTTTTGAATTTGTCCGATCCGTTTCGCTCAACCGTAGCTACAAACAATTTGAAAGTCAGATGTCCCCTACTGTATGATGTACAAGAATTTTTGGGTGGCCTCTAGATTAGGCCTCCGGAATACTACAAACTATTTTAAAGTCAGGTCCTTTATTGTATGACACTAGGAACAGAACAATTTTTGAGGCCTCTGGATCAGGCCATTTTTAACACACTAAATGCTACAAACTATTTCAAAGTCAGGTCCCCTACCATATGACACTAGAAATAGAAAAAGTTTTGTGGTCTCTGGATCAGGCATCTATACACACTAGATGCTACAAATTATTTTAAAGCCAGGTACCCTACTGTATGACACTAGGACCAGAACAATTTTTGTCACCTCTGGATCAGGCCTCTATAACACACTAGATGCTACAAACTTTTTTAAAGTCATGTCCCCTACTGTATGACACTAGAATCAGAAGAATTTTTTGGTGGCCTCTTGATCAGGCTTCTACAGCTTAATTTCAACCCAACAAAATGACAAAGTGTGATATGGCGGGCTGTCTAACTTTTTGCAACTGAAAAATTATAACTTTTCTTTAATGTGCCTTAGGTCTACTGACAGTTTCATATCACCACAGCACTAAATGACAATGTGAGATACGGTGGGCTGTATCATATTCAGCAACAGAAAAAATTATCATTTTTTAAATTTGCGTTAGGTCTGCAGTCAGGTTCTTATCCCGCCACAAAATTACAAAATGGGATACAGCAGGCTTTTTCACATTTAGCAACAGAAAAAAATATTATTTTTTTGAATCTTTGAATCTGCAGACAGTTTTATATCACCACAGCACAAGATTACAAGGTGGGATACATCAGACTGTTTCATATTTAGCTAGTGAAAAAATATTATTTGGAATGCTATACTCGTGCATGGAGCACAATAGAAGTAGTCCACAACACACTTGTATGCAATGTGTAATGCTGGCTTTGTCTGTGGACCTGAAATGGCAAAAAAAATGCTGGAAGGTAAATTTATCAGTCACACTGGACACTTGCTAGCTACACTATCTGACACACAGCCGCCTAGCTAGCTAGCTAAAATCTTGCTGCTAACAGTGTCTGTGTCAGTAGCAGCCTCGCTGCACTGATACAGTGTCAAAATGGCGCTAAAACAAGATATCCACTTTTTATATGGAGAGGGACATGTGATTTCACCACCCAATGACACAAACCATTGTGTCAGGACATTGTGCGTGTTTCCTGCTCCTTGATTGGCTAGCACACGTAAAGTTAGGGGAAAAAATGACTGTTTACAAGAACGCTGTGCCTCTGAGCTCTGCAAACCACCTCCCCTTATCAAACACATGCCAAACGCTCATGAAACACCACCATTATCATTGCTAACGGGCTGAAAATACTTTTGTGGCAGCGCAAATATTTTCCCGCACTTTTACCAAATGTTACCGATTTTTTTCTGATTTTATAAACTTTTGCTCGTGTTTCCGATCACGAATACAAATGTGCCATATTCGTGCCGAATTTATGTTTGGCGATTGTTTTCTGAACAATTTCGCTCACCATTAATTAACACCTCTTTGCCAAGAGTGGTATATTTATTGCACAGCAGGATAGGTACTCAACATGAAACACCATACATTTGTGGCGCTTCAATTGTCCAAACTCAGCAACTTACCCAGTCTTTAAGCACTGGGTGTCAATCAGCACCTTAAAGCAAGAAAACAGGAGTGTGCTCAATACTACAATACTTTTGACAACAAGCAGTGCAGCATCCCATAGACATCTTCCAACTTCCAAATATGAATTATAGTACATTTTGCAAGTCAAATGAACACACATAAGGCAAAAAGTCTTAGAATCGAATGATACATTTGGTAATTATGTTAATTGTTATCGCTAATGAGATATTAATAGTTGATATTTTTATGGCAAATTAAGAAATCTAAGAACCATTTAAAGTTATTTTTCAGTAATTTTCTCTTCCGTTTTAAAACTAGAAGTGAATTAATAAAACTTCATCAAACAGTATTGCAATACATATCTCTATGAACAGATGTTATGCTTATTACAAGGAAATGCATTTGCTGTTTCTTTTGTAAAATTTTGTTCTGTTTGTGAAAACATCATATGTATCTCAGAAAATGACACCAGCAACATCTATTTGAAGCTAAATTACTTTTTAGGCTACGTTCACATTAGCGTTACGCTAATGTGCGTCGCTGTTGCGTCGGCGACGCAGCGGCGACGCAGCGGCGACGCGCCCCTATGTTTAACATAGGGGACGCGTGCGTCTTTTTGCACGCGTTTTCCGACACGTGCGTCATTTTAGACGCTAGCGTCGGACGCAAGAAAACGCTACAAGTTGCATTTTTCTTGCGTCCGATTTCGTCAAAAAACGACGCACGCGTCGCAAAACGCGCGCGTTTTTGCGCGCGTTTGCGCGCGTTTTTCCGTGCGTCGCCGCTGCGTCGCCGACGCAACAGCGACGCAACGCTAATGTGAACGTAGCCTTACTCACAAGTCTGAAGTTTTGGACTGATTAATTATTCTGAGGAAGAATATCAGGAATTCTGGAGGTTGCAATTTACAGATGAAGGAAACTTAAAATAATCATGACATGATAGAATGGTAACTGTCTTAACCCCTTACTGACATATGAGGTAATGGTTCATCAAATGTCAGCTCCCAGACTTTGATACAGGCTCAGGAACTGAACTTGCATCTCTGTCAGCAAATGGTAGCTGTATTATTCAATTATTATCTGCCTCTAATAGCTGCAAGTCGAGAGGAGTTAAAGGGCACCTGTCACTCAAATTTGGCGGGCTCTGTTAACAGTCCGATGGGCGGTGTTTTGTCTCCTTTCATGTACTCCTTCCTTTCCCGCTGGCCGCAATATTGTCTTGAATGTGATTCGGTTTCCTCCGTAGTACATGCGTGCACAATGCCATCTCGCCTTGCGTACGCGCAGTATGCTTTGCCCAACTGCGGGCAAAGCCAAAAAGCATTAGTGCGCATGCACCGGCGCACTATGTCCCAGAAGTATTTAGCTGGCATTGCTGTAATCGCACCGACCTGAAGAATAAACAGAGAAGGAAAGAACTACATAATGATGTGCACACTCATAAATATGCAAAATATACACAATGTTTATTGGCATAAAGAGACATAAATCTGAATTGTGCATTCAAAAAGTCAAATGGCACTACTTCCCTTCCAAACTCTGCCGTGCGCCCAAATCGTAGTTTTTCTCCACATATGGTATTGGCATGCTCAGGAGAAATTGCACAACCAATTTTCTGGTCCATTTTTTCTGTTACCTTTGAAAAAATAAAAAAAATTGTGTCTAAAGTAAAATGTTTGTGGAAAAAAGTTAAATATTCATTTTTTTCCACATTCCTAAAATTCGTGAGAAACACCTGAAGGGTTAATACACTTCTTGAATGTGTTTTTTTGTACCGTGAGAGGTGCAGTTATAAGAATGGTGTCACTTTTGGGTATTTTCTGTCATATTGACCCTTCAAAGTCATTTCAAATGTAATGTGGTTCCTAAAAAAATATGTTTTTTTAAATTTTGCTGGAAAAATTAGAAATCACTGGTCAACTTTTAGCCCTTATAACTTCCTAACAAGATATAATTTTGTTTAAAGTATGCATGTGGCAAATGTTATTTATTAACTATTTTGTGTGACTTATCTCTCTGATTTAAGGGCATAAAGATTCAAAGTTTAAAAATTGGTACATTTTCCAAATTTTTGCCAAATTTCAATTTTTTTCAGAAATAAACGCAAGTCATATCAAAGAACTTTTTCATTACCATAAAGTACAATATGTCGGAATAAACAATCTTAGAATTAGTGGGAGGTGTTGAAGCATTCCAGAATTATCATTTCATAAAAGTGACAGTGGTAAAAATTTTAAAATTTGGCCTGGTCATGAAGGTGCAAGCAGCCTTGGGGTGTGAAGGGGATAATGCCGGGTGGTCCGCTGTGACCAAGTCATGACACTCTCTAAGTAAGCCCAATCATAATTGCAGCGGAACAAATAAATTATCATGAGGTGTGTTGAATTAAGCCATCCCCTGAGTCTTAACCACCTCCCAAGCTAAATTGACAGAAGAGACGAGACTACAATGCCCTTTAGAAGAATAAAATCAGGTTCCGTAATTTCAGACTCATTAGGACATATTATTATTACCTCATAAAGTGACACTGGTCTAATTTGTAAAAAATTGGTCACTAGCATGCAAAACACCTTGGAGGGTAAAGGGGTTAAAAAGGTCCATGCACAATATTTTTTGGATTTGGCTGCAAGTTATGTTTTCTTAAAACGCTGTAGCTAGTTGTCACTTTAAAGTATCTATCGGCTGCTGAACATGTTTGACCACTAACAATGAGCACAATTATACCTCCAGTAATACAGAAAAATTATTATAGTACATTGGCCAGAGTCTGTTGTATATTCTGTATTTTATTTTTGTTTCTGAAAACATGAATAAAATAAAAGGAGTGTCACTCCGTTTATGGCGATAAAGGGGCAGGACGGCGTACTTGGACCCGCACCTGTCCCTGCCACTATAAAGGGGCCCTGGCTTTCCCTTATCTCATGGGTACCTATAATGGTTAGGAGGCCTGAGCTGCCAGCGCATCCCTGTCTCCTGTGCAGGCCCAATCAGTGGCCCCTTCTCCCCCCAGGGAGGATGACTGCACCAGTGTATTAATATGACAAGTAAACAGGGTATGCAGACAAGGTAACAAAAATCTCAAACTCACCAAATGCTCACACAGCCACAGAGGAAACACAGAGAAGGGAAGGGGGGGGGGGGGACTAGGAAGGAAAACAGGTTTAACATGCAACCAACACAGCAGACATAAATCTCTGTAGATAAACCTCCAAGCTCCAAACACCACGCTCCTTCCCACTTCAAGCCAGGCAGCAGAACTGATCACTGACAACAGTTGTAGTCAAAGCTGAGTCTATATAGGAGAGGAGATTACAAAAACCAATTCAGCTGAGAAACCAGCTCTGAGCAACTTCAGCAGCAAGATTTAACTCCTGCCCTGCTGGCACAAGACAGCCAGGTCAGAATTCAGGAGAAGAGCTTCTGTTCATCGTGTGTGAATGAGGCCCAGAGCACTGCAGTTCTCTGGAACCTCTCTGTTGCGGTAGCCCCGTGATAGTACCCCCCTTCCTTCTACGAGGGACCTCTGGAACCTCAGGAACAGGTCTCTCAGGATGAGCTGTATGAAATGCCCGGACTAACCTAACCGAATGGACATCGGCTGCAGGGTAACCACATCCTCTCCTCAGGACCATACCCTTTCCAATGTACTAGATACTGTAGAGACTGGTGAACAAATCGAGAATCCATGACCCTGGCTATCTGGAACTCGAGATTTCCATCAACCAGGACCGGAGAGGGAGGTAAAAGTGATGGATTAGGTGACACCACAAACCTGTTAAGTAAGGAGCAATGAAAAACATTATGGATCTGAAACGACTGAGGTAAAGCCAGCCGAAATGCAACAGGATTGATGACAGCCACAATCCTATAAGGGCCAATAAACCTAGGGCCCAATTACCATGAGAGAACTCTCAGTTTTATATTCTTTGAGGGCAACCAAACCCAATCACCCACTCACCCACACAGAGGTCCGGACCTTTCATACGTCTCCGATCAGCCGCATTCTTATATCTGGAACTCATCCTCTTTAATTTATCAAGAACCCCTTGCCACACGGACGTGATGGACGAAGAAAACCTCTCCTCTTCAGGCACCCCTGAGGAATCCTTCCTATTAAACGAACTGAATTTAGGATGAAAACCATATGCCCCCAAAAACGGGGACTTACCAGTAGACTGATGAGTATGGTTGTTTATTGCAAACTCTGCCAGTGGTATGTACTTAACCCAGTCCTCCTGATTTTCTGAAATGAAACACCTGAGATAAGTTTCAAGATTTTGATTTACATGTTCTGTCTGACCATTGGATTGAGGATGAAAAGCTGAAGAAAACAACAAATGAATCCCCAGACAGCTGCAAAAAGCCCTCCAAAAACTTAGAAATAAACTGCACCCCACTGTCTGACCCAATATCTAAACGAACAACATGCAATCTCACAACCTCTTTGATAAAGATCTGCGCTAAAGTCTTGGCATTAGGTAAGGCGGGAAGAGCAAAAAAAAAATTTGACATCTTGCTAAATCTGTCAACTACGGCTAAAATAACTGTATTAGGCTATGTGCACACATCAGGATTTCCGGCAGAAATTTTCCTGACAAAAACCTGACATTTCTGCCTGAAATCTGCATGCGTTTTTTTGCGTGTTTATGATGCGTTTTTTGCGTGTTTTTGATGCGTTTTTTCTTGCATTTCTTCCAAATGCATAGAATAGCGGGAAAAACATGAAAAAAACGCAAAATTAATGAACATGCTGCTTTTTTTTACCACGATGCGTTTTTTTCGCGGAAAAAACGCGTCATGTGCACAAAAATTGCAGAATGCATTGTAAATGATAGGATGCATATGTCTGCAGTTTTTAATGTGGTTTTATCGTGAAAAAAATGTGAATAAAACACGAAAAAACCTGAACGTGTGCACATACCTTTACCCTCAGAAAACGGTAAGTTGGTTATGAAGTCTATTGACAAATGGGTCCAAGGTCTATTGGGAATCTCCAGAGGTTGGAGAAACCCAGACAGGTTTCCTGGCCTATACGTAATGTAGAAATTGAACCTGGCGAAGAACAGAGACCACCTAGCTAGCCTAGGAGTAAGACGTTACGCAGATTCTAAATACAACAGATTTTTGTGATCTGTGATCACCATGACTGGGTGAAGTGCTCCCTCCAAAAAATGGTGCCATTCTTCAAATGCCCATTTAATTGCCAACAGCTCCCTGTTACCAATATCATAATTCCTCTCAGTAGGAGATAATTTTTTCGAGAAAAATGCACATGGACGCCACTTACTCGGAGAAATTCCCTGTGACAATACAGCTCCCACCCCCACCTCAGAGGCATCCACCTCTACCACAAATGGCTGCGTGATGTCAGGCTGTATTAGTATGGGTGCAGTTGAAAAACACTTCTTCAAAGTTTTGAAAGCCTGGCCGGCCGCACTGGACCAGACAGAGAAGCCCTTGCCTTTTTTGGTCATGTCTGTTAAAGGTTTGGCTACTACTGAAAAGTCTTTAATAAATTTGCGATAGTAGTTTACAAAACCTAAAAACCTCTGTAAGGCCTTAAGGTCCTCAGGACGCTCCCACTTCAAGACCGCCTTGACCTTAGCCGGATCCATATGAAAACCTGTGGAGGATAAGAAATAACCCAAAAAGGAATCTCTTTGACCGCGAACATTTCTCAAGTTTGGCAAATAGTTTATTGTCCCTGAGTACCTGAAGGACCTGCCTTACTTGAACCTGATGGGACTCGAGGTCAGGGGAATAAATTAAGATGTCATCGAGATATACCACCAAAAACCTACCTATCAGGTGATTAAGTATATCATTGACAAAGTGTTGAAACACAGCAGGAGCATTACATAACCCAAAAGGCATAACCATGTTCTCGTAATGTCCCTCTGGTGTATTAAATGCCATCTTCCATTCATCCCCTCCTTCATCCAAATGAGATTATATGCCCCCCTGAGGTCTAATTTGGAGAACCACTTAGCCCCCACAATTTGATTAAAGAGGTCCAGAATAAGAGGGAGTGGGAAAGAATCCCGGACCGTAATTTGATTTAATTCACGGAAGTCTAAGCATGGGCGTAAACCCCCGTCCTTCTTCTTTACAAAGAAGAACCAAGCAGCAATGGGTGATGACGAGGGTCTGATATGACCCTTGGCCAGACTCTCCGTGATATAGTCCTTCATGGCCTGTCTCTCTGGGACAGAGAAGTTGTATAGCCTACTCTTAGGCAGTTTAGCACCAGGAATGAGACATATGGCGCAATCATAAGGGCGATGTGGAGGTAGCTCTTGACTCCCCTCCTCAGAGAATACATCCTCAAAATCTGAGATGAACTCTGGCAGAACCTGAGAACTCAACCCGGCCAGCCGAGTGCCCAGGCAATGTTCCTGACAAAACTCACTCCATCTAGTAACCTCCCGAGTCTGCCAGTCTAACACCGTGTTGTGTAACGTGAGCCTTGGTAAACTGAGAACTACAGGCAATGGCAATCCCCCAACACATAACAATCTATTGACTCGGAGTGCAACGCCCCTATTTGTAGGCTCACCCCACATACGATCTGAGTGAAAGTCTCCTGGCTCAAAGGTGCAGAATCAATAGCAATTATAGGTATGGGTCTAGACAACTCTTGAGTTTTAAGCCCCTGTGCCTGAACAAACCCAGCATCAATTAAATTAAAGACAGAGATTATGAGCCTACTTTCACCAAGACGAATCTCGGTTGGTAAGAAAAATTGTGGCTTACCTATGGAGGAAACAAGTACACCCGAGTTGCAAACCTCCCCACAACCCGTGCTCAATAGCTTTCCGGCGGTTATCTTCTAGAAGGACACACATTCGCATAATGACCCCTTCTGCCACAAAAAAACATGCACCTCCCTTACGCCGTACTACTGCAGCCCCTTTAGAACAAGAAGCGCCACCCAACTGCATGGGTTCTCCTAGAGACTCATGTTCTGGTAAATCCAAATCTGAGTTACCCTTGAATAACGGCGATTCATTAAGTCTCTGGCACAGGCGGCAGTCCACACAGATCGCAAGAGACATAGCTGCCTCCAGTGTGGTTGGTCTCTCCTGTAGGGCTAAGGCATCCTTTATCTTATCAGATAGTCCCTGATAAAATTGACTGCGGAGTGCAGGGTCATTCCACTTTGTGTCAGTAGCCCATCTCCGAAACTCAGAGCAGTGCTCCTCTACTGGCCGATCTCCCTGCCGAAGGTGGCGCATTGTGGACTCAGCGAGGGAGACGCGGTTAGGATCATCATACACTTGACCTAAGGCTTGAAAAAACTCCTCCACAGTCCGTAACAGCAAAGCGTCAGCAGGAAGTAAAAAATCCCAAGCCTGGGGATCACCCTGTAGAAGCGATACTACAATTCCAACCCTCTACTCCTCTGAACCTGAAGTGTGAGGACGCAACCTAAAGTATAATTTGCAGGCCTCCCTGAATGTAACAAACTTGTCGCGCCCCCCCAGAGAACCTGTCAGGTAATGCAATTTTAGGCTCCAGTGAAGCTTGTGGAGGTGTAGCAACCCCTGTAGTGGCCACTGGAGTGCGCTGTATAAACGCCGAGCGGAGGTAAGTCACCTCTAGACTGAGTTGCTGCAATTGTCCAGCTAAAGCAGCAATGGGGTCCATATTGGACCAAGAAAATGTTATAGGTCAGTGATACTGTCACGCCGTTTATGGCAATAAAGGGGCAGGACAGCGTACTGGGACCCGCACCTGTCCCTGCCACTATAAAGGGACCCTGGCTTTCCCTTATCTCAGGGGTACCTTTAATGGTTAGGAGGCTCTGGAACATCTGTGTCGCGGTAGCCCCGTGACAAGGAGTGTATCTCACTAGGGACTGAAAGCCACAAAACTTATATGTCAGTGACTTTATCTATTATCAACTCACAGAACTGGTGATGTGGCAGACAGACTCATTCCTGTAAGAACACAGGCAGGAAAATATGTTACGTGAGAAAGAAGCAGCTCTGAGCCCTTGCTGTGTCATCTGTATACTCACTTGTCATTAGTGATTTCTGCTATGTGCCCTGGCTCGGAGCTGTGGTCATGTAGTGTGGTAACTCTATGAGTTCAGACACAGCCAGTACACACTTCATAGCAAGGGCATATTTATAAGATGATCTCAGCACAAGAGCATTTTTTAACACATTTAATTTTGGAACTTATTATCATTATTCCAAAATCTACTGTATCAATTAAAATGCCCTTTTTTGGAGGGACCACCCCTTAACAATGGTAATGAAATACCAGTGGTGGTAGTAGTCATCATCAGATTGTGAACACTGCAAGAACACTAGTACTGATGCGACGTAGTCATTATTACAATTAACCATTTATACCCAGGTATCTTATGGATGACATCTTCTTTGATTGGAGTTGTTCTCGTTCCTTTTGTCTCAATGTGGTCTAGACATCTACAACTTTTCTCTGCAAACTCCCCTCTTCTTTGGTCTTTTGCAGCACCTTATGGCACAGTGGCCTTAAGAACATAATTTCATTATAATGCCAGCTGAAAAAACACATGTATATCTGGCCATTCTGTTCTGCTGAATAATAATTGACTCTCACTGTATTCCCTGCACAAAATACAACCCCCACTCTGTCCCTCTTATCATACATGGCCTCCACTCTGTCTTCTTCTAAAAAACTACCCACACATATGAACTATAAGACGCCATCTTCCCTTATTATCTATAAGCATAACACTATTCACCCTTTTGAACTATAATCTCCACACCATTACCACTTATGAACTATAGCCACCACAACATTTGTTCTGATGTATTATAACCTCCACACCCTCTGCCCTTATGAATTATAATGCACCATTACATCTTAAGATCTTTAACTCCCACACCATCTTCACTTATGAACCATGATAAGATGCCATCACTCCTTATAACTAGTGATGAGCGAATATACTCGTTACTCGAGATTTCCCGAGCACGCTCGGGTGACCTCCGAGTATTTTTTAGTGCTCAGAGATTTAGTTTTCTTCACCACAGCTGGATGATTTACAGCTATTAGCCAGCTTGATTACATGTGGGGATTCCCTAGCAACCAGGCAACCCCCACATGTACTTAGCCTGGTTACTAGCTGTAAATCATTCAGCTGAGGCAATGAAAACTAAATCTCCGAGCACTAAAAAAATACTCGGAGGACACCTGAGCATGCTCAGGAAATCTCAAGTAGCTAGTACAGTATATTCGCTCATCACTACTTATAACCTGTAACCTCCACTTCACCCCCCTTAATAACTATAGCTACAACAAATTCCCTACTTTATTCTGTCCACTCTCTACTTTTTCACCTCACATTGACTATATCTTAAGACTGCCTTTTAGTGCCCATGAAGTTACGCCCATCTTCAGTGCGTCTCCCACTCTACAGTAACCCATTTCTATACTATGCCCCCTCTTTATACTACTGCTTCTTCACACTGTGCTGTGTTTAAAATATGCCTACTCTATACAGTATGCTGCACACTATCTATACTATGCCTCCTCACTATAGCTGTTCATACACATTTTGATGGTCTCTCAGGTCTCTATACACAGTATGACCACACAGGCCCCCACACACACTATTTTGGTAACCAAAGTCCCCCAATACACAGTATGATGCTCTCCTATGCACAGTATGATGGTGGCCCTGTCCTATTCTGCACAAGATGATGACCCATAGCTCCCATATACAGTATATGCCCCCATAGCTCCCTATACAAAGCATATTACCCCAATTGCCCCCATATACAGTATAATGCTCACACAGACCCCACTGCCCCGACTCCCAGTCTGCATGAAAAAAAAATCACTGTCATGTAAGCCTGGTTCCCCTTCTTCCACAGCCTCCATCACATTTGGCTTGTCTAGCAGCGGGTGGGGACAGGAGGTGCCATGCAATGGTGCCATCACACTGACTGACATCCTCTGCATAGAGAAAAGACTGACAGCACTCACTCATTGGGGCACCAGGTCCACATCCAGGGAACCTTACTGGAACATCCACATAGTCCATAAAGAAACAAAGAACCAGCGCTCCATCCGGGTGTAGTATTCCAAACAACGATCTTTATTGAGCCATGTAACAGCAACGTTTCGACCTGGAGGTCTTTTTCAAGCATGTACAGGGTGGAGCGCGGTAATTTGCTGATTTGGGAATGAAATAAAAAAATTATGATCATTAGAAAAATTTATTTTATATTTTAATTATACTGAACAGTAATGGAATTTTTAAATTACATGGTTTTAAATAGTGTATCTGGCAAATGTCGACCTTCGCTATCCACACACTGCTGCATACGTTTTCTGAAGTTTTCATGAACTCTAACAAGCATGTCCACTGGTATTCTGCCAATTTCAGCTTCAATATTGTTCCTTAGGTCTTCCAAGGTGTTGGGACGGTCGTGTCAAATAGTCCCATGCTGACAAATGTTGGACCACGCACATTTTATACGCGTGAAAATTCAGTTCATCATGAAGAATCCGGTGGAGAGAACGTCTTGAAATGCCAAGAGCAAATGATTGCTTCCGAGCAGAGCGTTTCGGAGATTGCAGTACTGCTGCTCTAACTCTCTCGATGTTTTGTGGTGTTGTAATCCTTCTCTCAGGTCCCCTTCGTACACATGACACATTCCCTGCTGTTCTGAATGCATTCACCCAATTTACAATTGATTGCCGTCCAGGAACACGTCCGCGTGGAGGAACAGCGAATTGTAAACGAAAAGCACGCTGCACTGCAATGATCGAGTGGGCATTTGAAAAATACGCTTCAACACAAAATGACCTCTCCTCACGTGTCCACTGCATGATGGCAACTGAAAAGCAGAGGAATACAAATCTCCCATCAGCCACTGTAAGCCACACCCACTCTCCCCTCTCTTCGACCGACAGTGCCGCCACAGCATGCAGTGCAAAAAAGCAAATTACCGCGCTCCACCCTGTATAATCATGCAAGGGAGCAGCCTTAAATAGCGTGTATGCCACACAGTGCACCAATCGCCATCAGGCCAGCCCCCTACCTCATAATACAGCATAAAACAAATAACAAAACATAGATCAGATACATATATCATAAAAATCCACCACCGCAGATATAATCACCACAGAAGAGACATGGAAAAGATATATATTACATGAGATCCACGAGTTGTTTACCTTCATATCAGCCATATCAGCGCCATATAGACACGGACAAAGGAGATCACCTAGGTGATATAGATAAACAAAACAAACGTGACATCCTAAAGGGCGCTATGAAAAACAGGTGAACCACCCAGTCATATCAAAAGCGATTAATAGTCTGAAATCCATCCCATATCACAGGATTGTGATCCCTGATAGGCAGCAGGTGAATTCAGGCGCCGTTCTTAGTAGTTAGGTATTGGTGGAATCCAGTATACTGGAGGGTATAGGATTCATATATGATTGGTCTGTATCTCCATAGTAACAACTGATACATTTGTCTGATTGGCTGATATGAAGGTAAACAACTCGTGGATCTCATGTAATATATATCTTTTCCATGTCTCTTCTGTGGTGATTATATCTGCGGTGGTGGATTTTTATGATATATGTATCTGATGTATGTTTTGTTATTTGTTTTATGCTGTATTATGAGGTAGGGGGCTGGCCTGATGGCGATTGGTGCACTGTGTGGCATCCACGCTATTTAAGGCTGCTCCCTTGCATGATTAGACATGCTTGAAAAAGACCTCCGGGTCGAAACGTTGCTGTTACATGGCTCAATAAAGATCGTTGTTTGAAATACTACACCCGGATGGAGCGCTGACATTCTCTGCATGGCGTGGGCCTCCAGCAGTACATAGGTCAAAAGGAGCACTGCTCACGTGGGCCAGTAAAGTGCCGACCTGTGAGAGTTACCTCTGTCTGCCACTTGAGCTGAGATCCTACTCTTGCCTCATGGCAGAAGCAGGTCTACCTTTGGTAATAGTGTATTTACCCACATTAGTAGGAACTTTACTTTGAACAGGTCATGAACCTGTCACTCAAGACCAATATTTAAAAGTCATCATTTTTATATCATGTGTGATCTGATAGATAAATGTAATATTTAATCTTACAATATACTGTATTTAAACCTCTCATAATATAGTACACAGATTGGTATCAAATGCAAAATCAAATAAACTGTGATACCAAACATAATCACCACTATGTTATGTATCTGTATAATAATAATCCCACACATTGTCATGTGTGTGAGGCCATATCCATGCTAAAGAAGGTCTAGTAATATACAATATTCAAGCCTGAATATTATGAATCACATTTATTTGCTGTTTTATGTCTATAAGTAGCCATTTTTGCTTTTTTACTTCCAAGAAAAATATTTGTAAGGTCTTAAGTCATGCTCGGCTCATAAAGAGCTGCAAAGGCTGGAGACCTGCCAACTTGTTTAGTTTGCAGCATACAATTAGAGCAATTGAATACGGTTAATCTCCCCATAGTCTTATAAACCAGCAACCATCCTTGATTATTTTTGTGCTTATTTTTTATTGAGATTTCAGTCACTCTTGTAAAGGCTCAAATGTGATTGAAAAACTCTTTGAAAGAGCTTAAGGAAATGATCAGGAAATTGTGTATTAATGTATTATGTAGGCAGCTCTATCTATTTGGAAGGTGACAAGAGACAAACTTTGTCCTTGCTGATGTTTCCTAAGCAGAGCACATACCTTTTAATTTGTATATCAACTAAGAGCACAATAAATATTTCCTTCAGTTGTAAGCCAACAGGCTTGCTTCCGGCTAAAGATGTTTATCAGCAGTGTAATAATGTTTTTTTCTTCTTTTAATGTGCATGCATTGATACCAAATAAACATATGGAAAATTGAATGTTTATACATAATGGCAAGAGGGTTATTTAATTCTTTACTATTTCCTCCAACTTTCTGCTGCCTAGAATCACTTCTAGCTGGCTGCAGGTTGCATTACATTAACCCCTTCACCCCAAAGCCTGTTTTCACCTAAGTGACAGGGCCAATTTTTACAATTCTGACCACTGTCACTTTATGAGGTCATAACTCTGAAACGCTTCAATGGATCCTGGTGATTCTGACATTGTTTTCTCGTGATATATTGTACTTCATGATAGTGGTAAAACTTCTTCGATACGACTTGCATTTATTTGTGAAAAAAACAAAAATTTGTCGGAAATTATGAAAATTTAGCAATTTTCAAACTCTTAGTTTTTATGCCCTTAAATTAGAGAGTTATATTACATAATATAGTTAATAAACAACATTTCCCACATGTCTGCTTTACATCAGCACAATTTTGGAAACATAATTTTTTTTTGTTAGGACGTTATAAGGGTTAAAAGTTGACCAGCGATTTCTCATTTTTGCAACAAAATTTACAAAACCATTTTTTTACGGACCACCTCACACTTGAAGTGACTTTGAGGGGTCTATATGACAGAAAATGCCCAAAAGTGACACCATTCTAAAAACTGCACCCCTCAAGGTACTCAAAACCACATTCAAAAAGTTTATTAACCCTTCAGGTGCTTCACAGGAATTTTTTGAATGTTTAAAAAAATTGAACATTTAACTTTTTTTTCACAAAATTTTTACTTCAGGTCCAATTTGTTTCATTTTACCAAGGGTAACAGGAGAAATTGGACCACAAAAGACGTTGTACAATTTGTCCTGAGTACGCTGATACCCCATATGTGGGGGTAAACCACTGTTTGGGCACATGGCAGAGCTCGGAAGGGAAGGAGCGCCATTTGACTTTTTCAATGCGAGATTTGCTGGAATTGAGATCGGAGCCCATGTCACGATTGGAGAGCCCCTGATGTGCCTAAACAGTGGAAACCCCCACAAGTGACACCATTTTGGAAAGTAGACCCCCTAAGGAACTAATCTAGATGTGTGGTGAGCACTTTGAACCTCCAAGTGCTTCACAGAAGTTTATAATGTAGAGCCGTAAAAAAAAAATTATATTTAATTTTCACAAAAAATGATCTTTTTGCCCCAAATTTTTTATTTTCCCAAGGGTAAAAGGATAAATTGGACCACAAAAGTTGTTTTGCAATTTGTCCTGAGTACGTCGATACTTCATATACAGGGATAAACCACTGTTTGAGCGCATGGCAGAGCTCGGAAGGGAAGGAGCGCCATTTGACTTTTCAATGCAAAATTGGCTGGAATTGAGATCGGACGCCATGTCGCATTTGGAGAGCCCCTGACGTGCCTTAACAGTGGAAACCCCCCACAAGTGACCCCATTTTGGAAAGAAGACCCCCTAAGGAACTTATCTAGATGTGTGGTGAGCACTTTTAACCCCCAATTGTTTCACTAAAGTTTAGAATGTAGCATTGTGAAAATTAAAAAATCATTTTTTCTTTCCACAAAATGATGTTTTAGCCCGCAATTTTTTTTTCTCCCAAGGGTAACAGGAGATAGTGGACCACAAATGTTATTGTCCAATTTGTCCTGAGTACGCTGATACCCCACATGTGGGGGGGAACCACCGTTTGAGTGCATGGCAGAGCTCGGAAGGGAAGGAGCACCGTTTGAAATGCAGACTTAGATGGAATGGACTGCAGGTGTCATGTTGCATTTGCAGAGCCCCTGATGTACCTAAACAGTAGAAACTACCCACAAGTGACCCCATATTGGAAACTAGACCCCCCAAGGAACTTATCTAGATGTGTTGTGAGAGCTTTGAACCAACAAGTGTTTCACTACAGTTTATAACGCAGAGCCGTGAAAATAAAAAATATATTTTTTTCCACGAAAATGATATTTTATCTCCTATGCTTTCATTTTCCCAAGGGTAACAGGACAAATTGGACCCCAAAAGTTGTTGTCCAACTTGTCCTGAGAACGCTGATACCCCATATGTTGGGGGGAACCACTGTTTCGGTGCACGGCAGAGCTCGGAAGGGAAGGAGCGCCATTTGAAATGCAGACTTAGATGGATTGGTCTGCAGGCGTCATGTTGCATTTGCAGAGCCCCTGATGTACCTAAGCAGTAGAAACCCCCCACAAGTGACCCCATATTGGAAACTAGACCCCCCAAGGAACTTATCTAGATGTGTTGTTAGAGCTTTGAACCAACAAGTGTTTCACTACAGTTTATAACGCAGAGCGGTGAAAATAAAAAATTTTTTTTTTCCACGAAAATGATATTTTATCCCCTATGCTTTTATTTTCCCAAGGGTAACAGGACAAATTGGACCCCAAAAGTTGTTGTCCAACTTGTCCTGAGAACGCTGATACCCCATATGTTGGGGGGAACCACTGTTTGGGCACACAGGAAAACTCGGAAGGGAAGGATCCCTGTTTTACTTTTTCAAAGCAGAATTGGCTGGAATTGAGATCGGACGCCATGTCGCGTTTGGAGAGCCCCTGATGTGCCTAAACAGTGGAAACCCCCAATTATAACTGAAACCCTAACCCCAACCCTAACCCTAACCCTAGCCCTAGCCCTAACCCTAACCCTAACCCTAGCCCTAACCCTAGCCCTAACCCTAGCCCTAACCCTAGCCCTAATGGGAAAATGGAAATAAATACATTTTTTTACATTTTATTATTTTTCCCTAACTAAGGGGGTGATGAAGGGGGGTTTGATTTACTTTTATAGCGTTTTTTTGGCGGATTTTTATGATTGGCAGCTGTCACACACTAAAAGACGCTTTTTATTGCAAAAAATAGTTTTTGCATCACCACATTTTGAGAGCTATAATTTATCCATATTTTGGCCCACAGAGTCATATGAGGTCTTGTTTTTTGTGGGACGAGTTGATGTTTTTATTGGTAACATTTTCGGGCAGATGACATTTTTTGATCGCTTTTTATTCCGATTTTTGGGAGGCGGAATGAACAAAAACCAGCAATTCCTGAATTTCTTTTAGGGGGGGGCGTTTATACCGTTCCACGTGTGGTAAAATGGATAAAGCAGTTTTATTCTTCGGGTCAGTACGATTACAGCGATACCTCATTTATGTAATTTTTTTATGTTTTGGCGCTTTTACACAATAAAAACTATTTTATATAAAAAAATAATTGTTTTTGCATCGCATTATTCTGAGAGCTATAACTTTTTTATTTTTCTGCTGATGATGCTGTATGGCAGCTTCTTTTTTGCGGGACAAGATGACGTTTTCAGCGGTACCATGGTTATTTATATCCGTCGTTTTGATCGCGTGTTATTCTACTTTTTGTTCGCCTGTATGATAATAAAGCGTTGTTTCTTGCCTTGTTTTTTTTTTTTTTTTTTTGCGGTGTTCACTGAAGGGGTTAACTAGTGTGATAGTTTTATAGAGCGGGTCGTTACGGACGCGGCGATACCAAATATGTGTACATTTATTTTTTTTTATTTTTTTTACATAAATAAATGTATTTATTGGGAAATGTTTTTTTTTTTTTAATTTGGGGATTTTTTTAAATTTTTTTTTTACACATTCTATTTTTTTTTTTTTACTTTCTAACATTGTCCCAGGGTGGGACATCTCTGTATTAGATCAGATCGTTGATCTGACACTGTGCATAGCACACTGTCAGATCAACGATCTGACAGGCAGCTTAGCTGGCTTTCCAGCGCCTGCTCTTAGCAGGCGCCGGCTAGCCAGGTCACTTCATGACCCGGAAGGAGTCCGGCGGCCATCTTGGATCCGGGGACTCCTTCCGGGTCACCGGAGCAACGCGATCTCATTGCGTTGCTCCGGTGGGAGAGCGCAGGGAGCCCCCGTCCCTGCGCGATCCCCCTCTATGCCGCTGTCACTACTGACAGCGGCATCAGAGGGGTTAAATGCCCGCGATCGGCGATAGCGCCGATCGTGGGCATTGCTGCGGGGTGTCAGCTGTCATATACAGCTGACACCAGCACCCGATCACCGCGGCGCTCAGCGCGAGACCGCGGTGATCGGTGCGCCGTACTAGTACTGCTGCTGGCACTTATGCAGTGCCGGCAGCGCAGTACTAGTACGGCGGCTGGCGCGAAGGGGTTAAAATAGAAGCAACAATGTACATAGAAATCATTGGGCCATATAGCAGAGGTCTTAATGGTGTCCCAAACAGCCCTCCACATAACATAATGGCTTCCACAGAGCACTCCACACAGTATAGTGGCCCCCACACAACCCGTAACACAACATGGCTATCACACTGTCACCTACACAGTATAATGGTCCACACACAGTATAATGGCCAATTACAGCTCTCCACACAATATCATGTCCTCCAAACAGTCTTCCCCACACAATATAATTTCCCACACAGCCCTAAACACTGTATAATGCCCCCCCCCCTCATACACATACCCACACACAGTATAAGGGCCCCCACAAAGCCCTCCACATAATTTAGTGGTCCTAACATAGCCCCCCACACAGCATCTTGGCACCCACATATCTCTAAACATTTTATTTTGGCCCCACACATACTTCAACACAGTATAATCGCACCCGTACAGTCCTTCACACATTACACTCGTCAACACAAAAAAATCTTCCGCAGAGGTAATATGTCTGTTTTAGTGAGTTTGATGTGCTGATTCAAAAAATATGCTTAGTTTTGCTCTATCACATAAAGTTTCTTAGATAGTATTTTCAATGTATGTGGTTTTTCCTTTGTTATTCCCATTTCTATGCTTGTCTTACTAAACCCCTTCGTGACCCAGCCTATTTTGATCTTAATGACCTGGCCATTTTTTGTGTCCCTTTATGAGGTAATAACTCAAGAACGCTTCAACGGATCCTAGCAATTCTGAGATTTTTTTTTTCGTGACATATTGGGCTTCATGTCAGTGGTAAATTTAGGTTAATAATTTTTGCATTTATTTGTGAAAATTTTGAACATTTTCAAATTTTTAATTTTTATTCTGTTAAACCAGAGAGCTATGTGACACAAAAGAGTTAATAAATAACATTTCCAACATGTCTACTTTACATCAGCACAATTTTGGAAACATTTTTTTTTGCTAGGAAGTTATAAGGGTTAAAATTTGACCAGCGATTTCTTATTTTTACAACATAATTTACAAAACCATTTTTTAGGAACCACCTCATGTTTGAAGTCAGTTTGAGAGGTCTATATGGCTAAAAATACCCCAAAGTGACACCATTCTAAAAGTTGCACCCCTCAAGGTGCTCGAAATCACATTTAAGAAGATTTTTAACCCTTCAGGTGTTTCACAGCAGCAGAAGCAACATGGAAGGAAAAAATGAACATTTAACTTTTTAGCCACAAAAATGATTTTTAGCAACAATGTTTTTATTTTCCCAAGGGCAAAAGGAGAAACTGTACGCTGAAAGTTGTTGTACAATTTGTCCTGAGTACTCTGATACCCCATATGTCGGGGGAAACCACTGTTTGGGCGCACGACAGGGCTCAGAAGGAAAAGAGCGCCATTTGACTTTTTGAATGAAAAATTGGCTTCAATCTTTAGCGGACAACATGTCGCGATTGGAGAGCCCCTGTATGCCTAAAGATTAGAGCTCCCCCACAAGTGATCCCATTTTGGAAATGAGAACCCATCAATGAACTTATCTAGATGCATAGTGAGCACTTTGAACCCCCAAGTTCTTCACAAACTGATCTGTAAAAATGAAAAAGTACTTTTTTTTCACAAAAAAATTCTTTTAGCCTCAATTTTTTGTTTTCACATGGGCAACTGGATAAAATGCAATCTAAAATTTTTTGCTGAATTTTTCCTGAGTACAACAATGCCTCACATGTGGGGGTAAACCAATGTTTGGGCACACGGCAAGGCTCGGAAGGGAAGGAGCGCCATTTAACTTTTTGAATGAAAAATTAGCTCCAATCATTAGCGGACACCATGTCTCTGTGTGCCTAAACATTGGAACTCCTCCACGAGTGACCCCATTTTGGAAACTAGACGCCCCCCAGGAACTTTTCTAGATGCATAATGAGCACTTTGAACCCCCAGGTGCTTCACAAATTGATCTGTAAAAAGTACTTTTTTCCCCAAAATAATTTTTTTTAGCCTCAATTATTTCATTTTTACATGACTACAGGATAAAATTGTAAAATTTGTTGGGCAATTTCTCCTGAGTACACCAATACCTTACATGTGGGGGTAAACCACTGTTTGGGCACTTGGCAAGGCTCAAAGGGAAGGAGTGCCATTTGACTTTTTGAATGAAACATTTGCTCCAATCGTTAGCGGACACTATGTTGCATTTGGAGAGGCCCTGTGTGCATAAACATTGTAGCTCCCCACAAGTGACCCCATTTTGGAAACTAGACCCCCAAATGAACTTATCTAGATGTGTGGTGAGCACTTTGAACCCCCAAGCGCTGCACAGAAGTTTGTAACGCAGAGCCGTGAAAATAAAAAATCATTTGTCTTTCCTCAAAAAAATTTTTTTAGCCAGCAAATTTTTATGTTCACAAGGATAACAGGAAAAATTAGACCCCAATAGTTGTTGTCCAGTTTGTCCTGAGTACGCTAATACCCCATATATAGGGGTAAACCACTGTTTGGGCACACGTCGGGGCTCGGAAGGGAAGTAGTGATGCTTTGAAATGCATACTTTGATGGAATGGTCTGCGGGCATCACGTTGTGTTTGCAGAGCCCCTGATGTGCCTAAACAGTAGAAACCCACCACAAGTGACCCCATTTTGGAAACTAGACCCCCCAAGGAACTTATCTAGATGTGTGCGAGCACTTTGAACCCCCAAGTGCTTCACAGAATTTTATAACGCAGAGCCGTGAAAATAAAAAATCATTTTTTTCCCACAAAAAATTTCTTTAGCCCCCATTTTTTCATTTTTCTAAAGGTAAAAGAAGAAATTAGACCCCAAAGTTATTGTGCAACTTTTGCTGAGTACACTTATGCCCCATGTTTGAGTGTACCACTGTTTGGGCGCACATTGGGGCTCGGAAAGGTAGAGAGGGAGCACCACTTGACTTTTTGAATGCAAGATTGGCTCGAATCAATGGTGGCACCATGTCGCGTTTGGAGACCCCCTGATGTGTCTAAACAGTGGAAACCCCTCAATTCTAACTCCAACACTAACCCCAACACACCCCTAACCCTAATCCCAACTCTAACATTAACTGTAATCACAACCCTAACCCCAACACACCGCTAGCCACAACCCTGACCCCAACAAACCCCTAATCCCAACCCTAACCACAACTCTAACCCCAACACACCCCTAACCCTAATCCCAACCCTAACCATAACCCTAACCACAAGCCAAACCCTAACCCCAACACATCCCTAACCCTAATATTAACCCTAATTACAACCATAACCCTATGTCCAACCCTAACTCTAGTTCAACCCTAAACCTAAGACTATGCGTCCACATTGCGGATTTGTGTGCAGATTTTTCTGCACCGCTTTCGAAAAATCCACAGGTAAAATGCCGTTCGTTTTACTTGCAGATTTATAGCAGATTTCCAGTGTTTTTTGTGCAGATTTCACCTGCGGATTCCTATTGAGAAACAGGTGTATAACGAAGCGGAATCCGCGTGAAGAATTGACGTGCTGCGGAAAATACAACACAGCGTTTCCGCGCGGTATTTTCCGCATCAGGGGCACATTGGATTTGGTTTTCCACAGGTTTACATGGTACTGTAAACATGATGGAAAACTGCTACGAATGTGCCAATCCACTGCGGATCTACAGCCAAATCCGCACCGTGTGCACATAGGCTAATTCTAACCCTAACCCTAATTCTAACTATAACCCTAATTCTAACCCTAACCCTAATTGCAACCCTAACCCAAATTCTAACCCTCACACTAATTTTAACCCTAACCCTAAATCTAACCCTTACCCTAATTGCAACCCTAACCCTAATTGCAACCCCAACTTTAATTCTAACCCTAGCACTAACTCTAACCCTAACCCTAATTCTAACCCTAACCCTAATTGTAACCTAACCCTAATTGCAAGCCTAACCCTAACCCTAATAATAACCATAACCCTAATTGCAACTCTAACCCTAATTCTAACCCTAACCATAATTGCAACCCTAACCCAACCCCTAATTGCAACCCTAACCCTAATTCTAACCCTAATTGCAACCCTAACTCTAATTCTAACCCTAACCCTAGTGGAAAAATAAAAATATTTATTTTTTATTATTATTTTCCCTACCTATGGGGGTGATAAATGGGGATTTATTTACTATTTTATTATTTTGATCACTGTGATAGGTTCTATCACAATGATCAAAATGTACCTGGAATGAATCTGCCGGCCAACAGATTCGGCAGGCGCACTACGCATGCGTCCGCCATTTTGTAAGATGGCAGCGCCCATTGCTGAAGACGGATGGAACCGGGAGGGACACCGGGACTTGGAAGGTACAGGGTTTGGCATCAGACAGTGGAGGGCAGAAGACAGGATGGAGGGGAGAGGAGGAAAGCGGAGGACAGGAAGGAGGGGAGGAATGACTGATGGCGGCGGCAGATCACTGCTGTCAGTTGTTGGCGGGGGCAGATCATGGTCTCCAGCCATGGCCGATGATATTGCAGCATAGGCCATGGCTGGATTGTAATATTTCACCAATTTTCGTTGGTGAAATATTACGATTGCTCTGATTGGCTTTTTCACTTTCAACAGCTAATCAGAGCGATCGTAACTATTGGGGGGCAAAGCCACCCCCTGGGCTCAAGTACAAATCCTCCTGTACCTGCAGGTTGGGTGAAGTTATAATATGGGGAGGAGCTATCTGTTATGAGGCGTTAAGTTTTGAGTCAGTCAGAAAAGGATGGTGATGGCAGCAAGGACTGGTATGTGAGACTCTGACAGGAGGCAGGCCTCTACAGGGACTTGAGACCTGCCACAGGGAGATAGAAAGGAAGGCAGCAGACGCCTTTGTGAGAGGATTTTCACTGCATTTTTTTGAGGGCAAGTCACCTCAGAGGGAAGAAAACAGCTCAGCCACTGAGGTGTAACTGAGTGAGGGTCTCCACAGAGAGAGAACCTGAAAGCAGCCAATATCACACTGAAAAACTGCCTGTCTGCAAATGTTCATCTGTAAGGAATAGGCTGACCACCAGTTTACCTATCAACTGTATAAAGTTATCTGCCAGAATACCTCAAGTAAAATCAGTTTTAAATACAAGCTGCCTCTGTCATCTCTGGGGAAATATCTACATGTAGTCGGTTGGCTCATCACATTTTTTTTATTTTATCACCACCATTGAACTGAACTTACTCTACTGCTTGATCTGATTTAAAGAAGAAAAATGCCCCAACAGTGTATCAATCATCCGAAAAGATTGTGGTATGTTTGTGGTCCTTTTACACCAAAAGTCCAAGTACGTTCAATCGCTCATGATATTAACCCCTTCATGACCCAGCCTATTTTGACCTTAAAGACCTTGCCGTTTTTTGCAATTCTGACCAGTGTCCCTTTATGAGGTAATAACTCTGGAACGCTTCAACGGATCCTAGCGGTTCTGAGATTGTTTTTTCGTGACATATTGGGCTTCATGTTAGTGGTAAATTTAGGTCAATAAATTCTGCGTTTATTTGTGATAAAAAACGGAAATTTGGCGAAAATTTTGAAAATTTCGCAATTTTCACATTTTGAATTTTTATTCTGTTAAACCAGAGTTTTGTGTCACAAAATAGTTAATAAATAACATTTCCCACATGTATACTTTACATCAGCACAATTTTGGAAACAAAATTTTTTTTTGCTAGGAAGTTATAAGGGTTAAAATT
Source organism: Ranitomeya imitator (assembly GCF_032444005.1). NCBI lineage: Eukaryota > Metazoa > Chordata > Amphibia > Anura > Dendrobatidae > Ranitomeya > Ranitomeya imitator. The sequence continues at coordinate 452,709,769 of NC_091282.1, read as the reverse complement.
TGACCAGCGATTTCTCATTTTTACAACGAAATTTACAAAACCATTTTTTTTAGGGACCACCTCACATTTGAAGTCAGTTTGAGGGGTCTATATGGCTGAAAATACCCAAAAGTGACACCATTCTAAAAAATGCACCTCTCAAGGTACTCAAAACCACATTCAAGAAGTTTATTAACCCTTCAGGTACTTCACAGCAGCAGAAGCAACATGGAAGGAAAAAATGAACATTTAACTTTTTAGTCACAAAAATTATTTTTAGCAACAATTTTTTTTATTTTCCCAATGGTAAAAGGAGAAACTGAACCACGAAAGTTGTTGTCCAATTTGTCCTGAGTACGCTGATACCTCATATGTGGGGGTAAACCACTGTTTGGGTGCACAGCAGGGCTTGGAAGGGAAGGAGCACCATTTGACTTTTTGAATTAAAAATTGGCTCCACTCTTTAGCGGACACCATGTCACATTTGGAGAGCCCCCGTGTGCCTAAAAATTGGAGCTCCCCCACAAATGACCCCATTTTGGAAACTAGACGCCCCAAGGAACTTATCTAGATGCATAGTGAGCACTTTGAACCCCCAGGTGCTTCACAAATTGATCCGTAAAAATGAAAAAGTACTTTTTTTCATAAAAAAATTCTTTTAGCCTCAATTTTTTCATTTTCACATGGGCAACAGGATAAAATGGATCCTAAAATTTGTTGAGCATTTTCTCCTGAGTACACCGATACCTCACATGTGGGGGTAAACCACTGTTTGGGCACATGGTAAGGCTCGGAAGGGAAGGAGCGCCATTTGACTTTTTGAATGAAAAATTATCTCCATCGTTAGCGGACACCATGTCGCGTTTGGAGAGCCCCTGTGTGCCTAAACCTTGGAGCTCCCCCACAAGTGACCCCATTTTGGAAACTAGACCCCCCAAGGAACTTATCTAGATGCCTAGTGAGCACTTTAAACCCTCAGGTGCTTCACAAATTAATCCGTAAAAATGAAAAAGTACTTTTTTTTTCACAAACAAATTCGTTACGCCTCAATTTTTTCATTTTCACATGGGCAATAGGATAAAATGGATCCTAAAATTTATTGGGCAATTTCTCCTGAGTACGCCGACACCTAATATGTGGGGGTAAACCACTGTTTGGGCACACGGCAGGGCTCGGAAGGGAAGGTGCGCCATTTGACTTTTTGAATGGAAAATTAGCTCCAATTGTTGGTGAACACCATGTCGTTTTGGAGACCCCTGTGTACCTAAACATTGGAGCTCCCCCACAAGTGACCCTATTTTGGAAACTAGACCCCCCAAGGAACTTATCTAGATGCATATTGAGCACTTTAAACCCCCAGGTGCTTCACAGAAGTTTATAACGCAGAGCCATGAAAATAAAAAATAATTTTTCTTTCCTCCAAAATGATTTTTTAGCCTGGAATTTCCTATTTTTCCAAGGGTAATAGGAGAAATTGGACCCCAAATGTTGTTGTCCAGTTTGTCCTGAGTATGCTGATACCCCATATGTGGGGGTAAACCACTGTTTGGGTGCACGGCAGGGCTCGGAAGGGAATGCACGCCATTTGGCTTTTTAAATGGAAAATTAGCTCCAATCATTAGCGGACACCATGTCACGTTTGGAGAGCCCCTGTGTGCCTAAACATTGGAGATCCCCCACAAATGACCCAATTTTGGAAACTAGACCCCCAAAGGAACTAATCTAGATGTGTGGTGAGGACTTTGAACCCCCAAGTGCTTCACAGAAGTTTATAATGCAGAGCCATGAAAATAAAAAAAAAAAATTATTTTCTCAAAAATGATTTTTAGCCTGCAATGTTTTATTTTCCCAAGGGTAACAGGAGAAATTTGACCCCAAAAGTTGTTGTCCAGTTTCTCCTGAGTATGCTGATACCCCATATGTGGGGGTAAACCACTGTTTGGGCACATGTCGGGGCTCGGAAGTGAAGTAGTGACGTTTTGAAATGCAGACTTTGATGGAATGCTCTGCGGGCGTCACGTTGCGTTTGCAGAGCCCCTGATGTGGCTAAACAGTAGAAACCCCCCACAAGTGACCCCATTTTGGAAACTAGACCCCGAAACGAACTTATCTAGATGTGTGGTGAGCACTTTGAACCCCCAAGTGCTTCACAGAAGTTTATAATGCAGAGCCGTGAAAATAATAAATACGTTTTCATTCCTCAAAAATAATTATTTAGCCCAGAATTTTTTATTTTCCCAAGGGTTACAGGAGAAATTGGACCCCAAAAGTTGTTGTCCAGTTTCTCCTAAGTACGCTGATACCCCATGTGTGGGGGTAAACCACTGTTTGGGCACACGTCGGGGCTCAGAAGGGAAGTAGTGACTTTTGAAATGCAGACTTTGATGGAATGGTGCGGGCGTCACATTGCATTTGCAGAGCCCCTGGTGTGCCTAAACAGTAGAAACCCCCCACAAGTGACCCCATTTTAGAAACTAGACCCCCCAATGAACTTATCTAGATATGTGGTGAGCACTTTGAACCCCCAAGTGCTTCACAGACGTTTACAACGCAGAGCCGTGAAAATAAAAAATCATTTTTCTTTCCTCAAAAATGATGTTTTAGCAAGCAATTTTTTATTTTCTCAAGGGTAACAGGAGAAATTGGACCCCAGTAATTGTTGCGCAGTTTGTCCTGAGTACACTGATACCCCATATGTGGGGGTAAGCCACTGTTTGGGCACACGTCGGGGTTCGAAAGTGAGGGAGCACCATTTGACTTTTTGAATACAAGATTGGCTGGAATCAATGGTTGCGTTTGGAGACCCCTGATGTGCCTAAACAGTGGAAACCCCTCAATTCTACCTCCAACACTAACTCCAACACACCCCTAACCCTAATCCCAACTGTAGCCATAACCCTAATTACAACCCTAACCCCAACACACCCCTAACCACAACCCTAACCCCAACACACCCCTAACCCTAATCCCAACTGTAACCATAACCCTAATCACAACCCTAACCACAACCCTAATTCCAACCCTAACCCTAAGGCTATGTGCCCACGTTGCGGATTCGTGTGAGATTTTTCAGCATCATTTTTGAAAAATCCGCAGGTAAAAGGCACTGCGTTTTACCTGCGGATTTACCCCAGATTTCCAGTGTTTTTTGTGCGGATTTCACCTGCGGATTCCTATTGAGGAACAGGTGTAAAACACTGCGGAATCCGCACAAAGAATTGACATGCTGCGGAAAATACAACGCATCGTTTCCGCGCGGTATTTTCCGCACCATGGGCACAGCGGATTTAGTTTTCCATAGGTTTACGTGGTACTATAAACCTGATGGAAAACTACTGCGAATCCGCAGTGGCCAATCCGCACCGTGTGCACATAGCCTAATTCTAAAGGTATGTGCACACACTGCGGAAAACGCTGTGGATCCGCAGCAGTTTCCCATGAGTTTACAGTTCAATTTAAACCTATGGGAAACAAAAATCGCTGTACACATGCTGCAGAAAAACTGCACGGAAACGCAGCGGTTTACATTCTGCAGCATGTCACTTGTTTCTGCGGATTCCGCAGCGGTTTTACAACTGCTCCAATAGAAAATCGCAGTTGTAAAACCGCAGTGAAATGCGCAGAAAAACCGCGGTAAATCCGCCATAAATCCGCAGCGGTTTAGCACTGCGGATTTATCAAATCCGCAGCGGAAAAATCCGCAGAGGAACAGAATACGTGTGCACATACCGAAACCCTAACCCTAACCCTAGCCCTAACCCTAACCCTAGCCCTAACCCTAGCCCTAGCCCTAACCCTAACCCTAGCCCTAGCCCTAACCCTAACCCTAACCCTATTCTAACCTTAGTGTCCCTACCTATGGGAGTGACAAAAAGGGGGGGGTCATTTATTATTTTTTTATTTTGATCACTGTGATAGATTATATCTCAGTGATCAAAATGCACTTTGGAACGAATTCGGCGGGCGCACTGCGCATGCGCCTGCCATTTTGGAAGATGGCGGCGCCCAGGGAGAAGACGGACGGACCCCGGCAGGATCGGTAAGTATGATGGAGTGGGGGGGAGCACGGGGAGGGATCGGAGCATGGGGGGGTCGGAGCGCGGGGGTGGAACGGAGCACAGGGGGGTGGAACGGAGCACGGGTGGGGGTGGATCGGAGCACGGGGTGTGGATTATGCACGGGGGGGTGGATCAGAGTGCAGGGGGGGTTGATCAGAGCACGGGGGGTGATTGGAGCACGGGGGTAGCGGACAAGAGCACGGGGGGAGCGGAGCACAGGACGGAGGGGAGCCGGAGCAGTGTACCGGACAGATCGGTGGATTGGGGGGGCGATCGGTGGGGTGGGGGCACATTAGTGTTTCCAGCCATGGCCGATGACATTGCAGCATCGGCCATGGCTGGATTGTAATATTTCACCAGTTTTAATAGGTGAAATATTACAAATCGCTCTGATTGGCAGTTTCACTTTCAACAGCCAATCAGAGCGATCGTAGCCACGGGGGGGTGAAGCCACCCCCCCTGGGCTAAACTACCACTCCCCCTGTCCCTGCAGATCGGGTGAAATTGGAGTTAACCCTTTCACCCGATCTGCAGGGACGCGATCTTTCCATGACGCCACATAGGCGTCATGGGTCGGATTGGCACCGACTTTCATGACGCCTACTTGGCGTCATGGGTCGGGAAGGGGTTAAAAAGATGTACCAGATGTACTTTAAGTGTCCACTTGGTGATCAAGACAAAACGTGGGCCCCTCATGTGATATGCTCAAGTTGTTCAATAGGTTTTCATGACTGGTTGAATATGAGGAAAGTGGCAATGCCATTTGCTGTTCCCATGATTTGGAGAGAACACCAAAATCATAATGATGACTGCTACATTTGTTTTGTCAAACTGAAGGGCTTTTTTGCAAAGAACAAACATAAGATTAATTACCCTGAACTTGAACCTGCAATTAAGCCAGTTCCACATGATGGTACCTTGCCAGTTCCTGTATCACTGTTGTATGGATTGGATGAAAATGAAGTAAAATATGAAGACTATGGAGCTGAAGCTACTGCCAAAGACATGGAGACTTCAAGTCAAGATGAGTATGTACCTGATGGAGCAGCCAGAACGCTTAACTCAACATGAATTAAGTGATCTCATCAGAGACTTTTCATTATTAAAGAAAGCTAAACTTCTTGCATCTAGGTTGAAACAAAATAATCTTCTTAATGATTATGTCAAAGTGTGTTACTACCGAATCAAAATTAACACTTTAACACAATTTTCACAGTTAATAGACCAATGGTGTACTGTAGCAATGTGAATGGCCTCTTTGAAGAACTGAATCAAGAGAATTTTGTTCCAGATTGGCGATTGTTTGTTGACTCATCCCAGAGAAGATTGAAAGCAGTGTTGCTTCACAATGGAAATATGAAACCATCAAACCCTATTGCTCACTCATGTCATTTAAAGGAAAGCTATGAAAATCTGTCAGTTGTTTTGGATGCTATACAATATAAGTATCATCAATGGAATATCTTTGGAGGTTATAAAGTGACAGGTCTGCTATTGGGAATGCAAGGAGGTTTCACAAAATATTGTTAATTCTTGTATTTACGGGACAGTAGAAATACAGTAAAGCATTATATTTATTGTGATTGGGGGCAGAGAACCATCTATGCTCCAGGTAGAAGCAATGTTTAGCATAATCCTTTAGTTGCTCCAACAAAAATCTTTCTTCCTCCACTACATATAAACTTGGGATTGATTAAAAACTTGTAAAAGCCATGGCAAAGATAAATTCACAAGGGTTCCAGTACATTTCACAGAAATTTGGCAGCATTTCACCAGCAAAACTGAAGGAAGGGGTATTTGTTGGTCCTCAGATGAGAGATGATGTGCTTGAAGGAACTCTAAATGATAAGGAATTGAGATCTTGGAAAAGCTTCAAGTGGATCTGTGAATACTTCTTAGGAAAGAAAAATCCCCAGTATATGTTGAGGAACTGCTAAATGCATACCTGTGTCTTGGATGTCGCATGTCTCTGGAAATGCACTTTTTGCATTCACATTTAGATTTCTTCCCTCAAAATCTTGGGGATGTAAGTGATGAACAAGGTGAGTGGTTTCATCAGGGCATTAACCCCTTCATGACCCCAGCTTTTTTTGGTTTTGCGCTTTCGTTTTTCGCTCCCGTCCTTCCCAGAGCCATAACTTTTTTATTTTTCTGTCAATATGGCCATGTGAGGGCTTTTTTTTTTGCGGGATGAGTTCTACTTTTGAATGACATCATTGGTTTTAGCATGCCATGTACTAGAAAATGGGAACAAAATTCTAAGTGCAGTGAAATTGCAAAAAAAGTGCAATGCTACATTTGTTTGGATTTTTTGCTAGGTTCACTAAATGCTAAAACTTACCTTCCATTTTGATTCTCCAGGTCATTATGAGTTCATAGACACCAAAGTGGTAAAAAAAATTCCAAACTTTGCTGAAAAAAAGTTGGGCAATTTTCCAATACCCGTAGCGTCTCCATTTTTCGTGAACTGGGGAAGCTTATTTTTTGCGTACCAAGCTGATGTTTTTAATGATACCATATTGGTGCAGATATGTTCTTTTGATTTGTTGCAAGAGAAAAAGGAAGGAGGGCACTCACCGGTCTGAAGCTTGACTTGACTTTATTAGAAATCCATTAAAATGTCATGGCCGGGAGAGTGAACAAGGAGCTCATGTGAGCAGTGTAACGACGACGGACGTTTCGTGCACTCTCTGCGCTTTCACGGATCTGACGTTCTTTTGATTGCCCACTATTGCATTTTAATGTAATGTCGCGGCGACCAAAAAAACGTAATTCTGGCGTTTCAATTTTTTTTCTCGCTATGCCGTTTAGCAATCAGGTTAATCCTTTCTTTATTGATAGATCGGGCAATTCTGAACGCGGCGATACCAAATATGTGTAGGTTTGATTTTTTTTATTGTTTTATTTTGAATGGGGCGAAAGGGGGGTAATTTATATATTTTTTATTTTTTTCTTATTTTTTACATTTTCTTTTTTACTTTTGCCATGCTTCAATAGCCTCCATGGGAGGCTAGAAGCTGGCACAACTCGATCGTCTCTGCTACATAGGAGCGATGCTTAAATCGCTCCTATGTAATAGATTTACTGCACTGCTATGAGTGCCGACCACAGGGTGGCGCTCACAGCAATCTGGCATCAACAACCATAGAGGTCTTCAATAGACCTCTGGTTGTCATGCCGACGCATCGCTGATCCCCGATCACGTGACGGGTCAGTGATGCACTCATTTCCGGCCCGATGGCAGGAAGCGCTAGTTAAATGCCGCTGTCAGCGTTTGACAACGGCATTTAACTAGTTAATAGCGGTGGGTGGATCACGATTCCACCCTCCGCTATTGCGGGCACATCAGCTGTATAAATCAGCTGACATGTCCCGGCTTTGATGCGGGCTCACCTCCGGAGCTTGCATCAAAGCGGGGGTTCTGACCTCCACTATTGCCTGCTGCTGATCGTACTGTCTCTCCAGCATATGCAAGGTGAAGTTCCATCCTGTCGGTACGTCGCATATGAGGCAGTGAACAAGAAGACAGAAGTGACACTGAAGCACCGACAGGTGAGCAGCAGCAGGATGAGAGCACTGAAAGCATGCACACACTGCCCGCACTTTCAACAGTATGTATAGTAAGTATTCAGACCCCTTTACATTTTTCACTCTTTGTTTCATAGCAGTCATTTGGTAAATTCAAAAAAATATTTTTTTTTCTCATTAATGTACACTCTGCACCCCATCTTGACTGAAAAATAACAGAAATGTAGTAATTTTTGCAAATTTATTAAAGAAAAACTGAAATATCACATGGTCATAAGTATTCGGACCCTTTGCTCAGTATTGAGTAGAAGCTACCTTTTGAGCTAGTACACACTTGTGTCTTCTTGAGAATGATTCAACAAGTTTTCACACCTAGATTTGGGGATCCCCTGCCATTCTTTCTTGCAGATCCTCTCCAGTTCTGTCAGGTTGGATGGTGAACGTTGGTGGACAGCCATTTTCAGGTCTCTCCAAAGAAGCTCAATTGAGTATAGGTCAGGGCTTTGGCTGGGCCAGTCAAGAATGGTCACAGAGTTGTTTTGAAACCACTCCTTTTTTATTTCAGCTGTGTGCTTGGGGTCATTGTCTTGTTGGAAGGTGAAACTTCGGCCAACGCTGAGGTCCAGAGCGCTTTGGAAGAGGTTTTCATCCAGGATAGCTCTGTACTTGGCCGCATTCATGTTTCCTTAAAAACAACCAGTTGTTCTTTCCCTGTAGCTGAAAAACACCCCCATAGCATGATGCTGCCACTGTCATTTTCACTGTTTGGATTGTATTGGGCAGGTGATGAGCAGTGCCTGGTTTTCTCCACACATACCACTTAGAATTATCACCAAAAAGGTCTATATTTGTCTCATCAGACCAGAGAATCTTATTTCTCATAGTCTGGGAGTCATTGATGTGTTTTTTAGCAAACTCTATGCGGGCTTTCATATGTCTTGCACTGAGGACAGGCTTCCATCGGGCCACTCTGCCATAAAGGCCCGACTGGTGGAGGGCTGCAGTGATAGTAGACTTTGTGGAAATTTCTCCCATTTCCCTACTGCATCTCTTGAGCTCAGCCAAAATGATCTTGGGGTTCTTCTTTACCTCTCTCACCAATGCTCTTCTCCCGTGATTGCTCAGTTTGGCTGGAAGGCCAGGTCTAGGAAGACTTCTGATGGTCCCAAACTTCTTCCATTTAATGATTATGGAGGCCACTGTGCTCTTAGGGAGATTGAGTACTGCAGAAATTATGTTGTAACCTTGGCCAGATCTGTGCCTTTCCACAATTCTGTCTCTGAGCTCCTTGGCCAGTTCCTTCCATGATTCTCGTTTGGTCTGACATGCACTGTGAGTTGTGAGGTCTTACAGTATACAGACAAGTGTGTGCCTTTCCAAATCAATTCCTATCAGTTTATCTAAAGACAGCTGGACTCCAATGAAGGAATAGAACCATCTCAAGGAGGAGCACAAGGAAATGGACAGCATGTGACATAAATATGAGTGTCTTAGCAAAGGGTCTGAATATTTATGACCATGTGATAGTTCAGTTTTTCTTTTTTATTAAATTTGCCAAAATTTCTACAATTCAGTTTTTTTAGTCAAGATGGGGTTCATCAATGTGAAAAAATGAACTTTCTTGACTTTACCAAATGGCTGCAGTGAAACAAAGAGTGAAAAATTTAAAGGTGTCTGAATACTTTCCATACCCACTGTATGTGTGTCATTTTTTCAGGAAGCTCTGCGCCAACAAATTTAGCACATTCACCAGGCAAAGGATGTGCGCCAAACCGGGTAGGCCCAGAGCTGCTACAAGGTTTCGCTCGTTATCACACAGCATCAGGCCGGGCTTGAGATTAATCAGCACCAACCACTCATCTGTCTGCTGATCCCCATCCACAGCCTCTGCGCAGGTTGGGATTTGTCCCCCAATCAGATGAGTTTCAGAAAACCCTGCTGTTGTTTCCCACTGGCTGTGCTGAAGTTGGTGGTGCAGCTCTTCCTGTGACTGGATGATGAGGTAGTGGAGAAAGCAATGTAGGAGGAGGCAACCTGGATGAAAAATGTCCAGCAATCCTTGGTGATGGTAGGACATGGGCTAGAACCCCTTGTGCCTCTGTCCCAGCTGTCGCTATATTTATCAAGTGGGCAGTAAGTGAGATGTAAAGTAAAAGGCCGTGCTTACTAGGGTTGAGCGAAACGGATCAGACAAATTGAAAAATCGCCGACTTTTGGCAAAGTCGGGTTTCGTGAAACCCGACCAGATCCTAGTGTGGGAACGGCCATGAGGTCGGCGACCAGCGTGCAAAAGTCACATTTCGCATGACGTTTTCAGCGCCATTTTTCAGCCAATGAAGTAGGACGCAGAGTGTGGCCTGAGTGATGACATAGGTCTCGGTCCCAACCATCTTAGAGAAGGGCATGACAGTGATTGGCTTGCTTTCTGCGGCGTCACAGGGGCTACAAAGGGGCGTGCACACCGACCGCCATCTTACTTCTGCTGATCTTAGCATAGACAGAGGTTGCTGCAGCTGCATCAGAAGAAGGGATATAGTTAGGGAGAGAAGATTAAGCCCCGAAACTGCTTGTGCTGTAGCGATTTCCACTGTCCAACACCACCTTTTCTTTGCAGGGACAGTGGAGTTTATATTTTTGTGCATCAGCTCTGTAGCTTATTAGGCTGCCTTATAAGGCTCCCTGATAGCTGCATTGCTGTTTGTACGCCGCTGTGCAAACCAACCGCTTTCTTAAAAGCAAAAATCCTGTTGCTCCTTTCTGCACAGTTCTCTTGTTTATTTGTCCACACTTTTGTGTGCAGCAGTCCTTTTTATTGCTGCCATACTTGTCCTGAGATCATTGTAGGGAGATTGAAATTGTACTACAGCTCTTGAATGTTTTGATATATCTTCCAGCCACGTTGTGCCACTTACATTGTGTAGTGTAATACACTACGCCTGAGTTTTGGTGCAGTCTCCCCCCCAAAAAAGGGAGATTTAAATTGGCACTAAGTGGATCTACATCACAGTTCAGTTAGTTTGTCGTACATCTTCCAGCCATGTTCTGCCACTTACATTGTGTAGTGTAATACACTGGGCCTGAGTTTTGTTGCAGTCTCCCCCCCAAAAAAGGGAGATTTAAATTGGCACTAAGTGGATCTATGTCAGTTCTGTTAGTTTGTCATATATCAGCCAGCCACATTCTGCCACTTACACTGTGTAGTGTAATATACTACGCCTGAGTTTTGTTGCAGTCTCCCCCCAAAAAAAGCCGTATATCAACCAGCCACGTTCTGCCACTTACATTGTGTAGTGTAATACACTGGGCATGAGTTTTGTTGCAGTCTCCCCCCCCAAAAAAAAAGGGAGATTTAAATTCTCAACAAGTTTATATACACCTTCTACCTTGTTTTACAGTACCATATAACGGTTGTTATTTTGATAAGATTTTTCCAAAAATGAAGAAGTCTGGTGAAAGAGGTAGTGGGTGGTCGTTGCCAGCTGGTACTGATAGTGGTGGTGGTGGAGCATTTAGTGGTAGTGGGAAAAGCAAAATAGCACCAAAGGCTCGAGCTGTTGAGCCAGCGTCATCGTCTGGCTATACAAGGCCTCGAAGGCTCCCTTATCTGGGAGTAGGAAAACAGCTTTTAAAGCCGGAGCAGCAGGAAAAAGTTTTGGCTTTCCTTGCTGACTCAGCCTCTAGCTGTTTCACCTCCTCTTCAGAAGGTTCGAAATCTAAAAGCAGCAAGTCGTCAGTGGATGCTCCCAGTCAGGAACAAGTCGCTTCCTTGTGTCCTTCACCCAAACCAAAAGTGAAGGATGCGGCAGGCGACACTACAGTTTACTCCATGGAGCTCTTTACACATACCGTGCCTGGGTTAGAGAGGAAAATTGTTAAAACTCCATTACAAGATGAATTGGACATGGAGTGCACTGATGCACAGCCACAGCTAAAAAGGTGCTGTGTGTTCTCTGCACCTATATCTGTGGGAATACTGAGCCAAAAAGCCACTGTGTGTACTCTACACCAATATCTGTTGGAGTACTTTGCACCCTTGCCCATGTGAGAACTGTGTCTTTAAGCCTCTGTGTGTACTCTGCATCATTACACTCTACCGCTATGTCTGTACAAGTTGTTGCCGGGCCTAAAAAATAACTTTACTCCACTGCTGTCTGTACAAGTAGTAAAAATTTTACGATACCGCTATGTTTGTACGAGTAGTATGTCCAAAAAGCAATTATACTCTGCAGCTATGTGCCTATGAGTAATGTGCATAAAAATAATACTACTCTGCCGCTGTGTCTGTGCCATTTGCGGATGTAAAAAATAATTTACTGTTCCATTGACTCAGATCACTACATTGCCCTCGCAGTGTACTAAGCCAGAATCTGACCCTGATGAGACTATGGTGCCCCGTCACGAACGCTATAGCACCTTATACGGTGACACATAGGAAGGTGCACATGACATTGAAGAGGAGGTGATAGATGACCCAGTTGTTGACCCAGATTGGCAGCCATTGAGGGAAAAGGGTGCCGCTGCCAGTAGCTCGGAAGCGGAGGAGGATGATCCGCAGCAGCCATCTACATCTCAACAGCTTTCATCTGGCAGGCCAGTATCTGGCCAAAAATGTTTGTCAAAACAAAAAACAGTTTTAGGACAGCGTGGCCATCCGGTGAAAGTAGCACAGCGTGCAATGCCTGAAAAGGTAATCCGTAGAAGGAAGAGAGCAGTGTGGGAATTTTTTAACCAAGATCCGAATGATCAGTGCAAAGTTATCTGTAAGAAGTGCTCAAAGACCTTTAGCAGAGGGAAGAATCTCCTAAATTTAAATACAACGTGCATGCTTAGACAATTAACAAGTATGCACTTGCAAGCCTGGACTAACTACCAAACGTCCCATACCGTTGGTGCACCTGCTTAGAATGAAGGTAGTCAGCAATGCTACATTGCTTCCCTCACTGTAAGCCCACCGGTTAGGACACCACCAGCAGCAAATGTGGAGGTATCGTCGCACGGCCAAAGCAGTCAGGGAATGACAAGGTTCTTGGTAGGAAACACTGTAGGTAGGCCAACATCAAGAATACCATCACCAAACCTTTCTCAATCTGCCATGTCCACCACCACCCCGGCTAGTTCCAACATATGCAGCTCTCCAGTCCAGCTCACCCTACAAGAGACTCTCGTTAGGAAAAGAAATTACTCATCCTGTCATCCGCGTACACAGGGTTTGAACACCCACATTGCTAGACTTATCTCATTAGAGATGATGCCCTGATGGCCTACGCAGTACCACGCTATGACTTACCCAGTCGACACTTCTTTATGAGAAAAGCCATCCCAGCCCTCCACTAGCATGTCAAAGACCACATTGTCCATGCACTGAGGCAATCAGTCAGTAGAAAGGTGTACCTCACAACAGATGCATGGACCAGTAGGCATGGCCAGGGGCGTTACATGTCCATTACGGCGCACTGGGTTAATGTGGTGGATGCAGGGTCCACAGGGGACAGCCATAGTGGGACAGTTCTGCCTAGCCCACGGTCTAGGAAACAGTTTGCTGTAGGTGTTCGCCACCCCTCCTCTTCCTCCTCCTCCTCCAGAAGTGAAAGCTCATCCACAGAGCGCAGTCACACGACCACTCCATCCGTAGCTACCAGTGTTGCACACGAGGTGTCCCATTATGGAACAGCTAGTGGTAAGCGTCAGCAGACTGCTACAAATGAAGTGTTTGGGCGACAACAGACACACCGCGGAAGTACTGGCCGAGTACTTGCAGCAAGAAACTCAGTCATAGCTGGGCAGTGTACATCTTGAGGCAGGCAAGGTAGTCAGTGATAACGGAAGGAATTTTATGGCTGCCATAGCCCTTTCAGAACTGAAACACATACCTTGCCTGGCTCACACATTGAACCTGGTGGTGCAGTGCTTTCTGAAAAATTATCCGGGGTTACAAGCCCTGCTCCTGAAGGTGCGAAAACTTTGCTCGCACATCCGCCGGTTGCCCGTACACTCCAGCCATATGCTGAATCATCAGCGATCGCTGAATCTTCCCCAGCACCACCTAATAATCGTCATTGCAACAAGGTGGAACTCCACACTGCACCTGCTTCAGAGGCTGTGCGAAGAGAGGCATGCTGTCATTTATATGTAGGAGGATACACATAAACGGGCAGGCAGTTGGATGGCAGACATGGAGTTGTCTGTTGTGCAGTGGTCGAAGCTCCAAGACCTCTGTTAAGTCCTTCAGTGTTTTGAGGAATGCACACAGCTGGTAAGTGCAGATGACGCCATCATTATCATCACCATCCCACTAATGCGTCTGCTGATGCAAGTTTGACGCACATCAAGGAGCAGGCGTCTGCAGCTGAGGAGGAGGGAAGCCTTGATGACAGTCAGCCATTGTCTGCTCAGGAAACTCTCCTGGATGAGGTGCCGGACGAAGAGGAGGAGGAGGAGGATGATGGGGATGAATATTTATGGGAGGAGGATGCTTCTCAGGGGGCAATAGAAACTGATGGCGTTGCAAGGTCAGGTACAGGGTTTTTGCAGGCCACGAGTGCTCCTCAACCCAGCACAAGCAGTGAATTGACACCTGGAACATTGGTCCACATGGCAAAGTATGCCTTGCGTATCCTAAACAGGGACCCCCGCATTATCAAAATGATGACCGATGACGATTACTAGTTGGCCTGCCTCCTGGATCCACAATACAAAGGAAAATTACAAAATATCATGCCACATGAGAACCTTGAGCAAATATTGGCTACCAAACAAGCAACTCTTGTAGACCGTTTGATTCAGGCATTCCCAGCACACAGCGGCAGTGATGGCTCTGACAGGTAATGCTGCATCGATTCAAATTGACAGGAGACAGCATTTGTCCAGTATGGTTACGAACTATTTTTCCTCCCTTATCAATGTTCTCCCTCACAGATCATTCCCCTTTGATTACTGGGCATCTAAAATAGACACCTGGCCTGAATTGGCAGAATATGCATTACAGGAGCTCGCTTGCCCAGCTGCTAGTGTGCTATCAGAAAGAGTCTTCAGTGCTGCTGGTTCAATACTGACCGAAAAATGGACACATCTGGCTACCCGAAATGTTGATGATCTAACCTTCATTAAAATGAACCAATCATGGATTTCAAAATATTTTGCCCCACCTTCCCCTGCTGACACATAGCTTGCCTAAAAAAAATGTCTTGCTTTTGGCCTCCTCTTACTGACTGCTCCAATTCCTCCATTTGCAGCTGCTGAATGTCCACCATAGACCATTTTTCTACCTCCCTACATGGCCTGACTCCCCCCAGAGGGTCGTGGTCACCACTTGGCGCAAGCACCCGTGCAAGTGCTGTTTGCCTGGACAGGTGGGTGTGCCCACTCTTGGGCGACGGCAATGGCACAGGTCCCTCATAGTACAATGAAGTGTCTCTGATGGTGGTGGTGCACAACCAACGTCAGACACACTGTCGTAATATGAGGGGCCCGGTGCCAGTACCGCCGCCCACGAGAGTGTGTTCCCCCCAGCTCGAACAGTGCTCTACCACTTGCAAAACTTACCTCTCCCTGCTCCAACACTGTGTAGTCTGTGCTGTTAAATCCTTCAATGGCACTGCCAATACAAATTTGTTGAAATGATAGATGATTGTAAAAATATAAAGGGGCCCTGGCCTCCATTTAGACCAGTTAATACTTTGCGCCAACTACCACTGTCTGCTACTCAGCAGAGGAGCCCACCCCTGTACCTAGCTATGCTACCAGTTTATTTATGAACATTTTTTTGGCTGACATTTAGCCCACTTTATTATTTTGGCCTACTAACTGTGTCAGCCACTTATTACAGTTGTCCTCCACTGAACAAAGCTTTGCCGCCTGTGTACTCCTCTTACCAATTTTTAACTGCATTTAGCCTACTTACTTACTTGGGCCTAGTAACTGTGTCAGCCTCTCATTACAGTTATCCTCCTCCGCTGCTCAAAGCAATGCCGCCTGGCACAGGCAGGTAAATAGCAATTTTTAGTGCTTAGGCACACTTTTTGCTTTTTTTTGTAAAGTCCCAGTCAACAGCTTTAAGCATATACGAAAGAAAAAGAACACAAAAAACCGAACTAATGCCCAAATGATAAATATAAGTACATTTATTTTGGAATAAGTACACCAAATGGTAGGGGGGAAGGAAACCAAAAAGAAGGCACAATACCATGAAGACGGGGCGATAAATAATCCTACTGTAATAATGGACACATAGTACAATTATGTTTATATATAGCCCTGCAGCACTAAAAAAATATGTACACAAAAAAAAAAAAAAAGAAAGAAATTGCACAAAATACAAAGAAGCAAGTTATAATATATCATGCATGGCCGTGCACCTTTAAAAATGGCCTGGGATACTAAATAGGCTAAGGTGCATTATAAAGAAATAACAAATGCCATGCAAAATATATATATACACTGGTGTTCTTTGACAGCTCTTTGGTCTTCACCATAGTGGAGTTTGGAGTCAGACTGTTTGAGGGTGTGCACAGGTGTCTTTTTATATTGATAACAAGTTTAAACAGGTGCCATTACTACAGGTAATGAGTGGAGGAAAGAGGAGACTCTCAAAGAAGAAGTTACAGGTCTGTAAGAGCCAGAAATCTTGATTGTTTGTTTCTGACCAAATACTTATTTTCCACCATAATATGCAAATAAAATGATAAAAAAACAGACAATGTTATTTTCTGGATTTTTTTTTCTCAGTTTGTCTCCCATAGTTGAGGTCTACCTATGATGTAAATTACAGACGCCTCTCATTTTTTTAAGTGGTGGAACTTGCACTATTGCTGACTGACTAAATATTTTTTGCCCCACTGTATATGTGTGATTTTACACTGGCATAAAGTGCAACTAGCGCTTAACAGGTGCAGCCAAGATATAAATATATATGAATATAAAGTGCTGGTGTGCGGCCACCGATGATTGTGTTGATAACATAGATAACATAGATATAGACAGGTACCTGCTGAGTAAGCACAGGCCACTAGAATTAACATATAATTATAATAATCTCTATGAGAAAATAGTAATGGGCCGGGAGCAGGTATTACCTGTGGTGCTGCCGTCTCTTGGATGTGCCAATCCCCGACGCGCGTTTCGGCCTGACGAAGGCTTAAGCCGAAACGCGCGTCGGGGAGCGGCACATCCAAGAAACGGCAGCACCACAGGTAATACCTGCTCCCGGCCCATTACTATTTTCTCATAGAGATTATTATAATTATATGTTAATTCTAGTGGCCTGTGCTTACTCAGCAGGTACCTGTCTCTATCTATGTTATCTATGTTATCAACACAATTATCGGTGGCCGCACACCAGCACTTTATATTCATATATATTTATATCTTGGCTGCACCTGTTAAGCGCTAGTTGCACTTTATGCCAGTGTAAAATCACACATATATATATATATTTTTTATGGCATTTGTTATTCCTTTATAATGCACCTTAGCCTATTTAGTATCCCAGGCCATTTTTAAAGGTGCACAGCCATGCATGATATATTATAACTTGCTTCTTTGTATTTTGTGCAATTTCTTTCTTTTTTTTTTTTTGTGTACATATTTTTTTAGTGCTGCAGGGCTATATATAAACATAATTGTACTATGTGTCCATTATTACAGTAGGATTATTTATCGCCCCGTCTTCTTGGTATTGTGCCTTCTTTTTGGTTTCCTTCCCCCCTACCATTTGGTGTACTTATTCCAAAATAAATGTACTTATATTTATCATTTGGGCATTAGTTCGGTTTTTTGTGTTCTTTTTCTTTCGTATATGTTTCCTTCCGATTTGTCCTTTTTTTAATTTGTCCATCATGGGATACAGTGGGGCAAAAAAGTATTTAGTCAGTCAGCAATAGTGCAAGTTCCACCACTTAAAAAGATGAGAGGCGTCTGTAATTTACATCATAGGTAGACCTCAACTATGGGAGACAAACTGAGAAAAAAAAATCCAGAAAATCACATTGTCTGTTTTTTTAACAATTTATTTGCATATTATGGTGGAAAATAAGTATTTGGTCAGACATAAACAATCAAGATTTCTGGCTCTCACAGACCTGTAACTTCTTCTTTTAGAGTCTCCTCTTTCCTCCACTCATTACCTGTAGTAATGGCACCTGTTTAAACTTGTTATCAGTATAAAAAGACACCTGTGCACACCCTCAAACAGTCTGACTCCAAACTCCACTATGGTGAAGACCAAAGAGCTGTCAAAGGACACCAGAAACAAAATTGTAGCCCTGCACCAGGCTGGGAAGACTGAATCTGCAATAGCCAACCAGCTTGGAGTGAAGAAATCAACAGTGGGAGCAATAATTAGAAAATGGAAGACATACAAGACCACTGATAATCTCCCTCGATCTTGGGCTCCACGCAAAATCCCACCCCGTGGGGTCAGAATGATCACAAGAACGGTGAGCAAAAATCCCAGAACCATGCGGGGGGACCTAGTGAATGAACTGCAGAGAGCTGGGACCAATGTAACAAGGCCTACCATAAGTAACACACTACGCCACCATGGACTCAGATCCTGCAGTGCCAGACGTGTCCCAATGCTTAAGCCAGTACATGTCCGGGCCCGTCTGAAGTTTGCTAGAGAGCATTTGGATGATCCAGAGGAGTTTGGGGAGAATGTCCTATGGTCAGATGAAACCAAACTGGAACTGTTTGGTAGAAACACAACTTGTCGTGTTTGGAGGAAAAAGAATACTGAGTTGCATCCATCAAACACCATACCTACTGTAAAGCATGGTGGTGGAAACATCATGCTTTGGGGCTGTTTCTCTGCAAAGGGGCCAGGACGACTGATCCGGGTACATGAAAGAATGAATGGGGCCATGTATCGTGAGATTTTGAGTGCAAACCTCATTCCATCAGCAAGGGCATTGAAGATGAAACGTGGCTGGGTCTTTCAACATGACAATGATCCAAAGCACACCGCCAGGGCAACGAAGGAGTGGCTTCGTAAGAAGCATTTCAAGGTCCTGGAGTGGCCTAGCCAGTCTCCAGATCTCAACCCTATAGAAAACCTTTGGAGGGAGTTGAAAGTCCGTGTTGCCAAGCAAAAAGCCAAAAACATCACTGCTCTAGAGGAGATCTGCATGGAGGAATGGGCCAACATACCAACAACAGTGTGTGGCAACCTTGTGAAGACTTACAGAAAACGTTTGACCTCTGTCATTGCCAACAAAGGATATATTACAAAGTATTGAGATGAAATTTTGTTTCTGACCAAATACTTATTTTCCACCATAATATGCAAATAAATTGTTAAAAAAACAGACAATGTGATTTTCTGGATTTTTTTTTCTCAGTTTGTCTCCCATAGTTGAGGTCTACCTATGATGTAAATTACAGACGCCTCTCATCTTTTTAAGTGGTGGAACTTGCACTATTGCTGACTGACTAAATACTTTTTTGCCCCACTGTATATATAATATCATACATGCAAATTGCATAGTTTATACCTACCATTATACTGAGAGTATTAGGAATTTTCGTATCCCTTGCCTTGAGTATTTCTTTCAACATTTTTAAGCAGTAGAGTAAAATTATTTTTTACATCCGCAAATGGCACAGACACAGCGGCAGAGTAGTATTATTTTTATGCACATTACTCATAGGCACATAGCTGCAGAGTATAATTGCTTTTTGGACATACTACTCGTACAAACATAGCGGTAGCGTAAAATTATTACTACTTGTACAGACAGCAGTGGAGTAAAGTTATTTTTTAGGCCCGGCAACAACTTGTACAGACATAGCGGTAGAGTGTAATGATGCAGAGTACACACAGAGGCTTAAAGACACTGTTCTCACATGGGCAGGGGTGCAAAGTGCTCCAACAGATATTGGTGTAGAGTACACACAGTGGCTTTTTGGCTCAGCATTCCCACAGATATAGGTGCAGAGAACACACAGCACCTTTTTTGCACAGTATTCCCACAGGTGGGGGTGCAGAAAACACACAGAGCCTTTTTGACACTGTCCTCCCACAGATATGGGTGCAGAGTACATATAGCGTTTTTTTGGCACAGTACTCCCAGAATGCACACACATAAAGTCTAATTCTGTCCCTCACTCCAGCTGTGTCCTGTCCCTACACCAGTCAGAGCAGAATGGCAGCGTCACCCGTAATCCGGCATTTTTACAGGCCGGATCACATGGTGTGCTTGCCAATCAAAGACATGAAAATACTTGGCATGTCTGCAATGGCTCAGGAAATGTCCATAGCCTAAAAGCTCACTCATTGGCTGTGCTGCAGCCCTAGCTGTTAGTAGATTGTTAGAGAATTTAATAAGGGCAGTTTCTGTTAAGTGTACAGAGCGGAATCTTTACTTTAAAGGGTTAAGAATAGTGTTATCCAAATAATAGCAGATTAAATGAAAGTGTGGAGTTTAGAAACAGGTCAGTGGTTAGCAACAGTTCTGGTCACATTTTTTTTAGAAATTAGTTTATGATGGTGTGTTTAAGAAATGAGGGAAGATACCGGATGAAACAAAAAAGTTAAATATTTTAATTTGATAAGTAGTGCTAGTGACAGCTTTGGAGAGAGACTGAGATGTTAGAGGAAATAGGGTAACTCATTCAGGTAATAGGGCGAGAAGAATTGAGGAGACTGGTAACTTCTGTGATCGGTTTGAGGATGGAAAGTAAACTTGAAGTGCGGAAGGGAAGAAAATTCATGATATTGGGCAACTGGGAGACAATTTTGCGTCAGGCATGATTATTTTTTTCATCTAATATATAATTGCCTAGAATACTACTTCCTGCAATTTGTGCCAACTTCCGTGGCTTTGTCCGGAGCTAATGTCCGGAGCTAATGTCTGGAGCTAATGTCTGGAGCTAATGTCCGGAGATAAGTGACGTCAACAGTGTCCAGTGTCTGATTGGTTGCCGCCTGCTGCGAGCGACCAATCAGAAACGTGCCGTACTGTGACACACTCCGCCCGCCATTTTGGTGTGATTTTTGAATTTTTACCTCACAGCAAGTTTCTACTGCGTGGAGGCGGGCCCAGTGACGTTGCTCTTCAAGCTCCTGCCGAATTTCGTCAAAAAAATGATAATACCATTTACCAAAACTATATATATTTAGTTGTGAAGTGGTTCAGTGACATTTTCACACCAATTTTGAACTTTTGTTTGGTGTTTTCTCCATATACTGCCTATTATTTTTGTTCTTTCTTACTATTATTTATTAATTGTATTATTCTTACATTTGAATAAATAAAGTATATATGGATTCTAGACTCCCGATTCTTTAGAATCGGGCTGCCATCTAGTTTAAAATAATTGGCCAGATCATCAGCACTGAGGTTGATGATGAGTTCTGCAGTCTAGGACTGAGTTAGCTTGCTTGTGGAGGTGAAGGGCAGAGTTATAGGTTTTAAGCATAAACTTATAATGGATTAAATATTCTGCAAAAGAGGATTTTCTACACAAAATTTTTGGCACACCTAGAGCACTGCTGGAGCAAACATATTTGAAGAATGTGCTAGGGTTTCTGCTATCTGTGCTGTGGTGTTGTGTGTAGGGGATGCAGGTTCATCAAGGGCACTTTCCAATATTTTATTATAATGTTTAAAAGCTGAAATAAGACATGGGAAATAGTTGAATAGGATGACAGCAAATTCTTCATAAGTTTTTGGGTATTAATGGTAGATTTCTATAATTGTAGCAAGTATGGCTTCCTGGGCAGGTGAAAGTTTTTCACATAGAAGGAAAGTAGGATAGGGTCTGAGAGCAGGACAGCGGAGTTAGTAAAATCATGAGCTGAACAGAGCCAGGAGAAAACCAAGACCATCTTCTTGTATAGAAAGGTTAGTAAGCTGTAGAAGGCCTAAAGAGGAGGTTAGATATATTTGAGAGTAGATTGTAAGCATCTCCCATAATGAGAGTAGGAATATCATTGGATAGAAAATGAGGAAGCCAGGTGGTAAAGTGATCCAGGAACCAGCGGCATTCGCCCAGAGGGCACCACAAAACTTCCACTGGCAGGAAGTAGTCTTCCCCTTAATTGTGGAGCCTACTGAAACAGACTAAGGGACCTTTTCAAAAGCTTAGGAGGTCTTTGCAAGTATTTTTTGTTAATTATTCTAATTTATTGAGATAATGACTGATGGGTTTTTGTTGGCTGTAAGCCATAATAATCAACATTAACAGAAACAAACACTTGAAATTGATCACTCTGTTTGTAATGACTCTATATAGTATGAGTTTCACTTTTTGTATTGAAGAACCGAAATAAATTAACTTTTTGATGATATTTTAATTTTGTGAGAAGCACCTGTTGAACGTAAGCAGATGTTTCAGGGATTTGTGACAGTGTACAATGAGAGTGGAGGGATTTGAGTCATTTAAGAGTGTAAAAGAGCATCTGAGCTGTACATGGGAGAAGGAAGGAAAGAAAGACTGATATGGCTGAAATGCACAGATTGTAAAAGGGCAATAGATTTGAAAGAATGCAGCATCTAGAACATAGATGAAACAAATATATATGGTAACTATATTTTGCAGCACAAGTGAACTAGAAACAACTTTGTTTGAATATCTTGCATGGCTTATCTGTCCACTGCTCTGTCGAACTACCTTGTTTAACTTCCTAGCAGTTTGACAAGTCTGACTATTCCACCAAATCTGCATAAGTGCCCCTTGCTCATAGGTAGGTAGGAATGTGTATTTGATTTGCTGCAAACAATTGTTGCTCTGTGCTACTTGGCTGCATAAATTAACTTAGGAATTTTTTTTTATATGTGAAAAGTCGTTTATAAATGTACTCTGCAAATGCATAGATTTGGACAATGCTTGGAAATAAAAACCATAGAAAAAAATAGCTTACCTTTTTGCCATTCTTTTACAAGCATATAGAAAAATGCCCAAAATTAGTGTGTGAAATATTCTTAAGGGTATATTCACATCCAATAAAAAACAAAAACAGAAAAATAACAATTAAGTACCCTGCAGTAAATAAATAAATACATAGTGCATGAAAATAATATACTTAGTTAACATGTTTTTGTTGACAAAAAAAAATGCAATTGCCACCCCACCTCTTCATGGTGACCAGAATTGGGACAATCCTAACTCTAAGGGCTCATACTCACTTGCGCGAGACTCGGATGTCTCGCACGGCAATACCCGGCGTTGCTGCCGGCACTCAGATCAGAGCGTGCGGCTGCATAGGAATACATGCAGCCGCATGCTCCACTCCTCTGTATCAGGTGCAGTGCCGGGTATTGCCGTGCGAGACTCATCCGAGTCTTGCGCAAGTGAGTATGAGCCCTAACATTAAAAACCTTATCTTTTGTCAAGTGAGATTCATGTGGATAAGGGCTAAGAAGGACTGGGTCAAGTAGTGGACACACACCCAAAGGGGACCACATCAATAAAACGCCCAGGAAAGGCAGATCACACCTTTATATGCACATAATGCAAATAGATAGAAAAACCCCAAAGCTATAAACTGGGATATAAACTGGTGTGCATGCATATGGTACTTAGTTAACATACAGTTATATGAAAAAGTTTGGGCACCCCTATTAATCTTAAGCTTAATGTTTTATAAAAATTGTTTTTGTTGCAACAGCTATTTCAGTTTCATATATCTAATAACTGTTGGACACAGTAATGTTTCTGCCTTGAAATGAGGTTTATTGTACTAACAGAAAATGTGCAATCTGCATTCAAACAAAATTTGACAGGTGCATAAGTATGGGCACCCTTATCATTTTCTTATTTTAAATACTCCTACCTACTTTTTACTGACTTACTAAAGCACTTTTTTTGGTTTTCTAACCTCATTGAGCTTTGAACTTCATAGCCAGGTGTATGCAATCATGAGAAAAGCTGATTAAAGTGGCCACTTGCAAGTTGTTCTCCTGTTTGAATCTCCTCTGAAGAGTGGCATCATGGGCTCCTCAAAACAACTGTCTAATGATCTGAAAACAAAGATTATTCAACATAGTTGTTCAGGGGAAGGATACAAAAAGCTGTCTCAGAGATTTAACCTGTCAATTTCCACTGTGAGGAACATAGTAAGGAAATGGAAGAACACAGGTACAGTTCTTGTTAAGGCCAGAAGTGGCAGGCCAAGAAAAACATCAGAAAGGCAGAGAAGAAGAATGGTGAGATCTAGAGTTGAGCGACCTTGACCTTTTTAGAGTCGAGCCGGGTTTCGCGAAACCCGACTATCTCAAAAGTCGGGTCGAGTGAAATCGGCCGATTATGACGTAAAGTCGGGATCGACCGAAACACGAAACCCAATGCAAGTCAATGGGGCAGCATAGTCGGCAGTGAGTGGGGGCCAGGAAAACACCTAGAGTGCCCATTTTAATGTCAAAACCATCCATTCTTCTTAATGAAGCTTGTCAAGCGTAATTTACCTTATAATAATTGGAAGGCATTTGAAATTGGGGGTCATTTGGCTAAAGTTGTGTGGGGTAGGCTGGTTCAAGTAATTAGTGGGCCCAGGAAATCTGGACCACGTCACGGCAGTGGAGCAGGGAGAGGTAAGTATTTCAACTTTGCAAGTGCTGTGATCCTGAGCAAGCAGGGGGGGCCCACTTGTTGGCATTGGCACTGGCACAGGGCCCCTCAAAGTACAGCGGTGTGTTTGCACGGCGGGGGCGCCTCCCACCGGCAGCAACACTTTTGCGTACTATGAGAGGCCCTGTGCCAGTGACGTCGCCAACTAGTATTCCTCCTCCCACCTGATGAAGGAACCTGCACTTTCATCTGCACCTTCCTCTTTGTCCCCGTGTAAGGTGGTATGGTATGCGGGAAGAGCAACCTGACTTTCAGCAGGGTCACAATGTTGTTGTGTAGCATGCACGTGGAATGTTGCGTTATGGGTCAATGTACCAGCAGACTCATCTATCACTGGCTGGGCAATGGGCACGATGAAGTGGAAACACAGATATAGGCCCAAAGAATAAAGTGGGCTAAATGCAGTTCAAAATTGGTAACACAGGAATAACCAGGGGGCATTGCAGTGGAGGACAACTGGAATGAGAGGCTGACACAGAGAGTAGGGCCAAATCAGTAAGTAGTCGAAATGCAGTTCAAAATTGGCAACCGTAGTAAACAGGCGGCACAGCTTTGTTCAGTGGAGGAGAACAGCAAGGAGTGGCAGACACCGATAGTAGGCCCCAACCCAACTAGTAGGCCAAATGCAGTCTAACATTAACAACTACTTAACGAGAGCCTGAAAATGGAATTTCAGGACAGGAAACCAGGAGAACAGCAAGGAGTGGCAGACACCCAAACCAACTAGTACGCCAAATGCAGTTGTTCCATTTAACCACAATTTAATGAGAGCCTGAAGATAGAAGCTCAGGAAAGGCAACCTGGGGAACACCTTGGAGTGTAACACACCATCTCTCTCCACCCCATACCCATTTTGTAGGCCTAATGCAGTGTACTTTTCTACAACTACTAAACGAGAGTCGGAAGACCGAAGCAATGGCAAGGAAACCTGGGGAACACCTTGGAGTGTAACACACCCTCTCTCTACACCCCATACCCAATTTGTAGGCCTAATGCAGTGTAGTTTCCAAGAACTACTAAACGAGAGCCGGAAGATCGAAGCTCAGGAAAGGCAACCTGGGGAACACCTTGGAGTGGAACACACCATCTCTCTCCACCCCATACCCAATTTGTAGGCCTAATGCAGTGTAGTTTCCAAGAACTACTAAACGAGAGCCGGAAGATCGAAGCTCAGGAAAGGCAACCTGGGGAACACCTTGGAGTGTAACACACCCTCTCTCTACACCCCATACCCAATTTGAAGGCCTAATGCAGTGTAGTTTCCAAGAACTACTAAACGAGAGCCGGAAGATCGAAGCTCAGGAAAGGCAACCTGGGGAACACCTTGGAGTGTAACACACCCTCTCTCTACACCCCATACCCAATTTGAAGGCCTAATGCAGCGTAGTTTCCAACAACTACTAAACGAGAGCCGGAAGATCGAAGCTCAGGAAAGGCAACCTGGGGAACACCTTGGAGTGTAACAAACCATCTCTCTCCACCCCATACCCATTTTGTAGGCCTAATGCAGTGTACTTTTCTACAACTACTAAACGAGAGTCGGAAGACCGAAGCAATGGCAAGGAAACCTGGGGAACACCTTGGAGTGTAACACACCCTCTCTACACCCCATACCCAATTTGTAGGCCTAATGCAGTGTAGTTTCCAAGAACTACTAAACGAGAGCCGGAAGATCGAAGCTCAGGAAAGGCAACCTGGGGAACACCTTGGAGTGGAACACACCATCTCTCTCCACCCCATACCCAATTTGTAGGCCTAATGCAGTGTAGTTTCCAAGAACTACTAAACGAGAGCCGGAAGATCGAAGCTCAGGAAAGGCAACCTGGGGAACACCTTGGAGTGTAACACACCCTCTCTCTACACCCCATACCCAATTTGAAGGCCTAATGCAGTGTAGTTTCCAAGAACTACTAAACGAGAGCCGGAAGATCGAAGCTCAGGAAAGGCAACCTGGGGAACACCTTGGAGTGTAACACACCCTCTCTCTACACCCCATACCCAATTTGAAGGCCTAATGCAGCGTAGTTTCCATCAACTACTAAACGAGAGCCGGAAGATCGAAGCTCAGGAAAGGCAACCTGGGGAACACCTTGGAGTGTAACAAACCCTCTCTCTACACCCCATACCCAATTTGTAGGCCTAATGCAGCGTAGTTTCCGACAACTACTAAACGAGAGCATGAAGATCGAAGCTCAGGAAAGGCAACCTGGGGAACACCTTGGAGTGTAACACACCCTCTCTCTACACCCCATACCCAATTTGAAGGCCTAATGCAGTGTAGTTTCCAAGAACTACTAAACGAGAGCCGGAAGATCGAAGCTCAGGAAAGGCAACCTGGGGAACACCTTGGAGTGGAACACACCATCTCTCTACACCCCATACCCAATTTGAAGGCCTAATGCAGCGTTGTTTCCAACAACTACTAAACGAGAGCCGGAAGATCGAAGCTCAGGAAAGGCAACCTGGGGAACACCTTGGAGTGTAACACAACGTCTCTCTACACCACGGAAGGGCTGATTCTTAGGAAGGAAGGCTGTTGGAAATAAGCATTGCGCGTCCGAGGGTGATTATATTCTTATTAGGTATATACTCACCCTCGGACGCGCCCTGCTTCTTTATTTGGAATGAATGTTTATTTGCAATGTGGTGTTGACTTTCTCTATTATTTTGGTAATTAATGATTTTATTATTTTCATTGTTTTGCATCTTCTCGGCAATAATATAAAGAAGACGCGACAGGACAACACTCGGTGGATGCCATATCTGTGTTTTCAATTTAAAAAACCTTTCAGTTAACTACTTGCAGGAGAAAGTAATTGTAGCTGGTGGCCATTTTTAGTACTGTACCAGATTTTAGTTGTGTGTTTGTTTTTAATGTTAAAATGTCTGCATTTGATATCTCACCAGTATTTTCTTTTTTATAAGCAAAATACTTTTTTTTTTATTTTATGATGTTGGTTCAAGGGGTACACGGGCAGCAGTAGACAGGTCAGTGGAGGCCTAGTGGAAGGAGGGACCGCAGACAGGCTTCGAAGCCCTAACATAATAAATTGGGCTGCCTGTAGGCAATTTAAAATTGGTTCCAGGGGAACACGGGCAGCAGTAGACAGGTCAGTGGAGGCCTAGAGGAAGGAGGGACCGCAGATGCGCCAATGTTTCCCCCATACCAAATTTGTAGGCCTAATGCAGTGTAGTTTCCAACAACTACTAAACGAGAGCCGGAATATCGAAGCTCAGGAAAGGCAACCTGGGGAACACCTTGGAGTGTAACACACCCTCTCTCTACACCCCATACCCAATTTGAAGGCCTAATGCAGTGTAGTTTCCAAGAACTACTAAACGAGAGCCGGAAGATCGAAGCTCAGGAAAGGCAACCTGGGGAACACCTTGGAGTGGAACACACCCTCTCTCTACACCCCATACCCAATTTGAAGGCCTAATGCAGCGTAGTTTCCAACAACTACTAAACGAGAGCCGGAAGATCGAAGCTCAGGAAAGGCAACCTGGGGAACACCTTGGAGTGTAACAAACCCTCTCTCTACACCCCATACCCAATTTGTAGGCCTAATGCAGCGTAGTTTCCGACAACTACTAAACGAGAGCATGAAGATCGAAGCTCAGGAAAGGCAACCTGGGGAACACCTTGGAGTGTAACACACCCTCTCTCTATACCCCATACCCAATTTGAAGGCCTAATGCAGTGTAGTTTCCAAGAACTACTAAACGAGAGCCGGAAGATCGAAGTTCAGGAAAGGCAACCTGGGGAACACCTTGGAGTGGAACACACCATCTCTCTACACCCCATACCCAATTTGAAGGCCTAATGCAGCGTTGTTTCCAACAACTACTAAACGAGAGCCGGAAGATCGAAGCTCAGGAAAGGCAACCTGGGGAACACCTTGGAGTGTAACACAACGTCTCTCTACACCACGGAAGGGCTGATTCTTAGGAAGGAAGGCTGTTGGAAATAAGCATTGCGCGTCCGAGGGTGATTATATTCTTATTAGGTATATACTCACCCTCGGACGCGCCCTGCTTCTTTATTTGGAATGAATGTTTATTTGCAATGTGGTGTTGACTTTCTCTATTATTTTGGTAATTAATGATTTTATTATTTTCATTGTTTTGCATCTTCTCGGCAATAATATAAAGAAGACGCGACAGGACAACACTCGGTGGATGCCATATCTGTGTTTTCAATTTAAAAAACCTTTCAGTTAACTACTTGCAGGAGAAAGTAATTGTAGCTGGTGGCCATTTTTAGTACTGTACCAGATTTTAGTTGTGTGTTTGTTTTTAATGTTAAAATGTCTGCATTTGATATCTCACCAGTATTTTCTTTTTTATAAGCAAAATACTTTTTTTTTTATTTTATGATGTTGGTTCAAGGGTTACACGGGCAGCAGTAGACAGGTCAGTGGAGGCCTAGTGGAAGGAGGGACCGCAGACAGGCTTCGAAGCCCTAACATAATAAATTGGGCTGCCTGTAGGCAATTTAAAATTGGTTCCAGGCGAACACGGGCAGCAGTAGACAGGTCAGTGGAGGCCTAGAGGAAGGAGGGACCGCAGATGCGCCAATGTTTCCCCCATACCAAATTTGTAGGCCTAATGCAGTGTAGTTTCCAACAACTACTAAACGAGAGCCGGAATATCGAAGCTCAGGAAAGGCAACCTGGGGAACACCTTGGAGTGTAACACACCCTCTCTCTACACCCCATACCCAATTTGAAGGCCTAATGCAGTGTAGTTTCCAAGAACTACTAAACGAGAGCCGGAAGATCGAAGCTCAGGAAAGGCAACCTGGGGAACACCTTGGAGTGTAACACAACGTCTCTCTACACCACGGAAGGGCTGATTCTTAGGAAGGAAGGCTGTTGGAAATAAGCATTGCGCGTCCGAGGGTGATTATATTCATATTAGGTATATACTCACCCTCGGACGCGCCCTGCTTCTTTATTTGGAATGAATGTTTATTTGCAATGTGGTGTTGACTTTCTCTATTATTTTGGTAATTAATGATTTTATTATTTTCATTGTTTTGCATCTTCTCGGCAATAATATAAAGAAGACGCGACAGGACAACACTCGGTGGATGCCATATCTGTGTTTTCAATTTAAAAAACCTTTCAGTTAACTACTTGCAGGAGAAAGTAATTGTAGCTGGTGGCCATTTTTAGTACTGTACCAGATTTTAGTTGTGTGTTTGTTTTTAATGTTAAAATGTCTGCATTTGATATCTCACCAGTATTTTCTTTTTTATAAGCAAAATACTTTTTTTTTTATTTTATGATGTTGGTTCAAGGGGTACACGGGCAGCAGTAGACAGGTCAGTGGAGGCCTAGTGGAAGGAGGGACCGCAGACAGGCTTCGAAGCCCTAACATAATAAATTGGGCTGCCTGTAGGCAATTTAAAATTGGTTCCAGGGGAACACGGGCAGCAGTAGACAGGTCAGTGGAGGCCTAGAGGAAGGAGGGACCGCAGATGCGCCAATGTTTCCCCCATACCAAATTTGTAGGCCTAATGCAGTGTAGTTTCCAACAACTACTAAACGAGAGCCGGAATATCAAAGCTCAGGAAAGGCAACCTGGGGAACACCTTGGAGTGTAACACACCCTCTCTCTACACCCCATACCCAATTTGAAGGCCTAATGCAGTGTAGTTTCCAAGAACTACTAAACGAGAGCCGGAAGATCGAAGCTCAGGAAAGGCAACCTGGGGAACACCTTGGAGTGGAACACACCCTCTCTCTACACCCCATACCCAATTTGAAGGCCTAATGCAGCGTAGTTTCCAACAACTACTAAACGAGAGCCGGAAGATCGAAGCTCAGGAAAGGCAACCTGGGGAACACCTTGGAGTGTAACAAACCCTCTCTCTACACCCCATACCCAATTTGAAGGCCTAATGCAGCGTAGTTTCCAACAACTACTAAACGAGAGCCGGAAGATCGAAGCTCAGGAAAGGCAACCTGGGGAACACCTTGGAGTGTAACACAACGTCTCTCTACACCACGGAAGGGCTGATTCTTAGGAAGGAAGGCTGTTGGAAATAAGCATTGCGCGTCCGAGGGTGATTATATTCTTATTAGGTATATACTCACCCTCGGACGCGCCCTGCTTCTTTATTTGGA
Source organism: Ranitomeya imitator (assembly GCF_032444005.1). Lineage (NCBI taxonomy): Eukaryota > Metazoa > Chordata > Amphibia > Anura > Dendrobatidae > Ranitomeya > Ranitomeya imitator. The sequence continues at coordinate 452,679,510 of NC_091282.1, read as the reverse complement.
ATGAATGTTTATTTGCAATGTGGTGTTGACTTTCTCTATTATTTTGGTAATTAATGATTTTATTATTTTCATTGTTTTGCATCTTCTCGGCAATAATATAAAGAAGACGCGACAGGACAACACTCGGTGGATGCCATATCTGTGTTTTCAATTTAAAAAACCTTTCAGTTAACTACTTGCAGGAGAAAGTAATTGTAGCTGGTGGCCATTTTTAGTACTGTACCAGATTTTAGTTGTGTGTTTGTTTTTAATGTTAAAATGTCTGCATTTGATATCTCTCCAGTATTTTCTTTTTTATAAGCAAAATACTTATTTTTATATTTTATGATGTTGGTTCCAGGGGTACACGGGCAGCAGTGGTGTGGTCAGTGGAGGCCTAGTGGAAGGAGTGACCGCAGACAGGCATCGAAGGCCTAAAATAATAACACATGGCTGTAGGCAATTTTAAATTGGTTCCAGGGGTACACGGGCAGCAGTGCCCTGGTCAGTGTAGTAGTAGTTGAAAGAATGGACCGCAGACAGGCATCGAAGGCCTAAAATAAAAAAATTGGGCTGGCTGTAGGCAATTTTAAATTGGTTCCAGGGGTACACGGGCAGCAGTGGTGTGGTCAGTAGAGGCCTAGTGGAAGGAGTGACCGCAGACAGGCATCGAAGGCCTAAAATAATAACACATGGCTGTAGGCAATTTTAAATTGGTTCCAGGGGTACACGGGCAGCAGTGCCCTGGTCAGTGTAGTAGTAGTTGAAAGAATGGACCGCAGACAGGCATCGAAGGCCTAAAATAAAAAAATTGGGCTGGCTGTAGGCAATTTTAAATTGGTTCCAGGGGTACACGGGCAGCAGTGGTGTGGTCAGTGGAGGCCTAGTGGAAGGAGTGACCGCAGACAGGCATCGAAGGCCTAAAATAATAACACATGGCTGTAGGCAATTTTAAATTGGTTCCAGGGGTACACGGGCAGCAGTGCCCTGGTCAGTGTAGTAGTAGTTGAAAGAATGGACCGCAGACAGGCATCGAAGGCCTAAAATAAAAAAATTGGGCTGGCTGTAGGCAATTTTAAATTGGTTCCAGGGGTACACGGGCAGCAGTGGTGTGGTCAGTAGAGGCCTAGTGGAAGGAGTGACCGCAGACAGGCATCGAAGGCCTAAAATAATAACACATGGCTGTAGGCAATTTTAAATTGGTTCCAGGGGTACACGGGCAGCAGTGGTGTGGTCAGTGGAGGCCTAGTGGAAGGAGTGACCGCAGACAGGCATCGAAGGCCTAAAATAATAACACATGGCTGTAGGCAATTTTAAATTGGTTCCAGGGGTACACGGGCAGCAGTGGTGTGGTCAGTGGAGGCCTAGTGGAAGGAGTGACCGCAGACAGGCATCGAAGGCCTAAAATAATAACACATGGCTGTAGGCAATTTTAAATTGGTTACAGGGGTACACGGGCAGCAGTGCCCTGGTCAGTGTAGTAGTAGTTGAAAGAATGGACCGCAGACAGGCATCGAAGGCCTAAAATAATAACACATGGCTGTAGGCAATTTTAAATTGGTTCCAGGGGTACACGGGCAGCAGTGGTGTGGTCAGTGGAGGCCTAGTGGAAGGAGTGACCGCAGACAGGCATCGAAGGCCTAAAATAATAACACATGGCTGTAGGCAATTTTAAATTGGTTCCAGGGGTACACGGGCAGCAGTGCCCTGGTCAGTGTAGTAGTAGTTGAAAGAATGGACCGCAGACAGGCATCGAAGGCCTAAAATAAAAAAATTGGGCTGGCTGTAGGCAATTTTAAATTGGTTCCAGGGGTACACGGGCAGCAGTGGTGTGGTCAGTAGAGGCCTAGTGGAAGGAGTGACCGCAGACAGGCATCGAAGGCCTAAAATAATAACACATGGCTGTAGGCAATTTTAAATTGGTTCCAGGGGTACACGGGCAGCAGTGGTGTGGTCAGTGGAGGCCTAGTGGAAGGAGTGACCGCAGACAGGCATCAAAGGCCTAAAATAATAACACATGGCTGTAGGCAATTTTAAATTGGTTACAGGGGTACACGGGCAGCAGTGGTGTGGTCAGTAGAGGCCTAGTGGAAGGAGTGACCGCAGACAGGCATCGAAGGCCTAAAATAATAACACATGGCTGTAGGCAATTTTAAATTGGTTACAGGGGTACACGGGCAGCAGTGGTGTGGTCAGTGGAGGCCTAGTGGAAGGAGTGACCACAGACAGGCATCGAAGGCCTAACATAACAAAAATGTCAATACAATGGTATTGTCAGTGGCAGGCATTGAAGGATGTCAGCGCATAGACTAAACATTGGTGGAGCTGTGAGATAATTTTGCAAGTGGTAGAGCACTGTTTGAGCTGGGGTGGGGGGAAACTGTCTTGTGGCCGGCGGTACAGGCCCAGGGCCCCTCATATTACAACGGTGTGTCTGACGTTGGGTGCGCACCACCACCGCTAGAGACACTTTATTGTACTAGGAGGGACCCAGTGGCAGTGCCGTCGACCAAAAGCGGGCTCACCCACCTCTTCAGACAAACTGCACTCTCACGGGTGCTGTCGCCAAGTGTCGATACCACGGCCCCGTGTGGGGAGTTTGGCCATTTAGTGAGGTGTAAACATGTCGTATGCTGGACAATCAGGTGCTGAAAATTACGAGATTGAAAAAGGCATTCAGAATAGTCCACAGGCAAGACCTTTTCATAGGAAAGCTAGGTGTCAGCCGGGCAAGGTGGGGCAAAAGATTTCGAAATCCAGTTGTGGTTCATTTTAATGAAGGTTAGATCATCTACATTTTGGGTAGCCAGACGAGTCCTTTTTTCTGTTAGTATTGAACCTGCAGCACTGAATACTCTTTCTGACAGGACACTAGCTGCCGGGCAAGCAAGCTCCTGCAATGCATATTCTGCCAATTCTGGCCAGGTGTCTAATTTTGATGCCCAGTAATCAAACGGGAATGACGGTTGAGGGAGAACATCGATAAGGGATGAAAAATAGTTTGTAACCATACTGGACAAATGTTGTCTCCTGTCACTTTGAATTGATGCTGCAGTACCTGTCCTGTCTGCGGTCATAGTAAAATCACTCCACAACCTGGTCAGAAAACCACTCTGGCCAACGCCACTTCTGATTTCTGCCCCTCTAACTCCTCTGGTCTGCTGGCCCCTGCAGCTCGTGTGAGAACGATCACGGGCGCTGTGTGCAGGGAATGCCAGAAGCAAACGGTCAACAAGAGTTGATTGTTTGGTTGCTAATATTAGTTCCAAGTTCTCATGTGGCATTATATTTAGCAATTTGCCTTTATAGCGAGGATCAAGGAGGCAGGCCAACCAGTAATCGTCATCATTCATCATTTTAGTTATGCGTGTGTCCCTTTTGAGGATACGTAAGGCATAATCCGCCATGTGGGCCAAAGTTCCAGTTCTCAAATCTGCGGTTGTGCTTGGTTGAGGGGCAGTTTCAGGCAAATCAACGTCACTTGTGTCCCTCAAAAAACCAGAACCCGGCCTTGCCGCGCCACCAATTTTCAGTGGCCCCGGAAAAGCTTCCTCATTAAAAATATAATCATCCCCATCATCCTCCTCGTCCTCCTCCTCCTCTTCGCCCGCTACCTCGTCCTGTACACTGCCCTGGCCAGACAATGGCTGACTGTCATCAAGGCTTTCCTCTTCCTCAGCTGCAGACGCCTGATCCTTTATGTGCGTCAAACTTTGCATCAGCAGACGCATTAGGGGGATGCTCATGCTTATTATGGCGTTGTCTGCACTAACCAGCCGTGTGCATTCCTCAAAACACTGAAGGACTTGACACATGTCTTGAATCTCCGACCACTGCACACCTGACAACTCCATGTCTGCCATCCTACTGCCTGCCCGTGTATGTGTATCCTCCCACAAAAACATAACAGCCCGCCTCTGTTCACACAGTCTCTGAAGCATGTGCAGTGTTGAGTTCCACCTTGTTGCAACGTCTATGATTAGGCGATGCTGGGGAAGGTTCAAAGAACGCTGATAGGTCTGCATACGGCTGGAGTGTACGGGCGAACGGCGGATATGTGAGCAAAGTCCACGCACTTTGAGGAGCAGGTCGGATAACCCCGGATAACTTTTCAGGAAGCACTGCACCACCAGGTTTAAGGTGTGAGCCAGGCAAGGAATGTGTTTCAGTTGGGAAAGGGAGATGGCAGCCATGAAATTCCTTCCGTTATCACTCACTACCTTGCCTGCCTCAAGATCTACAGTGCCCAGCCACGACTGCGTTTCTTTCTGCAAGAACTCGGACAGAACTTCCGCGGTGTGTCTGTTGTCGCCCAAACACTTCATAGCCAATACAGCCTGCTGACGTTTGCCAGTAGCTGCCCCATAATGGGAGACCTGGTGTGCAACAGTGGCAGCTGCGGATGGAGTGGTTGTGCGACTGCGGTCTGTGGACGAGCTCTCGCTTCTGCAGGAGGACGAAGAGGAGGAGGAGGGGGTGCGAACAGCTACAGCCAATTGTTTCCTAGACCGTGGGCTAGGCAGAACTGTCCCAAACTTGCTGTCCCCTGTGGACCCTGCATCCACCACATTTACCCAGTGTGCCGTGATGGACACGTAACGTCCCTGGCCATGCCTACTGGTCCATGCATCTGTTGTCAGGTGCACCTTTGTGCTCACAGATTGCCTGAGTGCATGGACGATGCGCTCTTTAACATGCTGGTGGAGGGCTGGGATGGCTTTTCTGGAAAAAAAAGTGTCGACTGGGTAGCTCGTAGCAATGTACAGCGTACTCCATCAGGGCTTTGAAAGCTTCGCTTTCAACTAACCGGTAGGGCATCATCTCTAACAAGATTAGTCTAGCTATGTGTGCGTTCAAACCCTGTGTACGCGGATGCGAGGCTAAGTACTTCCTTTTTCTAACCATAGTCTCATGTAGGGTGAGCTGGACTGGAGAGCTGGAGATCGTGGAACTAGCGGGGGTGCCGGTGGACATGGCAGACTGAGAGACGGTGGGAGATGGTATTGTTGCCACCGGTGCCCTAGATGCAGTGTTTCCTACTACGAAACTGGTGATTCCCTGACCCTGACTGCTTTGGCCTGGCAAAGAAACCTGCACAGATACTGCAGGTGGTGCGGAAAATGGTGGCCCTACACTGCCGGAAGGGATGTTGCGTTGCTGACTAGCTTCATTGGCCGAGGGTGCTACAACCTTAAGTGACGTTTGGTAGTTAGTCCAGGCTTGCAAATGCATGGTGGTTAAATGTCTATGCATGCAACTTGTATTGAGACTTTTCAGATTCTGTCCTCTGCTTAAGGTAGTTGAACATTTTTGACAGATGACTTTGCGCTGATCAATTGGATGTTGTTTAAAAAAATGCCAGACTGCACTCTTTCTAGCATCGGATACCTTTTCAGGCATTGCAGACTGAGCTTTAACCGGATGGCCACGCTGTCCTCCAACAGGTTTTAGCTTTGCCACGCGTTTTGGGCAAGATACGGGCCCGACAGATGGAACCTGTTGCGATGTTGATGCCTGCTGCGGCCCCTCCTCCTCCGCTTCAGAACTGCTGCCGCCTGCACCCTGTTCCCCCAATGGCTGCCAATCGGGGTCAAGAACTGGGTCATCTATTACCTCTTCTTGTAGCTCGTGTGCAACTTCGTCTGTGTCACCGTGTCGGTCGGTGGTATAGCGTTCGTGATGGGGCAACATAGTCTCATCAGGGTCTGATTCTTGATCAGCACCCTGCGAGGGCAATGTTGTGGTCTGAGTCAAAGGACCAGGATAGTAGTCTGGCTGTGGCTGTGCATCAGTGCACTCCATGTCAGATTCAACTTGTAATGGGCATGGACTGTTAACTGCTTCACTTTCTAAGCCAGGGACGGTATGTGTAAAGAGCTCCATGGAGTAACCCGTTGTGTCGCCTGCTGCATTCTTCTCTGTTGTTGTTTTTGCTGAAGAGGACAAGGAAGCGACTTGTCCCTGACCGTGAACATCCACTAACGACGCGCTGCTTTGACATTTACCAGTTTCACGAGAGGAGGCAAAAGAGCTAGAGGCTGAGTCAGCAAGATAAGCCAAAACTTGCTCTTGCTGCTCCGGCTTTAAAAGCGGTTTTCCTACTCCCAGAAAAGGGAGCGTTCGAGGCCTTGTGTAGCCAGACGACGAACCTGGCTCCACAGCTCCAGACTTAGGTGCAATATTTTTTTTCACACGACCAGCTGATGCTCCACCACTACCACTACCCTCATTACCAGCTGACAATGAACGCCCCCGGCCACGACCTCTTCCACCAGACTTCCTCATTGTTTTAAAAACGTTACCAAACGAACGGTATTTGTTGCTGTCACACAACTTACACGGTGAGCTATAACTTCAGTATGATTTAGCTACCCCTTTACAGGTGGGTGAGAACACAACGAAAATCAGCCACAATGTTACACACTCTGTTGTTGTTGGCAACAAATGAGATGGCACACACGCAGGACTGTCACTGAAGCGCAAATGTAAATATTTATCTCCCACTGATTTGTGTTTGTTTTTTTTAAAAGGGAGACTTCAGAAAAAAAAAAAATTAAAAAAAAATTATTTTTTACAGAAGAATTTATAAAACAAATAAAATGAAATGATTGTTTCAGGGAGAATTTAGGAAAAAAAAAAAAAAAAAGGCTTTGTAGGGCCCACTGAGTGAGAGAGGACGCACACAGGAGTCAGGAGTGGCACACAAGCCCAGAGGCCAATATTAATCTCCCACCGATTGATTTAGTTATTTTTTTTGGTAGATTTTGGAACCCAAATCAAGCAAAAAAATTAATAGGCTTTCTATGGCCCACAATTGGGGAGAGAGAGATGGCACACCCAGGAGTCAAGACTGGCACACAAGCAGAAGGGGCAATATGAATCTCCCACAGATTTTTTTTTTTTTTTCAGGGAGACTTGAGAGAAAAAAAAATACAAAAAAAATGATTTTTTTCAGGAATAATTTAGAAACCAAAGAAAATAAAATGATTGTTTCAGGGAGAATTTAGAAAACAAATAAAACAAAAAATAGGCTTTCTAGGGCCCACTGAGTGACAGATGACGCACACAGGAGTCAGGAGTGGCACACAAGCCCAGAGGCCAATATTAATCTCCCACTGATTGATTTAGTGATTTTTTTTGGTAGATTTTGGAACCCAAATCAAGCAAAAAAATTAATAGGCTTTCTATGGCCCACAATTGGGGAGAGAGAGAGAGAGATGGCACACCCAGGAGTCAAGACTGGCACACAAGCAGAAGGGGCAATATGAATCTCCCACAGATTTTTTTTTTTTTTTTTTTTTCAGGGAGACTTGAGAGAAAAAAAAATACAAAAAAAAAGATTTTTTTCAGGAATAATTTAGAAACCAAAGAAAATAAAATGATTGTTTCAGGGAGAATTTAGAAAACAAATAAAACAAAAAATAGGCTTTCTAGGGCCCACTGAGTGACAGATGACGCACACAGGAGTCAGGAGTGGCACACAAGCCCAGAGGCCAATATTAATCTCCCACTGATTGATTTAGTGATTTTTTTTGGTAGATTTTGGAACCCAAATCAAGCAAAAAAATTAATAGGCTTTCTATGGCCCACAATTGGGGAGAGAGAGAGAGATGGCACACCCAGGAGTCAAGACTGGCACACAAGCAGAAGGGGCAATATGAATCTCCCACAGATTTTTTTTTTTTTTTTTTCTTTCAGGGAGACTTGAGAGAAAAAAAAATACAAAAAAAATTATTTTTTTCAGGAATAATTTAGAAACCAAAGAAAATAAAATGATTGTTTCAGGGAGAATTTAGAAAACAAATAAAACAAAAAATAGGCTTTCTAGGACCCACTGAGTGACAGATGACGCACACAGGAGTCAGGAGTGGTACACAAGCCCAGAGGCCAATATTAATCTCCCACTGATTGATTTAGTGATTTTTTTTGGTAGATTTTGGAACCCAAATCAAGCAAAAAAATTAATAGGCTTTCTATGGCCCACAATTGGGGAGAGAGAGAGAGATGGCACACCCAGGAGTCAAGACTGGCACACAAGCAGAAGGGGCAATATGAATCTCCCACAGATTTTTTTTTTTTTCAGGGAGACTTGAGAGAAAAAAAAATACAAAAAAAATGATTTTTTTCAGGAATAATTTAGAAACCAAAGAAAATAAAATGATTGTTTCAGGGAGAATTTAGAAAACAAATAAAACAAAAAATAGGCTTTCTAGGGCCCACTGAGTGACAGATGACGCACACAGGAGTCAGGAGTGGCACACAAGCCCAGAGGCCAATATTAATCTCCCACTGATTGATTTAGTGATTTTTTTTGGTAGATTTTGGAACCCAAATCAAGCAAAAAAATTAATAGGCTTTCTATGGCCCACAATTGGGGAGAGAGAGAGAGATGGCACACCCAGGAGTCAAGACTGGCACACAAGCAGAAGGGGCAATATGAATCTCCCACAGATTTTTTTTTTTTTTTTTTTTTTTTTTTTTTTCAGGGAGACTTGAGAGAAAAAAAAATACAAAAAAAATGATTTTTTTCAGGAATAATTTAGAAACCAAAGAAAATAAAATGATTGTTTCAGGGAGAATTTAGAAAACAAATAAAACAAAAAATAGGCTTTCTAGGGCCCACTGAGTGACAGATGACGCACACAGGAGTCAGGAGTGGCACACAAGCCCAGAGGCCAATATTAATCTCCCACTGATTGATTTAGTGATTTTTTTTGGTAGATTTTGGAACCCAAATCAAGCAAAAAAATTAATAGGCTTTCTATGGCCCACAATTGGGGAGAGAGAGAGAGATGGCACACCCAGGAGTCAAGACTGGCACACAAGCAGAAGGGGCAATATGAATCTCCCACAGATTTTTTTTTTTTTTTTCAGGGAGACTTGAGAGAAAAAAAATACAAAAAAAAATGATTTTTTTCAGGAATAATTTAGAAACCAAAGAAAATAAAATGATTGTTTCAGGGAGAATTTAGAAAACAAATAAAACAAAAAATAGGCTTTCTAGGGCCCACTGAGTGACAGATGACGCACACAGGAGTCAGGAGTGGCACACAAGCCCAGAGGCCAATATTAATCTCCCACTGATTGAGTTAGTGATTTTTTTTGGTAGATTTTGGAACCCAAATCAAGCAAAAAAATTAATAGGCTTTCTATGGCCCACAATTGGGGAGAGAGAGAGAGATGGCACACCCAGGAGTCAAGACTGGCACACAAGCAGAAGGGGCAATATGAATCTCCCACAGATTTTTTTTTTTTTTTTTTTCAGGGAGACTTGAGAGAAAAAAAAATACAAAAAAAATGATTTTTTTCAGGAATAATTTAGAAACCAAAGAAAATAAAATGATTGTTTCAGGGAGAATTTAGAAAACAAATAAAACAAAAAATAGGCTTTCTAGGGCCCACTGAGTGACAGATGACGCACACAGGAGTCAGGAGTGGCACACAAGCCCAGAGGCCAATATTAATCTCCCACTGATTGATTTAGTGATTTTTTTTGGTAGATTTTGGAACCCAAATCAAGCAAAAAAATTAATAGGCTTTCTATGGCCCACAATTGGGGAGAGAGAGAGAGATGGCACACCCAGGAGTCAAGACTGGCACACAAGCAGAAGGGGCAATATGAATCTCCCACAGATTTTTTTTTTTTTTTTTTTTTTCAGGGAGACTTGAGAGAAAAAAAATACAAAAAAAATGATTTTTTTCAGGAATAATTTAGAAACCAAAGAAAATAAAATGATTGTTTCAGGGAGAATTTAGAAAACAAATAAAACAAAAAATAGGCTTTCTAGGGCCCACTGAGTGACAGATGACGCACACAGGAGTCAGGAGTGGCACACAAGCCCAGAGGCCAATATTAATCTCCCACTGATTGATTTAGTGATTTTTTTTGGTAGATTTTGGAACCCAAATCAAGCAAAAAAATTAATAGGCTTTCTATGGCCCACTATTTGTGAGAGAGATGGCACGCTCAGGACTGGCACACAAGCCCAGAGGCCAATATTAATCTCCCATTTTTTTTTTTTCCAGGGAAAATTTATAAACCCAATAAAAAAAATAATAATAAATAGGCTTTCTATGGCCCACTATCTGAGAGAGAGAGATGGCACGCTTATGACTGGCACACAAGCCCAAAGGCCAATATTAATCTCCCACTGATTGATTGATTGATTTTTTCAGGTAGAATTATGAACCCAAATCAACCAAAAAAATAAATAGGCTTTCTATGGCCCACTATTTGTGAGAGAGATGGCACGCTCAGGACTGGCACACAAGCCCAGAGGCCAATATTAATCTCCCACTTTTTTTTTTTTTCCAGGGAAAATTTATAAACCCAATAAAATAATAAAAAAATAGGCTTTCTATGGCCCACTATCTGAGAGAGAGAGAGATGGCACGCTTAGGACTGGCACACAAGCCCAAAGGCCAATATTAATCTCCCACTGATTGATTTATTGATTTTTTCAGGTAGAATTTAGAACCCAAATCAAGCAAAAAAATTAATAGGCTTTCTAGGGCCCACTGAGTGACAGATGACGCACACAGGAGTCAGGAGTGGCACACAAGCCCAGAGGCCAATATTAATCTCCCACTGATTGATTTAGTGATTTTTTTTGGTAGATTTTGGAACCCAAATCAAGCAAAAAAATTAATAGGCTTTCTATGGCCCACAATTGGGGAGAGAGAGAGAGATGGCACACCCAGGAGTCAAGACTGGCACACAAGCAGAAGGGGCAATATGAATCTCCCACAGATTTTTTTTTTTTTTCAGGGAGACTTGAGAGAAAAAAAAATACAAAAAAAATGATTTTTTTCAGGAATAATTTAGAAACCAAAGAAAATAAAATGATTGTTTCAGGGAGAATTTAGAAAACAAATAAAACAAAAAATAGGCTTTCTAGGGCCCACTGAGTGACAGATGACGCACACAGGAGTCAGGAGTGGCACACAAGCCCAGAGGCCAATATTAATCTCCCACTGATTGATTTAGTGATTTTTTTTGGTAGATTTTGGAACCCAAATCAAGCAAAAAAATTAATAGGCTTTCTATGGCCCACTATTTGTGAGAGAGATGGCACGCTCAGGACTGGCACACAAGCCCAGAGGCCAATATTAATCTCCCATTTTTTTTTTTTCCAGGGAAAATTTATAAACCCAATAAAAAAAATAATAATAAATAGGCTTTCTATGGCCCACTATCTGAGAGAGAGAGATGGCACGCTTATGACTGGCACACAAGCCCAAAGGCCAATATTAATCTCCCACTGATTGATTGATTGATTTTTTCAGGTAGAATTATGAACCCAAATCAACCAAAAAAATAAATAGGCTTTCTATGGCCCACTATTTGTGAGAGAGATGGCACGCTCAGGACTGGCACACAAGCCCAGAGGCCAATATTAATCTCCCACTTTTTTTTTTTTTCCAGGGAAAATTTATAAACCCAATAAAATAATAAAAAAATAGGCTTTCTATGGCCCACTATCTGAGAGAGAGAGAGATGGCACGCTTAGGACTGGCACACAAGCCCAAAGGCCAATATTAATCTCCCACTGATTGATTTATTGATTTTTTCAGGTAGAATTTAGAACCCAAATCAAGCAAAAAAATTAATAGGCTTTCTATGGCCCACTGAGTGAGAGATGGCACACACAGGAGTAAGGAGTGGCACACAAGCCCTGAGGCCAATATTTTTCTCCCACTGATTGATGTTGTGATTTTTTCTGGTAGATTTTGGAACCCAAATCAAGCAAAAAAATAAATAGGCTTTCTATGGCCCACTGAGTGAGAGATGACACAGACAGAGATGGCACTCTAGCAGAAATGTCAATCTTAATCTCCCACAAAAAAAAAAAAAAAAAAAAAAGGAACTGTCCTTCAATTACTATCTCCCTGCAGTAATCTCAGCCAGGTATGGCAGGCAGCAATAAGGAGTGGACTGATGCACAAATTAAATAAAAAGTGTGGACAAACAAACAAGATAGCTGTGCAGAAAGGAAGGAACAAGAGGATTTGTGCTTTGAAAAAAGCAGTTGGTTTGCACAGCGGCGTACACACAGCAATGCAGCTATCAGGGAGCCTTCTAGGGCAGCCCAATGAGCTACAGCGCTGAGGAAAAAAAAAAAAAAAGGAGCTTCCACTGTCCCTGCACACCGAAGGTGGTGTTGGGCAGTGGAAATCGCTACAGCACAAGCGGTTTTGTGGTTAATGGACCCTGCCTAACGCTATCCCTGCTTCTGACGAAGCGGCAGCAACCTCTCCCTAAGCTCAGATCAGCAGCAGTAACATGGCGGTCGGCGGGAACTCCCCTTTATAGCCCCTGTGACGCCGCAGACAGCAAGCCAATCACTGCAATGCCCTTCTCTAAGATGGTGGGGACCAGGACCTATGTCATCACGCTGCCCACACTCTGCGTTTACCTTCATTGGCTGAGAAATGGCGCTTTTCGCGTCATTGAAATGCGACTTTGGCGCGAAAGTCGCGTACCGCATGGCCGACCCCGCACAGGGGTCGGATCGGGTTTCATGAAACTCGACTTCGCCAAAAGTCGGCGACTTTTGAAAATGTTCGACCCGTTTCGCTCAACCCTAGTGAGATCAGTCAAGGACAATCATCAGACCACCTCCAGAGAGCTGCAGCATCAACTTGCTGCAGATGGTGTCACTGTGCATCGGTCAACTATACAACGCACTTTGCACAAGGAGAAGCTGTATGGGAGAGTGATGCGAAAGAAGCCGTTTCTGCAAGCACGCCACAAACAGAGTCGGCTGAGGTATGCAAAAGCACATTTGGAGAAGCCAATTTCTTTTTGGAAGAAGGTCCTGTGGACTGATGAAACCAAGATTTAGTTGTTTGGTCATACAAAAGGCATTATGCATGGTGGCCAAAAAACACAGCATTCCAAGAAAAACACTTGCTACCCACAGTAAAATTTGGTGGAGGTTCCATCATGCTTTGGGGCTGTGTGGCCAATGCTGGCACCGGGAATCTTGTTAAAGTTCAGGGACGCATAGATTCTTCTCAGTATCAGCAGATTCTTGACAATAATGTTCATGAATCAGTGATAAAATTGAAGTTATGCAGGGGATGGATCTTTCAGCAAGACAATGATCCAAAACACCGCTCCAAATCTACTCAGGCATTCATGCAGAGGAACAATTACATTGTTCTGGAATGGCCATCCCAATCCCCAGACCTGAATATCATTGAAAATCTGTGGGATCATTTGAAGAGGGCTGTCCATGCTCGGCGACCATCAAACTTAACTGAACTGGAATTGTTTTGTAAAGAGGAATGGTCAAAAATACCTTCATCCAGGATCCAGGAACTCATTAATAGCTACAGGAAGCGACTAGAGCCTGTTATTTTTGCAAAAGGAAGATCTACAGTATATTCACATCCAGCAGAATAATTGAAGGCATTTCTGCAAGGAAAAACAAAAGTGGGGTGAAAAGTGATGGGAAATATAAAAAAGAACTTACAGAGGTTGAGCTAAGTATTGAACACATCACCATCATTTTCTATGTAAATATAATTCTAAAGGAGCTATTAGCATGAAATTCTTACCAGATGTCAGTAATAACCCATGCAATCCACACAATCAAAGAATAGATTTATGGCATATCCAAAGCATGTTTAGTAGATGTGGATCTTACCAAAATGATTTTATATTTCTCCAGAAAATGGGACCCAGACGCATTCTAATGTCAGAGGAGAAGTGTTCAGAATTCCAATTTATTTGTACAGGAATTCTATTCACCTTGCCACTTACAGCAACACACCAGAGAGCCATGTTCAAGATTGAAACCTTTCTCATTATGTATAATATGGGAATACCTCTTAATAAAAAAAATATTTTTACTGTTGACCTTCAACTGACCACTGTCCTATATTCTAATTACTGTATATACTCGTGTATAAGCTGAGATTTTCAGCATATTTTTTTGAGCTGAAAGTGCCCCCTCAGCTTATTCATGAGTCATGGTCCAGAAAGCTGGCAGAGGAGGGGGAGCAGGGAGCCGGCGGCTGTAGCACAGTGACAGCCGCAGCTGCCGGCTTCCAGAAGACCTCAATACTCACCCTCCTTCACTGCATCTCTGTCTCTGCATCTTTGTCCCGCATGGCAGCTTCTTTCTATGCTGAGCGGTAACGTGGTACCGCTCATTAAGGTAATGAGTATGGACGTGACTCCACTGCCATAGGCGTGGAGCGCATATTCATGACCTTAATGAGTTGTACCACGTGACCGCTCAGCACAGGAAGAAGCTGCGGCACCAGGACAGAGAAGCAGGGATGTTCAGCGAGGAGGGTGGGTATGACAGGGAGGATGGGGGAGGACGAGAAGGACAGGGGAGGACAGAGGAGGACGGAGGAGGATGGAGGGCCCAGCCATGCATACAAGATGGGATAGGGGAGCCATGCACACAAGGATGGGAGGGGGAGCTGAACAATGCATACAAAATGCGACCGGGGTAGCCATGCATACAAGGACTGGAGGGAGGGAGCGGAGCCATGCATACAAGATGGGACCAGGGGAGCCATGCATATAACAGGGAGCCACACAGAGCAGGACAGAACGGGGGAGCCACACATACTGGGATAGGAATGAGGGGATAATACATACCTGGCTTATACTCGAGTCAATTAGCTTACCCAGTTTTCCGTGGTAAAATTAGGTGTCACGGCTTATACTCGGGTTGGCTTATACTCGAGCATGTACGGTATTCTTGTTTTTCTATTTTATTCACATAAAATATGTATCTGCCAGCTTGTAATTAGTGATAAGTGAATTTGTTCGGAAAACAATCGCCAAACATAAATTCGGCATGAATATGGCACATTCGGATTTGTGATTGGAAACACGAGCAAAATTTTATAAAATCGGAAAAAATTGGAAACATTCAGTAAAAGTGCGGGAAAATATTTATGTTGCCACAAAAGTATTTTCAGCACTCTAGCAATGATAATGGTGGTGTATTATGAGCGTTTGGCAAGTGTTTGATGAGGTGAAGGGGTTTGCAGAGCCCAGAGGTGCGATGTTCTTGTAAACAGTCATTTTTTTCCTAACTTTATTTGTGCACATTGCTGTTAGCCAATCAGGGCGCAGGAAACACCCACAATGTCCTGACACAACGGCTTGTGTCATTGGCTGCTGAAATCACATGTCCCTCTCCATATAAATAGTGAATAACTTGTTTTAGCACCATTTTGACACTGTAACAGTGCAGAGAGGCTGCTCCTGACGCTGGCACTGTTAGCAGCAAGATTTTAGGTAGTTAGCTGGGCGGTTGTATATTAGTCAGATGGTGTAGCTAGCTACTGTCCAGTGTGGCAGTTAAATTTACCTTCCAGAATTTTTTTTTGTCATTACTGAGTTCCGCAGACAAAGCCAGCAGGGCAAATGTCCTACAAGTGCTCTGCTTCTATTGTGCACCATGCACGAGTATAGCATATTAAATACAAATTTTTCACTAGCTAAATGTGGAACAGCCTGCTGTATCCCACATTGTCATTTTGTGCTGTGGTGATATGAAACTGACTACAGACCTAAGGCACATTAAGAAAAATTATAATTTTTCAGATGCAAAAAGGTGGAAAGTCAGAAGTATCACACTTTGTCATTTTGTTGGGTTGAAATTAAGCTGTAGAGGCCTGATCCAGAAGTCACAAAAATTCTTCTGTTCCTAGTGTTATACAGTATGAGACCTGACTTTAACCTCTTTCTGTCCTCGGATGGAATAGTACATTCGAGGACAGCTGACAGTTTTGAACAGCTGACATGTGCCCGCAATAGGCACAGGCAGAATCGCGATTCGTCCACGCCTGTTAACTAGCTAAATGGTGCTGTCAAACTATGACAGCGGCATTTATCTAGCGTTTCCGACCATTGGGCCAGAAATGCGCGCATTGCTGAACCCGGTCAGGTGATCGGGGATCAACGATGTGTCGGCATAACAACCAGAGGTCTCCTGAAGACTTCTATGGTTGTTGATGCCAGATTGCTGTGAGCACCACCTTGTGCCACCCTTCTCTCAGAACGTGTCTTCAGGGCTGCTAGTGGTGTCCTGATGGGTAAGCCCAGCCAGCTGTCCCCTGAAAATGTAGACTGCCTAACTTTCATCAAGATGAACAAGTCATGGATCTCTATGGACTTTTGCACCCCAAGGACAGACTGTACAGACTAGGTGATGATGCATTTTTTATTGTGATGCACTAGTGTTATGTAACTGCACTCTGTGATATCTTTAGTGTGGCTTCTATGCCTGCTGTGGCTGCTGATGATGATGTTAACACAAATTTGTGGAAATGTGAACAGTCATGGTTGATCTACATCTATAGAGTAGGCTGTAGTGGAAGATGTGTCGGTCCCAATTATACTATTTCTATTCTCGTTACAGTTATTCCACTTTGGTGGTGTCAGGCCCTCATTTTTTTAAATGTGAAAACTTCAGGTTGGGTGTCCATCTGCTGGATTGGGTGTAATGGAAAACCTGTTGGTAACTTTTATACTATTCCTACTGTGGTGAAATTGATACAATTTTTGTGGTGTAAGTTGTAGTGCAGCGGTATTCACGCTTTGCAGTGATGAGGCAGTGACTGGCATACACAACAAAAGTGGAATCAATTTCACTACACTAGAAAAAGTATAATAGGGACTGACAGGTCTTCCACTACACCCAATACAGCAGATGGACACCCAACCAGGAGTGTTCACATTTACAAAAATTACTTGCAAACACCACAAAAGTGGCATCAATTTCACCACAGTAGAAAGATTATAATAGGGACCGACAGGTCTTCCACTACACCCAGCCAGGAGTGTTTACATTTAAACTAATAACTGCCTTTGTGAGGCAGCGACCGGTGTCACATGTGAGGGTTGCTGTGTGTTCCCCCCGGATGCGCACGGTGGTGTATTGAGGCCATGGGAGTGTATTTCAGTCACAGGAGCTATGCATGCAAGATCACTGCTAGGAGCTCAGCTTAAGTGATAACAGAGCAGTGGTCATCACAAACAGGGCCCCAGCAATGGCCTGTCAAACCATGCCAAAAACTATATACATGTGATATCGCTCTAAGAGGTCATACTCCTGTGCTTTAAATCAAATGAGTGCAATCCAATGAAAAATCGTATTGCACTCTGACTAAAGTTATTTTTATGTGTTCATCCACAATTTTTTTCTCAGATCAGATTAGACTGAGAAACAAAATTGCAGCATGGTGCGAGTGGCCGCATATATCGGACAAGGCTCACCAATGCAGGTAAAATAACACAAGACCTCAGCCGCTTCAGAAATGATTAATCCATTAGAAGCACAAATTCTGGTGCTTAGCCTAAGATTTTCCCACTTGCCCTGGTGTGTTGGCAAGCGAGATAAAGGTTTTTGAGTTGATGTCAGCTTTCAAATGCATAGCACTCGCATGACATATGGTTTCAAGATGAGAAAAAAATGCATGTCACTCGTCTGACACTCTCCATCTTTTCTGTCTGAGAATCTCAGCTACTTTGCATATGCAGAAGCGAGCGTACCCTTATAATGAGGCAGATGGAGACACTGTGCATGCCATTTGGCCTTTGATCCTCTGGTGTCCGTCTTTTTAACCCTTTTCCCCCGAAGGGTAGTTTGCATGTTAAGGACCTGGCCAATTTTTACAATTCTGACCACTGTCCATTTATGAGGTTATAACTCTGGAACGCTTCAACGGATCCTGGTGATTCTGACACTGTTTTCTCGTGACATATTGTGCTTCATGATAGTGGTAAAATTTATTTGATATGACTTGTGCTTATTTGTGAAAAAAAAGCAGAAATTTGGCTAAATTTAGAAAATGTTTGTAATTTTCCAACTTTGAATTTTTTTGCCCTTAAATCACACAGATATGTTTATGTTGCGCAAAATACTTAATCTATATATATAATTGTCTAAGGATTTTTCTGTCTGTCTGTCTGTCCTGGAAATCCCGCATCTCTGATTGGTCGAGGCGCCTCAACCAATCAGCGACGGGCACAGCATGGTGACGATGATGTCATAAAGGTTGCCTCGACCAATCAGCGACAGGCACAGTCTGCCGCGAATTCGCCTCGACCAATCAGCGATGGGCACAGTATCGACGTAGATGTCATAATGGTTGCCATGGCGACGATGATGTCATAAAGGTTGCCTCGATCAATCAGCGACGGGCACAGTCTGCCGCGAATTCTGGAATCATCATTGTCCATATACTACAGGGACATGCATATTCTAGAATACCCGATGCGTTAGAATCAGTGACGGGCACAGCATGGCGACGATTATGTCATAAAGGTTGCCTCGACCAATCAGCGACGGGCACAGTCTGCCACGAATTCGCCTCAACCAATCAGCGACGGGCACAGTATCGACGTAGATGTCATAATGGTTGCCATGGCGATGATGATGTCATAAAGGTTGCCTCGACCAATCAGCGACGGGCACAGTCTGCCGCGAATTCTGGAATCATCATTGTCCATATACTACGGGGACATGCATATTCTAGAATACCCGATGCATTAGAATCGGGCCACAATCTAGTAAGTAATATTTAGCCCCAACCCTAACCCTAACTTTAGCCCGAACCACAACCCTAACTTTAGTCCCAACCCTAATGGGAAAATGGAAATAAATACATTTTTTAATTTTTATTATTTTTCCCTAACTAAGGGGGTGATAAAGGGGGGTTTGATTTACTATTTATATCGCGTTTCTGTAGCGGGTTTTTATGTTTGCTGCTTTCTATTGCAAAAAATAGTTTTTGCATCACCACATTTTGAGAGCTATAATTTTTCCATATTTTGGCCCACAGAGTCATGTGAGGTTATGTTTTTTGCGGGACGAGTTGACGTTTTTATTGGTACCATTTTCGGGCACATGACTTTTTTTATCGCTTTTTATTACGATTTATGGGAAGCAGAATGAATAAAATAGCAATAAATGAATTTCTTTTTTTGGAGGGGTGTTTATAGCATTCCGCATGTGGTAAAATTGATAAGGCAGTTTTGTTCTTTGGGTCAGTTCGATTACAGGGATACCTTATTTATATTTTTTTTATGTTTTGGCGCTTTTATACAATAAAAACTATTTTGTATAAAAAATATTTTTTTTTGCATCGCTTTATTCTGAGAGCTATAACTATTTTTTCGCTGATGATACTGTGTTGCAAGATCACGTTTTCAGCGGTACCATGTTTATTTATATCCGTCTTTTTGATTGCGTGTTATTCCACATTTTATCCAGCAGTATCATGATAAAGCATTGGTTTTTTGCCTTGTTGTTTTATGGGGTTCACTAAAGGGGTTAACTAGTGGGACAGTTTTATAGGTCAGGTCGTTACGCATGTAGCGATACTAAATATGTGTACTTTTATTGTTTTTTTTTTTTACATAAAGAAATGTATTTATTGGAACAATATTTTTTTTTTCTTTATTTAGGAATGTAAAAAAAATATTTTTACACGTTATAATATTCTTGGGACATCATTGTATAAAGTCAGATTGCTGATCTGACACTTTGCACAGCACTGTGTCAGATCAGCAATTTGACAGACAGTAAGGGAGGCTTCTCAGGTCCTGCTCTCAATAGGCACTGACAAGCCACCTCCCTGCAGGACTCGGAAGGACCCCGCGGCCATCTTAGATCCATGGGTCTGCAGGCAGGGAGAACCTCAGAACAACGCGATCACATCGTGTTGTTCTGAGGGTCTAAGGGAAGCTCGCAGGGAGCCCCGTCCCTAAGCGATGCTTTTTTATCCAAAAAAAAAAAAAGAAGAGAATGTCCAGCTTCACCAAATCCATAAAAAAGAGTTTTCTTTATTCACAAACTTTAACCCCTTTCTGCCATTAGACGTACTATTCCATCCATGTGGGGTGGGCCTTACTTCCCAAGGATGAAATAGTACGTCCAGCGCAATCGGCCGCGCTCACGGGGGGAGCGCGGCCGATCGTGGCCGGGTGTCAGCTGCTTATCGCAGCTGACATCCGGCACTATGTGCCAGGAGCGGTCACGGACCGCCCCCGGCACATTAACCCCCGGAACACCGCGATCAAACATGATCACGATGTGTCGGCGGTGCAGGGAAGCATCGCGCAGGGAGGGGGCTCCCTGCGGGCTTCCCTGAGACCCCCGCAGCAACGCGATGTGATCGTTCTCAGAGCAGGCACTTGGTAACGCTGCAGCGCTCTTTGACAGATTGGTGATCTGACAGAGTGCTGTGCAAACTGTCAGATCACCGATCTGTATTGTCCCCCCTTCCCCGGGACAAAGTAAAAAAGTAAAAAAAAAAATTCCAAGTGTGTGAAAAAAAAAAAAATCCTAAATAATGAAAAAAAAAATATTATTCCCATAAATACATTTCTTCATCTAAATAAAAAACCAATAAAAGTACACATATTTAGTATTGCCGCGTCTGTAACGACCCGACCTATAAAACTGTCCCACTAGTTAACCCCTTCAGTAAACACCGTAAGAAAAAAAAAAAAAAAAAACGAGGCAAAAACAACGCTTTATTATCATACCGCCAAACAAAAAGTGGAATAACATGCGATCAAAAAGACGGATATAAATAACCATGGTACTGCTGAAAACGTCATCTTGTCTCGCAAAAAACGAGCCACCATACAGTAACATCAGCAAAAAAATAAAAAAGTTATAGTCCTCAGAATAAAGCGATGCAAAAATAATTATTTTTTCTATAAAATAGTTTTTATCGTATAAAAGCGCCAAAACATAAAAAAATGATATAAATGAGGTGTCGCTGTAATCGTACTGACCCGAAGAATAAAACTGCTTTATCAATTTTACCAAACGCGGAACGGTATAAATGCCTCCCCCAAAAGAAATTCATGAATAGCTGGTTTTTGGTCATTCTGACTCACAAAAATCGGAATAAAAAGCGATCAAAAAATGTGACGTGCCCAAAAATGTTACCAATAAAAACGTCAACTCGTCCCGCAAACAACAAGACCTCACATGACTCTGTGGACTCAAATATGGAAAAATTATAGCTCTCAAAATGTGGTAACGCAAAAAATTTTTTTTGCAATAAAAAGTCTTTCAGTGTGTGACGGCTGTCAATCATAAAAATCCGCTTAAAAACCCGCTATAAAAGTAAATCAAACCCCCCTTCATCACGCCCTTAGTTAGGGAAAAATTAAAAAATTTAAAAAAAATATTTATTTCCATTTTCCCACTAGAGTTAGGGTTAGGGCTAGGGTTAGGGCTAGGGTTAGGGTTAGGGCTAGGGTTAGGGCTAGGGTTAGGGTTAGGGCTAGGGTTAGGGCTAGGGTTAGGGTTAGGGCTAGGGTTAGGGTTGGGGCTAGGGTTAGGGTTAGGGCTAGGGTTAAGGCTACAGTTAGGGTTAAGGCTACAGTTAGGGTTGGGGCTAAAGTTAGGGTTAGGGTTTGGATTACATTTGCGGTTGGGAATAGGGTTGGGATTAGGGTTAGGGGTGTGTCTGGGTTAGAGGTGTGGTTAGGGTTACCGTTGGAATTAGGGTTAGGGGTGTGTTTGGATTAGGGTTTCAGTTATAATTGGGGGGTTTCCGCTGTTTAGGCACATCAGGGGCTCTCCAAACGTGACATGGCGTCCGATCTCAATTCCAGCCAATTCTGCATTGAAAAAGTAAAACAGTGCTCCTTCCCTTCCGAGCTCTCCTGTGTGCCCAAACAGGCGTTTACCCCAACATATAGGGCATCAGCGTACTCAGGACAAATTGGACAACAACTTTTGGGGTCCAATTTCTCCTGTTACCCTTGGGAAAATACAGAACTGGGGGCTAAAAAAATAATTTTTGTGGGAAAAAAAGATTTTTATTTTCACGGCTCTGCGTTATAAACTGTAGTGAAACACTTGGGGGCTCAAAGTTCTCACAACACATCTAGATAAGTTCCTTGGGGGGTCTAGTTTCCAATATGGGGTCACTTGTGGGGGGTTTCTACTGTTTAGGTACATTAGGGGCTCTGCAAACACAATGTGACGCCTGCAGACCATTCCATCTAAGTCTGTATTCCAAATGGCGCTCCTTCCCTTCCGAGCCCTCCCATGCGCCCAAACGCTGGTTCCTCCTCACATATAGGGTATCAGCGCACTCAGGACAAATTGCACAACAACTTTTGGGGTCCAATTTCTCCTGTTACCCTCAGGAAAATACAAAACTGGGTGCTAAAAAATAATTTTTGTGGGAAAAAATGTTTGTTTTATTTTTACGGCTCTGCATCATAAACTCCTGTGAAGCTCTTGGTGGGTCAAAGTGCTCACCTCACATGTAGACAAGTTCCTTAGGGGGTCTACTTTTCAAAATGGTGCCACTTGTGGGGGGTTTCAATGTTTAGGCACATCAGTGGCTCTCCAAACGCAACATGACGTCCCATCTCAATTCCTGTCAATTTTGAATTGAAAATTCAAACGGTGCTCCTTCCCTTACGAGCTCTCCCATGCGCCCAAACAGTGGTTTACCCCCACATATGGGGTATCAGCGTACTCAGGACAAATTGTGCAACAACGTTTTTGTTCCAATTTCTTCTCTTACCATTGAAAAAATAAAAAATTTTGGGCGAAAAGATATTTTTTGTGAAAAAAAAATGATTTTTTATTTTTACGGTTCTGCATTATAAACTTCTGTGAAGCACTTTGTGGGTCAAAGTGCTCACCACACCTCTAGATAAGTTCCTTAGTGGGTCTACTTTCCAAAATGGTGTCACTTGTGGGGGGTTTCAATGTTTAGGCACATCAGTGGCTCTCCAAACGCAACATGGCGTCCCATCTCAATTCCAGTCAATTTTGCATTGAAAAGTCAAATGGTGCTCCTTCCCTTCCGAGCTCTGCCATGCACCCAACTGTAGTTAACCCCCACATATGGGGTATCGGCGTACTCAGGACAAATTATACAACAATGTTTGGGGTCCATTTTCTCCTGTTACCCTTGGTAAAATAAAACAAATTGGAGCTGAAGTAAATTTTTTGTGAAAAAAAGTTAAATGTTAATTTTTATTTAAACATTCCAAAAATTCCTGTGAAACACCTGAAGGGTTAATAAACTTCTTGAATGTGGTTTTGAGAACCTTGAGGGGTGCAGTTTTTAGAATGGTGTCACACTTGGGTATTTTCTATCATATAGACCCCTCAAAATGACTTCAAATGAGATGTGGTCCCTAAAATAAAATGGTGTTGTAAAAATGAGAAATTGCTGGTCAACTTTTAACCCTTATAACTCCCTAACAAAAAAAAATTTTGGTTCCAAAATTGTGCTGATGTAAAGTAGACATGTGGAAAATGTTACGTATTAAGTATTTTGTGTGACATATCTCTGTGATTTAATTGCATAAAAATTCAAAGTTGGAAAATTGCGAAATTTTCAAAATTTTTGCCAAATTTCCATTTTTTTCACAAATAAACGCAGGTAATATCAAAGAAATTTTACCACTATCATGAAATACAACATGTCATGAGAAAACAGTGTCAGAATCACCGGGATCCGTTGAAGTGTTCCAGAGTTATAACCTCATAAATGGACAGTGGTCAGAATTGTAAAAATTGGCCCGGTCCATAACGTGCAAACCCCCCCTTGGGGGTAAAGGGGTTAAGCAGAGAGGATACAGACTTCAGCACGAACCATATGGGTAAGAATCTCAATGCATTTCTGGAGACTAAGCTCCCTTAATCATGATTAAAAACTCTATTTTACGGATTCGGTGAAGCTGGACATTCTCTTCTTTTTTTTTTATTTTTGGACTTTATACGCCTGGAAACAGCGGGTCCATGCTCCTGAAGCTTGGTTTATGCATCACGGGTGAGCTGGCTTATATTTCTTGCTGTTTTTGTATGCCATTGGAATGCTGTGATCTTGTTTGATTGCAGTGTTCTGGGGTTAAAGTGCCAGGAGCAGTCCGTGTCCGCTCCTGGCACTTAGTACTGGGTGTCAGCTGTGATAATCAGCTGACACCCAGCCACGATCAGCCGCGTTCCTCCGTAAGCGTGGCTGATCGCATGTGTCGTACTATTCTGTCCATGAGAATTAGGGCCCAGGTCACATAGTACTTCTCATGGCAGAAAGGGGTTAAGCGTGGTAAGTTCTGTGCACGTCTAAAAATAAAATCATCACTGAACAGAAGCAATACACAGTCCAAAGTATCTTTGCCTGCCTAAATTGTGCTGTTGGGGTTTCATCTGAATTACATAATTTGGAGATTGAGCTAGAAACCCCAATGTAAGTTGTCAGCGCAAGATAAATGTGAATTAAAATGTAATGTAAAATATTACCAATAAAAGCTTCAATCCACACACACAAAAACAAATCCCACTCTTCCGTTAAAGGACAACAGGTGTCCATGTTACTGGTAGCACAAAGGTTCTGGGAAAGGGACATGTATCTACATGTAGACTAACGTTAACATGCCAATTAACTTTGTTGACAAATAAAACTAATAAAAAAAAAGAGGTTAAAGAAGTTGTCCACTACTTGGACAACTTCTTCCTATACCCCTCGCTTAACCCTCATAAAATAGTAAAACTTATACTCACCTCCAAAGCGGCACCGTTCCCGCAGTGTCAGCACTCTCTCTCGCGGGTCTCCCATGCTGTTGTTGTGACACTTGACACTGGCAACTAGGGTGGAGCGAAACGGGTCGTTCATTTTCAAAAGTTGCCGACTTTTGGCAAAGTCGGGTTTCATGAAACCCGATCCGACCCTTGTGCGGGGTCGGCCATGCGGTACGCGACTTTCGCGCCAAAGTCGCGTTTCAATGACGCGAAAAGCGCCATTTCTCAGCCAATGAAGGTGAACGCAGAGTGTGGGCAGCGTGATGACATAGGTCCTGGTCCCCACCATCTTAGAGAAGGGCATTGCAGTGATTGGCTTGCTGTCTGCAGCGTCACAGGGGCTATAAAGGGGCATTCCCGCCGACCGCCATCTAACTGCTGCTGATCTGAGCTTAGGGAGAGGTTGCTGCCGCTTCGTCAGAAGCAGGGATAGCGTTAGGCAGGGTCCATTAACCACCAAACCGCTTGTGCTGTAGCGATTTCCACTGTCCAACACCACCTTCGGTGTGCAGGGACAGTGGAAGCTACATTTTTTTTTTCTCAGCGCTGTAGCTCATTGGGCTGCCCTAGAAGGCTCCCTGATAGCTGCATTGCTGTGTGTACGCCGCTGTGCAAACCAACTGCTTTTTTCAAAGCACAAATCCTCTTGTTCCTTCCTTTCTGCACAGCTATCTTTTTTGTTTGTCCACACTTTTTATTTAATTTGTGCATCAGTCCACTCCTTATTGCTGCCTGCCATACCTGACTGAGATTACTGCAGGGAGATAGTAATTGTAGGACAGTCCCTGTTTTTTTTTTTTTGTGGGAGATTAAGATTGACATTTCTGCTAGAGTGCCATCCCTGTGTGTGCCATCTCTCACTCAGTGGGCCATAGAAAGCCTATTTATTTTTTTGCTTGATTTGGGTTCTAAATTCTACCTGAAAAAAATCACTAAATCAATCAGTGGGAGATAAATATTGGCCTCTGGGCTTGTGTGCCACTCCTGACTCCTGTGTGTGCCATCTCTCACTCAGTGGGCCATAGAAAGCCTATTTATTTTTTTGCTTGATTTGGGTTCTAAAATCTACCTGAAAAAATCACTACATCAATCAGTGGGAGAAAAATATTGGCCTCTGGGCTTGTGTGCCACTCCTGACTCCTGTGTGTGCCATCTCTCACTCAGTGGGCCATAGAAAGCCTATTTATTTTTTTGCTTGATTTGGGTTCTAAAATCTATCTGAAAAAATCACTAAATCAATCAGTGGGAGATAAATATTGGCCTCTGGGCTTGTGTGCCACTCCTGACTCCTGTGTGTGCCATCTCTCACTCAGTGGGCCATAGAAAGCCTATTTATTTTTTTGCTTGATTTGGGTTCTAAAATCTACCTGAAAAAATCACTAAATCAATCAGTGGGAGATAAATATTGGCCTCTGGGCTTGTGTGCCACTCCTGACTCCTGTGTGTGCCATCTCTCACTCAGTGGGCCATAGAAAGCCTATTTATTTTTTTGCTTGATTTGGGTTCTAAAATCTACCTGAAAAAATCACTACATCAATCAGTGGGAGATAAATATTGGCCTCTGGGCTTGTGTGCCACTCCTGACTCCTGTGTGTGCCATCTCTCACTCAGTGGGCCATAGAAAGCCTATTTTTTTTTTTTATTTGGTTTCTAAATTCTCACTGAAAAAATCATTTTATTTTATTTGGTTTCTAAATTCTTCCTGAAAAAATCATTTTATTTTATTTTGTTTCTAAAGTCTCCATGAAAAAAAAAACAGTGTGTTAGGAGTCGAGTTTCCTCTGCTGCACAGGGGGAATCTTGATCCATCTCCGCTGCGGTCTCCCATTCTCCTCCAGCCGCAGTGGAGCCTGCTCAGCAGGGACGTCGATCCCAGCGTCTCACTCAGTCTGACTCTGTGAGAAGAGTTACTGCTGCTTCTCCAGCTTCTGCCTGTAAAGCCTATACTGGTCAGCAGCGAGTGGACTTCTCTGGGACTAAGTCCTTGTCTGCGCACACTGAGCATGCCCAGGGCAAGATCTCCCGTTGGAGATCGGGGGTCATGTGCTCAGATTCTGCAGCGCATTCTATTGGTCCTCTTGGCAGGTCTTGGAAGGGCAAAGTTTCTGTGGCCGCTTCCTGTCCTGCAACTATATAAACTGCGCATGACCGCACGGCCATGCGCTAGTGTACAATTTAATACGTGTGTTTGTTGTGAGTGCAAGTCGTTCTTTAAATACCCCTACCCTATTGTATGATTGTTCGCGTATGGAGTATGGCTGCTATCTAGCGGCCGACTTATCACTCAACGTGTCACACACGTGTCAGCGTCTACTGCTGTGACCGCCAGTGCGGTGCCACGCGCCAGTGTGCGCTTCCTGACCCACGTCTGGGTGCTTAGTGGTGCCTGACAGCATGGCACAGTTCGCACTTCGGTGCTTTAATTATATAATTCCTTTCACACCCAGTAGCGGTGTAGTGCCAGCAAGGGTCTAATCGGACTACAATCCCTGTTGGGGTTTAGTTCGCTGACCACTTGCTCGCGCTTTATGTGCGGTACCGCGGTCCAGTGACACAACAGGATCGCTTTCTTCACGCTGGGTGAGGTTTAACCCACGCGTGTATACTTTTGAATACCGCCATATTGTCTGTCATTTCCTAGCAGCAGGTTTCAACTGCACGGTGGACCCCGGACTGCGAACGCATCTATATCATCTCTCTTGGTGCGTTCCGCCAGTCCTAACATTACACTAGCGCCAGTGTCTGGCTAGTGATGACAGACAAACAGCAATCTCTGCGGCATATCCAGCAGCTGGAGGGTAGGTTGGCGGCTCTCGAGAGCGCGACCTCAGCTGTGGATGTTACTGCAGTAGCTGTACAGGCTGCCAGCGTGGCTGCAGCTACTATGTCCATTGCCACCCCTGTTCCGACATTATCTCGCCTCCCGCTGCCAGAAAAATTTTCTGGTGATAGCAAGTTTTGTAGGGGATTTTGTGAGTCAGTGCTCTATTCACCTCGAGCTCCTGGCTACACGTTTTCCCACAGAGCGGGCTAAGGTGGGATTTATTCTGTCTCTATTGTCAGACAGGGCATTGGAATGGGCTACGCCGCTGTGGGAGCGTGGCGATCATGTGGTGCAGAGTGCTCCGCTGTTTCTGAGCGCTCTGAAACAGGTCTTTTTAGGACCTCAAGCCACCCATGATACTGCGCTCCAATTGCTGGCATTAACTCAGGGTGAGTCCTTGGTCAGTCATTTTGCCGTCCAATTCCGCACCTTAGCATCTGAGCTGGATTGGTCGGATAAAGCTCTTATCCCCATATTTTGGAGGGGCTTGGCTGACCACGTAAAGGACGCTCTGGCCACTAGGGAGATTCCTGCCACACAGGAGGAGTTAATAACTGTCTCCACTCGAATTGACCTCCGTTTTAACGAGCGGAGGTTAGAGCGAGCCCAGTGTAGGCAGAGGTTTCGGCTGGCTCCTACTTTCGCCAAACCTCTGGAATTTCCGGTCCTGGTTCCTGAGTCACATGAGGCCAGGGAAGTGTCACAAGCAGGATCTAAGTCCCGGACCGCTTGTGCACTCAGGGTCTGTCATGTTTGCCAGCAGTCAGGACATCTAGCCACCAGATGTCCTCAGCGGTCGAGGAAACGTCAGCGTCTAGTGGTAGTAGGTGGAGGTACACTAGACACGGCGACGTTTGCCTCTAAGTTGTCCTTTAAGGGGACAATTACTATTGGCTCATTCTCCCACTCGGTAGAGCTCTGCGTGGATTCTGGGGCGGAGGGCAATTTTATGTCTTCTGCCTTTGCCCAACGTCACGCAATACCCCTGGTTATGCTTGCTCAACCAGTAACGGTGCGAGTGGTGAATGGGTCGACATTGCCCTCACAGATAACACACCAGACCATCCCTTTTACTCTGTCCATGTCGCCATCTCATCAGGAGATAATTTCTCTGCTCGTCATTCCGGAAGGAATTGATGAGGTCCTGTTGGGAATACCTTGGCTACGGTACCACTCTCCTCATATCGAGTGGTCCTCAGGCAGAATTCTGGGTTGGGGTGAATCTTGTGGGGGTAGGTGTCAGAGGGAGTGCGTTCAGGTTGCTACTACTGAGGTACCCGCAGATCTATCCTCTCTCCCCAAGCAGTATTGGTCTTATGCAGACGTGTTCTCCAAAAAGGCGGCGGAGGTCCTTCCGCCTCATCGTCCCTATAGGTACCGTCACACTTAGCGACGCTGCAGCGATACCGACAACGATCCGGATCGCTGCAGCGTCGCTGTTTGGTTGCTGGAGAGCTGTCACACAGACCGCTCTCCAGCGACCAACGATGCCGGTAACCAGGGTAAACATCGGGTAACTAAGAGCAGGGCCGCGCTTAGTAACCCGATGTTTACCCTGGTTACCATCCTAAAAGTGAAAAAAACAAACACTACATACTTACCTACAGCCGTCTGTCCTCCAGCGCTGTGCTCTGCACTCCTCCTGTACTGTCTGTGTGAGCACAGCGGCCGGAAAGCAGAGCGGTGACGTCACCGCTCTGCTTTCCGGCTGACCGACGCTCACAGCCAGTACAGGAGGAGTGCAGAGCACAGCGCTGGAGGACAGACGGCTGTAGGTATGTAGTGTTTGTTTTTTTTACTTTTAGGATGGTAACCAGGGTAAACATCGGGTTACTATGCGCGGCCCTGCGCTTAGTTACCCGATGTTTACCCTGGTTACCAGTGAAGACATCGCTGGATCGGTGTCACACACGCCGATTCAGCGATGTCTGCGGGGAGTCCAGCGACGAAATAAAGTTCTGGACTTTCTTCCCCGACCAGCGACAGCACAGCAGGGGCCTGATCGCTGCTGCCTGTCACACTGGACGATATCGCTAGCGAGGACGCTGCAACGTCACAGATCGCTAGCGATATCGTCTAGTGTGACGGTACCTTATGACTGTCCTATTGATCTCTTGCCTGGTGCTGAGCCTCCCCGGGGTCGAGTTTATCCGCTATCTCTCCCGGAGACGGAGGCAATGTCACAGTACATCCAGGAAAATCTGGCAAGAGGATTCATTAGGAAGTCAGTGTCACCTGCTGGGGCAGGGTTCTTCTTCGTGTAGAAGAAGAATGGGGAATTGCGCCCATGCATAGACTACAGGGGTCTTAACGCCATCACCGTTAAGAATAAGTATCCTTTGCCCTTGATATCTGAGTTATTCGATAGACTTCGGGGAGCAAGGGTATTTACTAAATTAGATTTGCGGGGTGCTTACAACCTGATTCGCATCCGTGAGGGGGACGAATGGAAGACGGCCTTTAACACCAGGGATGGGCACTATGAATATCTGGTGATGCCCTTCGGGCTCTGTAATGCCCCAGCCGTTTTCCAAGACTTTGTGAACGATATCTTCCGGGATATGCTTTCCACCTCGGTCGTAGTCTATCTGGATGATATTCTTATCTACTCTCCAGATATTGACTCCCACCGGAGAGATGTTTGCAAAGTCTTCGACCTCCTACGGGCAAACTTCCTCTATGCCAAATTGGACAAGTGTATGTTTGAGCAGGAGTCTTTACCTTTCCTGGGCTACATCATCTCGGCCCAGGGATTGGCTATGGATCCTGCCAAACTACAGGCAGTGATGGACTGGCAGGAACCCCATTCTCTGAAAGCGGTGCAGCGCTTTATGGGGTTCGTAAATTACTATCGTCAGTTCATCCCCCACTTCTCAACCCTGGTAGCTCCCTTGGTATCCCTCACCAAGAAGGGAGCGAATCCTAAATCGTGGTCCGAAGAGGTCTCCAAGGCCTTCACTTCTATTAAGTCCCACTTTGCTAGCGCTCCCATCTTACATCGTCCCGATGTGGATAAGCCATTCCTAATGGAGGTGGATGCCTCTTCCGTTGGTGCAGGAGCAGTCCTCTATCAAAAGGATGCTCAAGGTCGGAAGCATCCATGCTTCTTCTTCTCAAAAACCTTCTCACCAGCAGAGAGAAATTACTCCATCGGGGATAGGGAGTTGCTGGCAATGAAGTTGGCCTTTTCGGAATGGAGACATCTCTTGGAGGGTGTTAAATATTAATTAACGATTTTTAACAGAGGGTGCTCGGTTCCCATTCCAAGTCTTCACGGACCACAAGAATTTGGTCTATTTACAGACAGCCCAGCGGCTGAATTCTCGTCAGGCCAGATCGTCCTTGTTTTTCTCCCGGTTCCACTTCACTCTACATTATCTCGCCGGGGAGAAGAACATTCGTGCTGACGCTCTCTCTCGCTCCCTGGTGTCAACTGTGGAGGAGGAGGACGAGCCTCGGCTCATTGTCCCTTCAGAGAGTCTGAGAACCGTAGCTCCGGTTTCGCTTGAGTCTGTGCCTCCGGGCAAGACTTTTGTCCCCATCAATTTGCGTCCGGAGGTTCTCTCGTGGGCTCATTCGTCCAGAGTGGGTGGACACTTTGGGGCAAAGAGGACATCTGAGTTGTTGGCGAGAATGTATTGGTGGCCACATATGGTTCGTGACGTTGGAGACTACGTTCGGGCATGTGTCTCTTGTGCCAAAAATAAGTCTCTCCGTCAACGGCCAGCTGGGTTGTTATACCCTCTGCTGGTGGCAGACAGGCCCTGGGAGATGGTCGGGATGGACTTTGTGGTGGGTTTGCCCAAGTCACATGGCTGTACTGTCATTTGGGTTATCACCGACCATTTTTCTAAAATGGTGCATTTGGTGCCGCTTCCCCGGCTACCTTCTGCACGGGCCTTGGCAGCATTGTTTGTTAAACACATCTTCCGTCTTCACGGTATGCCAGACAAAATTGTCAGTGACCGGGGTCCCCAGTTTGCGTCTCGGTTCTGGAGAGAGCTTTGTCGCCTTCTCAGTATCGAGTTGAATCTCTCTTCGGCATATCATCCCGAGACGAATGGGTTGGTGGAGAGAGCCAACCAGACCTTGGTCACATATCTGCGACATTTTGTCTCTGCTAAAAAAGATGACTGGGCATCTTTGCTACCGTGGGCGGAGTTTGCTCTTAACAATGCTGTAGCTGACTCCACTGGACAGACCCCATTCCTCCTTAACTATGGTCAGCATCCGCGGGTACCTGTGCCCATGCCCGTGTCTTCCGCCGATTCCAGGGTGGCAGACTGGGCTGTGGAGGCACGGGACATTTGGGATCGCACTCAGGATGCCATTCGGGCTTCCAAGGAGAGAATGAGGTCCTCCGCCGATGTTCATCGGCGCCCCGCTCCGACCTTTGCTCCTGGCGACTTGGTGTGGCTCTCCGCCCGTAACATCAGGCTGCGAGTTGAGTCCACTAAGTTTGCGCCTCGCTACTTGGGTCCCTTCAAGGTTCTCGAACAGGTTAATCCTGTGGTCTACCGCCTGGCTCTTCCTCCACGCTTGGGTATCACCGACACCTTTCATGTGTCCCTCTTGAAACCCGTATACATGTCCCGGTTTTCCGAGTCATCTGCCGGGACATCGGGTTCGTCTACGGACGATTACGAGGTGAACGCTATTTTGGGGTGTAAGGTGGTACGCGGCAAAAAGTTCTATCTGGTGGATTGGAAGGGTTATGGTCCAGAGAACAGGTCATGGGAGCGTGCTGAAAACATTCGGGCCCCACAGCTCATTGCTGCCTTCGAACGTAGCGAGGCCCAAGGAGGGGGGGGGGGCCCTAGGAGAGGGGGTAATGTTAGGAGTCGAGTTTCCTCTGCTGCACAGGGGGAATCTCGATCCGTCTCCGCTGCGGTCTCCCATTCTCCTCCAGCCGCAGTGGAGCCTGCTCAGCAGGGACGTCGATCCCAGCGTCTCGCTCAGTCTGACTCTGTGAGAAGAGTTACTGCTGCTTCTCCAGCTTCTGCCTGTAAAGCCTATACTGGTCAGCAGCGAGTGGACTTCTCTGGGACTAAGTCCTTGTCTGCGCACACTGAGCATGCCCATGGCAAGATCTCCCGTTGGAGATCGAGGGTCATGTGCTCAGACTCTGCAGCGCATTCTATTGGTCCTCTTGGCAGGTCTTGGAAGGGCAAAGTTTCTGTGGCCGCTTCCTGTCCTGCAACTATATAAACTGCGCATGACCGCACGGCCATGCGCTAGTGTACAATTTAATACGTGTGTTTGTTGTGAGTGCAAGTCGTTCTTTAAATACCCCTACCCTATTGTATGATTGTTCGCGTATGGAGTATGGCTGCTATCTAGCGCCCGACTTATCACTCAACGTGTCACACACGTGTCAGCGTCTACTGCTGTGACCGCCAGTGCGGTGCCACGCGCCAGTGTGCCCTTCCTGACCCACGTCTGGGTGCTTAGTGGTGCCTGCCAGCACGGCACAGTTCGCACTTCGGTGCTTTAATTATATAATTCCTTTCACACCCAGTAGCGGTGTAGTGCCAGCAAGGGTCTAATCGGACTACAATCCCTGTTGGGGTTTAGTTCGCTGACCACTTGCTCGCGCTCTATGTGCGATACCGCGGTCCTGTGACGCAACAGGATCGCTTTCTTCACGCTGGGTGAGGTTTAACCCACGCGTGTATACTTTTGAATACCGCCATATTGTCTGTCATTTCCTAGCAGCAGGTTTCACCTGCACGGTGGACCCCGGACTGCGAACGCATCTATATCATCTCTCTTGGTGCGTTCCGCCAGTCCTAACACAGTGGGAGATTAATATTGCCCTTTCTGCTTGTGTGCCAGTCTTGACTCCTGGGTGTGCCATGTCTCTCTCTCTCTCTCTCAAATAGTGGGCCATAGAAAGCCTATTAATTTTTTTGGTTGATTTGGGTTCTAAATTCTACCTGAAAAAATCAATAAATCAATCAGTTTGAGATAAATATTGGCCTCTGGGCTTGTGTGCCACTCCTGACTCCTGTGTGTGCCATCTCTCACTCAGTAAGCCATAGAAAGCCTATTTATTTATTTTTATTTGGTTTCTAAATTCTCCCTGAAAAAATCATTTTATTTTATTTGGTTTCTAAATTCTTCCTGAAAAAATCATTTTATTTTATTTTGTTTCTAAAGTCTCCCTGAAAAAAAAAAAAAAAAAAAATCAGTGGGAGATTAATATTGACATTTGTGCTTGAGTGACAGTTCTGCGTGTGTGGCATCTCTGTGATTTGGTGCCACAGAAAACAGAGTGTGTAACATTGTGCCTGATTTTCCTTGTGGTCTCACCAACCTGTAAAGGGATATTGATATCATACTGAAGTTATAGCTCACCGTGTAAGTTGTTTGACAGCAACAAATAAAGTTACTTTGGTTAAGTTTTTAAAACAATGAGGAAGTCTGGTGCAAGAGGTCGTGGCCGTGGGCGTTCATTGTCAGCTGGTAATGATGGTAGTGGTAGTGGAGCATCAGGTGGTCGTGGGAAAAAAAATATTCCACCTAAGTCTGGAGCTGTGGAGCCAGGTTCGTCGTCTGGCTACACAAGGCCTCGAACGCTCTCTTTTCTGGGAGTAGGAAAACCGCTTTTAAAGCCGGAGCAGCAACAGCAAGTTTTGGCTTACCTTGCAGACTCAGCCTCTAGCTCTTTTGCCTCCTCTTCTGAAACTGGTAAATGTAAAAGCAGCGCTTCATTTGTGGATGTTCACGGTCAGGGACAAGTCACTTCCTTGTCCTCTTCAGCAAAAACAACAAGAGAGAAGGATGCAGCAGGCGACACATCGGGTTACTCCATGGAGCTCTTTACACATACCGTCCCTTGCTTAGAAAGTGAAACAGTTAACAGGCCATGCCCATTACAAGTAGATTCTGACATGGAGTGCACTGATGCACAGCCACAGCCAGACTACTATGCTGGTCCTTTGACTCAGACCACAACATTGCCCTCTCAGGGTACTGATCCACAATCAGACCCTGATGAGACTATGTTGCCCCGTCATGAACGCTATACCACCGACCGACACGGTGACACAGACGAAGTTGCACACGAGCTAGAAGAGGTGGTAATAGATGACCCAGTTGTTGACCCCGATTGGCAGCCATTGGGGGAACAGGGTGCAGGCGGCAGTAGTTCTGAAGCGGAGGTGGAGGAGGGGCCGCAGCAGGCATCAACATCACAACAAGTTCCATCTGCCGGGCCCGTATCTTGCCCAAAACGCGTGGCAAAGCCAAAACCTGTTGGAGGACAGCGTGGCCATCCGGTTAAAGCTCAGTCTGCAATCCCTGAAAAGGGATCCGATGCTAGGAAGAGTGCAGTCTGGCATTTTTTTAAACAACATCCAATTGATCAGCGCAAAGTCATCTGTCAAAAATGTTCAACTAGCTTAAGCAGATGTCAGAATCTGAAAAGTCTCAATACAAGTTGCATGCATAGACATTTAACCACCATGCATTTTCAAGCCTGGACTAACTACCAAACGTCCCTTAAGGTTGTAGCACCCTCGGCCAATGAAGCTAGTCAGCAACGCAACATCCCTTCCGTCACTGTAAGGCCACCATTTTCCGCACCACCGGCAGTATCTGTGCAGGTTTCTTTGCCAGCCAAAAGCAGTCAGGGTCAGGGAATCACCAGTTTTGTAGGAGGAAATATTGCATCTAGGGCACCAGCGGAAACAATACCGTCTCCAACCGTCTCTCAGTCTGCCATGTCCACCGGCACACCCGCTAGTTCCACGATCTCCAGCTCTCCAGTCCAGCTCACCCTACATGAGACTCTGGTTAGAAAAAGGAAGTACTTATCCTCGCATCCGCGTACACAGGGTTTTAACGCCCACATAGCTAGACTAATCTCGTTAGAGATGATGCCCTACCAGTTAGTTGAAAGCGAAGCTTTCAAAGCCCTGATGGAGTACGCTGAACCACGCTACGAGCTACCCAGTCAACACTTTTTTCCAGAAAAGCCATCCCAGCCCTGCACCAGCATGTTAAACAGCGCATCGTCCATGCACTCAGGCAATCTGTGAGTACAAAGGTGCACCTGACTACAGATGCATGGACCAGTAGGCATGGCCAGGGACGTTAGGTGTCCATCACGGCACACTGGGTGAATGTGGTGGATGCAGGGTCCACAGGGGACATCAATTTCGGGACAGTTGTGCCTAGCCCACGGTCTAGGAAACAGTTGGCTGTAGGCGTTCGCACCCCCTCCTCCTCCTCCTCGTCCTCCTGCAGAAGCGAGAGCTCTTCCACAGACCGCAGTCGGCCAGGCACTCCATCGGCAGCTGACACTGTTGCACACCAGTTGTCCCAATAGGGGCCAGCTACTGGCAAGCGTCAGCAGGCTGTATTGGCTATGAAGTGCTTGGGCGACAACAGACACACCGCGGAAGTTCTGTTCGAGTTCTTGCAGCAAGAAACGCAGTTGTGGCTGGGCACAGTAGATCTTGAGGCAGGCAAGGTAGTGAGTGATAACGGAAGGAATTTCATGGCTGCCATCTCCCTTTCCCAACTGAAACACATTCCTTGCCTGGCTCACACCTTAAACCTGGTGGTGCAGTGCTTATTGAAAACTTATCCTGGGTTCTCCGACCTGCTCCTCAAAGTGCGTGGACTTTGCTCACATATCCGCCGTTCGCCTGTACACTCCAGCCGTATGCAGACCTATCAGCGGTCTTTGAACCTTCCCCAGCATCGCCTAATCATAGACGTTGCAACAAGGTGGAACTCAACACTGCACATGCTTCAGAGACTGTGCCAACAGAGGCGGGCTGTTATGTTTTTGTGGGAGGATACACATACACGGGCAGGCAGTAGGATGGCAGACATTGAGTTGTCAGGTGTGCAGTGGTCGAAGATACAAGACATGTGTCAAGTCCTTCAGTGTTTTGAGGAATGCACACGGCTGGTTAGTGCAGACAACGCCATAATAAGCATGAGATCCCCCTAATGTGTCTGCTGATGCAAAGTTTGACCCAAATAAAGGATCAGGCGTCTGCACCAGAGGAAGAGGAAAGCCTTGATGACAGTCAGCCATTGTCTGGTCAGGGCAGTGTACAGGACGAGGTAGCGGGCGAAGAGGAGGTGGAGGACGAGGAGGATGATGGGGATGAGTATATTTTTAATGAGGAAGCTTTCCCGGGGGCACTGGAAATTGGTTGCGTGGCAAGGCCGGGTTCTGGTTTTTTGAGGGACACAAGTGACGTAGATTTGCCTGAAACTGCCCCTCAACCAATCACAACCGCAGACTTGACAACTGGAACTTTGGCCCACATGGCCGATTATGCCTTACGTATCCTCAAAAGGGACACACGCATTACTAAAATGATGAACGATGACGATTACTGGTTGGCCTGCCTCCTTGATCCTCGCTATAAAGGCAAATTGAAAAATATTATGCCACATGAGAACTTGGAACTAATATTAGCAACCAAACAATCAACTCTTGTTGACCGTTTGCTTCAGGCATTCCTAGCACACAGCGCACGTGATCGTTCTCACACTAGCTCCAGGGGGCAGCAGACCAGGAGTGTTAGGGGTGCACACATCAGAAGTGGCGTTGGACAGAGGGGTTTTCTGACCAGGTTGTGGAGTGATTTTGCTATGACCGCAGACAGGACAGGAACTGCTGCATCAATTGAAAGTGACAGGAGACAACATTTGTCCAGTATGGTTACTAACTATTTTTCATCCCTTATCGATGTTCTCCCTCAACCGTCATTCCCATTTGATTACTGGGCATCAAAATTAGACACCTGGCCAGAATTGGCAGAATATGCATTGCAGGAGCTTGCTTGCCCGGTAGCTAGTGTCCTATCAGAAAGAGTATTCAGTGCTGCAGGTTCAATATTAACCGAAAAAAGGACTCGTCTGGCTACCCAAAATGTTGATGATCTAACATTCATTAAAATGAACCACAACTGGATTTCGAATTCTTTTGCCCCACCTTGCCCGGCCGACACCTAGCTTTCCTATGAAAAGCTCTTGCCTGTGGACTACCGTGAATTACTTTTCTAATGTCTAATTTGCTGCAGCTGATTGTCCAGCATACAACATGTTTACACCTCCCTAAATGGCCAAACTCCCCACACGGGGCCGTGGTATCGCGACTTGGCGCAAGCACCCGTGAGAGTGCTGTTTGTCTGAAGAGGTGGGTGTGCCCGCTTTTGGTCGACAGCACTGCCACTGGGTCCCTCATAGTACAATAAAGTGTCTCTGGCGGTGGTGGTGCGCACCCAACGTCAGACACACTGTTGTAACATGAGGGGCCCTGAGCCTGTACCGCCGGCCACAAGAGAGTTCACCCACCCCCAGGTCAAACATTGCTCTACCACTTCCACAGTTATCTCTCACACTTCCACCAATGTTTAGTCTATGCGCTGACATCCTTCCATTCCTGCCACTGACAATACCATTGTGTTGACATGTATGATGGTACTTAACATAGTCAGGGGCAGTGTCCTCTATTTACCACAGTAAATACTTTGCGCTAAATTAGTAGGTCTGAAACTACGCAGAGGATCCCACCCCTGTACCTAATGATTGCACCCTTTAGTGTTTTTGTTTTGTTTTAATGCGAGACATTCACATTTATTTATTGCTTTGGACTACTAACTGGCAGACACTCATTACAATCAGCCTCCGCTGACCAGACCACTGCTGCCCGTGTACCCCTGGAACCAATTTTAAATTGCCTACAGCCAGCCCAATTTATTATGTTAGGCCTTCGAAGCCTGTCTGCGGCCCGTTCTTTCAACTACTACTACATTGACCTGTCTACTGCTGCCCGTGTACCCCTGGAACCAATTATAAAGTGCCTACAGCCTGTCCAATTTTATTATGTTAGGCCTTCGAAGCCTGTCTGCGGTCTCTCCTTCCACTAGGCCTCCACTGACCTGTGTACTGCTGCCCATGTACCCCTGGAACCAATTTTAAATTGCCTACAGCCAGCACAATTTATTATGTTAGGCCTTCGAAGCCTGTCTGCGGTCCCTCTGTTATGGCTGGCAATCAGGCAACACAGCGTGCAGTAATCAGCGCACATACAGAGATCTAGCAATAACCAAAAACAATAGGACGAGCTCTGAGACGTGGAATCTCTGTAGACTGCAGTACCTAATCTATCCTCACACAACTATAAGCAGCAGTGGATTGCGCCTATCACTACCTATGCAACTCGACACTGCCTGAGGAGCTGACTAGCCTGAAGATAGAAATACAAGCCTGACTTGCCTCAGAGAAATACCCCAAAGGAATAGGCAGCCCCCCACATATAATGACTGTTAGCAAGATGAAAAGACAAACGTAGGAATGAAATAGATTCAGCAAAGTGAGGCCCGATAATCTAGACAGAGCGAGGATAGCAAAGAGAACTATGCAGTCTACAAAAAACCCTAAAACGAAAACCACGCAAAGGGGCAAAAAGACCCACCGTGCCGAACTAACAGCACGGCGGTGCACCCCTTTGCTTCTCAGAGCTTCCAGCAAAAGTTAATAGCAAGCTGGACAGAAAAAACAGAAAACAAACTAGAAGCACTTATCCAGCAGAGCAGCAGGCCCAAGGAAAGATGCAGTAGCTCAGATCCAACACTGGAACATTGACAAGGAGCAAGGAAGACAGACTCAGGTGGAGCTAAATAGCAAGGAAGCCAACGAGCTCACCAAAACACCTGAGGGAGGAAGCCCAGAGACTGCAATACCACTTGTGACCACAGAAGTGAACTCAGCCACAGAATTCACAACAGTACCCCCCCCTTGAGGAGGGGTCACCGAACCCTCACCAGAACCCCCAGGCCGACCAGGATGAGCCACATGAAAGGCACGAACAAGATCTGGGGCATGGACATCAGAGGCAAAAACCCAGGAATTATCTTCCTGAGCATAACCCTTCCATTTGACCAGATACTGGAGTTTCCGTCTAGAGACACGAGAATCCAAAATCTTCTCCACAATATACTCCAATTCCCCCTCCACCAAAACAGGGGCAGGAGGCTCCACAGATGGAACCATAGGTGCCACGTATCTCCTCAACAACGACCTATGGAATACATTATGTATGGAAAAGGAGTCTGGGAGGATCAGACGAAAAGACACCGGATTGAGAATCTCAGAAGTCCTATACGGACCAATAAAACGAGGTTTAAATTTAGGAGAGGAAACCTTCATAGGAATATGACGAGAAGATAACCAAACCAGATCCCCAACACGAAGTCGGGGTCCCACACGGCGTCTGCGATTAGCGAAAAGCTGAGCCTTCTCCTGGGACAAGGTCAAATTGTCCACTACCTGAGTCCAGATCTGCTGCAACCTGTCCACCACAGAATCCACACCAGGACAGTCTGAAGACTCAACCTGTCCTGAAGAGAAACGAGGATGGAACCCAGAATTGCAGAAAAATGGAGAGACCAAGGTAGCCGAGCTGGCCCGATTATTAAGGGCGAACTCAGCCAACGGCAAAAATGACACCCAATCATCCTGGTCAGCGGAAACAAAACATCTCAGATATGTTTCCAAGGTCTGATTGGTTCGTTCGGTCTGGCCATTAGTCTGAGGATGGAAGGCCGAGGAGAAAGATAGGTCAATGTCCATCCTACCACAAAAGGCTCGCCAGAACCTCGAGACAAACTGGGAACCTCTGTCAGAAACAATATTCTCAGGAATGCCATGTAAACGAACCACATGCTGGAAGAACAAAGGCACCAAATCAGAGGAGGAAGGCAATTTAACCAAGGGCACCAGATGGACCATTTTAGAAAAGCGATCACAGACCACCCAAATGACCGACATTTTTTGAGAAACGGGAAGGTCAGAAATGAAATCCATCGAAATATGTGTCCAAGGCCTCTTCGGGACCGGCAAGGGCAAAAGCAACCCACTGGCACGTGAACAGCAGGGCTTAGCCCTAGCACAAATTCCACAGGACTGCACAAAAGCACGCACATCCCGTGACAGAGATGGCCACCAGAAGGATCTAGCAACCAACTCCCTGGTACCAAAGATTCCTGGATGACCGGCCAGCACCGAACAATGAAGTTCAGAGATAACTTTACTAGTCCACCTATCAGGGACGAACAGTTTCTCGGCCGGACAACGATCAGGTTTATTAGCCTGAAATTTCTGCAACACTCTCCGCAAATCAGGGAAGATGGCAGACACAATGACTCCTTCCTTGAGGATACTCGCCGGCTCAGATAACCCCGGAGAGTCGGGCACAAAACTCCTAGACAGAGCATCCGCCTTCACATTTTTAGAGCCCGGAAGGTATGAAATCACAAAATCAAAACGAGCAAAAAATAACGACCAACGGGCCTGTCTAGGATTCAAGCGCTTGGCAGACTCAAGATAAGTAAGGTTCTTATGATCAGTCAAAACCACCACGCGATGCTTAGCACCCTCAAGCCAATGACGCCACTCTTCGAATGCCCACTTCATGGCCAGCAACTCTCGGTTGCCCACATCATAATTACGCTCAGCAGCAGAAAATTTCCTGGAAAAGAAAGCACATGGTTTGAACACTGAGCAACCAGAACCTCTCTGTGACAAAACCGCCCCTGCACCAATCTCAGAAGCATCAACCTCGACCTGGAACGGAAGAGAAACATCAGGTTGACACAATACAAAGGCACAGCAAAAACGACGCTTCAACTCCTGAAAAGCTTCCACGGCAGCAGAAGACCAATTAACCAAATCAGCACCCTTCTTGGTCAAATCGGTCAATGGTCTGGCAATGCTAGAAAAATTACAGATGAAGCGACGATAAAAATTAGCAAAGCCCAGGAATTTCTGCAGACTTTTTAGAGATGTCGGCTGAGTCCAATCCTGGATGGCCTGAACCTTAACCGGATCCATCTCGATAGTAGAAGGGGAAAAGATGAACCCCAAAAATGAAACTTTCTGCACACCGAAGAGACACTTTGATCCCTTCACGAACAAGGAATTAGCACGCAGTACCTGGAAAACCATTCTGACTTGCTTCACATGAGACTCCCAATCATCTGAGAAGATCAAAATGTCATCCAAGTAAACAATCAAGAATTTATCCAGATACTCACGGAAAATGTCATGCATAAAAGACTGAAAAACAGATGGAGCATTGGCAAGTCCGAACGGCATCACCAGATACTCAAAATGACCCTCGGGCGTATTAAATGCCGTTTTCCATTCATCTCCCTGCCTGATTCTCACCAGATTATACGCACCACGAAGATCAATCTTAGTAAACCAACTAGCCCCCTTAATCCGAGCAAACAAGTCAGATATCAATGGCAAGGGATACTGAAATTT
Organism: Ranitomeya imitator; assembly: GCF_032444005.1. Taxonomy (NCBI): domain Eukaryota; kingdom Metazoa; phylum Chordata; class Amphibia; order Anura; family Dendrobatidae; genus Ranitomeya; species Ranitomeya imitator. Next base: position 452,637,861 of record NC_091282.1, on the reverse strand, counting down.
AACAGTGATCTTATTAAGAAGGCGGTAATCAATACACGGTCTTAGCGAACCATCCTTCTTGGCTACAAAAAAGAACCCTGCTCCCAATGGTGACGACGATGGGCGAATATGTCCCTTCTCCAGGGACTCCTTCACATAACTGCGCATAGCGGTGTGTTCAGGTACGGACAAATTAAATAAACGACCCTTAGGGAATTTACTACCAGGAATCAAATCGATAGCACAATCACAATTCCTATGCGGAGGTAGGGCATCAGACTTGGACTCTTCAAATACATCCTGAAAGTCCGACAAGAACTCTGGGATGTCAGAAGGAATGGATGACGAAATAGACAAAAATGGAACATCACCATGTACTCCCTGACAACCCCAGCTGGTTACCGACATAGAGTTCCAATCCAATACTGGATTATGGGTTTGTAGCCATGGCAACCCCAACACGACCACATCATGCAAATTATGCAGTACCAGAAAGCGAATAACTTCCTGATGTGCAGGAGCCATGCACATGGTCAGCTGGGCCCAGTACTGAGGCTTATTCTTGGCCAAAGGTGTAGCATCAATTCCTCTCAACGGAATAGGACACCGCAAAGGCTCCAAGAAAAATCCACAACGTTTAGCATAATCCAAATCCATCAGATTCAGGGCAGCGCCTGAATCCACAAACGCCATGACAGAATACGATGACAAAGAGCACATTAAGGTAATGGACAAAAGGAATTTGGACTGTACAGTACCAATAACGGCAGAGCTATTGAACCGCCTAGTGCGTTTAGGACAATTAGAAATAGCATGAGTAGAATCACCACAATAGAAACACAGTCTGTTCAGACGTCTGTGTTCTTGCCGTTCTACTTTAGTCATAGTCCTGTCGCACTGCATAGGCTCAGGTTTACTCTCAGACAATACCGCCAGATGGTGCACAGATTTACGCTCGCGCAAGCGACGACCGATCTGAATGGCCAAGGACATAGACTCATTCAAACCAGCAGGCATAGGAAATCCCACCATTACATCCTTAAGAGCTTCAGAGAGACCCTTTCTGAACAAAGCCGCTAGTGCAGATTCATTCCACAGAGTGAGTACTGACCACTTCCTAAATTTCTGACAATATACTTCTACATCATCCTGACCCTGGCATAAAGCCAGCAGATTTTTCTCAGCCTGATCCACTGAATTAGGCTCATCGTAAAGCAATCCCAGCGCCTGGAAAAATGCATCAACATTACTCAATGCAGAATCTCCTGGTGCAAGAGAAAACGCCCAGTCCTGTGGGTCGCCGCGCAAAAAAGAAATAATAATCAAAACCTGTTGAATAGGATTACCAGAAGAATGAGGTTTCAAGGCCAAAAATAGCTTACAATTATTTCTGAAGCTCAGGAACTTAGTTCTGTCACCAAAAAACAAATCAGGAATCGGAATTCTTGGTTCTAGCATCGATTTCTGATCAATAGTATCTTGAATCTTTTGTACATTTACAACGAGATTATCCATTGAGGAGCACAGAGCCTGAATATCCATGTCCACAGCTGTGTCCTGAAGCACTCTAATGTCTAGGGGAAAAAAAAGACTGAAGACAGAGCTAAGAAAAAAAATGATGTCAGGATTTCTTTTTTCCCTCTATTGGGAATCATTGGTGTGGCTCCTTGTACTGTTATGGCTGGCAATCAGGCAACACAGCGTGCAGTAATCAGCGCACATACAGAGATCTAGCAATAACCAAAAACAATAGGACGAGCTCTGAGACGTGGAATCTCTGTAGACTGCAGTACCTAATCTATCCTCACACAACTATAAGCAGCAGTGGATTGCGCCTATCACTACCTATGCAACTCGACACTGCCTGAGGAGCTGACTAGCCTGAAGATAGAAATACAAGCCTGACTTGCCTCAGAGAAATACCCCAAAGGAATAGGCAGCCCCCCACATATAATGACTGTTAGCAAGATGAAAAGACAAACGTAGGAATGAAATAGATTCAGCAAAGTGAGGCCCGATAATCTAGACAGAGCGAGGATAGCAAAGAGAACTATGCAGTCTACAAAAAACCCTAAAACGAAAACCACGCAAAGGGGCAAAAAGACCCACCGTGCCGAACTAACAGCACGGCGGTGCACCCCTTTGCTTCTCAGAGCTTCCAGCAAAAGTTAATAGCAAGCTGGACAGAAAAAACAGAAAACAAACTAGAAGCACTTATCCAGCAGAGCAGCAGGCCCAAGGAAAGATGCAGTAGCTCAGATCCAACACTGGAACATTGACAAGGAGCAAGGAAGACAGACTCAGGTGGAGCTAAATAGCAAGGAAGCCAACGAGCTCACCAAAACACCTGAGGGAGGAAGCCCAGAGACTGCAATACCACTTGTGACCACAGAAGTGAACTCAGCCACAGAATTCACAACACCCTCCTTCCACTAGGCCTCCACTGACCTGTCTACTGCTGCCCGTGTACTCCTGGAACCAATTATAAAGTGCCTACAGCCTGTCCAATTTTATTATGTTAGGCCTTCTAAGCCTGTCTGCGGTCCCTCCTTCCACTAGGCCTCCACTGACCTGTCTACTGCTGCCCGTGTACTCCTGGAACCAATTATAAAGTGCCTACAGCCTGTCCAATTTTTTTATGTTAGGCCTTCGAAGCCTGTCTGCGGTCCCTCCTTCCACTAGGCCTCCACTGACCTGTGTACTGCTGCCCGTGTACCCTTGGAACCAATTTTAAATTGCCTACAGCCAGCCCAATTTATTATGTTAGGCCTTCGAAGCCTGTCTGCGGTCCCTCCTTCCACTAGGCCTCCACTGACCTGTCTACTGCTGCCCGTGTACTCCTGGAACCAATTATAAAGTGCCTACAGCCTGTCCAATTTTATTATATTAGGCCTTCGAAGCCTGTCTGCGGTCCCTCCTTCCACTAGGCCTCCACTGACCTGTGTACTGCTGCCCGTGTACCCCTGGAACCAATTTTAAATTGCCTACAGCCAGCCCAATTTATTATGTTAGGCCTTCGAAGCCTGTCTGCGGTCCCTCCTTCCACTAGGCCTCCACTGACCTGTCTACTGCTGCCCGTGTACTCCTGGAACCAATTTTAAATTGCCTACAGCCAGCACAATTTATTATGTTAGGCCTTCGAAGCTTGTCTGCGGTCCCTCCTTCCACTAAGCCTCCACTGACCTGTCTACTGCTGCCCATGTACTCCTGGAACTAATTATAAAGTGCCTACAGCCTGTCCAATTTTATTATGTTAGGCCTTCGAAGCCAGTCTGCGGTCCCTCCTTCCACTAGGCCTCCACTGACCTGTCTACTGCTGCCCGTGTACTCCTGGAGCCAATTATAAAGTGCCTACAGCCTGTCCAATTTTTTTATGTTAGGCCTTCGAAGCCTGTCTGCGGTCCCTCCTTCCACTAGGCCTCCACTGACCTGTCTACTGCTGCCCGTGTACTCCTGGAACCAATTATAAAGTGCCTACAGCCTGTCCAATTTTATTATGTTAGGCCTTCGAAGCCTGTCTGCGGTTCCTCCTTCCACTAGGCCTCCACTGACCAGACCACTGCTGCCCGTGTACCCCTGGAACCAATTTTAAATTGCCTACAGCCAGCCCAATTTATTATGTTAGGCCTTCGAAGCCTGTCTGCGGTCCCTCCTTCCACTAGGCCTCCACTGACCTGTCTACTGCTGCCCGTGTACTCCTGGAACCAATTATAAAGTGCCTACAGCCTGTCCAATTTTATTATGTTAGGCCTTCAAAGCCTGTCTGCGGTCCCTCCTTCCACTAGGCCTCCACTGACCTGTGTACTGCTGCCCGTGTACCCCTGGAACCAATTTTAAATTGCCTACAGCCAGCCCAATTTATTATGTTAGGCCTTCGAAGCCAGTCTGCGGTCCCCCCTTCCACTAGGCCTCCACTGACCTGTCTACTGCTGCCCGTGTACTCCTGGAACCAATTTTAAATTGCCTACAGCCAGCACAATTTATTATGTTAGGCCTTCGAAGCCTGTCTGCGGTCCCTCCTTCCACTAGGCCTCCACTGACCTGTCTACTGCTGCCCGTGTACTCCTGGAACCAATTATAAAGTGCCTACAGCCTGTCCAATTTTATTATGTTAGGCCTTCGAAGCCTGTCTGCGGTCTCTCCTTCCACTAGGCCTCCACTGACCTGTCTACTGCTGCCCGTGTACTCCTGGAACCAATTATAAAGTGCCTACAGCCTGTCCAATTTTTTTATGTTAGGCCTTCGAAGCCTGTCTGCGGTCCCTCCTTCCACTAGGCCTCCACTGACCTGTGTACTGCTGCCCGTGTACCCCTGGAACCAATTTTAAATTGCCTACAGCCAGCCCAATTTATTATGTTAGGCCTTCGAAGCCTGTCTGCGGTCCCTCCTTCCACTAGGCCTCCACTGACCTGTGTACTGCTGCCCGTGTACCACTGGAACCAATTTTAAATTGCCTACAGCCAGCCCAATTTATTATGTTAGGCCTTCGAAGCCTGTCTGCGGTCCCTCCTTCCACTAGGCCTCCACTGACCTGTTTACTGCTGCCCGTGTACTCCTGGATCCAATTATAAAGTGCCTACAGCCTGTCCAATTTAATTATGTTAGGCCTTCGAAGCCTGTCTGCGGTCCCTCCTTCCACTAGGCCTCCACTGACCTGTGTACTGCTGCCCGTGTACCACTGGAACCAATTTTAAATTGCCTACAGCCAGCCCAATTTATTATGTTAGGCCTTCGAAGCCTGTCTGCGGTCCCTCCTTCCACTAGGCCTCCACTGACCTGTCTACTGCTGCCCGTGTACTCCTGGAACCAATTATAAAGTGCCTACAGCCTGTCCAATTTTATTATGTTAGGCCTTCGAAGCCTGTCTGCGGTCCCTCCTTCCACTAGGCCTCCACTGACCTGTCTACTGCTGCCCGTGTACTCCTTGAACCAATTATAAAGTGCCTACAGCCTGTAGAATTTTTTTATGTTAGGCCTTCGAAGCCTGTCTGCGGTCCCTCCTTCCACTAGACCTCCACTGACCTGTCTACTGCTGCCCGTGTACTCCTGGAACCAATTATAAAGTGCCTACAGCCTGTCCAATTTTATTATGTTAGGCCTTCGAAGCCTGTCTGCGGTCCCTCCTTCCACTAGGCCTCCACTGACCTGTGTACTGCTGCCCGTGTACCCCTGGAACCAATTTTAAATTGCCTACAGCCAGCCCAATTTATTATGTTAGGCCTTCGAAGCCTGTCTGCGGTCCCTCCTTCCACTAGGCCTCTACTGACCTGTCTACTGCTGCCTGTGTACCCCTGGAACCTATTTAAAAGTGCCTAATGCCCAATATTTTGTTATGTTAGGCCTTCGAAGCCTGTCTGCGGCCCGTTCTTTCAACTACTACTACACTGACCAGTCTACTGCTGCCCGTGTACCACTGGAACCAATGTTAAAGTGTCTACAACCCAATATTTTTTTATTGTAGGCCTTCGAAGCCTGTCTGCGGCCCGTTCTTTCAACTACTTCTACACTGACCAGTCTACTGCTGCCCGTGTACCCCTGGAACCAATGTTAAAGTGCCTACAGCCCAATATTTTTTTATGTTAGGTCTTCGAAGCCTGTCTGCGGCCCGTTCTTTCTACTACTCCTCCACTGACCAGACCACTGCTGCCCGTGTACCCCTGGAACCTATTTTTAATTGCATAGAGCATCCTTTTTTAATAGTAGGCGTACAAAGTCTGTCTGCGGTCCACTATTGAAATTGTCCTCTACTGCCCAGAGCAATGCTGCCTGTGTACCCCTGTAACCTTTTTTAAGCTGCAGTGAGCCACATTTTTGGTTTAAGGCCTACTACCTGTGTCTGTCTGCGCCACTCAATACAGCTGTGTTCCTTTGAAAAAAGCTGAGCGTCAATAGTCTTGTTTTCAGCCTCTAGGAATTTTAAAACTGCATTGAGGCTAAAACTTTGGTAGGGCCTACTAACGGTGTCTGCCGCCCCAAGGTGTGCCCCAGGTTTCATCCACATTGCTTCGATCAGACTACTCTCGTTTAGTAGTTGTTGGAAACTACACTGCATTAGGCCTACAAATTGGGTATGGGGTGTAGAGAGACGGTGTGTTACACTCCAAGGTGTTCCCCAGGTTTCCTCTCCATTGCTTCAATCTTAATGCTCTCGTTTAGTAGTTGTTGGAAACTACACTGCATTAGGCCTACAAATTGGGTATGGGGTGTAGAGAGACGGTGTGTTCTACTCCAAGGTGTTCCCCAGGTTTCCTCTCCATTGCTTCAATCTTAATGCTCTCGTTTAGTAGTTGTTGGAAACTACACTGCATTAGGCCTACAAATTGGGTATGGGGTGTAGAGAGACGGTGTTTTACACTCCAAGGTGTTCCCCAGGTTTCCTCTCCATTGCTTCAATCTTAATGCTCTCGTTTAGTAGTTGTTGGAAACTACACTGCATTAGGCCTACAAATTGGGTATGGGGTGTATAGAGACAGTGTGTTCCACTCCAAGGTGTTCCCCAGGTTTCCTCGCCACTGCTTCAATCTTAATGCTCTCGTTTAGTAGTTGTTGGAAACTACACTGCATTAGGCCTACAAATTGGGTATGGGGTGTAGAGAGACGGTGTGTTACACTCCAAGGTGTTCCCCAGGTTTCGTCCACATTGCTTCGATCTTCCTACTCTCGTTTAGTAGTTGGTGAAAACTACACTGCATGAGGCCTACAAATTGGGTATGGGGTGTAGAGAGACGGTGTGTTCAAATCCAAGGTGTTCCCCAGGTTTCCTCTCCATTGCTTCAATCTTAATGCTCTCGTTTAGTAGTTGTTGGAAACTACACTGCATTAGGCCTACAAATTGGGTATGGGGTGTAGAGAGACGGTGTGTTCCACTCCAAGGTGTTCCCCAGGTTTCCTCGCCATTGCTTCAATCTTAATGCTCTCGTTTAGTAGTTGTTGGAAACTACACTGCATTAGGCCTACAAATTGGGTATGGGGTGTAGAGAGACGGTGTGTTCCACTCCAAGGTGTTCCCCAGGTTTCGTCCACATTGCTTCGATCTTCCTACTCTCGTTTAGTAGTTGGTGAAAACTACACAGCATAAGGCCTACAAATTGGGTATGGGGTGTAGAGAGACGGTGTTTTACACTCCAAGGTGTTCCCCAGGTTTCCTCTCCATTGCTTCAATCTTAATGCTCTCGTTTAGTAGTTGTTGGAAACTACACTGCATTAGGCCTACAAATTGGGTATGGGGTGTATAGAGACAGTGTGTTCCACTCCAAGGTGTTCCCCAGGTTTCCTCGCCACTGCTTCAATCTTAATGCTCTCGTTTAGTAGTTGTTGGAAACTACACTGCATTAGGCCTACAAATTGGGTATGGGGTGTAGAGAGACGGTGTGTTACACTCCAAGGTGTTCCCCAGGTTTCGTCCACATTGCTTCGATCTTCCTACTCTCGTTTAGTAGTTGGTGAAAACTACACTGCATGAGGCCTACAAATTGGGTATGGGGTGTAGAGACGGTGTGTTCAAATCCAAGGTGTTCCCCAGGTTTCCTCTCCATTGCTTCAATCTTAATGCTCTCGTTTAGTAGTTGTTGGAAACTACACTGCATTAGGCCTACAAATTGGGTATGGGGTGTAGAGAGACGGTGTGTTCCACTCCAAGGTGTTCCCCAGGTTTCCTCGCCATTGCTTCAATCTTAATGCTCTCGTTTAGTAGTTGTTGGAAACTACACTGCATTAGGCCTACAAATTGGGTATGGGGTGTAGAGAGACGGTGTGTTCCACTCCAAGGTGTTCCCCAGGTTTCGTCCACATTGCTTCGATCTTCCTACTCTCGTTTAGTAGTTGGTGAAAACTACACAGCATAAGGCCTACAAATTGGGTATGGGGTGTAGAGAGACGGTGTGTTCCACTCCAAGGTGTTCCCCAGGTTTCCTCTCCATTGCTTCAATCTTAATGCTCTCGTTTAGTAGTTGTTGGAAACTACACTGCATTAGGCCTACACATTTGGTATGGGGTGTAGAGACGGTGTGTTCCACTCCAAGGTGTTCCCCAGGTTTCCTCTCCATTGCTTCAATCTTAATGCTCTCGTTTAGTAGTTGCTGGAAACTACACTGCATTAGGCCTACAGATTTGGTATGGGGTGTAGAGACGGTGTGTTCCACTCCAAGGTGTTCCCCAGGTTTCCTCTCCATTGCTTCAATCTTAATGCTCTCGTTTAGTAGTTGTTGGAAACTACACTGCATTAGGCCTACACATTTGGTATGGGGTGTAGAGACGGTGTGTTCAACTCCAAGGTGTTCCCCAGGTTTCCTCTCCATTGCTTCAATCTTAATGCTCTCGTTTAGTAGTTGTTGGAAACTACACTGCATTAGGCCTACAAATTGGGTATGGGGTGTAGAGAGACGGTGTGTTCAACTCCAAGGTGTTCCCCAGGTTTCCTCTCCATTGCTTCAATCTTAATGCTCTCGTTTAGTAGTTGTTGGAAACTACACTGCATTAGGCCTACAAATTGGGTATGAGGTGTAGAGAGACGGTGTGTTCCACTCCAAGGTGTTCCCCAGGTTTCCTCGCCATTGCTTCAATCTTAATGCTCTCGTTTAGTAGTTGTTGGAAACTACACTGCATTAGGCCTACACATTTGGTATGGGGTGTAGAGACGGTGTGTTCCACTCCAAGGTGTTCCCCAGGTTTCCTCGCCATTGCTTCAATCTTAATGCTCTCGTTTAGTAGTTGTTGGAAACTACACTGCATTAGGCCTACAAATTGGGTATGGGGTGTAGAGAGACGGTGTGTTCCACTCCAAGGTGTTCCCCAGGTTTCCTCTCCATTGCTTCAATCTTAATGCTCTCGTTTAGTAGTTGTTGGAAACTACACTGCATTAGGCCTACACATTTGGTATGGGGTGTAGAGACGGTGTGTTCCACTCCAAGGTGTTCCCCAGGTTTCCTCTCCATTGCTTCAATCTTAATGCTCTCGTTTAGTAGTTGTTGGAAACTACACTGCATTAGGCCTACACATTTGGTATGGGGTGTAGAGACGGTGTGTTCCACTCCAAGGTGTTCCCCAGGTTTCCTCTCCATTGCTTCAATCTTAATGCTCTCGTTTAGTAGTTGTTGGAAACTACACTGCATTAGGCCTACACATTTGGTATGGGGTGTAGAGACGGTGTGTTCAACTCCAAGGTGTTCCCCAGGTTTCTTCTCCATTGCTTCAATCTTAATGCTCTCGTTTAGTAGTTGTTGGAAACTACACTGCATTAGGCCTACAAATTGGGTATGGGGTGTAGAGAGACGGTGTGTTCAACTCCAAGGTGTTCCCCAGGTTTCCTCTCCATTGCTTCAATCTTAATGCTCTCGTTTAGTAGTTGTTGGAAACTACACTGCATTAGGCCTACAAATTGGGTATGAGGTGTAGAGAGACGGTGTGTTCCACTCCAAGGTGTTCCCCAGGTTTCCTCGCCATTGCTTCAATCTTAATGCTCTCGTTTAGTAGTTGTTGGAAACTACACTGCATTAGGCCTACACATTTGGTATGGGGTGTAGAGACGGTGTGTTCCACTCCAAGGTGTTCCCCAGGTTTCCTCGCCATTGCTTCAATCTTAATGCTCTCGTTTAGTAGTTGTTGGAAACTACACTGCATTAGGCCTACAAATTGGGTATGGGGTGAAGAGAGACGGTGTGTTCAACTCCAAGGTGTTCCCCAGGTTTCCTCTCCATTGCTTCAATCTTAATGCTCTCGTTTAGTAGTTGTTGGAAACTACACTGCATTAGGCCTACACATTTGGTATGGGGTGTAGAGACGGTGTGTTCCACTCCAAGGTGTTCCCCAGGTTTCCTCGCCATTGCTTCAATCTTAATGCTCTCGTTTAGTAGTTGTTGGAAACTACACTGCATTAGGCCTACACATTTGGTATGGGGTGTAGAGACGGTGTGTTCCACTCCAAGGTGTTCCCCAGGTTTCCTCGCCATTGCTTCAATCTTAATGCTCTCGTTTAGTAGTTGTTGGAAACTACACTGCATTAGGCCTACAAATTGGGTATGGGGTGTAGAGAGACGGTGTGTTCCACTTCAAGGTGTTCCCCAGGTTTCCTCTCCATTGCTTCAATCTTAATGCTCTCGTTTAGTAGTTGTTGGAAACTACACTGCATTAGGCCTACAAATTGGGTATGAGGTGTAGAGAGACGGTGTGTTCCACTCCAAGGTGTTCCCCAGGTTTCCTCGCCATTGCTTCAATCTTAATGCTCTCGTTTAGTAGTTGTTGGAAACTACACTGCATTAGGCCTACACATTTGGTATGGGGTGTAGAGACGGTGTGTTCCACTCCAAGGTGTTCCCCAGGTTTCCTCGCCATTGCTTCAATCTTAATGCTCTCGTTTAGTAGTTGTTGGAAACTACACTGCATTAGGCCTACAAATTGGGTATGGGGTGTAGAGAGACGGTGTGTTCAACTCCAAGGTGTTCCCCAGGTTTCCTCTCCATTGCTTCAATCTTAATGCTCTCGTTTAGTAGTTGTTGGAAACTACACTGCATTAGGCCTACACATTTGGTATGGGGTGTAGAGACGGTGTGTTCCACTCCAAGGTGTTCCCCAGGTTTCCTCGCCATTGCTTCAATCTTAATGCTCTCGTTTAGTAGTTGTTGGAAACTACACTGCATTAGGCCTACACATTTGGTATGGGGTGTAGAGACGGTGTGTTCCACTCCAAGGTGTTCCCCAGGTTTCCTCGCCATTGCTTCAATCTTAATGCTCTCGTTTAGTAGTTGTTGGAAACTACACTGCATTAGGCCTACAAATTGGGTATGGGGTGTAGAGAGACGGTGTGTTCCACTTCAAGGTGTTCCCCAGGTTTCCTCGCCATTGCTTCAATCTTAATGCTCTCGTTTAGTAGTTGTTGGAAACTACACTGCATTAGGCCTACAAGTTGGGTATGGGGTGTAGAGAGACGGTGTGTTACACTCCAAGGTGTTCCCCAGGTTTCGTCCACATTGCTTCGATCTTCCTACTCTCGTTTAGTAGTTGGTGAAAACTACACTGCATAAGGCCTACAAATTGGGAATGGGGTGTAGAGAGACGGTGTGTTCAACTCCAAGGTGTTCCCCAGGTTTCCTCTCCATTGCTTCAATCTTAATGCTCTCGTTTAGTAGTTGTTGGAAACTACACTGCATTAGGCCTACAAATTGGGTATGGGGTGTAGAGAGACGGTGTGTTCAACTCCAAGGTGTTCCCCAGGTTTCCTCTCAATTGCTTCAATCTTAATGCTCTCGTTTAGTAGTTGTTGGAAACTACACTGCATTAGGCCTACAAATTGGGTATGGGGTGTAGAGAGACGGTGTGTTCCACTCCAAGGTGTTCTCCAGGTTGCCGTTTCTGAGCTTCTATCTTCAGGCTCTTGTTAAATAGTGGTTAAATGGAACAACTGCATTTGGCGTACTAGTTGGTTTGGGGCCTACTAACAGTGTCTGTCGCTCCTTGCTGTTCTCCTGGTTTCCTGTCCTGAAATTCCATTTTCAGGCTCTCGTTAAGTAGTTGTTAATGTTAGACTGCATTTGGCCTACTAGTTGGGTTTGGGCCTACTATCGGTGTCTGCCACTCCTTGCTGTTCTCCTCCACTGAACAAAGCTGTGCCGCCTGTTTACTATGGTTGCCAATTTTGAACTGCATTTCGACTACTTACTGATTTGGGCCTACTCTCTGTGTCAGCCTCTCATTCCAGTTGTCCTCCACTGCAATGCCCCCTGGTTAGTCCTGTGTTACCAATTTTGAACTGCATTTAGCCAACTTTATTCTTTGGGCCTATATCTGTGTTTCCTCCTCATCCTGCCCATTTCCCAGCCAGTGATAGATGAGTCTGCTGGTACATTGACCCATAACGCAACATTCCCCGTGCACGCTACACAACAAGATTGTGACCCTGCTGAAAGTCAGGTTCCTCTTCCCGCATACCATACCACCTTACACGGGGACAAAGAGGAAGGTGCAGGTTCCTTCATCAGGTGGGGGGAGGAATACTAGTTGGCGACGTCACTGGCACAGGGCCTCTCATAGTACGCAAAAGTGTTGCTGCCGGTGGGAGGCGCCCCTGCCGTGCAAACACACCGCTGTACTTTGAGGGGCCCTGTGCCAGTGCCAATGCCAACGAGTGGGCCCCCCCTGCTTGCTCAGGATCACAGCATTTGCAAAGTTGAAATACTTACCTCTCCCTGCTCCACTGCCGTGACGTGGTCCAGATTTCCTGGGCCCACTAATTACTTGAACCAGCCCTACCCCCCACAACTTTAGCCCAAAGACCCCCAATTTCAAATGCCTTCCAATTATTATAAGGTAAATTACGATTGACAAGCTTCTGTAACAAGAATGGATGTTTTTGCCATTAAAATGGGCAGTGTAGGTGTTTTCCTGGCCTCCACTCACTGCCGACTATGCTCCCCCATTGACTTGCATTGGGTTTCGTGTTTCGGTCGATACCCGACTTTTCGCGATAATCGGCCGATTCCACTCGACTCGACTTCTAAGATAGTCGGGTTTCGCGAAACACGGCTCGACTCTAAAAAGGTCAAGGTCGCTCAACCCTACTGACAACCATCATTTTATTTAGGGCATTTGGATTGGGGAATGAAGAGTTTGCTATATTTCTTTTGATGGGTGATGAACCATACCGCTTTTCCAGCGCCTTTGTACTACCAATAACGTGGAAGCCCCCTATATTTCCATTTACAGATGATTGACCTGAGTAAGTATATGTTTTTTTTCCTTGACTGAATTGAAGCTTTTATTGTCGAGATTCAGAATAAACCCCTGAGGGATCCATTCACCACAATAATGATGCAACAGAGTTACTCTGTACTCCGTCTGGCCTCTGTTCAAAGGTGTCCTTCTTTTCAGAAGTGCACAAAACTGTGGCAAACCACGCTTTTATGCATGCCTAAAAAGACAGACACCGCCAGATCACAGTTCTTCCATCAGCCTTATTATAGGTAGCCTTCTATAGAGGGTTCTGCCTGAATCACATATTTCAGAGATTTACAATGAAAACCCAGTGTAAGCACTCAAAGTAGAGCACAGTATAAATGCAAGCCGAGGCTTAGTGCAATCTTTGAGATGTAGAATATACAAATCAATAATAGATGAAAAATTTGATAATTTTTCTTTTACACCGTTCCTCATGTGGTATAAGTGATTAGATGACTTTATTCTTTGGGTCGATGAGATTACAGCGTTACTAGATTTATATACTGTAGTTTTTTATGTTTGGCTGCTGTAACAGATGCTTTTTTTGCAAAAACTGTGTTTTTCATTGCCATATTTTGAGAGTTATAATGTTTTCGTATTTCTGTAGACAGTCATGTGAGGGCTTGTTTTTTCATGGATGAGTTGACATGTTTATTGGTCCAACTTTCGGGAGCATAACATTTTTTGATCACTTTCTATTCTAATTTTTGTGATACAGAATGAACCAAAACTAGCAATTTAGGTTTTTTTTTGTGTGGGGGATTTATGCTGTTTCACACAGGACAAAATTGATAAAGCAGCTTTATTTTTTGTGTCAGTACAATTACAGCATTTACAGTTACAGCGATACCACATTTATGTAATTTTTTTCTATTTTGGCACTTTTGCACAATAAAAGCTACCTATTTAAAAAACATTGTTTTGCATTGCTCTATTCTGAGAGCTATAAATTTTATATTTTTCTGCTGATGCAGCTGTTTAGTGGCTTTTTCTCAGTGACAATTTCAGTTATTCTTTTTTATTTACATTCTTCTTTTTGATCGTATTTTATTCCACATTTTGTTCGGCGATATGATGAAAAAGCATTGTTTTTTTACTTGTTTTTTTTTCTTCAGTGTACAATGTAATTATTGGTACAATATATTTTTTCTTATTTATTATTTAAAAAAATCTTTACAATTTTTTTTTTTACTTTTTTTACTTAATCCTTGTATAGGACTTTCACTTTCAGCAGTCTGATTGCTCACATAAAGCATTACAATGCATAAGCATTGTCTGTGTTTCTCGGAAAAAAAGCTTCTTTGACTATGCTTTGGGCATGGACTAACAAGCTTGCCAAAGCCTGGAGTCTGGATGTCGTCATGATGACCTCAGGTCAACATGGCAACTATCCGGCCCTTGATCTGTGTAGAAATCTTAAAATTGCTGTTGAAATAGGAGAGACCTGGAGCAGTTTGCAAAAGATGAATGGTCAAAAATTCCAGTTGAGAGTTGTAAGAAACTTGTTGATGATTATAGGAAATGATTGCTTGCAGTTATTTATTTCAAAGGGTGTGCAACCAAATATTAATTTGAGGGTCCCAAAATTTTGTTGAGGACATTTTGCAGATTTTGTGTGAAATTATGTCCAATTTGCCTTTTTTTGTCTTTTTTTTGTGCTTTTCTAATACGCACGAAGGAAACAAATACGTGTAAAACCAAATATTGTGCAATTTCAATAATTTTCTGGGGGAAATACTTCATTTTCTGTAACAATTTCAAGTGTGCCAACACTTTCGACCATGGCTGTATGGCATAAACTACTATCATGAAAGCAAAATCCTTTTAGGGCCTAAAAAAAATATTTGCAGTGAAAATTGGAAACATAATATGTTATGTATATAACAGGTATACTGCAAATTTTAAAATACTAGAAATAGGCCCGATGCTATCGCATCGGGAGTGTGGTGAAATTAACATCTGTGTATGCTATTCCCCATGCAGGAGAGGTAACAGCCGCATCGTTAATGCACATGTGCGGGTAGAGCGCTCAGTTGTGGCTGTTGCTGCGCATGCGCTGGAATAGCGGTGATGTGAATGTTACTTGCGCAGGCGCAGTTCTTGGCCGCAAGGCCAATGCCATATATACTCGAGTATAAGCCTACCCAAGTATAAGCCGAGCCACGGAAAACTTGGTAGGTTTAATGACTCGAGTATAAGCCGGGTATGCATTGTCCCCGCATCCCTGTCCTGCTATGCATGGCTCCCCATCCCTGTCATTGTATGCATGCCTCACCTTTCATTGTCATTGTATGCATGCCTCCCCCTTCCCTGCCCTGGTATGAATGCCTCCCCGTCCCTGCCCCTGTCTGCATATTCCTTCTCTGTATGCATGCCTCCCCCATTCAGTCCCTGAATGCATGCCTCCCCCATTCAGTCCCTGTATGCATGCCTCCCCCACTCCTTCCCTGTCCTGGTATGAATGCATTCCCCATTCCGTCCCTGTATGAATGCCTCCCCTGTTCCTATATGTATGCCTCCCCTGTTCAGTCCCTGTATGAATGCCTCCCCCATTCAGTCCCTGCATGAATGCCTTCCCCGTTTTGTCCCTGTATGCATGGTATGGTTTTTTCGGACTTAATGTGTGTAGTTGCATGTTTTTTACTGAAACCTACTGGTTGCTTGGAGGTCACTCTGCTCAGGGTTTTCTCCCCCTTTTTTTGTTATACTTTGTACATGTTTGTTCTTTAGTTTTATTTGAGCTACAATAAAAATATTAATTTTATTTTTTGGGTTGTGTTCTTCCCTTTTTCTTGGTATACTGTTCAATATTGGAAGTCTCCCTATACAGTGGGGCAAAAAAGTATTTAGTCAGTCAGCAATAGTGCAAGTTCGACCACTTAAAAAGATGAGAGGCGTCTGTAATTTACATCATAGGTAGACCTCAACTATGGGAGACAAACTGAGAAAAAAAAATCCAGAAAATCACATTGTCTGTTTTTTTATCATTTTTTTTGCATATTATGGTGGAAAATAAGTATTTGATCAGAAACAAACAATCAAGATTTCTGTCTCTCACAGACCTGTAACTTCTTCTTTAAGAGTCTCCTCTTTCCTCCACTCATTACCTGTAGTAACGGCACCTGTTTAAACTTGTTATCAGTATAAAAAGACACCTGTGCACACCCTCAAACAGTCTGACTCCAAACTCCACTATGGTGAAGACCAAAGAGCTGTCAAAGGACACCAGAAACAAAATTGTAGCCCTGCACCAGGCTGGGAAGACTGAATCTGCAATAGCCAACCAGCTTGGAGTGAAGAAATCAACAGTGGGAGCAATAATTAGAAAATGGAAGACATACAAGACCACTGATAATCTCCCTCGATCTGGGGCTCCACGCAAAATCCCACCCCGTGGGGTCAGAATGATCACAAGAACGGTGAGCAAAAATCCCAGAACCACGCGGGGGGACCTAGTGAATGAACTGCAGAGAGCTGGGACCAATGTAACAAGGCCTACCATAAGTAACACACTACGCCACCATGGACTCAGATCCTGCAGTGCCAGACGTGTCCCAATGCTTAAGCCAGTACATGTCCGGGCCCGTCTGAAGTTTGCTAGAGAGCATTTGGATGATCCAGAGGAGTTTGGGGAGAATGTCCTATGGTCTGATGAAACCAAACTGGAACTGTTTGGTAGAAACACAACTTGTCGTGTTTGGAGGAAAAAGAATACTGAGTTGCATCCATCAAACACCATACCTACTGTAAAGCATGGTGGTGGAAACATCATGCTTTGGGGCTGTTTCTCTGCAAAGGGGCAAGGACGACTGATCTGGGTACATGAAAGAATGAATGGGGCCATGTATCGTGAGATTTTGAGTGCAAACCTCCTTCCATCAGCAAGGGCATTGAAGATGAAACGTGGCTGGGTCTTTCAACATGACAATGATCCAAAGCACACCGCCAGGGCAACGAAGGAGTGGCTTCGTAAGAAGCATTTCAAGGTCCTGGAGTGGCCTACCCAGTCTCCAGATCTCAACCCTATAGAAAACCTTTGGAGGGAGTTGAAAGTCCGTGTTGCCAAGTGAAAAGCCAAAAACATCACTGCTCTAGAGGAGATCTGCATGGAGGAATGGGCCAACATACCAACAACAGTGTGTGGCAACCTTGTGAAGACTTACAGAAAACGTTTGACCTCTGTCATTGCCAACAAAGGATATATTACAAAGTATTGAGATGAAATTTTGTTTCTGACCAAATACTTATTTTCCACCATAATATACAAATAAAATGTTAAAAAAACAGACAATGTGATTTTCTGGATTTTTTTTTCTCAGTTTGTCTCCCATAGTTGAGGTCTACCTATGATGTAAAATACAGACGCCTCTCATCTTTTTAAGTGGTGGAACTTGCACTATTGCTGACTGACTAAATACTTTTTTGCCCCACTGTATACCTTGTTACATGGTCTCTTTTGAATTGGTTTAATTTGTAAGAGAATGCCTAATTTGATTTCCTTGGCTTTCTATGGACTCATCACACTTCGCACACCCCTAACAAATCTCCTACTGTAGTATTCTTTAAATGTTGTGCTTGTTTCTTATCTAATCTATTTGTAATTTAGCCTGAAAAAGGCGCCACTGTGCTCTGAAGGCTTGGAAAAATATTATTTTCTGGTTAACCAATAAAGGTATCACTCTTAGAATACTTTTGTCATCATTGGGCAGAAAAGTATTCGCATCGATTTTTCTGGTTAACACGGTACCACAATATAGTTTGTTATTGTAAATCACTCTATAAGAAGAAGAGAACGAAAGGATTCGGCTGACCATAAGAGCTGACACACTACAGAAAAGAGAGATGCATAACAAAGAGGAGTGAAGGAGCACAAAAACATGCCATAATAAAATTAGTATCAAATTTTATTCAATAAGACATATAAAACACAACAAAAATGTAATAGTAAACAAGTCAGAGACAAAGTTGAATTAATGACATTTCAGGTGTAAAACACAGTGTCCACTTGTATTATAGTGGTGGGAACTAGCAGAAAATAGCAGCAGGGATGTTTTTGTGCTGCTTGCTTCCTCTTTGTTATGTTTTGCATTATGGGAGTATCCCGAGCTATTATAGCTCCCATCACTACTTGGTATTGGGTTTGACGATATGTGAGGAACAATATGGTTTCTGTTTCAAAGAGATTGTTTAGAAAAGAGAGAGGACCTCGATGACAATAAGAGCTTATATACTACAGAAGAGAGAGGACCACTCTGGTCATAAGAGCCTACATGCTATAGAAGAGAGAAAGAGAATGAGGACACTGCTGATCATTACAGCTTACACAAAACAACTCTGAAGTACAAACTATGCTCCACTAGGAGCTACTGATCTGTGATGACCCAGTACGGACCACCACTGTACAAGGTGTGATTATTCTGCAGGGCATTATGAGAGGCCCATGTGGCAAGGCAAATTATCTTAGCCTCCTTTCTGATGCTTCCGCAATGTGGGAAATTGTACTGGGCAAATATTTTTTGGTTTCATCTTTTTTTGCAAACCACAAATCAAGTCTCAAAGTGTTGGAAAATGTATGTGAAAACACAAATTTCAAGAAACTCGAACTCGATCCTCTGCTTATCAATCTGTTCATCTTTACCAATGAGCTTCCTTTTTCTTCAAGTATATCACAACATCCTTTTATTTCCACTATTAATTGTGAATATTCCATTATTTTTACCTGAATTACAGGGGCGAAGCTGTTATCTGCATGCCTCCGGTTATTCTGACATCGCGCTCTGACAGTGTGCTGTCCTTTGTGTTGCTGGCTCATTATTACTGATCTGAGCTGGCAACAGAGGGTGCACGCTGTCATTGTGCACATGACACAGTGCTTAGCGCTGGGGCAGAGCAGAGACCAGCCCCGCCCATAAAATAAATGTCACTGATGACACTTCATCTCAGGGAGGCGGCAAGGCCTGCAGAAGTGACAGTAACCACTGCCCCCATAATGACACTTCATTTGAGTATCCCAGCATACACTAGCATTCTCAAATGAAGAGTCATCACACAGGAAGTAGGGATAAAAATACAATAGCAGTTTAACGGTGTAATTAAGGAACAGTAGGGAATTTTTAATACAAGTATATTAGAAATTAGTTATATTATGACACTAAATAGATACAGATTAGATGAAAACTTCTTTGGTCTTGGGACCACCCCATTAATTTGCCAAATGAACCTAATATGCACACAATATGAAAATTTGTATGGTTTTTACCAAAGAGGCATGGGTCACAGGATTTTCTTGGGGCGTGTCTTTAGGCAGTTCTGGCAAATTGATCAGTGTGCAACATTCCCTTGGTAAATACTATAGAATAATCAAAATAAAGTAAATAAAAATTATTATATCTCTAGAAAATAAGAGCAGAAACTGGCCTAGACATAGTGATAGGTCTTTTAAGGAAGAAAACAGAATACATTTGTAAAACATTTTGTGTATACCTATCACTATTTTTTATATGTGTGAGCTGACTATTTCAGAATGAGAAAATAATAATATATAAAATATATAGTTATTTTCCTTAAAGGGACACTGTCACCTGAATTTGGAGGGAACAATCTTCAGCCATGAAGGCGGGGTTTTGGGGTTTTTGATTCACCCTTTCCTTACCCGCTGGCTGCATGCTGGCTGCAATATTGGATTTAAGTTCATTCTCTGTCCTCTGTAGTACATGCCGGCACAAGGCAATCTTGCCTTGCGCAGGTGTGTACTATGGCTGAAGATTGTTCCCTCCAAATTCAGGTGACAGTGTCCCTTTAAATGATACAAAATATACATTTAATCTTACAATGTCCCCAATTATTAATCAGACTCTTAAAAGACAGCATTTAGCAGATCGGTTATGAGTTCTCATATTCACTACTGTATAACTGTGACTGTCATTGACTAAAGCCCACACTGAAGTTCCAACCTCTTGACCCATTTGGAAATGGCAAACCGCATAATATGTTCCACAAATTGTCACTGA
Organism: Ranitomeya imitator; assembly: GCF_032444005.1. Lineage (NCBI taxonomy): Eukaryota > Metazoa > Chordata > Amphibia > Anura > Dendrobatidae > Ranitomeya > Ranitomeya imitator. The sequence continues at coordinate 452,618,164 of NC_091282.1, read as the reverse complement.
AGGGAGACATCAGTAATTAATTGCCCACATGAGTATATATTGTAATATAACTAAACTGCAAATCATAAAAAAAATTGAGACAGAAGCTTCCATAATGAGGACACCTTTATGGCAATTTAGGAATTAAGACACCATGACTGACCTGCTTAAAAAATGCAAATTTACGGTAACTTAAAAAAATTCAGTGCATGAAAACATATGTCCTATCTATTATTTCAAGAATCACTGCAAAAGTCATACTATCTTGGGTGAAGAAAAATTACTTTTTTTTATATATTTAACATTGAATGTGGAATATTTCAGGCTAATTGGATTTTAATGAAAGAAAGATAGAAAGCCAGTTTTCAACAGCTCTGTACTCATATTTGTATCTTTGATTGCTAACATATACTCAGTCAAGGGCAGATTTTTTTTGGTCAAAGAAAATGATGAATAAAATATTAGGGGGTTTTGTGTTTATTTATTTCGAAGGCTGTTCATTATCCTCCAGTAGTGCTGAGTGTAAAAGGAAATTTGAAATGCAAAGAGCAAAAAAGTTGCAGGAGGTTGAGCTGTCTAAAGAGATCATTAGGATATCTCCTTTATACTGCTCATAGTAGGTGTCCTCGTATAAAATTAATTGGGCCTGATGGTGGGATTCTAATTGAGTCACGCCAGTATCAGCTCAGTAATAGGTACTGATCGAATCTGACTATATTTCTCTACTGCAACAAGCTAAATTATCTGCAATAATGTCACTTTATCATACTCGTATACTAAGTTTTCCCAGAAAACCTTATATGCATTACATAGTATTTTTTGATTGCACACTGAGGTCAAAAGATTTTTTTGGGGGGGACATTTATGTAATTTTATGCTTACTACATATGCTGAATAAAAATATAAAAGCAACACTTGCCTTAGGCTGCCATCACACTAGCAGTATTTGGTCAGTATTTTACATCAGTATTTGTAAGCCAAAACCAGGAATGGGTGATAAATACAGAAGTTGTGCATATGTTTCTATTATACTTTTCCTCTAATTGTTCCACTCATGGTTTTGGCTTACAAATACTGAGGTAAAATACTGACCAAACCCTGCTAGTGTGGCGGCAGCCTTAGGGTGACCAAAATAGTTCTTGCATGGCCAGCATACCCACCGGATGCCACCCATTGAGCATATTCGGGATGCTCTGGATCAGCATATACAACACCATGTTCAAGTTCTTGCCAACATCCAGCAAATTTGCACAGCCGTTGAAGAAAAGTGGACCAACATTCCACAGGCCACAAACAACAACCTGATCAACTCTATGCAAAGGACATGTGAGGCCATTTTCTGCCAAACTAAAGCACACCTGTGCAATATTCATGCTGTCTAATCATTGATATGCCACACCTGTGAGGTGGATGGATTATCTCGGCAAAGGAGAAGCACTCACTAACACAGATTTAGACAAATTTGTGAACAATATTGAAGCAAAAAAGAGTCTTAGATCTTTGAGTTCACCTCATGAAAAAATGGGAACACAAACAAAAGTGTTGTGTTTTTTGTTCAGCATAAATAAAGAATTAAAGGCTCATTCAGAAACAGCTCTGTGAAACTTAGTCCAAGCATGGATTTCAATGCATGATCTGTCTGTAGATCCACTGACCTGAACTTGGCAGTCTCATGCATGACTATGAGTTTATCGAGCTTGAGGTAGCAGGCCCCCGGATAGTCCATGCGCTGGCACAAACCAAGTTTTAATGACATCTTCTTGAGCCCTTACAGTGTCAAGTTCCAGCTTTACTAAGATCTAATTTTAGTCAAATTTCCTGAAATTTGCGGTTTCATGCTGATTCAAACATTTAGAGATTCTATTCACAGTTCTCCAAAAATAAAAACTTGCCCAGCACCATTTCCCACACTGCTAAAACATCAGAGACCAGGCAAATGTTATTTTCATTGCTGTGAGGGGCGTGACTTGGTGAGCACCTGACTTTTCACTAGAGCACCTGACGGTGGGGTTAGGCTTGGCTCCTGATGAACATGAGGTACTACTCTAGGACACATCATGGACTCACGGCAGCTGACCTCCAAGTGACTGGAGCTGGAACATCTTGGAGCGAAAGAACAGCTGATGCAGGCAGACATGGGCAGGTGTGGACTGATATGGCTGGCACGGCAAGTACTGGTGGGTCCGGCTGATATACAGATGGGCACGACTAGTGCTGGTGTGTTCGGATGGTACACAAGTTGCCACAGCAAGTTCGCATGGGTCTGGCTTATGCACAGGTTGCCAAGGAAAGTGCAGGCGGATCTTGCTGATACACAGGTTGGCATAGCAAGCACAGATGGGTCCAGCAAATACATAGGCTGGCATGGCAAGTGCTGGCAAGAAGGTTAGAGATGGACAGACACTTGCGGGAAATAGCAGACTGCAACCAGAAAACTAGTAAGTAGCAATGAGCGATTTTTTTTCGGAAAAAGATTGCCAAACATAAATTCAGCACATATATTTCATGTTCGGATTCATAATTGGAAACATGAGCAAAATTTAATAAAATCGGAAAAAATTGGTAACATTCGGTAAAAAGTGCGGGAAAATATTTGCATTGCCACAAAAGTATTTTTAGCACTTTAGCAACAATAATGGTGGTGTATCATGAGCATTTGGTACTTGTTTGATGAGGGGAGGGTGTTTGCAAAGCTCAGAGGTGTGGCGTTCTTCTAAACAAAATTGTTTTTTCCCTAGGTTTATTTGTGCACATTGCAGCTAGCCAATCACAGAGCAGGAAACATCCACAATGTCCTGAAACCATGGCTTGTTTCATTGGCTGCTGAAATCTCATGTCCCCATCCATATAATGAGTGGACAACTTGTTTTAGTGCCATTTTGACACTGTAATAGTGCAGAGAGGCTGCTCCTGATGCTGGCACTGTTAGCAGTAAAATATTAGCTAGTTAGCTAGACAGTTAATTATTAGTCATATAGTGCAGATAGCTAGTGTCCAATTTGGCTGTTAAATTTACCTTCCAGCATTTTTTTTGGCCACAGATAAAGCCAGCAGGGCATACAGTGGGTACGGAAAGTATTCAGACCCCTTTAAATTTTTCACTCTTTGTTTCATTGCTGCCATTTGGTAAATTAAAAAAAATTACTCATTATTTTCACATTAATATACATTCTGCACCCCATCTTGACTGAAAAAAGACAGAAATTTAGTAATTTTTGCATACTCCCCTTCGGTCACCACTCACACAGGGTTAATGCCGGTGGTAACGGACCGCGTTAGGCTGCGGGTAACGCACTCCGTTACCGCCGCTATTAACCCTGTGTGTCCACAACTTTTTACTATTGATGCTGCCTATGCGGCATCAATAGTAAAAAAATGTAATGTTAAAAATAATAAAAAAAAAAAAAACCTGCTATACTCACCCTCCGTAGTTCGCCGAGCCGCTCGCGCCTGCCGTCATCTTCCGTTCCCAGCGATGCATTGCAAAATTACCCAGAATACTTAGCGAGACCGCTAAGTCATCTGGGTAATTTCGCAATGCATCCTGGGAACGGAAGATGGCGGCAGCCGCGCGCTCATCGCCTGCACCAGAGCCTCGCTGGATTCGATCCCGGCAGGTGAGTATATAACTATTTTTTATTTTAATTATTTTTTTAACAGGGATATGGTGCCCACACTGTTGTATACTACGTGGGCTGTGTTAGATACCGCGTGACTCTGTGCTGTATAGTACATAGGCAGTGTTATATACTATGTGGGCTGTGTGATATACTCCGTGGGCTGTGCTAGATATTACGTGGCCACTGTTATATACTGTGTGGGCAGTGTTATATACTACGTGACTGGACAATATACTACGTGACTGGGCAATATACTACGTGGCTCTGTGCTGTATACTACATGGATCTGTGCTGTATACTACGTCGCTGGGCAATATACTATGTGGTTGGGCAATATACTACGTGGCTGGGCAATATACTACATGGTTCTGTGCTGTATACTACATGGCTCTGTGCTGTATACTATGTCGCTGGGCAATATACTACATGACTGGGCAATATACTACGTGACTGAGCAATATACAACGTGACTGGGCAATATACTACGTGGCTGGGCAATATACTATGTAGCTGGGCAATATACTACATGGCTGGGCAATATACTACGTGTCTGTGCTGTATACTACGTGGCTCTGTGCTGTATACTACGTCGCTGTGCAATATACTATGGAGCTGGGCAATATACTACGTGACTGGGCAATATAATATGTGACTGGGCAATATACTTCATGGCTGGGCAATATACTACTTAGCTGGCCAATATACTACGTGACTGGGCAATATACTTCGTAGCTGAGCAATATACTGCATGACTGGGCAATATACTACGTAGCTGGGCAATATACTACATGGCTGGGTAATATACTATGTGGCTGGGCAATATACTACGTGACTGGGCAATGTACTACGTGACTGGGCAATATACTACGTGGCTGGGCAATATACTACGTGGCTGGGCAATATACTACGTGGCTGGGCAATATACTATGTGGCTGGGCAATATACTACGTCACTGGGCAATATTCTATGTGGCTGGGCAATATACTACGTGGCTGGGCAAAATACTACGTCATTGGGCAATAAACTACGTGGGCTGTGCAATATACTACGTGGACATGCATATTCTAGAATACCCGATGCGTTAGAATCAGGCCACCATCTAGTCAATAAATAGATATTTGAATGAAAAAAAATCTAAATAATAAAAGTACACATATTTGATATCCCCATGTCCATAGCGACCCAACCTATAAAACTGTGCCAATAGTTAACCCCTTTAGTGAACACCATTACAAAAAAAAACAAGGCAAAAACAATGCTTTATCATCATACCGCCGAACATAAAGACGGATGCAAATAAACATGGTACCACTGAAAATGTAATCTTATCCCACAAAACAAAGCCCCATACAGCTCCATCAGCGGAAAAATAAAAAAGTTATAGCTCTCAGAACAAAGCGATGCAAAATAATTATTTTTTATACAAAATAGTTTTATTGTATAAAAGCGCCAAAACATACAAAAGCATGTAAATGAGTTATCACTGTAATCATACTAACTCGAAGAATAAAACTGCTTTATAAATTTTACCACAAACGGAACGGTATAAACGCCCCCCAAAAGAAATTTATGATTTTCGGGTTTTTTTCTGCCTCCCAAAAATCGGAATAAACAGCAATCAAAAAATGTCATGTGCCCTAAAATGTAACCAATAAAAATGTCAACTTATCCTGCTAAAACAAAACCTCATATGACTTTGTGGGCCAAAATATGGAAAACTTATAGCTCTCAAAATATGGCGATGCAAAAATTATTTTTTGCAATAAAAAGCGTCTTTTAGTGTGTGACAGAAGCCAAACATAAAAACCCGCTATAACACCTCTTTCACATGTCCTGATACTTCCGGTACCGGAGATGTCAGTGTCCATACGCGTAACATTTGCGGCACACATATGGTATGCGTGTGCCGCATCAGTACCACAAGGACCAGCGCCAGGGAAGAAGCATTACAGTAAGCGCTGTTCCCCAATGCTGGGTGCTGAACACATCATTATAAATGTATATACCGTATATACTCGAGTATAAGCCGAGATTTTCAGCCCAAATTTTTGGGCTGAAAGTGCCCCTCTCGGCTTATACTCGAGTGACAGTCGGCGGTGGGGTCGGCGGGTTAGGGGGGAGAGGCGGTCGCATACTCACCTAGTCCCGGCGCTCCCCCTGCCCATCCCACGGTCTTCGGTGCCGCAGCTCTTCCACTGTTCAGCGGTCACATGGTACCGCTCATTAAAGTTATGAATATGGACTCCACTCCCATAGGGGTGGAGCCGCATATTCATTTCTCTAATGAGCGGTAACGGTGACCGTTGACAGAGGAAGAGGCTGCGGCACCTGGAGACCAGCTGTCCAGAAGAAGGAGACAGGGTCGCCAGAAGCAGGTAAGTATGTCATATTTACCTGTCCACTTTCCACCCGCCGGGCGCCGCTCCATCTTCCATGTCCTCTTAATCTGACTGTTCAGGTCAGAGGGCGCGATGACGTACTAGTGTGCGCGCCGCCCTCTGCCTGAACAGTCAGTGTGGAGAGACGCCGAGACGGGACGCTGAGGAGCTGCAAGCAAGAGAGGTGAGTATGTCATTTTTTTTTTATTGCAGCAGCAGCAGCATTATATATTGCACAGATTGATATGGAGCATCAATGGGGCCAAACTGAATGGTGAAGAGCATTCTATATGGCATAGCTTTATGTGGAGCATCTATGGGCCATACTGAACGGTGCAGAGCATTCTATATAGCACAGCTTTATGTGGAGCATCTATGGGGCCATACTGAATGGTGCAGAGCATTCTATATGGCACAGCTTTCTATGGAGCATCTATGAGGCCATAATGAACGGTGCAGAGCATTCTATATAGCACAGCTTTATGTGGAGCATCTATGGGGCCATACTGAATGGTGCAGAGCATTCTATATGGCACAGCTTTATGTCGAGCATCTATGGGGCCATACTGAACTGTGCAGAGCATTCTATATGGGGCACAGCTTTATATGGAGCATCTATGGGGCCATACTGAATGGTGCAGAGCATTATATATGGCACAGCTTTATCTGGAGCATCTATGGGGCCATACTGAATGGTGCAGAGCATTCTATATGGGGCACAGCTTTATGTGGAGCATCTATGGGGCCATACTGAATGGTGCAGAGCATTATATATTGCACCGCTTTATGTGGAGCATCTATGGGGCCATAATGAACAGTGCAGAGCATTATATATGGCACAGCTTTATGTGGAGCATCTATGGGGCCATAATGAATGGTGCAGAGCATTATATATGGCACAGCTTTATGTCGAGCATCTATGAGGCCATACTGAATGGTGCAGAGCATTATATATGGCACAGCTTTATATGGAGCATCTATGGGGCAATAATGAACAGTGCAGAGTATTATATATGGCATAGCTTTATGTGGAGCATCTATGGGGCAATAATCAACGGTGCAGAGCATTATATATGGCACAGCTTTATATGGAGCATCTATGGGGCCATAATGAACGGTGCAGAGCATTATATATGGCACAGGTTTCTATGGAGCATCTATGGGGCAATAATGAATGGTATGGAGCATCTATGGGGCCATACTGAACGGTGCAGAGCATTAAATATGGCACAGCTTTATATGGAGCATCTATGGGGCCATAATGAATGGTGCAAAGCATTATATATGGCACAGCTTTGTGGAGCATCTATGGGGCAATAATGAAATGTATGAAGCATTATATGTGGCACAGCTTTATATGGAACATCTATGGGGCAACAATGAAATGTATGGAGCATTCTATATGGCACAGCTTTATATGGAGCATCTATGGGGCCATAATGAAATGTATGGAGCATTCTATATGGCACAGCTTTATATGGAGCATCTATGGGGCCATAATGAACGGTGCAGAACATTATATATGGCACAGCTTTATATGGAACATCTATGGGGCAATAATGAAATGTATGGAGCATTCTATATGGCACAGCTTTATATGGAGCATCTATGGGGCCATAATGAACGGTGCAGAGCATTATATATGGCACAGCTTTATATGGAGCATCTATGGGGCCATAATGAACGGTGCAGAGCATTATATATGGCACAGCTTTATATGGAGCATCTATGGGGCAATAATCAACGGTGCAGAGCATTATATATGGCACAGCTTTATATGGAGCATCTATGGGGCCATACTGAATGGTGCAGAGCATTAAATATGGCACAGCTTTATATGGAGCATCTATGGGGCCATAATGAACGGTGCAAAGCATTATATATGGCACACCTTTGTGGAGCATCTATGGGGCAATAATGAAATGTATGGAGCATTCTATATGGCACAGTTTTATATGGAGCATCTATAAGGCCATACTGAATGGTGCAGAGCATTCTATATGGGGCACAGCTTTATGTGGAGCATCTATGGGGCCATAATGAACGGTGCAGAGCATTCTATATTGCACAACTTTATGTGGAGCATCTATGGGGCCACCATAATGAACGGTGCAGAGCATTATATATGGCACAGCCTTATGTGGAGCATCTATGGGGCCATACTGAACGGTGCAGAGCATTCTATATTGCACAACTTTATGTGGAGCATCTATGGGGCCATAATGAACGGTGCAGAGCATTAAATGTGGCACAGCTTGATATGGAGCATCTATGGGGCCATACTGAACGGTGCAGAGCATTATATATTGCACAACTTTATGTGGAGCATCTATGGGGCCACCATAATGAACGGTGCAGAGCATTATATATGGCACAGCTTTATGTGGAGCATCTATGGGGCCATACTGAACGGTGCAGAGCATTATATATTGCACAGCTTTATGTGGAGCATCGATGGGGCCACCATAATGAACGGTGCAGAGCATTATATATGGCACAGCCTTATGTGGAGCATCTATGGGGCCATACTGAACGGTGCAGAGCATTCTATATTGCACAACTTTATGTGGAGCATCTATGGGGCCATAATGAACGGTGCAGAGCATTAAATGTGGCACAGCTTGATATGGAGCATCTATGGGGCCATACTGAACGGTGCAGAGCATTATATATTGCACAACTTTATGTGGAGCATCTATGGGGCCACCATAATGAACGGTGCAGAGCATTATATATGGCACAGCTTTATGTGGAGCATCTATGGGGCCATACTGAACGGTGCAGAGCATTATATATTGCACAGCTTTATGTGGAGCATCGATGGGGCCATACTGAACGGTGCAGAGCAATATATATATATAGCACAGCTTTATATGGAGCATCTATGGGGCCATAATGAACGGTGCAGAGCATTATATATGGCACAGCTTTATGTGGAGCATCTATGGGGCCATACTGAACGGTGCAGAGCAATATATATATATAGCACAGCTTTATATGGAGCATCTATGGGGGCCATAATGAACGGTGCAGAGCATTATATATGGCACAGCTTTATGTGGAGCATCTATGGAGCCATACTGAACGGTGCAGAGCATTATATATGGCACAGCTTTATGTGGAGCATCTTTGGAGCCATACTGAACGGTGCAGTGCATTCTATGTGGCACAGCTTTATGTGGAGCATCTATGGGACTTTAATCAACGGTGCAGAGCATTATATATGGCACAGCTTTCTATGGAGCATCTATGGGGCCATACTGAACGGTGCAGAGCATATATGGCACTGATTTATATGGAGCATCTATGGGGCCATAATGAACGGTGCAGAGCATTATATATGGCACAGCTTTCTATGGAGCATCTATGGGGCCATAATGAACGGTGCAGAGCATATATGGCACAGCTTTATATGGAGCATCTATGGGGCCATAATGAACGGTGCAGAGCATTATATATGGCACAGCTTTGTGGAGCATCTATGGGGCAATAATTAAATGTATGGAGCATTATATGTGGCACAGCTTTATATGGAACATCTATGGGGCCATAATGAATTGTATGGAGCATTATATGTGGCACAGTTTTATATGGCGCATCTATGGGGCCATAATGAAATGTATGGAGCATTATATGTGGCACAGCTTTATATGGAGCATCTATGGGGCCATAATGAACGGTATGGAGCATCTATTTTTATTTTTGAAATTCACCGGTAGCTGCTGCATTTTCCACCCTAGGCTTATACTCGAGTCAATAAGTTTTCCCAGTTTTTTTTGGCAAAATTAGGGGGTCGGCTTATACTCGGGTCGGCTTATACTTGAGTATATACGGTATATATATATGTATTTTATGTGTATATATCTATTCTATCTTTTCTATTCTTAACATGTCAGTGTGATTTTACTGTACGCCGGACATGAATTGCCGACTTTTCAAAGGTCACCGGTACGTAAAAATTGGATTTTTTTTCTCGCACCCATTGACTTATATTGGCGAGTCTTGTCCGAAAATCACAGCAATACGCAGCATGCTGCGATTTTTTCTCAGTCCAATTTTGGCTGAGAAAAAACTCCCAAATGAGATGTCACCTATTGAACCACATTGGTCCGAGTGCAATCTGATTTTTTTATCTGATTGCACTCGTCCATTTTTCTCACAAGTAAGTATGAGCCCATAGGCTGGAGCCACACTGAGGCCGGCCTCACACTCAGCGTATAAAAATACGGTCCGTTATTTACGGCCGTAATACGCAGAAAAGTCCCCAAAATAGTGGTCCGTATGTCATCCGTAGACAGGGTGTGTTAGCGTATTTTGCGCATGGCATCCTCCGTATGTAATCCGTATGGCATCCGTACTGAGCGATTTTCTCGCAGGCTTGCAAAACCGACATACAAACATACAATGGATCCATGTGCTCAAAAAATCGTAAAAACATATATACTGTCTATATATATATATATATATATATATATATGTCAGTGAGACACACATATAAATATATATATATATATATATATATATATATATATATCATACAGCGCTAGATAGCTTAAAAGCTGGTAGTTCAATTGCCGGCTTTTCCTATCTCCTTCTCAAACCCGACATGATATATGAGACATGGTTTACATACAGTAAAACATCTTATATCCCTTTTTTTTGCATATTCCACACTACTAATGTTAGTAGTGTGTATGTGCAAAATTTGGGCGCTCTAGCGATTAAATTAAAGGGTTAAATCGCTGAAAAATTTGGCGTGGGCTCCCGCGCAATTTTCTCCGCCAGAATGGTAAAGCCAGTGACTGAGGGCAGATATTAGTAGCCTGGAGAGGGTCCATTATTATTGGCCCCCCCTGGCTAAAAACATCTGCCCCCAGCCACCCCAGAAAAGGCACATCTGGAAGATATGCCTATTCTGGCACTTGGCCACTCTCTTCCCATTCCCGTGTAGCAATTGGATATGGGGTAATGAAGGGTTAATGTCACCTTGCTATTTTAAGGTGACATTAAGCCAGATTAATAATGGTGAGGCGTCTGTATATGGCATAATTCACACAAACAATGCAGAGCATCTGCGCACTGCAAGATAAAGAAAACCACATATCAATGTACTGTATGTAAGGTATTAGTTTATATATACCTTACATACATTGATATGTGGTTTTCTTTTTGCACTTTATCTTGCAGGGCGCAGTCGGACCAAGATGGCTCTGTAAACTATTGGCCCCTGTTCACAGTTCACAGAGCATGCATTTTGTAGCACTGGGCAGCCCGCCTGTATGTGCGTTACTAATAGGCTGTAAACCAGATGCTCTGCATTGTTTGTGTGAATTATGCCATATACAGACTAGTATCTCTTATCTTTTTGTGCACTAATGCCAAACAGCCAACACTGGATTGAAAGTGGTTGTTTCATTGGTATTTTTTGCACCTGTGTGTTTGCCATAATTTATCGGGTCCGCTGCGCCCTGCTGCTGCATTCGGTTGGAGGTTTCAGCAGGTAAACATCTCTGCTTTTTTCTCTGTGACTTTCAAAATCAAAGTGGAAAATGAAGTTGCAGGCTGATCCAACTTCAGTGGAAACGCCTCAAGACAAGGAAATGATGCTCAGTAGTGTGTGTGGCCTCTACGTGCCTGTATGATCTCCCTACAATGCTAGGCATGCTCCTCATGAGGCAGTGGATGGTCTCCTGAGGGATCTCCTCCCAGACCTGGACTAAAGCATCCACCAACTCCTGGACAGTCTGTGGTGCAACGTGACATTGGTGGATGGTGCGAGACATGATGTCCCAGATGTCTTCAATCGGATTCAGGTCTGGGGAATGGGTGGGCCAGTCCAGAGCTTCAATTCATTCATCTTGCAGGAACTGCTGACACACTCCAGCCACATGAGGTCTGGCATTGTCCTGCATTAGGAGGAACCCAGGGCCAACTGCATCAGCATATGGTCTCACAAGGGGTCTGAAGATCTCATGTCGGTACCTAATGGCAGTCAGGCTACCTCTGTCGAGCACATGAAGGGCTGTGCAGCCCTCCAAAGAAATGCCACCCCACACCATTACTGACTCACTGCCAAACGGATCATGCTGAAGGATGTTGCAGGTAGCAGATTGCTCTCCACGGCATCTCCAGACTCTGTCACGTCTGTCACATATGCTCAGTGTGAACCTGCTTTCATCTGTGAAGAGCACAGGGCGCCAGTGGTGAATTTGTCAATCCTGGTGTTCTGTGGAAAATGCCAAGCGTCCTGCACGGTTTTGGGCTGTGAGCACAATCCCCATCTGTGGACGTCAGGCACTCAGACCATCCTCATGGAGTTGGTTTCTAACCATTTGTGCAGACACATACACATTTGTGGCCTGCTGGAGGTCATCTTGCAGGGCTCTGGCAGTGCTCCTTCTGTTCCTCCTTGCAGAAAGGCTGAGGTACCGGTCCTGCTGCCATTTTGTTGCCCTCCTACCACCCCCTCTACATCTCCTGGTGTACTGGCCTGTCTCCTGGTAGAATCCTCCAGCCTCTGGACATCCTGGGTGAGCTTGCACTACCTGAGCCACTTGTGAGTCCGTCTCATGCTACCATGAATGTGAAAGCACAACCAACATTCAAAAGTGACCAAAACATGAGCCAGAAAGTATTGGTACTGTGGTCTGTGGTCCACATCTACAGAACCACTCCTTTATTGAGTGTGTCTTGATAATTGGCAATAATTTCCATCTGTTGTCTATTTCATTTGCACAACAGCATATTTATGTTGATGTTATATTTCATAGAAAGATAGATAGCAGAATAGCCAATAATTTGTCGGCTTCTGTAAAATAATTGCAGAATCCTACAGGATAGGAGACATGGTTTACATACAGTAAACCATTTCAGAACAGTTAGATTTATATATGTCAGTGACTAATACTGTTAGTAGTATGAGTGTAAAATTTTGGGACCTGAATGCATTTAATAAAAGAATGTTTTCACGGAAAAAACTGGTGTGGGCTCTCGCACAATTTTCTGCGCCAGAAAGGGAATGCCAGTGACTGAGGACAGATATTCATAGCCTAGAGAGGGACCATGGTTATTGCCCCCCTGGCTAAAAACATCTGCCCCCAGCCACCCCAGAAAAGGTGTATCTGTAAGATGTGCCAATTCTGGCACTTAGCCTCTCTCTTCCCTCTGCCCTGTAGTGGTGGCATATGGAATAAACAAAGAGTTAATGTCACCTTTGTATTGTAAGGTGACATTAAGCCAGCTTAGTAATGGAGAGGTGTCAATAAGACACCTATCCATTACTAGTCCTAAAGTTTGTAAAGGGTTAAATAAACAAACACATGCAGAGTAAAGTATTCTAACGAAATGAAAAACACACAGTTTTGCCATATTTAATCTTCTGCCAATCCAAATAATGTCCTTGATTTCCTGTAACAAATAAAAAATAAAAAAACAACAATATACCCACACCTGTCCGGCGTACAGTCAGTCCCACGGGATAATCCATATCTGGGGGATATATAGTTTATAACCAGGAGCAGTGCTAATGCGACCGGCCCAGCTGTAAACTACTGGGGAATGAATGAAATGCTGGTAGCTGAGCTTCAGTGACTAGCGATGACGCCACTGAAGCTGCACTTCCTCAAAGCCTGAATTTAGATGAACTCTTGAGCGTGGGAAAATCAGCTGGCATGTCTCCTATCCTGTCGGCTTCTGCAATGACTGTACTGAAGCCGACAAATGAATTATCGGCTATTCTGCTATCTGTCTATGAAATATAAAGATATATATATGTATGTCACTGATATATATATATATACATATATATATATATATATATGTATATATATATATATACACACCTATACTATGGGTATATATCTACAGTCATGGACAAAAATTTTGAGAATGAGACAAATATTAATTTTTCCAAAGTCTACTGCTTCATTTTTTCTAATGGCAATTTGCATATACTCCTGAATGTCAGAGTGATCAGCTTAACAGCAATTACTGTACTTGCAAAGTCAATATTTGCCCAGAAAATGAACTTTAACCCCCAAAACACATTTCAACATCATTGCAGTCCTGCCTTAAAAGGAGCAGCTAACATCGTTTTAGTGATTGATCCATTAACGCAGGTGTGGGTGTTGATGAGGACAGGGCTGGCGATCAATCAGTCATGATTAAGTAAGAATTACATCACTGGACACTTTAAAAGGAGGCTGGTGCTTGATATCATTGTGTCTCTTCAGTTAACCACGGTTATCTCTAAAGAAACACGTGCAGCCATCATTGCACTGCACAAAAATGGCCTAACAGGGAAGAGTATCGCAGCTACAAAGATTGCACCTCAGTCAACAATCTATCACATCATCAAGAACTTCAAGGAGAGAGCTTCCATTGTTGTCAAAAAGGCTCCAGGGCGCCCAAGAAAGACCAGCAAGCACCAGGACCGTATCTTCAACATGTTTCAGCTGCGGGATCGGACTACTAGCAGTGTCGAGCTTGCTCAGGAATGGCAGCAGGCTGGTGTGAGTGCTTCTGCACGCACTGTGAGGTGGAGACTCTTTGAGCAAGGCCTGGTTTCAAGGAGGGCAGCAAAGAAGCCACTTCTCTCCAAAAAAAAACATCAGGGACCGACTGATATTCTGCAAAAGGTACAGGGAGTGGACTGCTGAGGACTGGGGCAAAGTCATTTTCTCTGATGAAACCCCTTTTTGATTGTTTGGGACATCTGGAAAACAGCTTATTCGGAGAAGAAGAGGTGAGCGCTACCACCAGTCTTGTCTCATGCCAAGTGTAAAGCATCCTGAAACCATTCATGTGTGGGGTTGCTTCTCAGCCAAGGGAATCGGCTCACTCACAGTCTTGCCTAAAAACACAGCCATGAATAAAGAATGGTACCAGAATGTCCTCCAAGAGCAACTTCTCCCAACCGTCCAAGAGCAGTTTGGCACCCAAACAATGCCTTTTCCAGCATGATGGAGCACCTTGCCATAAAGCAAAGGTGATAACTAAATGGCTCATGGAACAAAACATAGAGATTTTGGGTCCATGGCCTGGAAACTCCCCAGATCTTAATCCCATTGAGAACTTGTAGTCAATCATCAAGAGACGGGTGGACAAACAAAAACCAACAAATTCTGGCAAAATGCAAGCACTGATTATGCAAGAATGGACTGCTATCAGTCAGGATTTGGTCCAGAAGTTGATTGAGAGCATTCCAGGGAGAATTGCAGAGGTCTTGAAGAAGAAGGGTCAACACTAGGGTTGAGCGACCTTTACTTTTATAGGATCGGGTCGGGTTTCACGAAACCTGACTTTTGAAAAAGTCGGGTCGAGTGAAATCGGCCGATCCTATAAAAAAGTCGGGGTCGGGGTCGGACGAAACTCGAAACCCAATGCAGTGCATTGGGTTTCCATGGTTCCCAGGGTCTGAAGGAGCGGAAACTCTCCTTCAGGCCCTGCGATCCATATTTTAGTGTAAAATAAAGAATTAAAATAAAAAATATCGCAATACTTACCCTCTGACGCACCCTGGTGCTAACCGGGAACCTTCCTTCCTTAGAATCAGCCTTCCAGGACCCTGTGGTTGACGTCGCGGTGACGTCACGGCTTGTGATTGGCCGCGCGGCCGCCCATGTGACCGCTCGCGCGGCCAATCACAAGCCGCGACATCACCCGCGACGTCACCGAAGGTCCTGGAAGGGCTGATTCTTAGGAAGGAAGGCTGCCGGAAAGAAGCAGGGCGCGTCCGAGGGTGAGTATAAACCTAATAGGAATATACTCACCCTCGGACGCGCCCTGCTTCTTTCCGGCAGCCTTCCTTCCTAAGAATCAGCCCTTCCAGGACCTTCGGTGACGTCGCGGGTGACGTCGCGGCTTGTGATTGGCCGCGCGAGCGGTCACATGGGCGGCCGCGCGGCCAATCACAAGCCGCGACGTCACCGCAGGGTCCTGGAAGGCTGATTCTAAGGAAGGAAGGTTCCCGGTTAGTACCAGGGCGCGTCAGAGGGTAAGTATTGCGATATTTTTTATTTTAATTCTTTATTTTAAACTTAAATCTGAATTCCGATACCAATTCCCGATATCTTAAACATATCGGGAATCGGTATCGGAATTCCGATTCTAGATTCAAAAGATCGCCGACTTAATGGCCGACCCCACACTGGGGTCGGGTCGGGTTTCATGAAACCCGACCTTGCCAAAAGTCGGCGACTTTTGAAAAATTTTGACCTGTTTCGCTCAACCCTAGTCAACACTGCAAATATTGACTTGCTGCATTAACTCATTCTAACTGTCAATATAACCTATTGGTACTCATAATATGATTGCAATTATATTTCTGTATGTGATATAAACATCAGACAAGCACTAATAAAAATCAGAGGGCAGCAGATCATGTGAAAATATAATTTTGGTGTCATTCTCAAAATTTTTGGCCATGACTGTATTCTATCTATTCTATTGTAAGCTGTCAGTGTGATTTTACTGTACACCGCACATCAATTGCCAGCTTTTCAAAGGACACCGGTGCATATTTCTCGCAAGTTACACTGATGGTCCGTGTAGTGTGCAAGTTTTTCTCGCACCCATAGACTTGCAATGGCGAGTCTCGACTGATATACTGTGCAAATTCTCAGGATGCTGCAATTTCACTCGCACATATAATATGGCCGAGAAAAAAACGGTGATGGGAGCTGCCCCATAGATTAATATTGGTCCGAGTGCTATGTGATTTTTTTCTCGCATAGCACTCATCCATATTTCCTCTCTAGTGTAACGACAGCCTTAGACTGGGTTCACATTGCGTCTTTGGCGTCCGTTAGACGGACTACGTTACACCGCCGCATAACGTGGTGTAACGCCGTCCGATAATGCCGCCATTAAGTCTTATGTTGGACGCATCGCTAGCGCATGCCCACATTGGGCGTGCACTAGCGATGTGCCGTCATTGAGTGATGGACCCTGGGATGTGGGCTGCAGCATTTCCGGGTCCGTCACTGCTAGCGCAGATAGAGCATCTGCTAGCTCTATCTGCACTAGCGCGCTGACATATCGGCACTTGCGTTAACAGCAGCCCGTTAACGAATGTGTTGAATGGGCTGCTGTTAAAGCAATGGGAACCCGGCCTTTGAGAGGTATTCACACACGCAGGGACCCATCAGACTTTGAGACCACATTGACGATGGTTGATGGACAGATATAATTTGGCCAAATTTTATGCTAAGCGTCTTATATTTTTCGTAATACTCAAAAGCTGTATTGCTGTTGAAATGTCACATATTTCACATTGACATGCGTTAGCATGATAGAGTGCACTCCGCTCTTCACCAAGTGGTGATGTTAATTGCAGCAGGTCCCTACTTACCCATAAATGCAGGCATTGCCGAGAGAGGTGTCGATATTCACTCAGGTCTAAGAGGACTTTTCCCAGGCTGAAGAGTTCATTTCAGTTCATGCCGCCAGGGGGTGCAGCTTCGGTGACATCACCGCTAGTCACCGAATCTCCGATCCAAAAATTTCATTTATTCCCCAGTCTTTTACAGCTGGGAGTAGCCGCATTAGCAGTGCTCCTGGTTTTAAATTGTAAATGTACCCAGATATGGATTACTGCGTAGGACTTGACTGTATGGCAGACAGGTGTGGGTATATTGTTGTTTTTTATTTTAATTTTATTCCAGAAGATCAAGGATTTTGCTTGGATTACCTGTAACAATAAAATGGTCAAACTCCCTGTATTGTTTTAATTCATTAAAGTTCTTTCCTCTTACTGTGCGTTTTTTTTAACCCTTTGCTCTTACTGTGTGTGTTTTATTAACCCTTTAACAACTGAGGGATTAGTAATGGATATGTGTCTTATTGACACCTCTCCATTACTAAGCCGGCTTAATGTCATTTTACAATAGTAAGGTGACATTAACCCCTCATTACCCCATATGTCAATGCTACAGGGCAGTGGGAAGAACAGGGCAAAGCTCCAGAATTGGCACATCTAATATGTCTTGAACAATGAAAAAGTTAAGTTTCAGCTCACCCCCATCAGCAAATCCATGAGAGTCCACAGGAACATCCGAGCAAGGAAAACGCCACCGCCCAACGTCCTCTGCTGAGTAAGTAAGAAAAAAAATCCAGCTCCGGAGTAAAAGTCATCAATTTTATTTCCACATATTTAAAATTCGGAAAAAGCTGCTTGCAAGTAACTGCACAACTATTCCAGAAAAGAAGCCATAAGTTAGCTGAACGCGTTTCGAGCACGCATGGTGCTCTTTGTCCACAGTGGAGAATGGATGACAGCTGGCTTCAGGACCACAAGCAGGGGTACAGTGCTTACTGTAGCGGCCGCCTGTGTGGATGTACCACGTGAGTACATGGACACACGGACATGGATATCTCCAGTACCGGTTTTTCCGGCACTGGAAATATCAGGATGTGTGAAACTGGCCTTATAGAGGTATTCACACATGCAGGGACCCATCACACTTTGAGACCACCTTGACGATGGTTGATGGGCAGATATAATTTAATCAAATTTTAAGTGTCTCATATTTTTCCTAATACTCAAAAGCCGTATTGCTATTCAAATTTTGCATACTTAACATTGACATGCTTTTGCATTATAGAGTGCAACTTTTTTTTTTTGTCTGTGTACTGATGGTCATCAGGTTGTTGCAGCAGGAGATAAAACAAGTTTACCATCATGTCATATACTGTAAACCTGCTTCCATGGTTATTTGTTGTATCTGTAGTACTGGCAGGGAGTAGAGGGGGTCTCCTGAACAGACATCTGGCTGACAGGCATCCCCCTGTATAAAAGCTTCAATAAGCAAAGAACATAGCTTATCTTGATAATATGCCTATTTGAGCTTATTTCCAGATGTCTTAAACAAATTCCTACATTTGGTTTTATACTTTTGCTTGATGGTAATGTAAGGGGGTGTGCAGGCGGCTGGTTTGGGCCCTGCATTCCTGTACATGCATACCTAATGAAACCAGGTACATTTTGTGTTTACTGTGTGCCCTGTGTAATATATGATAGCTGACACTGTATAATATAATAATGGCTGACACTGTTCTGATATTTGTGTGTTGGGGACACAAATAGGGACAGTCAGTGGCAGTGATAGGTCAGCATTGGTAAAGGTTATGGCAGTGTAGTTGCAGGTTAGACACAATGGAGGGCACTATAGAATTAGATATTAGGTTGAGATAACAACTGATTTCAGCCAGAGTTGTGACAGTTGAGAAAGTGGGCGGGGTCAGTGTACTGGCAGGACAAGTGCCTTCCTGAGGTAATTTTCAGTTAGTGGGAGGAGCTAGAGCAGAGTGAGAGGAATTGTTCTAGAAGGTTTTCCATTGTGAATGGGACAGTGAACAGGGAAGATTAGAAGGGTGACACGTCTGTCTTTATGACTGGTGTGATCTGGGCAATTGGTCAGCGGTTAGGCCTTTGGAAACTTACGTGACGTCTGGGACCTAAGGTCTGACAAGGATTAGAAGTGTAATCCTGTAATTTCACCAAGGAAGGGGAAAGTGGATGGGGAGCACCGGGGACCAGCTAGGCTGACAATCCAGAAAACTGTGGGAATGGAGATCAGATCACAGTACCAGATGAATGTTGTCAGGAAAGACCAGGGACAGCTTAGAAGGTGAAACATCTGTGACATGTGAAGACTGTTGAATGGTGTCTATAAAAGAACTGAAGGAGTTAAGTAAAGTTCTGTTGGAAATGAATCTGGACTTTGAGAGTAATTGCGTGTTGCTGAGACAAATCGGGACTTTGCAGCCTGAGGAGAATGCTGACCCACAGATAGGTGAAATACAGAGGCGTATCTAAGGGGAATGTGCCCTGGGAACAGCCGGCAGGGTGGTACAGTCAGGTCGCCTAATGCGGCAGTCCGCAGAGTTTCCCCTGGTGATTGCATTCTGCCACCCCCCGGACTGAAAGTAGGCTGTTCTCTGTGCCAACTGTCAAGCTGACAGCCGGCAGAGAGAAGCTGCAGCGCGCCAGCTCCCAACATGGGCAGACATACTGCATGTGCAGCTGGTGAGGCTGCACCGGGGCCCTGAGGTGAAGGGGCTCCTGCAGGGTGACTAATAATGAGCGGTGGGCAGGGAGACATCCCTACAGCTCCACTGCCTATAAGAAAAAATGGCAGCGGAGCTGCAGCAGCGATCTCTCATCCTGTTTCCTGCCTGCGTTTCCTTTCACACAGGTAGTGCCACCGGGGTGATGTCATCTTTCAGCGTCCGGCTGTGCCAGAGGAAGGTGCTGGAGAAGATGCTGCGGCAGACCGTGTGGACAGGTGAGAGGTTGTGTGTGTGTAGAAGTGAGAGGTGGTGTGTGTGTGCATGCGTAGTGCTGCGGGGGAATGTGCAGTTGTGTGTGTGAGGGGGAGGAGAAGGTAATGATGGGGCTGATGGGGAGAAGGCAATGATGGGGTGATGGAGAGGGCAATGATGGGGATGGTGGGGGAGGAGGAAATTATGGAAGTGGTGGAATGGGCAAGGATGGGCGTGGGGGTAGGAGGAAATGATGGAGGTGGTGGAATGGGCAATGATGGGGTGGGAGGATGAAATTGTGATAGAAATATATATATCATGTAGATCTCACTTGCATGTATACTCCTCTATAATCATATATACTCATATATCCACAGCTAATATATACTCAGCTAATTTATAATCAATTGCTCGATATGACCACATGAACTAGGCCAGATCATTCCTCGGTACTTTCCAGGCAAAAGCAGAACAACTCCAGATGTATTAAGTGCTGATGAGATGTCTCAACTTTGTTCTAGATGCAGAGAACTACATTTTAGTTGCTTAATCAGCATTCATATGTGCATTAATCACAATATTCCATATATATTTAGATAACCAATAACAGAGGAGCTAGACAATATGGTAATTAACTAATCACCCCTAACCACTCCTTTCTATATGCAATTATAAAACTATGTATGTACAATAAATCATCAGTATTGATGGAATGGTATTGACACAATGGTGTGCAGTCTCATTCCTTGAGCGCTCTAAATACTCAGTCTTATTGGGAACGGCCGCAGCACACACAGGGATAGATTTATCCAAACCAAATTTCCATAACAAAATGATGGAGGTGGAGGAGGAGAAGGCAATGATGGAGGTAGTGGAGTGGGCAATGATGGTGGTGGGGGAGAATGCAATGAAGTACAATGGCGCCAACCAGACACTGTCTGTAGGTTATCGATGTGTCTTCATGACAACCAGAGGTCTGAAGCAGACCTCTATGGTTGTCATTGCCGCATTAGTATGAGTGCCACCCCATTGTCAGCGCTCATGGCAAGTGAGCATTTCTGCTACTAACAGGTGATATGATCATTACCTGTGTGTAGCAGAGGCAATTGAAGTACTGCAGCTTCTAGTCTCCCATGAAGAATATTGAAGCATGCAAAAAGTAAAAAAAAAAGTTTTAAAAATATTTAAAAAAAATAAAAAAATATAAAACTTCAAATCACCCCCCTTTCGCCACATTCTAAAAATAACAAAAAAATCAAATATACACATATCTGATATTGCGGCATTCAGAGTCGTCCAATCTACCAATTAACCCAATCGCTAAATGGCGTAATGAGCCAGGGTTTTTTTTGTCGCTGCTATATTGCAATAAAATGCAATAACGTGAGATCAAAAGATCGAAAAAAAAGCCCTCACCTGGCCATAGTGACCGAAAAATAAAAAATGTTATGGCTCTGGGAGGAAGGGGAGCAAAAAATAAAAACTCAAAAACAGAAATACCACTGGTTGTGAAGGTGTTAATAATTTCAACAAAATTGAGAATTTTGTTAAAGAGAATTTCATCAACAGAATTCCTAGAGTTTTTGTATTATAAATTGCAACAATTTTATCTTTTGTCCCTGCCCTGTGTTGTGACCCAATCCTGTGTAGAATGCTACCATGGAAAGTTACCCAGGATTCAGGTACAAATAAATTTAATTTAACTAAAAATTAGAAAGAAGGTAAAACGTAGCAAAATATTTGATACATGGAACACAATAACTTTTGTTTTGAAAGAAAAAAAATAGAATTTTGTGCCCAAACCTGGAAAGGACAGCTTCCACTGTGAATAAGCGCACACAATTCTTGCACAAGATCCAATCCAGGTGGCTTGGCATGAACTGTGCTCAACTTGAACATGTAACAGCTTAGTTTTCACACAAACGGACAAATAGAAGCATTTTTCTTGGGCAAACCAAAGGCTGATGATATAGTCAAGAGAGAAGAGGAATAATACAGCAGTAAATTAGGATGATGGTGGGGATGATGACAATGACAAGGCACTACTTATGAAGACTTTTTACCAAAAAGACGATCATGTGGAAAAGAACAGCTTGAGCCTTCCTTATATCGCTGGTCACTTTGCTTTCCCCACATGAACAAGTTAAGTCGTTTTGTACGCTGACAGAGTAATGTAGTTCAAAGTCGATCTGTGCCAAGATGTACATGGTTTAATTTTCCAACCGCACAACTTGCACACTGCAATTGATTGGTCCTCTGGCAAATTGGAAAAAAAAAAAAAATATTAACATGCCTAGCCAACCCAGGAAAAATATGAAACCAACCAGAAATGAGAGGTAGGATATATGTGATGACCAAAAAGGCTTATGCAACACCAGCCTGCCTGTAAAATTGGTGTGGTACAGAAAAAGAAAATAAATAACATCCCTGTGCCTTTACCAAAATCAACAGGACAAGAAGAGCTGGTAGTTTCTTCTCCCTAAAGCAAACATTAAAGTAAGGAAGTGTGCAAAAACTGTTTTTTTTACAACACGCATCGGTAGACAATTTCATTTAAGATGCTGGAATGTTCAGATTCTTCTTTTTTCTTACAATAATAAATAAATAAAAAATGTGGTTTGTCCATCTCACAAATCATAAAACAAACTCTCTTTGCTACACAGTCCTTGGTTTCAGGATTTTTATTTAGTAGCAAAATTAGGACAGAGAGGTATTATTATTATTATTATTATTATTATATCCTTTTTTTGTAGCTAGAGATGAGCAAACCCAAACTTAAAAGTTCTGGGTTCATACCGAACAGCTAGAGTCCAATGCTAAACGACGAACATTGTCTTTACCAGGAAGTTTGTTCCAATGTTCAGAGTTCTGGGGAAAATCCATTGCAGAGAGAAAGAGAGATAATTTCCAACTTCAAAAGTTTGGGTCCCCATTGTTTTCAATAATGTTTTGGTTCTGGTTCAGGTTCAGATACAGTTCTGGTACCTGAACTTAACTTTGTGATAAAATTCGGGTACGGTAACAGAACCTGAACTTCCACAGGTCTGCTCATCCCTATTTGTAGTGCGTAAACATCTTAAAAAAAAATGTATTAGGCTACGTTCACATTTGAGTTGCGTCGGGCGCAACCGCGGCGACGCATGCATCATGCGCCCCTGTATTTAACATGGGGGCGCATGGACATGCGTTGTCTTGCATTTTGTGACGCATGCGTCATTTTTGGTGCAAGCGTCAGGGCACAGAGGACGCTGCATGTTGCATTTTTTTTGCGTCCAAAATCAAGCCAAAAATGGATGCATGCGTCCCAAACGATGCGTTTTTGCATGCGTTTTGCATGCGTTGTGCGTTGCATCACCGACGCAACGCCCAACAACGCAAATGTGAACGCAGCCTTATAAAGTATATATGATGTATATAACTGATCAATCAATTCACAGTCCCAATGACAATGCAGGTCCAGGACTTCCGTATCCCTTGAATCTTTGGATTATTATAACATGTGAATAATTATTCACAGATTGAGACTACCACTCCCATTTTCAATCCGTTTCAATCCAGCAGTAATACAGCACAATCAGATTTAGGCCTTTCTCTAACCCTACGTGTAATAAGCAGAACTTTGTGACATCCTATTCCTAGGTTGTAAAATCCTAAAATGGCTCTTCTTGGCCGCCAGTCATCTTTTATATTGGATGTGAATAGTGATGAGCGAGTGTACTCATTGCTCGGGTTTCCCGGAGCACGCTCGGGTGACCTCCGAGTATTTGTTAGTGCTCAGAGATTTAGTTTTTATTGCGGCAGCTGAATGATTTACAGCTACTAGCCTGCTTGATTACATGTGGGGATTCCCTAGCAACCAGGCAACCCCCACATGTACTCAGTCTGGATACTAGCTGTAAATCATTCAGCTGCCGTGATGAAAACTAAATCTTCGAGCAGTCATAAATACTCGGAGGTCACCCGAGCGTGCTCTGGAAAACCCCAGCAACGAGTATACTCGCTCATCACTAGCTGTGAATAGTCCCCCCTGATAGCTGCATGGCATTATGAAAAAGTAAGAGTGGCCGGGCCTGGGATGTGCCAGCTGTCTGGCTGCTGCAGTCTTCAGCAGTGTATGAAATGGTGCAGGTATTTTTTTGATCCTCGTGCTGAGACCTGCAATTTTACAGGGAATTTTTCTTAACCTTGATCAGCAGTGGACTGATCGGCTCATCTCCAGTATCTAACATTCTACATCAAAACATATATTTGCGCACTTAGATAACAGTTAAATGAAATTCCAAGGAGATGTTATTCTTTACTTCAAAACGCCCTCCACTACACAATAGATATTTCAAAACAGTGCTACACATTCTCATTAATTTTTTTCTTCGTGCTGACAGACAGTGTTGCCTTGGTTTGTGTGAACTGCTCGTAAAACCCACAAGCATTCATTATATAGGCTCACTGACATATATATAGGATTGTGGAATATTTTTGGCACCTTACTGATAAATGATAGGACTATACATATAATTAAAGTTGGTTCAGTTGTGGTATAGATATAGAAACTGGCAACGGTACAAGACTATGCATCAAAAGATGTATATTGGGAATGATAAATTTGCAACATGTACATCCACTCAAAGGTCAGCATCAGCAAAAGAAAACAACTCAAACGTCTATCTACATTAGAGTATTCATGGCCCATAAACTTTATAGCCTGGCAAAAATCCTAGAAGTATAATTGAGATCTGCCCACACAACCTAATTTATTTGTCAATTTATTCTTTATCAGCATGAATGGAATGCTTCATGTCTTTTATTCCTCAAACTTCTAGAACTAGAAGAATACTTTAAGTTTTAATTCTTTTTATTTAACCCGCCCCGAAACGCGATAAAAAAATAAACTGATAAACCATAATATGAAAAGCATTTAAACAAAATGAGTTTATATTTTGAAATAAAAATGGATTTTCTTTGTTCTAGAAAGGAACCTTGTCAGTACAGACAGACTCTATTTGCATCAGTCTTTGAACATTTTGCATGATTTTAGGAGCTCAAGCAGAAATGCAACTTTCTATCACAGCACTCGTCTCCACCTGACTGGCTTGGAAGCTCTTTTATAGATATTGTACTCTCTCCACTGCAGTTCAGCCTTTGACAGTTTTTGATCAGAGATTATCTTAAATTTTACTCTTCATCTTGCTGACTCTTCCTCTGTACAATGCTATCAATCCCATAATGCTCCAATACATTAACAAATGGGCAGCAAGAATCCGATAGACTCAAAGAAAACAAAAGAGTTGGTCCAAAAGAAGCTTGTTTTCCACTGTTTATTGGATTGTGCTGGTCCAATTTGTATGCTTGTGTGAATGAACCCTTATATTCAGGGCTGGACTGGGACTAAAATTCAGCCCTGGCATTTGAAGGTGCACAGGCCCACTTGTCGCATGGTGACTGTATAATATCT
Organism: Ranitomeya imitator; assembly: GCF_032444005.1. Lineage (NCBI taxonomy): Eukaryota > Metazoa > Chordata > Amphibia > Anura > Dendrobatidae > Ranitomeya > Ranitomeya imitator. Next base: position 452,592,473 of record NC_091282.1, on the reverse strand, counting down.
TTGTGCACCTGTATGTTACAAGAAGTGAGGTGTGTGTAGCACAACTACAGTCATGGCCAAAAGTATTGACACCCCTGCAATTCTGTCAGATAATACTCAGTTTCTTCCTGAAAATGATTGCAAACACAAATTCTTTGGTACTATTAGTTTCATTTAATTTGTCTAAAATGAGAAAACACAAAAGAGAATGAAGCAAAAAGCAAAACATTGATCATTTCACACAAAACTCCAAAAATGGGCCAGACAAAAGTATTGGCACCCTCAGCCTAATACTTGGTTGCACAACCTTTAGCCAAAATAACTGCGACCAACCGCTTCCGGTAACCATCAATGAGTTTCTTACAATGCTCTGCTGGAATTTTAGACCATTCTTCTTTGGCAAACTGCTCCAGGTCCCTGATATTTGAAGGGTGCCTTCTCCAAACTGCCATTTTTAGATCTTTCCACAGGTGTTCTATGGGATTCAGGTCTGGACTCATTGCTGGCCACCTTAGAATTCTCCAGTGCTGTCTCCAAAACATTTTATAGTGCTTTTTAAAGTGTGTTTTGGGTCATTGTCCTACTGGAAGACCCATGACCTCTGAGGGAGACCCAGCTTTCTCGCACTGGACCCTACATTATGCTGCAAGATTTGTTGGTAGTCTTCAGACTTCAAAATGCCATGCACACGGTCAACCAGTCCAGTGCCAGAGGCAGCAAAGCAACCCCAAAACATCAGGGAACCTCTGCCATGTTTGACTGTAGGGACCGTGTTCTTTTCTTTGAATGCCTCTTTTTTTCTCCTGTAAACTCTATGTTGATGCCTTTGACCAAAAAGCTCTACTTTTGTCTCATCTGACCAGTGAACATTCTTCCAAAACGTTTTACGCTTTTTCAGGTAAGTTTTGGCAAACTCCAGCCTGGCTTTTTTATGTCTCGGGGTAAGAAGTCTCCTACCATACAGTCCCTTTTCATTCAGACGCCGACGGATAGTACGGGTTGACACTGTTGTACCCTCAGACTGCAGGGCAGCTTGAACTTGTTTAGATGTTAGTCGAGGTTCTTTATCCAACATCCGCACAATCTTGCGTTGAAATCTCTTGTCAATTTTCTTTTTACGTCCACATCTAGGGAGGTTTGCCACAGTGCCATGTTCTTTAAACTTCTTGATGACACTGCGCACGGTAGACACAGGAACATTCAGGTCTTTGGAGATGGATTTGTAGCCTTGAGATTGCTCATGCTTCCTCACAATTTGGTTTCTCAAGTCCTTAGACAGTTCTTTGGTCTTCTTTCTTTTCTCCATGCTCAATGTGGTACACACAAGGACACAGGACAGAGGTTGAGTCAACTTTAATCCATGTCAACTGGCTGCAAGTGTGATTTAGTTATTGCCAACACCTGTTAGGTGCCACAGGTGAGTTACAGGTGCAGTTAATTACACAAATTAGACAAGCATCACATGATTTTTCGAACAGTGCCAATAGTTTTGTCCACCCCCTTTTTTATGTTTGGTGTGGAATTATATCCAATTTAGCTTTAGGACAATTATTTTTGTGTTTTTTCATTTAAGACAAATTAAATGAAGATAATAATACCAAACAATTTGTGTTTGGAATCATTTTCAGGAAGAAAATTAGTATTATCTGACAGAATTGCGGGGTGTCAATACTTTTGGCCATGACTGTATATAACACTAGATGGTGGCCCGATTCTAACGCATCGGGTATTCTAGAATATGTATTTATGTATGTATGTATATAGCAGCCACATAGTATATAGCACAGGCCACGTAGTATATAGGAGCCATGTAGTATATAGCAGACAAATATTACGTGGCCTGTGGTATATACAATGTGGCTGCTATATACATACATATTGTAGAATACCCGATACGTTAATACAGGCCACGCAATATATAACAGTGGCCACACAGTATATAACACAGCCACATACTATATAACACAGCCCACGCAGTATATAGCAGCTACGCAGTATAAAACACAGGCGATGTAGTATATAACACAGGCCACACAGTATATAACACTGGCCACATTATATATAGAACAGCCCATGCAGTATATAGCAGCCACGTAGTATATAACACTGCCTACACAGTATATAGCAGCCACGTAGTATATAACACTGCCCACGCAGTATATAGCAGCCATGTAGTATATAACACTGCCCATGCAGTATATAACAGTGGCCACATAATATATAGCACAGCCCACGCAGTATATAGCACTGCTTATGTAGTATATAGCAGCCACACGGTATCTAACACAGCCCACGTAGTATACAGCAGTGTGGGCACCATATCCCTGTCAAAAAAATAATTAAAATAAAAAATAGTTATATACTCACCCCTGGGATCAAGCGAAGCTCCGGCGATATGCGCACAGCTGCCGCCATCTTCCGTTCCCAGGATGCATTGCGAAATTACCCAGATGACTTAGCGGTCTCGCGAGACCGCTAAGTCATCTGGGTAATTTCACAATGCATAGCCAGAAATGGAAGATGGCGGCCGGCACGAGTGGCTCGGCAGACTACGGAGGGTGAGAATAGCAGGTTTTTTGTTTTTTTTATTATTTTTAACATTAATTTTTTTTACTATTGATGCCGCATAGGCAGCATCAATAGTAAAAAGTTGGGGACACACAGGGTTAATAGCAGTGGTTATGGAGTGCGTTACCCGCAGCATAACTTGGTCCGTTACCGCCGGCATTAACCCTGTGTGAGCGGTGACTGGAGGGGAGTATGCGGGCGCCAGGCACTGACTGCGGGGAGTAAGGAGCGGCCATTTTCTTCCGGACTGTGCCCGTCGCTGATTGGTCATGGCTGTTTTGCCGCGACCAATCAGCGACTTGGATTTCCATGACAGATAGAGGCTGCGACCAATGAATATCCGTGACAGAAAGACAGATAGAAGGACAGACAGAAAGATGGAAGTGACCCTTAGACAATTATATAGTAGATACAGTCACAGCTGTGCCCAGTATTACAGCTCAGTTCTTTTTATTGCTCTTAGGTGCAGGATCGGGCAATGCTGCTATTTTACACACAGAGCTGGGTCTCATAGATAATGAAGATGATGCTGCGCTCTCCATAGTGCTGCTGCGGCCTATTCATATAGCTAATGGACAGTGATGCAAAGAGTCAGATACCCACTGAGCTAATAATTATGTATTTATTTTACTCACTGATATAGCGCCATTAATTCCACAGCTCATTACTATCCCCATTGGGCTCACAATCTATATTCTCTATGAGTCTTTGGAGTGTGGGAGGAAACCAGAGAACCCGGTAAGAAACCCACACAAACACGGGGAGAACATACAAACTCCTTGCAGATGTTGTCCTTAGCAGGATTTGAATTCACAACCCCAGCGCTGCAGAGCAACAGTGCTAACCACTGAGCCACCAAAAATCTCTACAAAGGCCAAGATCTGTATTACCGCCATATCGTGACCATATAGTGATAGATATCAGATCTGCAGAACATATAAGAGATCACAGTACAGTTATATATATTAACTTACAGCTGACAATCTTTCTGATGGAGTCATTCACATTTCTCGTCTTTTCCATCTGGCCCAGTGCGACATGACAACTTCTTCCAGCCAGGAATCGGCGGCTAAGAATACAACAAAGACACATTTCACATCTCACATTTCCTGCCCCGTCCCCGTCTATTCCCAGCCTGCACAAACTCCACATCCTGTTGATACCTCAGTACTGAGCCGCTGCCGTATGTGTCCCTATTGCTGCATCTGATGTGTGGTACAATAAACGTGTTCCTCTTACTGCCCCACATAATAATGCCCCCACTGTGCCCCTTACATAGTAATAATCCCTCCTTTGTGCCCCATAGATGGAAAAATTGCCTCCCTAGAAAATATTAATGCACTGTGCAAATGTACTAGAAAACAATATCCACATTTTTCACCTAGAACGTAATAATGCCCCATGTGGACATATGACGGCCATAGTACTCTGAGTGCCCCTATAACAATTATGCTTCTTAAGTGCCCCAGTTAACATATACTAATGTTCCCTGAGTCCCCAATGTGCACCTTCTCTATATACGTTATGATGGGCAAACAGCTCCCCTATACACAGTATAATGCACGCACAACTCCTCTATACGCAATATAATGTTCCCACAACTGCCCTCGACACAGCATTATGGGCCCACAGCTCCACTCCACACAGTATGGTGATCCCACAGCTCCACAATACACAGTATAGTTGTCTGATAACTCCCCAATACACAATATGGTGGTCCCACAGCTTCACAATACACAGTATGGTGGTCCCACAGCTCCCCTATGCACACTATATTGGGCCCACAGCTCCGCTATACAGAGTATAAAGGGCCCACAGCTTCCCTACACATGGCATGATGTCCCCACTGCTACCCCTAAATACTGAATAATGAATACTACAGTAGCCCTCAGACCGTATAATGGCCCCTGCATTAGTCCCCAAGCTGTATAATGGCCCCTGCATTAGTCCCCAAGCTGTATAATGGCCCCTTCATTAGTCCCCAAGCTGCATTATGGACCTTGCGTTAGTCCACTGTTATGACCTGGTGGTTAGGACAATAATGGACCTGGTGGTTAAGAGCACACGGAATGACCTGATAGTTACTAATAATACAGGACAAGCTCTGGGACGTGGGAACTCTGCTGACCGCAATCCCTAATCCTATCACACACACTAGAAATAGCCGTGGATTGCTCCTAACGCTCCCTATGCAACTCGTCACAGCCTAAGGAACTAGCTAGCCCTAAAGATAGAAAAATAAAGCCTACCTTGCCTCAGAGAAATTCCCCAAAGGAAAAGGCAGCCCCCCACATATAATGACTGTGAGTTAAGATGAAAATTACAGACACAGAGATTAAATAGATTTAGCAAAGAGAGGCCCGACTTACTGAACAGACAGAGGATAGGAAAGGTAACTTTGCGGTCAGCACAAAAACTACAAAAAGACCACGCAGAGGACGCAAAAAGACCCTCCGCACCGACTCACGGTGCGGAGGAGCCCCTCTGCATCCCAGAGCTTCCAGCAAGCAAGACAAAAATCAAAATAGCAAGCTGGACAGAAAAATAGCAAACAAGAGAAAAACAAGCAGGAACTTAGCTTCTGCTGGGAAGACAGGTCACAAGAACGATCCAGGAGCGAACTAGACCAATACTGGAACATTGACAGGTGGCATGGAGCAATGATCTAAGTGGAGTTAAATAGAGCAGCCAGCTAACGAATTAATCTCGTCACCTGTGGAAGGAAACTCAGAAGCCGCAGCCCTACTCACAACCACCAGAGGAAGCCCATGGACAGAATCAGCCGAAGTACCATTCATGACCACAGGAGGGAGCTTGACAACAGAATTCACAACAGTACCCCCCCCTTGAGGATGGGTCACCGAACCCTCACCAGAGCCCCCAGGCCGACCAGGACGAGCCAAATGAAAGGCACGAACCAGATCGGCAGCATGAACATCAGAGGCAAAGACCCAGGAATTATCATCCTGACCATAACCCTTCCACTTGACCAGGTACTGGAGTTTCCGTCTCGAAATACGAGAATCCAAAATCTTCTCCACCACATACTCCAACTCCCCCTCAACCAACACCGGGGCAGGAGGATCAACGGATGGAACTACAGGCGCCACGTATCTCCGCAACAACGACCTATGGAACACATTATGGATGGCAAAAGAAGCTAGAAGAGTCAAACGAAATGACACAGGATTGAGAACCCCAGAAATCTTATACGGACCAATGAAACGAGGCTTAAACTTAGGAGAGAAAACCCCCATAGGAACATTACGAGATGACAACCAAACCAAATCCCCAACACGAAGTTGGGAACCCACACAGCGCCGGCGGTTAGCGAAACGTTGAGCCTTCTCCTGGGACAATGTCAAATTGTCCACCACATGAGTCCAAATCTGCTGCAACCTATCCACTACAGCATCCACACCAGGACAGTCCAAAGACTCAACCTGCCCTGAAGAGAAACGAGGATGGAAACCAGAATTGCAGAAAAACGGCGAAACCAAAGTAGCCGAGCTGGCCCGATTATTAAGGGCGAACTCAGCCAAAGGCAAAAAGGACACCCAATCATCCTGATCAGCAGAAACAAAGCATCTCAGATATGTTTCCAAAGTCTGATTAGTTCGTTCGGTTTGGCCATTTGTCTGAGGATGGAAAGCCGAGGAAAAAGACAAATCAATGCCCTTCCTAGCACAAAAGGATCGCCAAAACCTCGAAACAAACTGGGAACCTCTGTCAGAAACGATGTTCTCCGGAATGCCATGTAAACGAACCACATGCTGGAAAAACAATGGCACCAAATCAGAGGAGGAAGGCAATTTAGACAAGGGTACCAAATGGACCATCTTAGAGAAGCGATCACAAACCACCCAAATGACCGACATCTTTTGAGAGACAGGGAGATCCGAAATAAAATCCATAGAAATATGCGTCCAGGGCCTCTTCGGGACCGGCAAGGGCAAAAGCAACCCACTGGCACGAGAACAGCAGGGCTTAGCCCGAGCACAAGTCCCACAGGACTGCACAAAAGAACGCACATCCCGTGACAAAGACGGCCACCAAAAGGATCTAGCCACCAAATCTCTGGTACCAAAGATTCCAGGATGACCAGCCAACACCGAACAATGAACCTCAGAGATAACTCTACTAGTCCATTTATCAGGGACAAACAGTTTCTCCGCTGGGCAACGGTCAGGTCTATCAGCCTGAAATTTTTGCAGCACCCGCCGCAAATCAGGGGAGATGGCAGACAAAATTACCCCCTCTCTGAGAATACCCGCCGGCTCAGGAACACCCGGAGAGTCGGGCACAAAACTCCTTGACAGGGCATCAGCCTTCACATTCTTAGAGCCTGGAAGGTACGAAACCACAAAATCAAAACGGGAGAAAAATAGCGGCCAACGAGCCTGTCTAGGATTCAACCGTTTGCCAGACTCGAGATAAGTCAAATTCTTGTGATCCGTCAAGACCACCACGCGATGCTTAGCTCCTTCAAGCCAATGACGCCACTCCTCGAATGCCCACTTCATGGCCAACAACTCTCGATTGCAAACATCATAATTGCGCTCTGCAGGCGAAAACTTTCTAGAAAAGAAGGCACATGGTTTCATCACCGAGCCATCAGAACTTCTTTGCGACAAAACAGCCCCTGCTCCAATCTCAGAAGCATCAACCTTGACCTGAAATGGGAGCGAAACATCTGGCTGGCACAACACAGGGGCAGAAGAAAAACGATGCTTCAACTCCTGAAACGCTTCCACAGCCGCAGAAGACCAATTGACCACATCAGCACCCTTCTTGGTCAAATCAGTCAACGGTTTAGCAACACTAGAAAAATTACTGATGAAGCAACAATAAAAATTAGCAAAGCCCAGGAACTTTTGCAGACTCTTCACAGATGTCGGCTGAGTCCAATCATAAATGGCCTGGACTTTAACAGGGTCCATCTCGATAGTAGAAGGGGAAAAAATGAAACCCAAAAATGAAACCTTCTGAACTCCAAAGAGACACTTTGACCCCTTCACAAACAAAGAATTCGCACAAAGGACCTGGAACACCATTCTGACCTGCTTCACGTGAGACTCCCAATCATTCGAGAAGACCAAAATATCATCCAAGTATACAATCAGGAATTTATCCAGGTACTGTCGGAAGATGTCATGCATAAAGGACTGAAATACTGATGGAGCATTGGAAAGCCCGAATGGCATAACCAGGTACTCAAAATGGCCCTCGGGCGTATTAAATGCTGTTTTCCATTCATCGCCCTGTTTAATACGCACAAGATTATACGCACCACGAAGATCTATCTTGGTGAACCAACTAGCCCCCTTAATCCGAGCAAATAAATCAGACAGCAGCGGCAAAGGGTACTGAAATTTGACTGTGATCTTATTAAGAAGGCGGTAATCAATACAAGGTCTCAAAGAACCATCCTTCTTGGCCACAAAAAAGAACCCTGCTCCCAATGGTGACGACGACGGGCGAATATGACCCTTCTCCAAGGATTCCTTTATATAACTCCGCATAGCGGCGTGTTCTGGCACAGATAAATTGAACAGTCGACCCTTAGGAAACTTACTACCAGGAATCAAATTAATAGCACAATCGCAATCCCTATGAGGAGGTAGGGCACTGGATTTGGGCTCATCAAATACATCCCGGTAATCCGACAAAAACTCCGGGACTTCAGAAGGGGTGGATGACGAAATAGACAAAAATGGAACATCACCATGTACCCCCTGACAACCCCAGCTGGACACAGACATAGATTTCCAATCCAATACTGGATTATGGACCTGTAGCCATGACAACCCCAAAACGACCACATCATGCAGATTATGCAACACCAAAAAGCGAATATCCTCCTGATGTGCAGGAGCCATGCACATGGTCAATTGGGTCCAGTACTGAGGCTTATTCTTGGCCAAAGGCGTAGCATCAATTCCTCTCAATGGAATAGGATACTGCAAGGGCTCCAAGAAAAAACCACAGCGCCTAGCAAACTCCAAGTCCATCAAATTCAGGGCAGCGCCTGAATCCACAAATGCCATAACAGAATAGGATGACAAAGAGCAAATCAGAGTAACGGACAAAAGAAATTTCGACTGTACCGTACCAATGGTGGCAGACCTAGCGAAACGCTTAGTGCGCTCAGGACAATCGGAGATAGCATGAGTGGAATCACCACAGTAAAAACACAGCCCATTCCGATGTCTGTGTTCTTGCCATTCAGCTCTGGTCAAAGTCCTATCACACTGCATAGGCTCAGGTCTATGCTCAGATAATGCCGCCAAATGGTGCACAGCTTTACGCTCACGCAAGCGTCGATCGATCTGAATGGCCAAAGATATAGACTCATTCAGACCAGCAGGCATGGGAAATCCCACCATGACATCCTTAAGGGCTTCAGAGAGACCCTTTCTGAAAATTACTGCCAGGGCACATTCATTCCACTGAGTGAGTACAGACCACTTCCTAAACTTCTGACAATATATCTCTACCTCATCCTGACCCTGACACAGAGCCAGCAAGATTTTCTCTGCCTGATCCACTGAATTTGGTTTAATCATAAAGTAATCCAAGCGCCAGAAAAAACGCATCAACATCACGCAATGCCGGATCTCCTGGCGCAAGGGAAAATGCCCAGTTTTGAGGGTCGCCACGTAACAAAGAAATAATGATTTTCACTTGTTGAACAGGGTCACCTGAGGAGCGAGGTTTCAAAGCAAGAAACAATTTACAATTATTTTTGAAATTCAGAAACTTAGATCTATCCCCAAAAAACAAATCAGGAATTGGAATCCTAGGCTCTGACATCGGATTCTGAACCACAAAATCTTGAATGTTTTGTACCCTTGCAGTGAGATTATCCATCCAAGAGGACAGACCTTGAATGTCCATATCCACACCTGTATCCTGAACCACCCAGAGGTAAAGGGGAAAAGAGAGACAAAACACACTGCAAAGAAAAAAAAATGGTCTCAGAACTTCTCTTATCCCTCTATTGAGATGCATTAATACTTTGGGCCACCTGTACTGTTATGACCTGGTGGTTAGGACAATAATGGACCTGGTGGTTAAGAGCACACGGAATGACCTGATAGTTACTAATAATACAGGACAAGCTCTGGGACGTGGGAACTCTGCTGACCGCAATCCCTAATCCTATCACACACACTAGAAATAGCCGTGGATTGCTCCTAACGCTCCCTATGCAACTCATCACAGCCTAAGGAACTAGCTAGCCCTAAAGATAGAAAAATAAAGCCTACCTTGCCTCAGAGAAATTCCCCAAAGGAAAAGGCAGCCCCCCACATATAATGACTGTGAGTTAAGATGAAAATTACAGACACAGAGATGAAATAGATTTAGCAAAGAGAGGCCCGACTTACTGAACAGACAGAGGATAGGAAAGGTAACTTTGCGGTCAGCACAAAAACTACAAAAAGACCATGCAGAGGACGCAAAAAGACCCTCCGCACCGACTCACGGTGTGGAGGCGCCCCTCTGCATCCCAGAGCTTCCAGCAAGCAAGACAAAAATCAAAATAGCAAGCTGGACAGAAAAATAGCAAACAAGAGAAAAACAAGCAGGAACTTAGCTTCTGCTGGGAAGACAGATCACAAGAATGATCCAGGAGTGAACTAGACCAATACTGGAACATTGATCTAAGTGGAGTTAAATAGAGCAGCCAGCTAACGAATTAACCTCGTCAACTGTGGAAGGAAACTCAGAAGCCACAGCCCCACTCACAACCACCAGAGGATGCCCATGGACAGAACCAGCCGAAGTACCATTCATAACCACAGGAGGGAGCTTGACAACAGAATTCACAACAGTCCACATGCTGTATAATGGCCCCCTGCATTGTACCCCATGCTGTAGAATGATCCCTGCATTAGTCCCCAAGCTGCATAATGGACCCTGCATTAGTTCATAAGCTGTATAATGGCCCCCAAATTAGTTCACAAGCTGTATAATGACCCCCGCATTATTGCACAAGCTGTATAATGGTCCCTGCATTAGTCTCCAAGCTGCATAATGGACCTTGCATTATTCCACAAGCTGTATAATGGTCCCTGCATTAGTTCCCAAGCTGTAGAATGATTCCTGCATTAGTACCCAAGCTGCATAATGGACCCTGCATTAGTCCCCAAGCTGTATAATGGCCTCCGCATTAGTCCCTAAACTGTGGAATGGCCCCCACAATAGTCCCCAAGCTGTATAATGGTCCCCGCATTAGTCCCCAAGCTGCATTATGGACCCTGCATTAGTTCACAAGCTGCATAATGGCCTCCGCATTAGTCCCCAAGCTGTAGAATGGACCCTGCATTAGTCCACAAGTTGCAGAATGGACCCTGCATTAGTCCACAAGCTGTATAATGGCCTCCGCATTAGTCCCCAAGCTGTAGATTGGTCTCTGCAATAGTCTCCAAGCTGCAGAACGGACCCTGCATTAGTCCACAAGCTGTATACAGTAATGGCCCCTGCATTAGTCCACAGGCTATGTAATATCTGCTGAATTAGTCCCTAAAATGTATGAGGGTCTTCAACACAGTTTCAGGGTGCCCCACACTACAGTATGTAGAAGGGTCCAGGGGCGGATTATCAGAGGGTCAATATGGGCGGTAGCCCAGGGCCCAGTGGTCTGGGGGGGCCCTGGGCTACCGCACAGATTGACCCTCCGCTAATCGTCTGTGACTGCCCGCCGTGCGGCGTTTGTGTGCCCCCGGACCCGGTGGGCAGAGAGAGGGGGCCCGCATTGGGCCCCTTCTCATCTGCTCACCGGGCCCTTTCCGGCGCTGCGGCGGTTTCCTATTGACTTGCGGGCGCGCGCCCGCACGTCAATAGTTAACAACAACAGCCGCCAGCCAATTGGAGGCTGGCAGCTGAAGTCGGCCGCAGTGCACACGTCGCTGGCGTCTGACGTCATTGTCAGTCGCCGGCGAGTGTGCGCTGCTGCAGGGAGCTCGCCGCTGGGAGGGCGGACAGGTGAGGAGACTGCTTGTTTTTTTTTTGTTTGTTTTTTTTGGATCAGTTATCGGTGGACACACTGGGGGGCAATGCTGGAGGACACACTGGGGGGCAATGCTGGAGACAGTGGGGCAGATTGCTGCAGACAGAGGGGCAGATTGCTGGAGACAGTGGGGCAGATTGCTGGAGACAGTGGGGCAATGCTGGAGACACTGTGGCAGATTGCTGGAGGACACACTGGGGGCTGATTGCTGGAGGACACACTGGGGGCAGATTGCTGGAGGACACACTGGGGGCAGATTGCTGGAGACACTGGGGGCAGATTGCTGGAGACACTGGGGCAGATTGCTGGAGACACTGGGGCAGATTGCTGGAGACACTGGGGCAGATTGCTGGAGACACTGGGGCAGAAGATTGCTGGACACACTGGGGCAATGCTGGATACACTGGGGCAGATGATTGCTGGACACACTGGGGCAATGCTGGAGACACTGGGCCAGATTGCTGGACACACTGGTGGTAATATGCTGGACACACTGGGGCAGATTGCTGGACACACTGTCTGGGGGCAATATGCTGGACATACTGGGGCAGATTGCTGGACACACTGGGGGTAATATGCTGGACACACTGAGGGTAATATGCTGGACACACTGGGGGCAGGACTGAAGGCATGGGCAGAATGTAGACACAGGGCATGATTGGAGACATGGGGCAGGATTGGATCATGGGGCAGGATGGATACGATGGAGACAGATGGGGCAGGATGGGGAGATCATATGGTGTAGAATGGATACTCATGAGTGCAGGATGGGAGAACATATGGCTGGAGCCAGGAATGAGATAAACGGAGCCAGGGTGGGGATTACCATAGGGGTTAATTAAGGGATATTATTACTGCAGTGATGTATTTATTTTATTTTTTGAGTATACTGTTTTAAATGGGGGGGCGGTCCTGTTATTGTGCAGAGTGACACTATATCGCCTTTTTATCTTCATGTGGTGTAATGTAGAAGTTGTGAAAAATTAAGTAATGTGTTCTGCAAGTGGAGCTCAAGATAACTGTTATTTCCTGCAGAAACGAGTTCTGGCTGGAAGAAATGATGGCGGTCTGTGCTGGATGAAAGATGAAGGACTTCACCTAGAGACGTCACTGGTGAGTTAGTGTTACCTATACACTGACACTATACACTGTATACTATATACAGCGGTCCTGTGTACAATGTCACCAGTGATCACTGTATTACCTATACATTATATACAGAGCTCCTGTGTATAATACCACCAGTGATCTCTGTATTACCTCTACACAGACACTGCATACTAATTACAGATATCCTGTGAATACTGGCACTTATGGTGATAGTATTGTGTTTTTTGTTTTTTTATTACTGATCAGTATTGTAGTATTCAGTCACTATGTGGTGGTAATATGTGGTCTGGAAATGGTGTTGTGGTATTTATCCCTTGTATGTGATATTTGGTCACCAAGTGGTAATATGTGGTCTTGACATGGTGCGGTGGTATTTGTTCCTTGTATGTGATATTATTCGATCACTGTGGTTGTAATTTGTAGTCTGGTCATGGTGCGGTTGTATTTGTTCCTTGTATGTGATATTATTGGTCAAGATATACCTAAATTGTATTGCAGATTTTAACAAATATTTAATAGGTTACAGTAGAGTAGGGCCCGACCATTTTTCTGGAATAATCTGGTTCGGGTATATCATGACCCCCGTCTCATGACCCCCGTCTCATGACCCCGTCACATGACCCCTGTCACATGACCGGGGGGGCCCACAGTGTGTGAACAGCCCGGGGCCCTGGCTACCCTTAATCCACACCTGGAAGGGTCCCCCATTGTTTATGATGTTTCTACAACACAACACAAGTTTTAATTAAAAAAATTCATATACTCATCTAACCCAGGATCCTGACAGTCCAGTGGCAAGGCAACGTGCTGTAACAACGCCGACCAGAGTCCCATCGCAGTGCGATGACAGCAATGCCTCATGATTCTGATGTCCTCAGCGTGCGTCGGCGCCTCAGCCGTTCTGTAGACCTGAGGCATAAAGCTATCTTTCGGTCTACAGAACAGAGAGCAGTAGTGCAGCGCTAGTGCAGGGAGATCTACCGCAGAGCTTAACTGTATATGTGCATTAGACATGCTGATTAATTAAGGGCAGTGTAGCTCTGGGTGGGCCCCTAGAGGTCCAGGGTAACTGTCCATTCTGCAACCCGGTAGCTACTAGCTACACCACTGTATACTGTGGCTGGAGACATCAGACATTACACCAATCACATAGTTCCCTGTATATAACATCCAATGTCTGTGCCCACCTTATATCATATCCCTGATATATGATATACTATGTGTACAGACATCGGATGTTATATACAGGATTATATGTCATGTTATATATAACACTATGTATACAGACATCAGATCATATATCTTCACGTATTATCCTATAAATAGGATCAGATGCCTGTGCACATAGTATAGTATACAGTATATGAGTGACATATTCTCCTGTACACTGTATGTGCTATGTGCACTGTATATACTATGATATATGCACTGACTGATCGCTCCTGGAACGGGCTATAGGACATACATGATATAGTATACGGTGGCTCTATATATTATATGCATTGTATGTGAGTCGCCCACCAGGGCAATGGGGATACTCAGTACTGGGTCCGGTCGCACTTCAAGGGGATGTCACGGTGGCTGCGACTCAGTCCATGGCCCTGGGACTCAATTAAAGGGGAAAGGTCTTTTAAGGGAATTGTCAAAGTCTATTTTCATGATGCCACCTGTGGTTTTCGGCCAATTGGGACCGAGGCTGCTTAAAGGGGTCCCTCTGAGGTGATGTTGTGGCAGCAAGATGGTGACGCTTCTCACAGGTGAAGCGGGGTCCCCAGGGCTCCCAAGGCATATGGCAGGGATGATGTGTTGCTGGTAAATAACAGGAGACACAGGGTTGCAGTCTTTACATGGTTTACTGGTGGTAGCAGGCCACAGTCCAGGGTACCGGCAACAGGTACAGAAGGAGTCCAGGCAGCCCGGAAACAAGTGGAAATCCCTTTGGCAGGTCAGGTTGGAAGCCTTCCACTCTGCACTGCTTTCCTGGTCCCTTGCTCCCTGTAGTTTGCTGGCAAGGTACCCCTTTTCTCAGCTGCCCTGGGACAGTACCTGCACGGTAGGCAGCTTGAGCCATTTTTTGGGGGTCTCTGACAGGGTGGCTCCAAGCTCTAACTGCTGCTGTACCTCAGGTGTTGCAGTTTATGTATAGTCCTATGCCCTCCGATTCTGCTGTGGACCTTGCAGTTGTCCACAACCTCGGGCTCCCGGTGCCCAGTTTCTGCGCTCTGGCTCCTAGGAGGCCCAATCATGAGCTTGACTCCTCCTCTAGACCAGGATTTATATATCTCAGGGAAGCTCCCCTTAAACAGGGTTTTGAGCTCCCCCTCCTGGCCTGGAGTTAGAATGTGTTGTGTGTGTGATAACCTGCCAAAGGGATCCCTCTTGTCTCCAGGCATAGCACTACCCTCCCCGAGAGGAAGGCAGCACTACTGTGGTACCCAAACTCCTGGGGTAACAACAGGTTAGATAAGATGCAAAAACATTTTGAACAACATTAAACAGGGTACATGAACTGTTTCTTCCCTACGGGAGGCACTTTTGGCTTTAACATTGCAAATAAACATATTATAAGAGTACATCTGGCCTTATTCCAGAATGTCCTTGTCTATATACAACAGTACCAAAGCGAGGGACCCATCATAAACCCCAACGTAGGATTTGAGTGGGCTACAAGGCGTAACCAGACCCGGATTTCGTCCGCGCCAGACACCGGCAAAGTGGGTAACACGCCGGCAAAGTGGGTAAAACCAGGTTGCACCTTGAGGGTGGCAACTATGTATAAAAACAGTTTTTTGGGCAATTCACTGTCCATTACCCTATAGTCCATTTTTAAACCTGTAATAAATATAAGCAGACAATTCAAACAGATGACAGCAATTATTGACATTTTTAGTCCCTGTAACGGGCTGGCTGGGACTTGACCCCTGGTGCTACAAGTAGACCTATGCAGTTCCTGGTTTAACATGTCTGCTGTTGCTGTTGTGTGCCCACTAGTGTCTGTGCTACTTGTAGGCCTGCATCTTATTGGTAAGCTAGGCAACTGTCTGCGACTTCTTAGATTCACCAAAGGTCTTACAGATTCACCGATAGCAGAGGGTGGATGCTCTGGTTCCACTGCTGGTGTGAAATCTGTTGCTTGAGCCTGCTGGGTCATTTTGCATTGGTATTTCCAACTGGGGAAAAGTCAAGACAGGTATCACTATAGCTTGATGTACTTCAGTCAGAGGCGTAGCTAAGGTTTTGGTTCAAGGGGGGCGAAACTTCTGAGTGGGCCCATAACCAGGTAACCTTGATAACAACTCGGTGAAGCCCCTTAATAGTGGAGGAGAACCTCAGCAGATGACCGTGCTGTTACTGAAGATAATCTCTATATAACGACCAACATGGATATTACCGCCACATGGTCAGTAGTAGATACCAGTCCTACAAAACATATAAGAGATCACAGCACAGTTACAGATAATGACTTACTGCTGACGTCCTTTCTGATGGAATTGATCACTTTTCCCGTCTTTTCCATCTGGCCAAGACCGACATGACAACTTCTTCCAGCAACGACTCACCTGCAGAGAATTCAACAAAGATACATTTCACTTCTCACATTCCAGTCCCATCACCATCTATTCCCAACCTGCACAAACTCCTCATCCTGCTGATACAACAATACTGAGCCACTGCTGCCATATGTGTCCTGATTACTGCACCTGCTGTGTGGTTCTCTGTGCCTTCTAAATTCTAAAGCACCCCTCTATAATATAGTAATGCCGGGTGCAAGTGCCCTAGAAAACAGTGCCAATATTTTGCCCCCTAGAAAGTAATATCGTCCTCTGTGCCCCTTTGATAGTCACAGTAACCTGAGTTCTCCTTTAACAATAAGTGCCCACTTTACATTTAATAATGTCCCGAGTCTCCCCCTGTACGGCCCCTATACACAGTATGATGCTCTCTTATACACAGTATAATGCCCCCTCACTGTATAGTACCACCCACACACTATACTGACTCCTTAGTAGCCCCCAAACTGTTTGATGGCTCCAACAATGTATATTGACCCCCACACTGTAATCTCCATACTGTATGATGGCCCACTAGATAGCCTCCATATACAGTAACATAATGCACCAAATAGTCCACAATCTATATATATAATTGTCTAAGGGTTTTTCCATCTGTCTGTCTGTCTGTCCTGAAAATACCGCGTCTCTGATTGGTCGAGGCCGCCAGGCCTCGACCAATCAGAGACGGGCACAGTGACGATGATGTCATAAAGGACGTAGACTTCCCGCGTCTCTGATTGGTCGAGCGACGGGCACAGCGACGATGATGTCATAATGGTTGCCATGGCGACAATGATGTCATAAAGGTTGCCTCGACCAATCAGCAACGGGCACAGTGACGATGATGTCATAATGGTTGCCATGGCGACGATGATATCATAAAGGTTGCCTCGACCAATCAGCAACGGGCACAGCGACGATGATGTCATAATGGTTGCCATGGCGACGATGATGTCATAAAGGTTGCCTTGACCAATCAGCGACGGGCACAGTCTGCCGCGAATTCTGGAATCATCATTGTCCATATACTACGGGGACATGCATATTCTAGAATACCCGATGCGTTAGAATCGGGCCACAATCTAGTCTAGTATAATGCACTCCCCATAGGCAGACTCTATAGCATAAGGCAGCCCCCATAGGCAGACTCTGTAGCATAAGGCAGCCCCCATAGTCAGACCCTGTAATAAGGCAGCCCCCATAGTCAGACCCTGTAATAAGGCAGCATCCTCATAGTTAGACTCTTTAACAAGGCAGCCCCCATAGACAGATCCTGTGATAAGGCAGCCCCCATAATCAGACCCTGTGATAAGGCAGCACCCCTATAGTCAGACCCTGTAATAAGGCAGCACCCCCATAGCCAGACCCTGTAATAAGGCAGCCCCAATAGTCAGACCCTGTAATAAGGCAGCCCCCATAGTCAGACCCTGTGATAAGGCAGCACCCCTATAGTCAGACCCTGTAATAAGGCAGCACCCCCATAGGCAGACCCTGTAATAAGGCAGCCCCCATAGTCAGACCATGTAATAAGGCAGCCCCCATAGTCAGACCTTGTAATAAGGCAGCCCCCATAGTCAGACTCTGTAATAAGTTAGCAACCCTATAGGCAGGCCCTGTAATAAGGCAGCCCCCATAGTCAGACCCTGTAATAAGGGAACCCCTATAGTCAGACCCTGTAATAAGGCAGCCCCCATAGTCAGACCCTGTAATAAGGCAGCCCCCAAAGTCAGACTCTGTAATAAGGCAGCCCCCATACGCAGACTCTGTAATAAGGCAGCACCCCTATAGGCAGCCCCCAGAGTCAGACCCTGTAATAAGGCAGCACCCCATAGTCAGACCCTGTAATATGGCAGCCCCCATAGTCAGACTCTGTAATAATGCAGCACCCCCACAGTCAGACCCCGTAATAAGGCAGCACCCCAAAAGTCAGACCATATAATAAGGCAGCCCCCATAGTCAGACCATGTAATAAGGCAGCCCCATAGTCAGACTCTGTAATAAGGCAGCACCCCTCTAGTCAGACCCTGTAATAAGGCAGCACCCCATAGTCAGACCCTGTAATAAGGCAGCACCCCATAGTCAGACCCTGTAATAAGGCAGCCCCCATAGTCAGACCCTGTAATTAGACAGCCCCATAGTCAGACTCTGTAATAAGGCAGCATCCCCATAGTAAGACCCTGTAATAAGGCAGCCCCCATTTTCAGACCCTGTAATAAGGCAGCCCCCATAGTCAGACCCTGTAATAAGGCAGCTCCCTTAGTCAGACCCTGTAATAAGGCAGCACCCCATTGTTAGACTCTGTAATAACGCAGCCCCCATAGTCAGACCCTGTGATAAGGCAGCCCCCATAGTCAGACCCTGTGATAAGGCAGCACCCCTATAGTCAGACCCTCTAATAAGGCAGCACCCCTATAGTCAGACTCTGTAATAAGGCAGCCCCCATAGTCAGACTTTGTAATAAGGCAGCCCCCATAGTCAGATCCTGTGATAAGGCAGCCCCCATAGTCAGACCCTGTGATAAGGCAGCACCCCCATAGGCAGACCCTGTAATAAGGTGGCACCCCCATAGGCAGACCCTGTAATAAAAAAATTCTTGTTGAAGAAAGAGAAATGAATGGCACCAGGAGTTAAATCGCACCCAAAGGTATGCGGGATTTGATCCTTATGGACATATAAAACACGGTTGCTTATTGCCACTGGGAAATGGTGCTCGACATGTAACAGCCAAAAGATGGTCCATTGATAATAAAGAAGAGATGTGGCACTCACCCAGTTTGCAGTGAAATTAATGTCTTTAATTTACCATATTCCGGTTACAGACATTCTCTTGGAAGCGGCAGGTAAAAGTGAGGGTGCGTGGAGTGAGGAGAGGACGACGGCCATTTCGCGCGGACAGCGGTTCTATGGGTCCATGTGAAACATTAAAATGATGTTATTTCCTTTATAGGGAAAGCCGACTATCAAACATAGTAAATACTATTGTTAAAATTTGTACAAAACAGATTTTACAATAAGTACAAGCCAATTTTATCATAATGCAGACTGCAACATTCCAGCCTTATAGAAATATTGCCATATCTAATTTATCGTTCAATCCGATAGGACCTTGGGCATTTGCCCTCATTATCCATCTGGCTTCGTGTTTTAGGAGTAAATTGTTGTGGTTTCCACCCTGGGGGGGGGGGATTAACAATTTCAGTCAGGATTTGTGTTGTGTTTCTCTTGAATATGTTTGATTAAATGTAGACAACCTTTGCCTGACAATATAGAGTTATAGTGTTCCCGGAATCTTGTAATCAGCGGACGAATAGTCTTTCCGATATAAAAATACAAACAAGGGCAGAAATTTACATACACTACAAATTTACTCTTACACGAAATGAAATCTCCGAATTTTATTGGTCCGATCTGTAAGGGATTTTCTAATTTATGCAGATGGCAAAAATTTCAATTTCCACATTTAAAGTTACCTTGTGGTAAGGCTTTTTTTAGCCAATTATTTTCCACTGGCAAGAGGCGATTGTGAACCAATAAATCCCCCAAATTTTTTGTATGCGAACTGTGGACAATTTGTAGTCATTTTAGATTAAGCCCCATCTTTTTTGTAACACATGCCATTTTTTTCGGATGGCTGCGTAAATCTCTTGATCGATTGAACTGTGTTTAAAACTGAAAAAGGAATTTTTGATCATTATTTTGAATAAGATGTTGTTTTTTACATTTTTCGTTTTTACGATTTTTAAGAAGGTCAATTTGTGAGAGTTTTGCTGCATGGAACTCTGCCTCCTTTAATATAGGAAGTGGATATCCTCTGTTTAAGAAGCGTGTTTTCAAATCTGCTATTTGTTCTTTATAATTCTCCTCATTATTATTAATTTTTCTAAGTCTCACCATCTGACTGTAGGGTATGCTCTTTTTAGTATGAGCTGGATGTGCACTATTAAAATGTAATAAATTATTAGTTGCTTTGAACTTTTGTATTGATTTTGCCATCCATAATATCTATTTTTACGTCAAGGAATTCTAGAGTATCTTTTCCAAAACATGATGTAAAATGCATATTTTCACTGTTAATGTCATTTAAATATGCTACAAAGTTGTCAAAATCTTGCTCTAATCCATCCCAAATAATAAAAATGTCATCTGCCAATCTCAAATACATTCGGATGTGTTTTAAATATGGATTTGTGATGCTGGTGACATACTTTTCCTCAAAGGCTGCCAAAAACAGGTTTGCAAAAACACAGGCAACTGGTATACCCATTTCGGTACCGGTTCTTTGTAAGTACCACCTGTTCATAAATTTAAAGGCATTATGGGATAGAACAAATTCTAAGCCATCCAATACAAACGAGATAAAATCAGAATCTTTGTCAGTATTAGGGAGAATTTTATGTATGGCTTCTATACCTTTCTTTTGTGGAATTCTAGTGTATAGGTTAACTATATCAATTGAAGCTAATGAAAAATTTGTTTGCCAGTCTATTCCCTTTAAACCCAATAAAAAATCTCCAGAATCTTTTATAAATGAGGGTATCTTTAACAAAAGTCTATTCTCGATATTAACTGGCGTCCTGGAGGTTTGCTGGCACATTTGTGTATTTTCGGTATGCTATGCCAATGTGGGATATTTAGGGACTCAGGTAATAATTTTTCCGCTTTACTTTTTGTTAAAGTTCCCTTTTCTACATATTTTTTTTTAATAGAATTCTTAATTTTTCTTTAAATTTGGCAGTAGGGTTGTTATCCAAAAGTAAAAACGTTTCAGCGTCATTGAGCTGTGACATTGTTTCATCTATATAATATTTTTTGTCTAAAATTATCAAGTTGCCTCCCTTATCTGCCTTTTTTGAAAATTACATCATCCCACTTTTGCATCTCCCCAAGTGCTCTTTGTTCATTAATAGAAAGGTTTCTATTGGGCTCCGAATATAGAATGGCTTCAATATCTTTTATCACTAAGTCATGGAATAAATCTACGACATTGCCAGGTGATATTGGAGGCATGAAATTTGAACGGACACCTCCTTTAAAAGGTTCAATCACCTGTTTGCTCGTGTTGTCATTTAAAGATATTTCCGTATTAATGGCATTTTCACTCAAAGTAGTTAATAAAATAGTATCTTCAATGTCGGTTGGTGGATATGCCATAAATCCCAATGTTCCTATAGAAATCGGATTATCAGTTGTGGGAGTGGGAAAAATTATAGTTTTATTTTTAACATTAGTAAAGTGTTTGTGTAAGTATAACTTTCTTATACTTTTAAAGAAATCAATTTTAAATTCTGTTGGATCGAAATTTTCTTGCAAACAGAAGTTTAGTCCTCATGATAATACTCTAATTTGGTCAGCCGTTAGTACTTTCTTGGACAAGTTCACAATCTGTAACGTGTTGTCACCTGGTCTTTTTCTTTGCACTTGTGTTTGTTGATCTCATAGAAGTTGTGGCAATTTCCCTATCTTCTGATTGCTCTTCCATTGCGCTGGAATTTGTAAGATTTCTGTTTTTTCGAAATTTTATTAGCTTGATTTTTATAATAAGTTCTTCTATTGTTATTTTTGCTCCAAGTAAAAATTTGGCCAGTTTCAAAATCGTTCTTATCTCTAAGAAATTTTTCTTTTTTCTTTTGTTTTGTTTCAATTTGGATTAGGATTAGTTTTTTCTCAAGTTTTTAAAAAAGTTTTTATTGTGGATGTCCGTGGTTCTAGAAGACAATTCCTTTTTTGATTTTTCTAATTGTTCACAGAGTATGGCATACTCTTTCTCATTTTGTGTTGTGACCAATTGTAATAAACTTTGTGAGCATTGTAAATGTATATGTTCCCATGCTTTTTGGAAAGCTGTGTCTTCTTTAAATTGCGATACTTATTTAAAG
Source organism: Ranitomeya imitator (assembly GCF_032444005.1). Classification (NCBI taxonomy): domain Eukaryota; kingdom Metazoa; phylum Chordata; class Amphibia; order Anura; family Dendrobatidae; genus Ranitomeya; species Ranitomeya imitator. The sequence goes on along the minus strand of NC_091282.1, from coordinate 452,570,373 downwards.
ACTCGGAGACCTCTGGGCACACGATTGCAATCGATGTAAGATTTTAAAGTCCAAAAAAGTCTGATTTCTCTCTCTGCCAGAGAATAAATTTTAGACTCTAAGGTCTTAGTACTAATGAGTTCTAATTCATCCTTGCCCTTTAATAAGGCAGCACCCATAAAAAAAAAATACTCACCTTTCTTCTTCCTGGTTCCTGCACTGCAGTGCTCTCGCTGATCTCCGGACCGCGGGCGCTGGGCAGTGATGTCATCACGCAGGCTGTCAGTGTCGGCAACGTCAGACACCGACACTGACAGGGGGATAATGGGAGAAGGAGTATAACGCTCCTTCTCTCATCAATGCGGTCAGCTGTAGCGGCATGCAGCTGATACAGCTGAACCAGCGATGACGGCCATCGATTCTCCCTGGTCTGCCGCAGAATGTAACTGTTTCGGCGTGCTGTGCCACTCCTTCGGCGCTTACCACATGGTCCAGGTACTGCACTTTGGGCTTTAACAGATGGCATTTGGATGGTTTTACCTTCAGGCCAAAGTTGGACAGAGCTTCGAACACCTCAACCCAGTGCTTCAGGTGGCCCTCATAAGTTTTGGAGAAGATGATGACATCCTCCAGGTACAGCAAGACGGTTTTGAAATTCTTGTACTTGAGACAGCACTCCATCATCCTCTGAAATGTTCCTGGTGCATTGCACAGTCCGAACGGCATGTAGTTGATTTCACAGAGACCCATCGGTGTTGTGAAAGCCGTCTTTTCCTTATCCGCCTCTGCAACGGGAACCTGCCATTACCCACTGGTGAGATCCAAAGTGTAAAAGTAGTTAGCAGATTTTAAAGCAGCTAATGACTCTTCTATTCTGGGCAACAGGTATGTGGTTCATTTGCATGGCATTCCGGAGAATATTGTGTCTGATAGAGGTTCCCAGTTTGTTTCTAGGTTTTGGCGGGCCTTTTGTGCAAGGCTGGGCATTGATTTGTCTTTTTCTTCCGCATTTCATCCTCAGACAAATGGCCAAACTGAGCGAACTAATCAGACTTTGGAAACTTATTTGAGATGCTTTGTGTCTGCTGATCAGGATGATTGGGTGGCTTTCTTGCCATTGGCCGAGTTGCCCTTAATAATCGGGCTAGTTCTGCTACCTTGGTTTCACCTTTCTTTTGTAATTTTGGTTTTCATCCTCATTTTTCTTCTGGGCAGGTTGAGCCTTCTGACTGTCCTGGTGTGGATTCTGTGGTTGACAGGTTGCAGCAGATTTGGGCTCATGTGGCAGACAAGTTGGTGTTGTCTCAAGAGGAGGCTCAGCGTTTTGCTAACCGTCGTCGGTGTGTTGGTTCCCGGCTTCAAGTTGGGGATTTGGTCTGGTTGTTTTCCCGTCATGTTCCTATGAAGATTTCTTCCCCTAAGTTCAAGCCTCAGTTTATTGGTCCTTATAGGATTTCTGAGATTATCAATCCATTGTCTTTTCGTTTGGCCCTTCCAGCCTCTTTTTCCATCCATAATGTTTTCCATAGATCTTTGTTGCGGAAGTATGTGGTGCCCGTTGTTCCCTCTGTTGATCCTCCGGCTCCGGTGTTGATTGATGGGGAGTTGGAGTATGTGATTGAGCAGATTTTGGATTCTCATTTTTCGAGGCGGAAGCTTCAGTATCTTGTCAAATGGAAACGTTATGGCCAGGAGGATAATTCTTGGGTTGTTGCCTCCGATGTTCATGCTGACGATTTGGTTCGTGCCTTTCATTTGGCTCATCCTGATTGGCCTGGGGGCTCTGGTGAGGGTTCGGTGACCCCTCCTCAAGGGGGGTACTCTTGTGAATTCTGCTCTTGGGTTCCCTCCGGTGGTTATGAGTGGTAGTGCTGCTGTCTTTGGATCGCAGCATTTATCAGGTGTGTCCACTTATTGCTGGGTTATTTAGTCTTGCTTGATCCTTTAGTCAGTGCCAGTTGTCCATTGTTTTTGGAGGATTCACATCCCTGACTGGTCTCTCCTGTTTGCTGTGCTTTTCAACAAAGATAAGTCCTGGCTTTGTTTTTGCTGTCCACATGGTCTGGGCCTTATAGTTCTGTGCATTTTCATGTTTTGTCTTGTCCAGCTTGTCTGTGTAAGGATATTTTTTGCAGCCAAGCTGTATCTCTGGAGATGCAGATATACCCTCCATGTCTTTAGTCAGAGTCAGTGTCTTTAGTCAGAGTTTTGTATTTTCTGTGGTGGATATTTTCTAGTGTTTTAATACTGACCGCATAGTTCTCTGTCTTATTCTTTCTTTTTAGCTAGTAAGGCCTCCTTTGCTAATCCTGATTTCAGTCTGCGTTTGTCATTTCCCTCTCCTCTCACAGTCAATATTTGTGGGGGTCTGTCTATCCTTTGGGGATTTTCTCTGAGGCAAGATAGTTTTCTCGTTTCTATCTTTAGGGGAAGTTAGTCCTTAGGCTGTGTCGAGGTGTCTAGGGAGTGTTAGGTACATCCCACGGCTATTTCTAGTTGCGCTGCTAAGTTCAGGGTCTGCGGTCAGTACAGGTACCACCTTCTCCACAGTACATCACATGCTGCTCCTAGGCCACCCGATCATAACAGGTAACCTCCGAATGGGAAGAGGAGATTCGTAAAGTCCAGTCATTGGCTCCTTCCACTTCCCCAGTGTCCAAATTATTTGTGTCTATGTACTTAAGATTGCGGGTGCTACAGGAATTTTATAATTCTGCTTTAAGAGGTCATCCTGTGGTTACTGCTACACTAAAGTCGTTGCTAGGCATTTTTGGCGACCGTCCATGCCTAATAATATTAAAGATTTTGTATCTGCTTGTGAAGTCTGCACACGTGCCAAATTCAGTCATAGCCAGCTGTCTGGGTAATTGGCTCCATTGCCAATTCCAGAAAGACCTTGGATCCATTTGTTCAAGGATTTCATTATAGATTTGCCTCTGTCTGATGGGAAGACTGCTATCTGAGTGGTAGTTGATCGATTCAGCAAAAAAAGCTCATTTTGTTCCTTTATCAGGATTACCTAATGCTGAGACACTCACCAGGTTATTTATCTCTCATGTAGTAAGATTACATGGGATCCATCTGATTGTGTCTGATAGGGAAATACAATTTGTCTCTAAATTTTGGAGAGCTTTTTGCAGTAAGCTAGGGATTGACTTGTCATTTTTATCTGCTTATCACCATGAAACCAATGGTCAGACTGAGAGAGCAAATCAATCTTTTGAACATATTTTAAGGTGCTTTGTGACAGCTCGACAGGAGGACTGGTACTCATTTTTACCTCCCAATGAGTTTGCTTTTAACAGTCTGGTAAATCAATCCACTGGAACCTTACCGTTCTTTTGTAATTATGGTTTTCAACCCAATTTTGGTGAATTTTCTAAGATTAGTTCTGAATGCCCTGGGGTGGAAGTTGCTGTACAGAGACTTGGGGATGTCTGGAGGGTGGTTTAGAAGAATATTGGGACTGCTCAGATTTGCCAAAAATAAAAGGCCAATAGAATACATTCAGTGGGTCTTGTTTTTAAGATTGGGGATAAGGTTTGGTTTTCGTGTAGGAATATTAAACTTAAAGTGCCATCAGCGAAGTTGGGTCCAAAGTTTATTGGTCCATATGAGCTCTTAGAGGTGGTCAATCCTGTGGCATTAAAATTAAAGCTTCCGACATCCCTTCGCATCCCTAATGTATGCCATAAATCCTGTCCCTTCTGCTTTGTCTCCCTTATCCTAACCTCCTCTACTTTCAGTAGACGGTGGCCTGGAGTATGAGGTTCAGAGAGTTGTGGATTCTCGGAGGGTCCATAATTCCCTTCAGTACCTCATCCACTGAGGGGATGCGGACCAGAGAAGAGATCCTGGGTCCCTGCGTGAGATGTGAAGGCCGATCCGTTAGTCAGTGCCTTCCATCTAAAATTTCCTGGGAAGCTTAGGCATCTGGTGGCCCCCCTAAAAGAGGGGGTACTGTCACAGTTCCACCCCACAGTTTGTCTGGGTTGCAGTTACTGATAGGGGTGTGTTGAAGCTGTCAGTACTTTAATTGACAGCTTGGCCATCCAATCTGGTACAGGGCGTGCTGAGCTGTCAGTGTGTTGATTAACAGCTCGACATTCCAATTTGAGACTGGGATGTGTCGGCTGTCTTCAAGTGTTAATTATTCTGAGTGATTGTCATGCTACTTAACTGAGCTGCTTCTCCCAGACCACTACCAGATGTATATTCAGCTTGTGAGGTTTGTTCTCCTGTGCCTTGAGTTCTGTATGTTTTATCTTTTATTGCCTGACCTTGGACTTCGTTCTGACCATCTGACTGTTTAACCCTTTCTGCTCTGTTCCATTATCATCCTTCTATTCTGACCTTGGAACGTTACCTGACCACGCTTTTGTCTCTTCCTTCTGTTTATGACGTATAGTACAGACCAAAAGTTTGGACACACCTTCTCATTTAAAGATTTTTCTGTATTTTCATGACTATGAAAATTGTAAATTCACACTGAAGGCATCAAAACTATGAATTAACACATGTGGAATTATATACTTAACAAAAAAGTGTGAAACAACTGAAATTACGTCTTACATTCTAGGTTCTTCAAAGTAGCCACCTTTTGCTTTGATGACTGCTTTGCACAATCCTGGCATTCTCTTGATGAGCTTCAAGAGGTAGTCACCGGGAATGGTTCTCACTTCACAGGTGTGCCCTGTCAGGTTTAATAAGTGGGAATTCTTGCCTTATAAACGGGGTTGGGACCATCAGTTGTGTTGTGCAGAAGTCTGGTGGATACACGTCTGATAGTCCTACTGAATAGACTGCTATAATTTGTATTATGGCAAGAAAAAAACAGCTAAGTAAAGAAAAACAAGTGGCCATCACTACTTTAAGGAATGAGGGTCAGTCAGTCCGAAAAATTGGGAAAACTTTGAAAGTGTCCCCAAGTGCAGTGGCAAAAACCATCAAGCGCTACAAAGAAACTGGCTCACATGAGGACTGTCCCAGGAAAGGAAGACCAAGAGTCACCTCTGCTTCTGAGGATAAGTTTATCCGAGTCACCAGCCTCAGAAATCGCAGGTTAACAGCAGCTCAGATTAGAGACCAGGTCAATGTCACACAGAGTTCTAGCAGCAGACACATCTCTACAACAACTGTTAAGAGGAGACTTTGTGCAGCAGGCCTTCATGGTAAAATAGCTGCTAGGAAACCACTGCTAAGGACAGGCAACAAGCAGAAGAGACTTGTTTGGGCTAAAGAACACAAGGAATGGACATTAGACCAATGGAAATCTGTGCTTTGGTCTGATGGGTCCAAATTTGAGATCTTTGGTTCCAACCACCGTGTCTTTGTGATGCAGAAAAGGTGAACTGATGGACTCTACATGCCTGGTTCCCACCGTGAAGCATTGAGGAGGAAGTGTGATGGTGTGGGGGGGCTTTGCTGGTGACACTGTTGGGGATTTATTCAAAATTGAAGGCATACTGAACCAGCATGGCTACCACAGCATCTTGCAGCGGCATGCTATTCCATCCGGTTTGTGTTTAGTTGGACCATCATTTATTTTTCAACAAGACAATGACACCTCCAGGCTGTGTAAGGGCTATTTGACCAAGAAGGAGAGTGATAGGGTGCTACGCCAGATGACCTGGCCTCCAGTCACCAGACCTGAACCCAATCGAGATGGTTTGGGGTTAGCTGGACCGCAGAGTGAAGGCAAAAGGGCCAACAAGTGCTAAGCATCTCTGGGAACTCCTTCAAGATTGCAGGAAGACCATTCCCGGTGACTACCTCTTGAAGCTCATCAAGAGAATGCCAAGAGCGTGCAAAGCAGTCATCAAAGCAAAAGGTGGCTACTTTAAAGAACCTAGAATATAAGACATAATTTCAGTTGTTTCACACTTTTTTGTTAAGTATATAATTCCACATGTGTTAATTCATAGTTTTGATGCCTTCAGTGCGAATGTACAATTTTCATAGTCATGAAAATATAGAAAAATCTTTAAATGAGAAGGTGTGTCCAAACTTTTGGTCTATACTGTACCTTCCTGGCTTCTGACCATGGACTCCTTGACCATTCTGTCTCACAACTGGGCTGTGGGAAGTGACTAGCATCACACACCATATACTCAAGTTGCAGAGATGTTTGGGTAGATTTTATTTCATATCATAATTTAAAAACCTCAGAAATAAATTTAAGCAATTTTCACATTAGTGAGTTTGTAAGTGCTACTACTCGACTATGTGCTCACGACATCTTCTTTCTTGAACTAAGCAATAACTGTAACAGGTAAATCTTGATTGTGCGCTTTTCACTTTAAATCAGCTGTGGTGCTAGTTTGAAACACATGAAAGATGTATTAGGCAAGGTTATATGGGGTTATCTCTCTTTCTGCACCACAGGAGATGTTGCTGTTTAATGTGAGTTGACACAATATGATGAACATGACAAGTCATGTCATAAAGTCATAATTCATTTAACTGTCTGTGTGCCAACCTTCAAAATAGCAAGACCACCATGACATAAATAGACCAAAGCCAACAGCAGTATAATTGCAACTATGTAGCAGTTAAATATATCTCACACTCAAATAGATTTTGAGTTTTATTACATTTATCTATTAAGAAAAAAGTTACTCATAAAGCAAATTGTAATAAAATGATGCATGTTGTTCAGTGCAAAATGTGTGGGACTTAATATTTTTGTGGGATTTTAATCAGTTAAGGCATATAGGTTTATTGGGGTAAATTCTCCATTATATTTTGGAGGCTTCACTTTAAGATTAACTTCAGAGTAAGGTTATGTGCACTAGACATCTATTATACGCTGATGTACCAGGTGAGTTTTGGCAGAGGAAACTTCTTTTGGACATGCCAGCATTTTTTGTTCTGAAGTGTGTGTTTTTGTTGTTATTGTTGTTTTCACAAGTATTTTTTTGTTCTTTACAGTTCAATATAAACTACTGAGCAGGAGCCACCTGAAAAATGGTCAGGTGACTTCTTAAACCCATTTTTGAAGTCTTAAGCAGTTAAAATAAGTTCAATAAGACTGAAAATTTGGTTAGCCTAGTTGTTTTGACAATTTGATGTACTGTATATGATCATTCTTTTTAGCATTTTTAAGCACTATACTTAGGTGGATCCCAGGTGGCATTCGCCTGAAAAACGTGATGTGCACATGTAAGGTTCCAGCAGGAATGAGGGATGCAGTGAGAGGCAGGAGACAGAGCAAGAGTTAATGTGTTCTTTATAATTAACCAATTCAGCAGTAACTCTCCACACAGGGAGAAGGGGGGGAACAATATGTAAACAACATAAAAACGATGACAGCAACAGAGTAATAGCAGAGGGTCAAGTAACAAGTTAACTTGTGTCTCTGGTTCCTGAATGGTGGAGGCTGGAAAATCCCACTATGGCGCCGTAGGTGGCGTGAGAAGTCTCTGATCCGGTTCTGGAGATAAGTGAAGCACTGTCTCTGCACGGCAGTGAAGTATCTGGTTCTCCCTGCACGTGGGCTACTGATCTTGGAATGGAGAGCTGTCCGCGAGCAAGTTTGTAGTACCACTGGTGAAGTGCACAGTCCGGGAGAGTAGGCCGCAATCTCAGTTCTGTACTCAGTGTGCACCGTGGGATCAGTACTGCGCAGTGCATATGTGGTTGTCAGAGGCTCACTCCGGTATGCACTCTCGGGGTCAGAGGGTGATGTGTAAATGTCCCTTTTAGAAAGAAGGTATGTCTCAGCGGGGACCGTAGTCGGATTATGCTGCCCTGTCAATTGGCGTTCATCAGTGGAGAGGGAGGCAACCTTCTTTAGTTGCACATGCAGGGTATCTGCCAAAAGCCCCGCCTTCTTGTGCTCAGCCCCTTCTATATCCGATCCGCCCCATCAGTCAGGTGCAAAGGTCTGCTCCAGTCAGGAAGTCTTTCCCCTGCAACAATGGTAACAGCCGCGACAGTTCCGACCCAGACACACAAGAGGGACCACTAGTCTGGTCCATTTTCCTACACACATACAGTAAAATAACTCAAAGAAAGACAACGATGTAGCAGCCTCCTATTGGTAAAATCATCTAAAAGTTCAGTATACCTTAAAGCAGAAATGTTCTCTTGATGATGTTTATTCTGCTTATCCGTAATAGGTCAAGTGAACACAAGCGTAGAGAATGTGGCACCCCTAGGGGTATTTGCCACAAAAACAGTTACTGACACTAAATATAAATACTAAAATAGCAAGACTGCACTACCACCTCCGGCCAGAAGGGGGAGCTCCAGAGACTTCCCTTGATCCATTCTGGTCTGAGAGAAGAACTGGCAGTTGGGCTAAGGAGCTGAAAGTGAGAGGTCATACAGCTGAATTTCTAACAGCCCTATGACGGTTTCCAGGCCCAAATCACCGGCCTGAGGAGAAGAGGGACAGAGAAAAAGGACATTGTGAGAACCGGGTAGCATTAATCACTACCCAGAACAGGCGCAAAGACGGATACCGGATATATAATACAGCAACCGGAAAAACGTGAGGTGATATCAGCTTCACTAGGGCCGGACGCAGCAACAGACACAGAGTTCAGCGGTACTCCCGGAGGGGGTAAGCCGATAAAAGGACTCGGGTTGCCCGTCGAACCAGGGCCCGGAGGGGACAGATTGGGCCGGCAGCCAGTTCACATACAGCAGCAGGGCCACACAGAAACTGCGTACAATAAGAGGCGAAGACCCCGGCAGGGTCAAAGTAACTCAGAGTTCCCATACAGACTCCGGTGTCAGGACTGGTTGTAAATCCCTTTATGTTGAAGTAAACTGGTTAAATGTTTCAATGCCTCAGTCTTTCATTTGGACAATAGCCATCTATCCAGGATTGGGATCATCACCAGTGGGAGAACATGCTGCTGATCGAGTAAGTGCCTGTTCCCTCACGATACCCTTACACTGTGCATTGCCTGAGGCCACAGCACCGGGTCAAGCCACCCGTGACATCCCCCTCAAGAGACAGACCCCATTGGTCCGGTGCTGGGTACCCCGGTCTCCTGGGCGTCACAATTGGCGTCACGAACAGGATCGAGCCAGCCCGTATACCGGGTATTGTGTGCCGTGATTGGAGCCCAAAACTGTGAAAACTTGGATGAAAAATCTTGAAAATTGACTTTATTAAAGAAAATTCCGTTCCCCATTGAAAACTATTGAAAGTGACTTTTCCCCATTGGTTATAATGGAGTAAAGATGGCCGCCATCCCCTGAGGTAATCACCTCGTAACCGTTAGGCACGAGACTGTTAATTGGGCTACGCCATTACTTGAGCCCCAGTCTGACTGAAAAACTTCAGAATCCGCCATTACGGAGCGCGCGGCGGGCGGGAGAAGCAGGGGGCGTGTCATTGTGGGCGGCATGAAGCTGAGTGCTCTGACGTCAGAGCAAGGGGAAAACCAATCCTGCTGCACAGCGGAACGAATCTACACTATCCCGACGGAAGCGGAGGACCGGAAGGGTCCGGATTAACTAAGGAGGCACAGTATGTCGCAGCACGGAGATGTCGCAGCACCCGGCGACGCTAATGCAGCTGAAAGACAGAGTGTCGATAGAGAGTCCAGCAGCGCAGTGGTGCAAGGAGTGGCGCCCATCATGCCGGTGCTGATGCCACATACCCCGGGTGGCCCGTGGCTTCCAATGTATGAAGGTGAGCCTAATACCCTTGACAATTTCAGAGAAAAGATGCTGGCCCATTTTGACATGTTCCCCGTGGGTGAAGTTCAGCGTGTTAGTCTCCTGATGATGCAGTTAAGTGGCCATGCTAAGCGAGAAGTCACAGCATGGGCAGCTGATCTAAAAGGCACTGTTGAACGCATATTTGCTCGATTAAAAGCTACATTTGAAACCACGGCCAGCAGCAAAGCTAAAATACGATTCTTTAATTGCAAACAAAAAGCTAATGAGGGCGTGAGAGACTTTGCCTTAAACCTGCAGGAAGCCCTTAAATCACTTACACTGGCTGAACCCATTTTTAACACCGGAGCGGATAAACTGCTAAGAGATCAATTTATTGAGGGACTCTACACCCCTTCTCACCGGGGGCATGTGAGCATGCTTGTTTTTAAGAACCCTGAATTGACATTTGCCCAATTAAAGGAGAGCGCTATACGTCTCCAGCTGGCAGAGGCACCTCGGGATCAGGATCCTGCGCAACCCATGGCAGAGGCACCTCAACAACAGGGAGTGCCAGTGACATCAGCTATGTCTGTGGCCATTGCTAAGCCCCTGGGGCCCAGTACTAATGAGGCTCTTCAACAAAAGCTTGACTCTTTAGCTGATGTTGTTGCTTCAATGGCTAAAACCATGCAGGAGATGAGAGGACACAAGATGGAGTTGGCAAACTGTAGAGAGGATGTTCCATAGATGAGACCCCGGAGATACCCGACATGGAGAGGACGACCCCGCGACCGCTACCAAATGGATGGACAGCCCATTTGCCACCGTTGCCAGCAGCCAGGCCACTTTGCATGAGATTGTGATTTAAACGGGAATCCCCTGGGAATGCGGGCCGCTTCGCAGGAATGAACTTTCAAGGCCCAACACCCTGGCACGACAGGTACATCGGAGGACGACCCATTATCCCTATTGTGCTGGACGGAATTCCCCTCAACGCTTTGCTGGACACAGGTTCCCAGATTTCATCTATACCGTATATCCTTTATAAGAGGTACTGGGCTGATGCAGATATTGATAAAGGGCCCTCTGATGTTGAACTAGATATATGGGCCAGTAATGGTAAGTTGGTACCGAAACTAGGATTCAGGGAGATGACCATAAAGATTGGTAAAGTAGAATTGAAGAAACAGGGTATAATTGTTGTTGATGTTGACCGGCGGAACTGTGAACCCACTGTATTGATAGGAATTAATGTGTTAGAGAACTGCTTTTCCGAAGTTATTTCTGTCTTACAGCAAATTGCTGAAACTGCCCAATCCTGCCAGCAGAGAGTTCTCCGAAGGGAAATAAAAGTATTGATGTTAAGGCAACAGGTAGAAGTTGCAGGTGGAGAAATCGGCAGTGTGAGGGTAAGTGATCCGACATCTATTGTAATCCCACCAAAAACAGAAATGCTGGTATGGTGTAGAGCAGCCATTGGTACTAAGGGACGAGATTATCAAGCCTTAATAGAACCAGTGTACACCGACCGCAGGCCCACTATACTCACAGCACGAGGGGTAGTCGAGGTACACCGGGGACGAGTGCCGGTACGACTTTTGAACTGTGGAGAGGAAGAGGTCACTTTGCAAAGGTATGCTACAGTGGCAAAGCTATATACTGTTGACAACAATGCCATCACAACCATTGAGCCCTTAGAACCAACCTGTCAGGTGGAAGGCAACGGCTCAGACGGAGAATTGGAGGATTGGTGCCAACAGCTACACGTGGGCATAAATTCAACACCTACCCATCAAAAACAAGGGGTGTATAAGCTAGTGACGGAATATGAACAAGTCTTCAGTAAACACCCATTGGACTTCGGACGGATAGAAGGGGTAGAACACACAATCCCCACCGGTGACCATCCCCCAATAAAAGAAAGATATAGACCCATACCGCCCGCTCACTATCAGTGTGCAAAAGATATGCTGAGGGAGATGAAACATGCCGGGGTAATAAAAGACAGCTGTAGCCCCTGGGCGCCCCCTCTAGTGATTGTCAAAAAAAAGGATGGAACCATGAGAATGTGCGTAGACTACCGGAAGATTAATAACATCACCCATAAAGACGCCTACCCCTTGCCTAGGATAGAAGAGTCCTTAACTGCTTTGAAATCTGCTAATTATTTTTCCACCTTAGACTTAACAAGCGGGTATTGGCAAGTCCCTGTGGCTGAGAGAGATAAGGAAAAGACGGCATTCACCACACCAATGGGTCTATGTGAATTTAATCGCATGCCGTTCGGACTCTGCAACGCATCCGGTACCTTCCAGCGGCTGATGGAATGCTGCCTCGGACACAAGAACTTCGAGACCGTCCTCCTGTACCTAGATGATGTGATCGTCTACTCAAAGACTTACGAACAACACTTAATAGACCTGGCAGAAGTGTTCGAAGCCTTATCCAGGTATGGCATGAAAGTCAAGCCATCCAAATGTCACCTTCTCAAGCCAAAGGTACAGTACCTGGGACACATCGTGAGTTCGGAGGGAGTAGCACCAGATCCCGAGAAAATAAGCGCCATAAGCGATTGGCCAAGACCTACCAGCGCAAAAGAAGTGAGACAATTCCTGGGATTGGTGGGTTACTATCGCAGATTTATAAAAGGATTTACCAAGTTGGCAGCACCCTTGCAAGACACCTTGGTAGGGCAGACGAAGAAACCTTCAAACCGAAACCCTCCTTTTCAGTGGAACGACGAAAGGGAAGACTCCTTTGAACAACTAAAGAAGGCACTAACCGGAGAAGAGGTTCTGGCATACCCAGATTACCATCAACCTTTCATCCTCTACACTGATGCCAGTAATGTGGGACTAGGAGCGGTGCTGTCACAAAAGCAAGAAGGTCGGGAGAAAGTCATCGCCTTTGCAAGTAGAAGCTCCGGCCTACTGAAAGAAATTCAGAAAATTACAGCTCCTTCAAATTGGAACTACTGGCAGTAGTTTGGGCTGTGACTGAACGTTTCAAACACTATCTGGCCGCTGCAGAATTTATTGTCTATACTGACAACAATTTGTTGACCCACCTGGACACAGCCAAATTAGGTGCGGTAGAACAGCGATGGATAGCCCGGTTATCTAATTACAACTTCATAATCAAGTATCGAGCAGGTCGCAAGAATGGAAATGCCGATGCCCTATCCCGGATGCCACACTTGAGAGATGTAGAAGAAGAAACGGGGGAGCTTGAAGAAATTGAACTACCAGCCTTCCATCATCCCAAGGCAAAACATCATCAGTCAAGTACCTATCAGAAACAACAAGAGGTGAATTTTAATCCGTTAACACACCATAGATGGGCTGACACCCAAGACAGCAATCCGGCTGTGAAGTTGGTGAAGGAACTGTTAACTGAGCAAAGTGCATATCCCGATGAGGATGCCCCAGAAGAGACGCATCAACTCTGGAAAGAGAGAGGCAAAATGTTCCTGTATCAAGGGAAGCACTGTAGAAGGTACACCAATCCGAAAACACATGAATTGGTGTGGCAGATTATCGTGCCTAAACAAGATGTCAAGATGGTCCTCGAAGCTTACCATAATGGTGCTGGTCACTTCGGTTGGAAAAAGTTAGAAGTACTTCTAAGAGAAAGATTTTATTGGGTCGGGATGAGAAAATCAATCGAACAGTGGTGCAGAAATTGTGGCCCGTGCAACCTCAGAAGAAACGATCAAAAGAACCAAAGAGCACCACTGCAGCCCATAATCACCAAACAACCACTTGAACTTGTAGCCATGGACCACGTGAAGTTGACACCAAGCCGGTCCGGCTATGTCTATGCCTTGACCATCGTGGACCATTATTCACGCTTCTTGGTAGTAGTACCCATAAAAGATCTGACAGCAAAAACAGCAGCCAAAGCGTTCCAAACGTACTTTTGTAGACCCCATGGATATCCGGAACAGGTTCTCACCGACCAAGGTACAGCCTTTGAATCAGAGATCTTCAGAGAATTCTGTAATATGTATGGTTGCAAAAAGATCCGGACGGCGGCCTATCATCCACAAACAAACGGCTTATGCGAGAAGAAGAACCATATTGTAATAGAACTACTAAAGACTTTACCTGAGGCAGAAAGGAATCAATGGCCAGAGAAATTGCCTGACTTGGTGGATCTGTATAATCATGTCCCGGTGAGTTCCACCAATTGCACCCCAGCTTACCTTATGCGTGCAAGACCCGGCCAATTACCAATCGATCTAGAAATGGGAATTCTGAAACCAGACGCAGAAGTCCAAGACTCCAATTGGGATATCATACGGCAAAAGCAGTATCGCCAAGTGCAAGAGAGTGTGGAAAGAAGCCTTCAGCAAACTAGAGAAAGACAAGAGCGAACTTTCAACCAGAATGCTCTAGCGACCCCATTAAGACCGGGTGACCAAGTGCTCAAGAGAAATCGTCGAACCAATAAACTAGACAATCAGTGGGAAGCCGTACCCTACACAGTTTTACCAACAAGAATGGATAATCCTAAAATGTGTCTCATTAGCAAAAACGGAGGCTTAACATCTGTACTAGTGTCAAGAGACAATCTTAAATTATGTCCGGAAGCATTGAAAGGGCCAGAAGATGTCCAGCCAGAACCAGAAGTTATTCAACCTATGCAGGTTCAACCAGTAAAGGAAAAAGAAGAGGAAATGTATCACACCTGTATAGGAGACTTTCCCAAAACTCTACTAACATACCATGGTGCAGTAGTGGTTCCCATGGTGGCCTTTTACCCAACATCGAACCCAATACCAGAAGTCCCAAGACAGGAAGAGGCTGACCCCGTACTACAGGAGATTCCAGGCCAGGAAGAACAGATTCCTGATCAGAGTGATCCCATTCACGGTGGACTTGCCAACTCCATAGTCGTGGAATTATCTTTAGCAGAGCGGGCAGATACTACATCCGCAGTAGACAGTAGTACACCACATGAAGAGACACCGCTATTACGTAGATCACAGCGTAGTACCCAGGGTCAATTACCGGCCAGGTATGCGGATTACCAACTATAAAACTATAGTCATTTTTATCATTCTGCAACGTTTAAGCCCAGTACCTACAGAGACTTGTCTGTATGAACTTATTGCATATTCTTGAACTTTTTATCAGCCCGGAGGCACTAAATCAAAGCTCCGGAAAGACTGCTTTTTGAACTTTGCTTTTTGCTCGTTTTGAACTTTCTTTAGACTTTATATTGGTAACTCCGTTGGAAAAATGGAACTAAATTCTTGGACACAAAGTGCAGTGCCTTTCCTAGTACCTTCAAGGATAGAACTGTATTAATGGACGCTATTTGAAGTGACTTTTTACAGAACTCTATTTTTGTTTCCTTGAGTGGTTTTTGTAACTTTTCATTTTTAAAACTCTGTACATATTAATTTTTATTTCAAAATGTTATCGTCCCACAGTCCCGGAGTACTGTTCTTAACTAAGGGGGAATGTGGCACCCCTAGGGGTATTTGCCACAAAAACAGTTACTGACACTAAATACAAATACTAAAATAGCAAGACTGCACTACCACCTCCGGCCAGAAGGGGGAGCTCCAGAGACTTCCCTTGATCCATTCTGGTCTGAGAGAAGAACTGGCAGTTGGGCTAAGGAGCTGAAAGTGAGAGGTCATACAGCTGAATTTCTAACAGCCCTATGACGGTTTCCAGGCCCAAATCACCGGCCTGAGGAGAAGAGGGACAGAGAAAAAGGACATTGTGAGAACCGGGTAGCATTAATCACGACCCAGAACAGGCGCAAAGACGGATACCGGATATATAATACAGCAACCGGAAAAACGTGAGGTGATATCAGCTTCACTAGGGCCGGACGCAGCAACAGACACAGAGTTCAGCGGTACTCCCGGAGGGGGTAAGCCGATAAAAGGACTCGGGTTGCCCGTCGAACCAGGGCCCGGAGGGGACAGATTGGGCCGGCAGCCAGTTCACATACAGCAGCAGGGCCACACAGAAACTGCGTACAATAAGAGGCGAAGACCCCGGCAGGGTCAAAGTAACTCAGAGTTCCCATACAGACTCCGGTGTCAGGACTGGTTGTAAATCCCTTTATGTTGAAGTAAACTGGTTAAATGTTTCAGTGCCTCAGTCTTTCATTTGGACAATAGCCATCTATCCAGGATTGGGATCATCACCGCTGGGAGAACATGCTGCTGATCGAGTAAGTGCCTGTTCCCTCACGATACCCTTACACTGTGCATTGCCTGAGGCCACAGCACCGGGTCAAGCCACCCGTGACATCCCCCTCAAGAGACAGACCCCATTGGTCCGGTGCTGGGTACCCCGGTCTCCTGGGCGTCACAAGAGCTCAAAAGAAAACCGAACAATGGTCCTGTAGGTGATACATGCTTAGTTGTACATCTGGAATTATTCAACACTAACCTGAAAGCTGATTCCAAGGTAGTGGCCATAATCCCCAAAAGGTTTGAGAGGAATACTTATAGTGGTATTTCCTGATGAAGAAGTCACTGAGACTTTGAAACACGTTGAACTAACCACCATTCCTTTTTTAAAACATCTTTGGATTTATCATCTATCTGCAGCGTGGACCATATCCACATTAACCCTTTCATTCAACTAAAGATATTGGGAGACTTGTTTTTGATATTTTGTTGGTAGTTTTTATAATTTTGACAAGAAATACTGGACTTCATTCTCTGTGGTCGTGACGGAGTGTGTTATGTTTGGAGAAAGCCAAAGGAAGACTGTCTTCCAGAGTGTTTGACAGCTACAATGAAACATCTTGAGAGTGTTATGATATGGGGCTGTATGCCCTGGCATGGAATTGGGAGAATATAGGTCCTTGATGGAACTGTAAATGTTTCAAAATATATTCAGAATGTCCTTGAACTAAAGCTTATCTCATCAATTTGCGACCTTGGCAAGGAACAGACCTAAAATATTTTTCAACAGATTGGAGCACTACGTCACATTTCAAAGCAATGTCTAATACAGTTTGAAAGCAAACAAGTTTCTGTGCTTTCATGGCTAGGAAACAGTCCTGATCTGAACCCTATCGAAAATCTATGGTCAAGATTAAAGTGATTGGTTTCTAGTAAGCGACCGTGCAACAAACATGCATTGATTGCAGCTGTTATCAGTTTCTGGTACCATGTTATAACAACAGAGAACCTGAGAAGTCTTGTTGAATAAATGCTAAGGAGATGAAAAAAGCCACTATCGATGCTAAAGGATCGTCACGATCCATTTTTGGATTCGTGACAGCCCTGGTTCCACTCTATTTTAAATGTAGCTTTTTTCCTTTCAGAACCAGCGGGGATTAATATCAGTTTTTCCTTTGCTGGCAATCTGCTGCAACTGCGGAGTTGCCGAGTCAGCTGATGTGGGTGGTGACATCCCACCATCCTTTACATGGTCACCTGATGCATCAGCTGACTGTTGGTGATAGAGTTTCTCTATGAAGACCAGCCGTTCAGAGGCAGCTCTCTGGTGTCAGCTATTTCTGGAGATTTGCAGTCCTGTTTCTTTATTTATTATTTGTGGTGTGGTGCTTACCAGCAGAGACTGGAAGCTTGTCCCTCTCCTTGTCCCTCTCTTGTTTGTCACTATCCCCTGTGTTTGTTACCATTTCATATTCCATTCCATTTCATATTCCTCACTAACCGTTACACCGATGCCTCTACCTTGTGCCAGTCATTACACTGGCTACCCATCCACTCCAGAATCCAGTACAAAACTACTACCCTCATCCACAAAGCACTCCATGGCTTAGCACTACCCTACATCTCCTCTCTGGTCTCAGTCTACCACCCTACCCGTGCCCTCCGCTCCGCTAATGACCTCAGGTTAGCATCCTCAATAATCAGAACCTCCCACTCCCGTCTCCAAGACTTTACACGTGCTGCGCCGATTCTTTGGAATGCACTACCTAGGTTAATACGATTAATCCCCAATCCCCACAGTTTTAAGCGACCCTAAAAACTCATTTGTTCAGACTGTGTTAGGGGTCGAGTTCCCGCTTCTGCACAAGGGGAATCTCGGGCCGCTTCTGCTGCGGTCTCCCATTCCTCTCCTACCGCAGATAAACCTGCTCAGAAGAGACGATGGTCCTTGCGTCTGGCTCAGTCTCACACGGTGCTTAGGCTTGCTGTTGCTTCTCCAGCTTTTGCCATTAAAGCCAGTGCTGGGCAGCAGCGAGCGGGCTTCTCTGGGACTAAGTCCTTATTTGCACACACTGAGCATGCCCAGGGCAAGATCTCCTGTTGGAGATCGAGGGTCACATGCTCAGGCACTGCAGCACATCCCATTGGTCCTCTTGGCAGGTCCTGAAAGGGCAAAACTTCTGTAGCTACTTCCTGTGCTGCAACTATATAAACTGCGCATGACCGCATGGCCATGCGCTAGTGTACAATTGTATACGTGTGTTTGTTGTGAGTGCAAGTCGTTCATTAAATACCCCTACCCTATTGTATGACTGTTCGCGTATGGAGTATGGCTGCTATCTAGCGCCCGACTAACCACTCAACGTGTCACACACGTATCAGCGTCTATTGCTGCGTCCGCCAGTGCTGCGCCACGCGCCAGTAGTGCGCTTCCTGACCCACGTCTGCGTGCTTAGTGGTGTTTGCCAGCACGGCACAGTTCGCACTTCGGTGCTCTAATAATAATAGTTACCTAACACACCCAGTTGCGGTGTTGTGTCAGCAAGTGGTCTAATCGGACTTCAATCCTGAGTCTTGGGGTTGTGTCCGCTGACTCCTTGCTTGCACTCTTTAGTGCGGTATTGCGGACCTGTGGCTTTACCGGGTTCGCTTCCACCGCCATATTACGCTGCCATTTACTAGCAGCAGGTTTTCACCTGCACGGTGGACCCCGGACTGCGAACGCATCTATTACATCTTTCTTGGTGCGTTCCGCCAGTCCTAACAGACTGGCCTACCGCCTCAATGCATTAACCTAACGATCCCTGTGTGGCCTATTTAAAAAAAAAAAAAAAAAATCTGGTTCCTCGCATTATGTTCTCATTCACTTTATGCAGTTAGTAGCCCTCTGTGTCTGTACTGATACATACTTAGGCAGTTAACTGGTTCATGCAGCTTTACATGAACACCCGAGCCTTACACTATGGCCGGTCCGAATATCTAAAGCAATTGTTACCATCCACCTCTCATGTCTCCCCTTTTCCTCATAGTTTGAAAGCTTGCGAGCAGGGCCCTCATTCCTCCTGGTATCTGTTTTGAACTGTATTTCTGTTATGCTGTAATGTCTATTGTCTGTTCAAGTCCCCTCTATAATTTGTAAAGCGCTGCAGAATATGTTGGCGCTATATAAATAAAAAATTATTATTATTATAAATTATAATTTGCACTGGTGAGACAAGCACTCTTGCTGGCCAGTGCACTAGCCAGGGCAGTGTGAGGTGACAGCGAGGGACGAGGTTCCTGACGGCGGTGGGGGGATGGACCCACTTAGGCCATTAGGGGAGTGCAGGGACAGACTCAGGTTTGAATTCAGGTGGTGACCATCCCTCATTCCCTATCGGTTGGGCCTTCCTCTCCACTATACAATCCCATTGTGTGTGTCAAGCCGTCTGCTGACCGACCCCCTATGGGGTCATTATATATTCTGTGACAAGGATACCCTACATGCTACCAAAGAATGAAAACAGATATTTTGATTCTGCCATTGCGCTGTTCATATAAAAGTAATGAGATATTTTGTATTAGGGTAACCTTAGAGGTGATCTAATCTACCTTAGACTACTTGTGGCATGTTTGTTAAAAACACTTTGCACGATTGCATGCTAAAAACTTTAAAAAATGACTAAAATTTGAAGTTTATCCACAATTTTGGTCACTAGTGTAAGACCTCACAGCTCACAGTGCTTGTCAGACCCAATGAAAAGCTCGAAGTCAAAGGAACTGGCCAAGGAGCTCAGAGACAGAATTGTGGCAAGGCACAGATCGGGCCAAAGTTACAACAGAATTTCTGCAGAACCCAAGGTTCCTTAAAGCACAGTGGCCTCCATAATCCTTAAGTTGAAGAAGTTTGGAACCACCAAAAGTCATCCTAGACCTGGCTGTCCAGCCAAAATGAGAAAATGTGGGAGAAGAGCCTTGGTGAGAGAGGTAAAGAAGAACCCTAAGATCACTGTGGCTGAGCTCTAGAGATATGCAGTAGGGAGTTGGGAGAGAGTTCCACAAAGTCAGCTATCACTGCAGCCCTCCAACAGTCAAGCCTTTATGGCAGAGTGACCCAATGAAATCCTCTCCTCAGTCCAACACATATGAAAGCCCGCACAGAGTTTGCTAAAGAAAAACACATGAAGGACTCACAGACTATGAGAAATAAGATTCTCTGGTCTGATGAGACAAAGATAGACCTTTTTGGTGATAATTCTAAGTGGTATGTGTGGAGAAAACCATGCACTGCTCATCACCTGCCCAACACAATCTCAACAGTGAAACATGGTGGTGGCTGCATCATGCTATGGGGGTGTTTTTCAGCTGCAAGGACAGGATGACTGGTTTTCATTGAAGGAAATCTGAATGCTGCCAAGTACAGAGATATCCTGGATGAAAACATCTTCCAGAGTGCTCTGGACCTCAGACTTGGCCAAACGTTCACCTTCCAACAAGACAATGACCCTAAGCATACAGCTAAAATAACAAAGGAGTGGCTTCAGAAAAACTCTGTGACCATTCTTGAGTGGCCCAGCCAGAGCCCTGACCTAAACCCAATTGAGCATCTCTAGAGAGACCTGAAAATCGATGTCCACCAACATTCACCATCCAACCTGACAGCACTGGAGAGGATCTGCAAGAAAAAATGGCAGAGGATCCCCAAATCCAAGTGTGAAAAACTTGTTGCATCATTCCCAAGAAGACTCATGGCTGATCTAGCTCTAAATCGTGCTTCTACTCAATACTGAGTAAAGTGTGTGAATCCACTGAAAGAGTGTACATTAATGAGAAAAAAATGAACATTTTTGAATTTACCAAATGGCTGCAATAAGTGATGGGTGAGCACTAAAATGCTTCGGGTGTTCGTTGCTCGAATCGAGCAAATTGGGATACTCGGGTACTCGACACGAGCACCGGGCCCAATGTAAGTCTATGGGAAACCCGAGCATTTTTAAAGCGCTCCCCCGGGGGTCCTTTTAAGTTCTAAAAACGTCTGAAAATGATGGAAACACTGCTTAAATGACACGGGAACATCATGTTGATCGCCCCTGGAACTATATCTGACTCATAGGTCACAGCTGTAGACAATGTTGTCAGAGTTTTGTGCCATTTTTACAGGCGCACCAAAAAACATACAAAAACGAAAGCAAAATAGATTTTGCTGGGAAATATTTTAAAGAATATCTTTTCCAGGGTAATGAATTATATAAAGCAAAATAACTAACCCCAACCAAAAATGTTCCTCCACCACTTGGGCTATGTTCACACGCATGCGTTTTTCAAACTTTGCTTTCAACCAATACCAATGCATTCACTGGGTAATGTCATTGTAACATTTAACAACCCTAGCTGGCCGTGTGTTGTGTTACACATAAGCAGACACATGTTTCATTTCTGAAGGAGGGAATCTTAAAGTCACAAAGCCTATTTTTAGTGGGGCATCAGGTGGCATTAACATTATTAAAGGGCCAATATTAAGCAGTGGGTCTCCTATTCTGCTATTGCCTATTCAGTGAGTGGCTGGGCTGCCAAGAATTACGACACATCCCAATACCCTTTTTACAAGAGGTACAGGAAGGCTTCCTGAAAAAAATGTTGCATTGAATGCAAGGCCTGCCCTGCTCTCAAGTCATATGCACCCAAGAATCCTTTGAATCCAGGTACTGGATGGCCACAGGATAATCCACTTCACATTATTCATTTTGTACTCCTATACTGTTTTCTTATGCATTGACTGCAAGGCCTGCCCTGCTACCAAGTCATATGAACCCTACGAAGCCTTTGAACCCAGGTACTGGATGGCCACAGGAAAACCCACTTCACATTCTTCAGTTGGTCCTGCCATACTGTTTCCTTATGCATTGAATGCATGGGCCGCCTTGTCCTAAATTTACACGCACCCCAATATCCCCTTGGAAGAAGCATGGAGGAGGGCCTCATAAAAAACTGTCCCATTGTTCATTTTTATACAAGTCAGCCTGTCAGCATTTTCAGTTGACAGGCAGATATGCTTATCAGTTATAATTCCACCAGCTGCACTAGAAACCCGCTCTGACAAAACGCTAGCAGCAGGACAGGCCAGGACCTCCAAGGCGTCATGCCACGTGTCCAACTTGGATACCCAATAATTAGAAGACACAGAGCAATCACGGATGACATTTGTACAATCTGCAAGGTACTCCATCAACATCTTCCCAAACATTGCACTTCTTGTGAGAGCACCCCTTGTCTCTGTGCCGGCTTGATGGAAGGGTCTGAGAAACTGTCCCAGAACTTTGCCATTGTTCCCTGCCTGTGCTGGATTGTACTTCTGTCTCTCTTGCTTGGAGTCCTTGGTTGAACAGCAAACTCTGACATCTGCTGCCAGCGTTGTCAGATGGGATTTTTTTTAGTAATTCCACCACAATGGCCCTCTGGTACTGCACCATTTTAGTACATCTGTCTGCCTCTGGAAAAAGTGATTGAAAGTTCTCCTTGTAGCGTCAATCTAGAAGTGTCACCAACCAGTAATGAGTGTCATCAAAAATTTTAATAATGTGAGGGTCACGGGAAACGCATCGCAACATAAAGCCAGCCATACATGCCAGACAGCTAACAGGCAAGACTTCCGTGTCCTCACCAACAGGACAACTGACTGTCCTTCTCCTCCACATCATCCTCCTACTCCCCCTCCCTGTCTTCAGGCCATTCACGCTGAACAGACGGTTGATAGTTGTGCTTGTAGTACCATCTATACCGCATGAAAGTAGCTTCTGTTCTTCCTCCTCCTCCTCTTCCTCATTGTTTACCAATCCACGTTGGGATGAAATGAGGCTGGGCTGTGTGTAATCACTCTGTATGGTTCCTTGCTCCATATCCTCGTGCTCCGCCTGCAATGCATCCTCTTTAATTGTGAGCAGAGAAGTTTTCAGAATGCATAGAAGTGGGATGGTGATGCTAATTATGGCGTCATCACCACTAACCATCTTGGTGCAGTCCTCAAAGTTTTGTCGGATGGTACATATGTCTGACATCCAAGTCCACTCCTGAGGTCTTATGTGTGGAGTCTGAACTGAATAACGATGGCATTGTTGATGCTGGTAGTCAACAACTGCCCTCTTCTGCTCACAAATCCTTTCCAACATATGCAGTGTAGAGTTCCAATGCATGGGGACATCACACACAAGTCGGTGAGACAGAAGCTGCAAACGCTGATGAAGCACGGCAAGTGTGGCTGAAGCTGTAGCTGACTATCTAAAATTACAAGACAGGCGGCATACTTTCTCTAGCAGATCCGGCAGCTCCGGGTAGCTTTTGAGAAAACATTGAACGATGAGGTTAAGCACATGGGCAAGGTACATGTGTGAGCTCACCTTGCCTCAGGGGAGCCACCAGGTACCGACCATTGTAGCACACGACCATGCCTGGCTGTAGGTTTAGCAGTGTCAGCCAAACATCTGACTGCTCTTTCAGTGCTGTCCACAACTCTTCAGCATTGTGCGGTTGTCACCTAAGCAGATTGGCTTCAGCACATCCTGTTGCCGCTTGGCTGAGGCCATGCTGCAGTGTTTCCAGCTTATGACTGATGTGCTAATTTCGGAGATGGACCCTTTTGAGGAGGAGGAGCTGTAGTAGGTGAAGACTGTGGGGGCAACCCTGATTGACGTAGGGCCAACAATCCTCAGCGTCAGGAGGATGTGTTCCATCCCAAGGTTCGACTGGGTCCTGGCTTCCACTATGTTAACCAAGTGTGCCGTCAGTGAGATGTACCGTCCCTACCCACAAGCACTTGTCCACATGTCCGTGGTTAAGTGGACATTCCCAGTAACAGCATTGTTGAGGGCGTGGGTTATGTTGTGGGACACGTGCTGTTGTAATGCCGGTACAACACGCTGAAAGAAATAGCGGCGACTGGTAACCGAGTACCTTGGGACGGCCGCCACCATCAGGTTCCGGAAAGCTTCCATCTCAATGAGCCTAAAAGACAACATTTCAAGTGCAAACAGACGAGAAATGTGATAATTTAGTACTGTGGCCTGTGAGGAGTTTGCTGCATATTTCTGCTTGCGTTCCAATGACTGGGGTATTGACAACTGAAGGCTGTGCTGGGACAAGGACAAGGACATGGATGGGCTTGATGATGGTGCTGGCTGACTGTGGGCAACAACAGGTGCAGGGCACGAGGCATCTTCACATGCACCGTGGACTGGGGATTGGCTTGTATGCAAAACAGTAGAAGAAGCAGTGGTGTCACCTGCAGACAGTATTCCTGGAGCCTAGAGTTCATCCCACAAAGTCAGGTGCTTCGCTGCCATGTACCTGATCATGCTGGTGATGATCAGGCTGGTAGTTTTACTACCCCTGCTGATGCGGGCAAGGCAGATGCTGCAAATGGCTTTTTGGGGGTTATCGTCAGAGTCTTCAAAAAATAACCAGACTCGGGAAGATCTAACAGTTGTAATGGCAACTTCCGTCATGTTGATGTTGGTGTTATGGGGAACGGATGCACGCTTTCTGTCTGCAGCCACCACACTGCTTCTTCTTGTCTGCTGGGGTGCTATGCCTCTTTCCCCTTGTGTGCTGCTGTCTTTGCTCTGCATGTCCTCCTGCCAGGTTGGGTCAGTTACTATGTCATCCACCACCTTGTCTTCCACATCCGCAGCTACTCATCCTCCTGACTTTCTGGCAATTGTGTCTCATCATTGTCCACCTCTTGTGACACTTTCCCACCATTGCCTTTGTGTTACCGTGGCTGCTCAAATCTTTGGGCATCGCTACATGCAATCTCATCTTGAGAGTCTGGAATCTTTGAGGGGAAAAGTGAACAGCTCTTCGGAGTGTCCAAGTGTGGGAGCAGTTGTCTCAGGGCACTCGGCATGGTGGGAGAAAGGATTATCAGGGTGAGTAATATGCGGTCCAGACTCAAGACTACTCAGACTTGACCGTGTGGAAGACGTGGTGGTAGTGGTGGCAAAGTGACCTGAAGCATTATCCGCTATCCAACCAACAACCGTTTCACACTGATCTGGCTTTATTAGTGGTGTGCTGCGTACCCTAGAAACTGGGACAGGAAGGTTGAGCAAAAAGATGTGGGTCTTTGTTGTGGCCCATTTTCAGCTTTGCCACGGCCTCATCCTCTGTATGCACCATCAGCATCACGTCCACTTCCCCATCTCTTGCCCTTTGCCTTGCCCATTTTAAATGGAATACAGAAATATTTTAAAAGTTAAATACAAATGGATTAATTTTGAGAAAGCTTATACGTGATCAATTTTTCCAAAAAAAGCACACTTTTAATTCAATGGAATGTTGGTAACAAATTTTATTAATAACTATGGTAAGACACTCCAAATCCAGTTTAAAGGAGCACTCAAATGCATCAATTTTTTACCCACAGATAGAGGAAGTGTCTGACAGAAAACACAATGTTCGATATGTGACCTTTTTTATTTTTTTTAAAACAAAATTACTGTCATGAAGTAGGCCAACACAATGCCAAAAAGTGGAATGTATGCCTGAAAAGCAAGTATTTGGATACCACAGATAGACCGGGCGTCTGACGGAGATAACAGACTGTTTCAATATGTGGCTTGGAGTTTTTTTGTTTTTCTAACCACAAATTACTGTATAGTCCAAGGGTAGCAGACAGACAAAAAAGTGGAATCACAGTGATAATTGAAAAACTGTAGGTAAATATTTTTGGGCCAGCTAAAGAATTTTTGGTCAGCAAAATAGTGTCCAAATATGTTGTAAGACACTCCAAAAAATACTATAGTACCAAGAAAAAAGGCCAGAATTTTCTGTGCTCTCACATCTGATGCCTGTGATAAAAAAAAACCTGTTTTAAATTGTTAGATTTTCACGCTTTTGTATTAAAATGACCTGGCTGTAGTCTGCAGTGTGACCAAGCAAGTAAATTGCGCTGCAATCTATGTACCCCCGAATTAGCCCTACAAAGTACTGTTGGTTTATCAGGATTTGTGGATTGAACAATAGTAGACCCACACTAACTAATAAAAAAACAAATCTGACCCTATTTCAGCAGCAGCTCTCCCTACACTAGCTGAGTTCAGAGCAGAATGCACTGAGCAGGGCTGCGCCACGTCTCTTATAGACCTGATGACGCTGTGCGGCCAGCCAATCACTGTAATGACACAACAAAGATGGCTCCGGTATTACAGTGCATGGCAGACAATCCCTGCATGTTCATTGGCGCTCTAAAAAGCACCAAAATTAAAAGGAGGAGACCCGAGCTCCCGACGAATAATCTATCTGTTATCTATCTACAGAGAAGAAATTCAGATTTTAGTTTAAAAATCTGGAAAATGTGATTCCCACAGTGATTTTAAAAATAATAGCAGTGTAGAGAACTAAAACATAATTTTTGCTAATACATTTAAAACTAAAAAGACACAGCAAACAGAAATCGGAGCCCTCAATGGTCAGTAGGAAACAAGGTCTGGTCAATCAGGGCACCAGTGGTCTACCACATCCAGTACCACTGGCGATGTAGTAAACATACCTATGGAGCTATAACAAGCATGTAACATTGCCAGTGCCACTGACACATTGCTAGCTAAGCCCCCAATATAAATTTCATATTGGACCCCCACCTGTATGTTGTTGATATACTAACAAAAGGATAAAGTAGCATTCTGTAAGTACTAAGATATGTGAAGACATTGAATATATGAAATATGAACTGCATTACTTCTATAAGGAACTGGAATCCCATATAACAGTCTTGCTGCTCAAATTTCGTATGTTCAATGTTTTCTTACATGTTAGGGCTTACAGTGTACTGCTGTATTTTCTTGTTTGTATATTATGCAGTCATAGCAGCTTGCACCTGGTCACACTTGGTTTATTCTGTTTGGAGCTGCTGGTCAGTTTTTTTGTTTTTTTGTATATGCTGTTTATGATCTATCCTGTATATACTGTAGGTCATCAATAGAGTATCACAGACAACACTTAAATTGCACAAAAAATGTTTTTGTTACAGTCCACATTAACAGGATAATTATGACTGTGATATGATTGGACTGTTCCCTTTTCTTGTCATATATCAACATTATAAAACCCAATGTCCAAAGACAATGTTCAGACATTAGTCCATATAATTATAGCTTATATTTTCTAGTGCTGGTTTGTTCAGTTTGTATGGTACAGTCATTATGACTTTTAATTATAGTTTAGAAAATCCCTTCACATTATTCAGGTTAATTTAATTCATCTTCATGAATTCAAGAGTATTTGAATATTTTTTTCAATATTCCATTAAATAGGTTATGTTTCTCTACCCCACAGGCTTTTCAGTGCAGGGTTGCATGTTAAATATTTTTAAAGCAGGTCTTTAAATTGAATACTTGGAAGGCTTAACACATTTGTGATGGCTTTTATGCATCTAGTGTGACTGGATAAAACAGTAGAGTGAATTATTCAGGCAATGTTCAAATTTACAGATAATTTGCTATGCAAACATCCCTCCATAGAGTCAGTGCATTTGCTATGCTTCAGAGAGCAATTTGTTTCTAAGGATGATGACCTCAGACTAAGTAATCAGAAAGACTTTGAAACAAGACTTTCAATACTTAAAAGTGTTTGATATTATAAAAGCATATCTACTTAAAGGGCAATCAAGATATTTTGTTCCAATGTATTACTATGACTTTTGTGTTGAAGAAGCTAAATACAAAAATAACTGGATCATCAAATAATGATTTGGTTATATAACTGCTTTATTAACTTATATGTAACATATGACAATGTTTTGTTTTGTTTTTATATGTACTTGTACTCTTCTCACAATCTCTTCATTTACATCAGCTTTTCAGGAGCACATAAAGAAGAAGCCAAACAGACTCTGCTTTTCAAATCCCCATCCCTCCCTCTTCCCACTTACTCCTCAACCATCCTTTGGCCAACCCAGGCCCTAATCCCTCCTACAGAGCCTGAAAGGAAAACAAAAGTGGATACCAAATATCTTGGAGTATCTTAATCCAATTGAATCCCATCAAAATTACTAATACATTTTTACAATTTCTCACAATAAATATGGAAAGGCCATAATTTATTTTATAGGGTAAAATATCAGTTTTCTATGTTTCAGCCAGGGCTATGCAATATCAATATATTATTTTTTTGTTTTCTTTTCTTTGACAGCACCGTCTGCAGCATTCGGGAGCCTGTGCTGAGTTGGACCCCTCTGGAGCGATCCGACAGGAGTCTACCACTGGGGACCACGTCGATAGACCCGACCCCTCTGACCCTTCGTCTGACCCTTCCCTCACTTATGGTCCATCGGCCCCATCCACCAGCACTGGAGCATCATGTCAGACTTTGTCACATGAAGCTGCTGGTGACAAGTTAGCTTTCCCTTTACCCCACCTCTCTGACACTGCCGCCACCTCTAGAACACCTGTAGGTTCTGTGCGGCAGAACCAGAGGGGTCAGGAAAGGAGCTATGAGCCCGAGTTCTTGCAACTGAATGCAGCCTTCCAGAACTCGATCAAACTTTTGGCCGAGCAAATGACTGCTGGGTTCAACATGTTGAACAAAAGCATCCTTGAACTCTGCAGAGTCTGGATAGGATGTATTCAGATGCAAGTTGGTCGCTGAATCATTTTTTTTTTCAGGCTGTCCTCGTGAGCATGGAAAATCTTACTCCTGACCAGCAGATGCATGTAATGCAAGGCTGCCATGTTGCTCTAGCGCAGGCCACCTCCCAAGTGCCTCCACCTACCCTGGTAGTTCCTCCCACACCCCCCCCAGCCACTGTTCCTCCTATCAATCCTTCCCAGTACCAAAATCCTTCTCAGTACCCAAATCCTTTGCAGTACACGAATCCTTGCTGTTACCAAAATCCGTCCCAGTTCCAAAATCCGTCCCGGTTCCAAAATCTGTCCCAGTTCCAGAATCTGTCCCAGTTACAGATGCCTTCCCCATAGTTTCCTTCCCAGTTACATATTCCTTCCCTGGCCCAGCTTCCTGTACCTTAAAATTTCCCACCTACACCAACCTAACCCCCGCCCAACCTGTCCTCCCTTCTCAACCCTATGTTTTCTCCACCCCCTCCACTTCAGATCAACCCCAACCTGGTCGCCTTTCCCCCACTATCAACGTGGTCCACCCTGCCAGCCCCTCCGATACTATCTCCACCCAACAGTTTACAAATTTGTAAATATTTGTTAATAAAAACTATTTTAGGTTTAAAAAGCATTTATTATCAATAGTATTTATATAACACTTTGCATAAAAGGTGCAAAACATACAACACTATTTTTAAAGGTTAAAAAGGTTGATTAGAAAAAAATACATAACTTTGGGTAAGCTGCAAAACTTGGTGCAATACAAAAAACGTGGTATAATCACAAGTGCAACTTCAGCAATAAGTTTGGTACTCCCAACATACATTCTATAAAAACACAAACATATCAAACCCTGTCCTGCCATTCAAAAGCAGCAATAGGTGTCCTTTCTCCTGATTAGTTCTCCAACCCGTTCCACCAAAACATCAAAGTTTGCAGCTATCATGCGTATGTAATTGAAGAACTTCTCCGGGTTTTGCCTCAATTCCATATACAGCGTTGAATAGACCGGATGAATCCAAAGACATTGGCGATACTGCAGACAAATGATGCGCTGTCTTGCTTCCTCCTTTTCCCGGACAATCACTGCAACCTATTGGCCTCAAAAGCAAAATCCGCATAGATGGTCACAATATTTTACCACTTGCTCTACAACCTCTCACAGATGAGATGTTAAAACATTCAATATGTAGCTTTCCATTATTTTACATTAGCCAATCATGTTTGGGAGCCTCCCATTTGGAGATATGAAATAACTGATCCATCAAAAAACGGATGAAACGGATGAACAAAACAGATACGACGGATGCAACGGATGAACAAAACAGATACGACGGATGCAACGGATGAACAAAACTGATACGACGGATGCAACGGATTCTGTTTTTCTACGGATCTCCTAGACGGATCCTTAGGAAAACAGGATCCGTTATTTCCGTTTTCTCTATTTTTGATGGATCCGTCGCTTTGTCGAAGACGGATTGTGAGTGATGCCAGAAGACTGAAGTGTGAAAGAGGCCTTACATGTCATTTGTTTTTTTCAATCTAGTTATTTTTGAGCACCTCCAATATATGTGGATGATGTGTGCATCTGTAATAATGTATTTTGTACATTCTGTTGAAGTTCCAAGTTCTGATTTCTACAGCCAATTTTGGAATGACTTGAAGATCGACTGTATGTAAAATAAAAAATTGCGTCACCATTTGAGATGCATTCATATACTTATTTGCCTAAGTGTATATACTATCCCATTCATCCTCCAGAATCTGTCCAGTGTTCCTTTCCCATTTGGATGTATAGTTGAAAGTTCCCCTCTTACATTCCATACTTATTGTAGTCATGTAGTAAAGAAAAACGCAAAAATCGGATATCTACTTGAGTTTCAAATTATAACAAAACACCATAAAAAATACCCCCCTACTATTTACAAAAACTTTAGTAAATCAATGGGTTAAAAGGGGGGCTTGTATGCAGAGGTTAGTCACAGAGATAGGTGGATAGGAAAAATGACTCTTGTAAAGGTCTCTGGATTTCCCGACCTTACCATGGAGGTTGTCACCCTTGAAAATGATATGGCGTCCCCGCTTGACATCGGCTCACCATCACTGACACTGTTTAACCCTGCAAGAAAATAGCATCACCGTTAAAATTAAGTATCAAGCACACACATAGACAGACATGGGATTCGTAGTGTATACACTAAATTGCCAATCCATCATCCAATAAAACAGTTCTTATTTATTCGGGACAATCAATACATGGATGCAGGCAAGCAGGTACAGAGGTGGACTCCCATGTATCCAAGTATTGATTGTCCTGAATAAAAAAGAACAGGTGCTGCACCTGAGATCATGAAAGTCCACACACTGCTGGTCTGCTGATTAGACTCTAGAAGGTAAGCTGCACGTTGTTTGGTGTTGCGTTTTCTCATTTACTACAGAAATTGTCAATCATATCCCATAGATTCCTCATAGAAAGTAAACCCTATAGCTCATCATATGTAATACACCTGGGTGCTTATTGAGGATGAGCATGCACTAAAATGCTCGGGTGCTCATTGCTTGAACTGAGCAATTCCTAATACTCAAATGCTCGTTTCGAGCAATGAGTATAATAGGAGAAAGTAGGAAAACCAAGCTTTTTTCCAGCAGACCCTACAAAGAGGCCTGGGGGACAGTGAAAATGTAGAAATGGAATGGGAAAGTGCTGAATGGAAGGAGAACAGCATGGGGAAGACCCTTAGAAGCATCTCTGATTCCCAGATTGCTGCCGAGAACAATGGTGCCACACTTTTACTCCATTTTAAGGAATAAATTTTTTTTATTAATAAATAGGAAATTTCGGTTTAATTTATGAAGGAAGTAAGAACTGCCAAAACTGCCAAGAGACTCAGAGGGAATCAGATACACCCTATATTAGACATACATCAGGGCCTCATACACGTTCTGTTAAAATTGTCATGTATTGGTACTCCTGGACTTATAAAGGCTATGCACTATTGAGGGTTATATACCAAGGAAATGTACTCCAGACCATGGAATAATCTATGGGTAAGCACTATAATAGCGATAATGGTATGTGCAAACGTTGAGTAAAATCTCTGCACCATTTCTGCAGCTTTTTTGGTGCATTTTTGCCTGCTTTTTGATTGATTTGAGTGAAGTCAATGGAGAAAAATGCAGGGCAAAAATGTAGAGAATTGACATGCAGCAGATTATTTTTTTGCACCAAATCTGCAAGTCAAAAATATTCAATGTGTGCATGACACATCAGGGTTATCATTCAATTTGCTGGCATCAAATTTTGCTTCAGGTTTTGACACAAATCCAGGCAGAAAAAAATCAACAAAAACACACCAAATCTGCAATGTGTGCACACAGCCTAATTTTTTTCAGACTTTTTTTCTACATTTTTTAACTTGTTTTTTGAGGCTTTTATAATAACGAAATAGACTCCAGACCTCAGAATAGTCTATGAGTGAGCAAAATAATAACGATAAATTTTTGACTGAGTTTTTTGAGGCTTTTATACCAATTACCGTGTATACTCGAGTATAAGCCGACCCAAGTATAAGCCGAGACCCCTAATTTTGCCACAAAAAACTGGGAAAACAATGACTCAAGTATAAGCCTAGGGTGGAAAATGCAGCAGCTACCGGTAAATTTAAAAAATAAAAATAGATACCAATAAAAGTAAAATTAATTGAGACATCAGTAGGTTAAGTGTTTTTGAATATCCATATTGAATTAGGAGCCCCATATAATGTTCCATACAGTTCATGATGGGCCCCATAAAATGCTCCATACAAAATATGCCCCATATAATGCTCCATAAAGTTTATGATGGGCCCCATAAGATGCTCCATATTAAAATATGCCCCATATAATGCTTCACAAATGTTGATTATGGCCCCTTAAGATGCTCCATAGAGACATTTGCCCCATATAATGCTGCACAAATGTTGATTATGGCCCCATAAGATGCTCCATACAGACATTTGCCCCATATAATGCTGCACAAATGCTGATTATGGCCCCATAGGATGCTCCATAGAGATATTTGCCCCATATAATGCTGCACAAATGCTGATTATGGCACCATAAGATGCTCCATAGACACATTTTCCCCATATAATGCTCCACAAATGCTGATTATGGCCCCATAAGATGCTCCATAGACTATTATGCCACACATGCTGTTGCTGCGATTAAAAAAAAATGACATACTCACCTCTCGTCGATCAGGCCCCCGGGACTTGCTATAGTTACCTTTAACCTTTCCTCCACCAGGCGCCGCTGTTTCTTCCCTGTCCTCTGCACTGATGCTTAGGCAGAGGGCGCGCACTAACCACATCATCGCACCCTCTGACCTCAGCGTCACAGGCAGATAACATGGAAGACGGTGCCCGGCGGTGGAACGAGGAGAGGTGAATATCTCCGTGCTCCCCCTCCCCATTGTACGCACATGCTCCTGGTGCGGTCCCTGGCAGCTTCTCTGATGGACTCTCCGGGCGCGGCAGATCTTCCAGCTTTGAGCGGTCACTGGTGCTGCTCATTACAGTAATGAATATGCCGCTCCACCCCTATGGGAGTGGAGTCGTGTCCATATTCATTACTGTAATGAGCAGTACCATGTGACCGCTCAAAGCTGGAAGAGCTGCCACGCCCGGAGACCATTGGAAATGCAGGGACCTTGCCAGCAGCAGGTGAGCATGTCACAGCCGCCGCTCCCCCTCCCCTGACAACCACCCAGGGACAATGACTTGAGTATAAGCCGCGAGGGGCACTTTCATCCTAAAAAAAGGGGCTGAAAATCTCGGCTTATACTCGAGTATATACGGTAAATGTACCAAAGAAGATGTAATGCTCTATCAGCGAGCAATATAATACTGATAAATTTTGAACAAGCTTTTGGAGGCAACTTTAGCAACTATGTGTACTCCAGCATATTGAATATTCTATAGGTGAGTAATATAATACCAATACATTCTGAACAATTTTTTTTGAGGCTTATATAACAACAAAATGTACCAAAAAAGATGTAATACCCTATGAATGAGAAATATAATACACTTTGAACATGTTATTTGAGACTTTTATAGCAATAAAGTGTACTCAAGAAGATTTAATGTTAACAATACGATACCGAGAAATGTGGAAAAAGTTTTTGGATCCTTATATAACAACTAAATGCACTCCAGACCACGGAATAGTCTATAGGTGAGCATTATAATACTGATAAATTTTGAGCAATTTTTTTGAGGCTTTTATAGCAATGAAATGTACCCAATAAGATATAATACTCCAGACCACAGAATAGTTTATTGGTCAAAGCTTATATAGGAACGAAATGTACTCATGAAAATGTAATAACTTATGGTTGAACAACATAATAACGATACATTTTTAAGCAAGTTTTTTGAGAGTTATATACTAACGAAATGGACTGCAGACCACAGAATAGTATTTTTTGGTGCGCTACAGGTGCTTCTCACAAAATTAGAACATCAACAAAAAGTTAATTTCAGTTCTTCAATACAAAAAGTGAAACTCATATATTATAAAGAGTCATTACAAACAGTAAAAGAGTTATCTATTTCAAGTGTTTATTTCAGTTTATGTTGATGATTATGGCTTACTGCCAATGAAAACCCAAAACTCATTATCTCAGTAAATTAGAATAATTAACAAAAAAAAATGTGAATGCTTCCTAATCAATTAAAAAGGTCCCTTACTCTGTTTCAGTAGGCCCCACTATCATGGTGAAGACTGCTGACTTGATAGATGTTCAGAAGGCAGTCATTGACACACTTCACTAGGAGGGTAAGCCATAAAAGGTTAGTTGCACCCCTTCTGATGAAGATATACATCGAAATGTGCATCAAGGGGTACACTGGATCTTCTTTGAATTCTGGGTATTTATGACTGTCCCTGGCTCTCTTATATATATGCTTCTATATTAATATACATTGAGCTGTGGTGTGCATTATTTGTCTCTGATCCCCACTTTTTGAGTTATGTTTACATAAATTTACTTAAATCTTACTTATGATTACTTGTTTCATTAAGAGGTGATCAGAGACAAACCCCAGCAATGTCCGGTTCTAAGATTTACCTATGTGTTCTAAATCCTCCTGTATAACGTAGTTTTTTCACTATGCACTTTATTTGGCAGAATTAGTGCCATCTATTTTTATATAGTTATAATAGTAGTGTCATTTTAGAGATATGTGCAGTGTTGGATGTGATTTTTTCTGCATTTATTTTTCGGACATTGATTCAATCTATTTCTTTTGTCTAGTGTTTTGCTGCTTCCATTTTTCTGCATGGTCTGCTCTCATTTCCAATTGTCCTTCAATGAATTTTGTAAAAAAAACTGTTTGATTCAATAAAAATGATGTTGTTTTGCAATTAATATTTGGAGGACCTTTGCGTCTTTACATAGTTTTTGGTTTGCCGGCTCCTGTGCTGTAAATAAATATTTAAAGAAAACGGCATGGGTTACCCCGTATTTTATAACCAGCCAGGCAAAACTCACAGCTGGGGGAAGCAACCCTCAGCTATCAGCTTCACAAAGGCTGGTTATCAAGAATAGAAGGGTCCCCACGCCATAGTTTTTAATTATTTATAAAGGGGTCCCTCCCACTTTAGACAACCATCCTTGCTAAAGCAGACAGCTGGGGTCTGGAATTCTCAGGCTGGTACTGGGCCATGGATATTGGCCCCCCGCAGCCTAAAAATAGCAGTCGGCAGCCACCCAGAAAAGGCGCATCTATTAGATGCACCAGTTCTGGTGTTTTGACTGGCTCTTCCCACTGTAGTGGTGGCAAGTGGGGTTGAAATTTTTGGAGTTGATGTCACCTTTGTATTGCCAGGTGACATAAAGCCCACGGATTACTAATGGAGAGGCATCAATAAGACACCAATCCATTACTAATCCTATTGTTGATTTGTAAACAAAGACACGGCCAGAATAAAGTCCTTTATTTGAAATAAAAAGAAATATAGTTTTCCATAGTTTTCCATTTTTATTTAAAAATAACAAGCACAGTTAGGTGAGTAAAATGCCTAATTCCACTGAATCCTTTGTATCCTGCAATAAAACAAAAATAAAAAGCAACAATATCCCTCATCTGTCTGTCGTTTTGTCCCACACTGTAATCCATGTTTTCAACCTGCACGGTGCAAAGATGTGACCATTCATGCTGAGAGCAAATGGTGACTGAACTACTGAGAGTGCAGCATCAGTGACTAGCGGTGACATCATTGAGATTATCTTCGGTCACTAAGGGTACCGTCACACTATAACATTTCGATCGCTACGACGGTACGATTCGTGAGGTTCCAGCGATATCGTTACGATATCGCTGTGTCTGACACGCAGCAGCGATCAGGGATCCTGCTGAGAATCGTACGTCGTAGCAGATCGTATGGAACTTTCTTTCATCGCTGGATCTCCCGCTGTCATCGCTAGATCGGTGTGTGTGACACCGATCTAGCGATCTAGCGATGCGATCCAGCGATGCGTTTGCTTGTAACCAGGGTAAACATCGGTAACTAAGCGCAGGACCGCGCTTAGTTACCCGATGTTTACCCTGGTTACAAGCGTTAAACTAAAAAAAAACAAACAGCACATACTTACATTCTGGTGTCCGTCAGGTCCCTTGCCGTCTCTGCTTCCCGCACTGTGACTGCCGGCCGTAAAGTGAAAGCAGAGCACAGCGGCTGTGCTTTCACTTTCACTTTACGGCCAGAAGTCACTGAGTGCGGGAAGCAGACGGCAAGGGACGTGACGGACACCAGATGTAAGTATGTGCTGTTTGTTTTTTTTTAGTTTAACTCTTGTAACCAGGGTAAACATCGGGTAACTAAGCGCGGTCCTGCGCTTAGTTACCCGATGTTTACCCTGGTTACCCAGGGACCTCGGCATCCTTGGTCGCTGGAGAGCTGTCTGTGTGACAGCTCCCCAGCGACCACACTACGATTTACCTACGATCACGGCCAGGTCATATCGCTGGTCGTGATCGTAGGTAAATTGTATAGTGTGACGGTACCCTTAGGCTGTGACCTCAGCACAGTGGGAAAAAGTCAATGGTGACTCATCGTGATCTCCAATGAAGTCACTGAGCTTGAACTGTGAATTCACTGACTTTTTCCCATGGTGTTGAGGTCACAGCAGTTAAGCCGTGCTCGGAAAGCAGCCTCAGTGACCGAGGTAACCTCGATGACATCATTGAGGCTGAGCTAATTCACCAGTGGTTCTCAATCTGGTCAGTCGCATCTTGTCACCGTCCTGGCTAAAAACTAATAATCCCCCAGACATGGATTACGGCGTGGGACAGAACAACGGAGAGCTGAGAAATATTGTTGTTGTTTTTTTAGTTTTATTACAGGAGATGAGGGATTCAATGGAATTAGGCATTAGATGAGTATAACTGTGTTTACAATTTTTAAATAAAAATGTAAAAGTGTGTTTAGTTTTATTTCTAATAAAGGACTTTATTCTTGCTGTGTCTTTATTTGCAATACAACGATAGGATTAGTAATGGATTAGTAATCCATGGGCTTGAAGTCACCTGGCAATACAAAGGTGACATCAACCCCACACATATGAACCACACTTCCCACTGCTACAGGGCAAGTGGGAAGAGCCAGTCAAAGCACCAGAATTGGAGCAGCTAATACATGTGCCTTTTCTGGGCAGCTGTGGGCTGCTATATTTAGGCTGGGGGGGTCAATATCCATGGCCCCTTACCAGCCTGAAAATACCAGCCTCAGGCTGGTTGTCAAAAATGTGAGGGACCCAATGCAATTTTTTAAAATAATTTATTTCTCTATTCTTGATAACTACCTTTGCTAACACTGACAGCTGAGGGTTGCAGCCTCCAGCTGTGAGATTTGCCTGTCTGGTTATAGAAAATATGGGGGAAACCATGCTGCTTTTTTCACTAATTTATTTATTTATAGTGCAGGAGCTGGCTGATGTATATTAACATCAGCTGCTCCTGCTGTCACTTTTATTAGCAGCATCAAGTGTAGGCTTATGGGAATAATAGTCACATCAGCCACTGCCTGCTGTCATTGTTCTCCCTTGAATACAAGTGTCATCATTCTCCCCTGCTTGTGCTGGTCAATGGCAGAGCAGGGAAGAATGATTAGAGTCATCTTCAGCACCAGGTGCCGGGGAACAATGCTTACTGTACCGCTGCTTCCCTGGCACCCGCCGTGTGGTACTGATGTGACACACAGGTGGCCCATGGTTGCCCGATGTGTGCCACATGTATGACAAATACAGACACTGACATCTCCAGCATGGACTTGACATTAGCGCGAATGCAGTGGGAAAGTTTCTATCGGACCTTTCTGATGGCATCAGGAACCTGAGAACTTTCTCACTTTTGCAGTGACGTTAGACAGGTCCTACGAATTTACCACAAGACACTGGGCAGCTGAAGCAGACGCTGAAGCAGTGTCTCTGCTGGATGACAGACTGTATGATCGCATTTTGCATCTGTGCAGCCTGCCATCTAGATGTAGCAGGGCTAGACCCGTCATGGGACAAATGGATTATCATCTTCTGAGCGGGAAGGTGAGGAATATGATTGTTTGTTATTTCAATTCTTTTCCAGGAGTCTGCGGAATGGGCAATGTCGTAAGTATAGTTTAATTAAGATTTATTTAATGAGTCTGTGTCATTCTTTCAATTAAAAGACTTTTTTCTGGGTGTCTGTCTTTTTATACAATATGTCTATGGGGTTAGTAATGGGGAGGTCTAATAGACAACTCTCCATTACTAACATCTGGGCTTCATGTCACCTGTCATTACAAAGTTGTCATCAACCCCCCTACTATCACCCAACTTGCCATCACTACAGGGCAAGTGGGAAGAGCGAGGCAAAGTGCCAGAATTGGCACATCTTATAGATGCACCTTTTCTGGGGTGGCTGAGAGCTGATGTTTTTATCCTGGGGGGCAGTATTCATGGCCCCTTCCTAGTCTATTAATATCAGCCTGCAGCTGTCTACCTAGCCTTTGCAGGTTATTACTTATTGGGGAACCATACATAATTTTTGGGGGGTCCCATTTTAATAGCCAGTAAAGTCTAAGTATATAGCTGTGAGCTTATATTAATAGCCTGGAAAGCTCCATGGATATTATCCCCTTCCCAGGCTACAAACATCAATCCCCAGTCATCGGCTTTCCCTCTGCTGGTTAAGATAATTAGGCAGGAGCCCATGCAATTTTATTTCAGAAAAATAATCTTTTAATAAATACATATTCAGTAAGCTGCACACACACTGCACTAATTGTATATGTCACTTACAGCTATATACAGTATCTTTCTATTCTATGTGTATATACTGTAAGTTAGTCTAGGTTCATATTAGCTTTCTGTGTGCAGCATATCATCTGCATGCACAAATGCATGCCAAAACGCATGCAAATGCATGTTTACGCAGTATTTTTTATCCGCATGATCTTGCCCTTGACGGCAAAAAAAGCTGCATGTGCATGAGTTTGCGTTGTTTATGCGCATGTGCATGATATTTCACAATGGGCGTGGCTTATGGGATTTCTATATATAGACCCTGCACAGATGAAATCCTTCTTTTTATGCTGTATCTTGCTGCAAGATGGATCTTAGTAGGGAGAGCTTCAATCTGAATCTAAATTTATCATTGAAATTGGCTTTTGCTGCTGCTTGTGAGGAAGAAAGGAGAAGAGAAAGACGGAGAAGATGTCGCCGTCACTATTGGCAACACCCCATTGTTTAAGTTCTAGAGAGCCGTGGAGCCTACCACTCATTGTACACCGAGCTTTGTGAAAACCCGCAAAAGTTTTTTGAATACACAAGGATGTCTGAACACAGTTTAAATGAATTTCTGCAACGTGTGCAAGGATCCATCACCAGGCAGGACATGCAACTACGTAGAGAAATTTTTGCTGAGGAACGTCTGTTGGTGACCCTAAGGTACGTAATTTTGAAAAAGAAACACGTCATTAATATTCTTGTTATAAAAGCCATGTACTGATTTTTTTCCCATTTGCTTTTACACAGATTCCTGGCTATGGGAGAGACCTTAGGATCTCTACATTTTCAATTTCAGATTGGACTGTCCACCCTTTGTGAGATTGTGTGACTTTCTGCGTGCAGAATTCCTCCCTGTTAGGGACTGGCGGAACGCACCAAGTAAAAGGAGATATGAAACTAGGTGCGTTCGCAGTCCTAGGTCCACCGTGCAGATGAAAACCCTGCTGCTAGTAAGACGGACTATATGGTGGTACTATAAGTATACACACATGGGTTAACTTCACCCTGCGTGAAGGAAGCGATCCTGTTGCATCACAGGACCGCGGTACCGCACAAAGAGCGCAAGCAAGCAGTCAGCGAACACAACCCCAAGACTCAGGATTGAAGTCCGATTAGACCACTTGCTGACACTACACCACAACTGGGTGTGTAAGGTAACTATAATAATAATATAAAGGCACAAGAGTGCGTGCGGTGCCGCACTGACGGACGCCACTAACCACCCAGGCTTGGGTCAGGAAAGCGCAGAGCAAGCGCACAGCGCCGTACTGGCGGACACAGCAACTGGTAGCTGTAATGTGTGTTACGTGCTGTTGGAAATGACGGTACAGCCGCGAGACTTGGGCAAACCCACCACAAAGTCCATCCCGACCATCTCCCAGGGCCTGTCTGCGACAGGCAAGAGATAGAGTAACCCAGACGGCCGTTGTCGAGGAGACTTATTTTTGGCGCATGAGACACACGCCAGAACGTAATCTCTGACATCTCGGAGCATATGCGGCCACCAGTACGTCCTCGCCAGCAGCTCAGATGTCCTTTTTGTCCCAAAGTGTCCACCCACCCTGGAGGAATGAGCCCAAGAGAGAACCTCCGGTCTTAAATTTATGGGCACAAAAGTCTTGCCCGGAGGCACAGACTCAAGCGACACCGGAGCCACGGTTCTCAAGCTCTCAGAAGGAACAATAAGCCGAGGCTCTCCTTCCTCCTCCTCAGATGACACAACAGAGCGAGAAAGAGCATCAGCTCGAATGTTCTTCTCCCCAGCGAGATAATGGAGGGTGAAGTGGAATCGGGAGAAGAATAAGGACCATCTGGCCTGGCGAGAATTTAGCCGCTGGGCTGTTTGCAAATATAGCAAATTTTTGTGGTCTGTAAAAACTTGAAAGGGAAAACGAGCACCCTCCAAGAGAAGTCTCCACTCTGAGAAAGCCAATTTCATCGCTAGCAACTCCCTGTCCCCGATGGAATAATTCCTCTCCGCTGGTGTGAAGGTCTTGGAGAAGAAGAAGCACGGATGCTTCCGACCTTGAGCATCCTTTTGGAAGAGGACTGCTCCAGCACCAACGGAAGAGGCATCCACCTCCATTATAAACGGCTTATCGACATCGGGACGATGTAGGATGGGAGCGCTAGCAAAATGAGACTTAGTAGAAGAAAAGGCCCTGGAGACCTCTTCAGACCACACTTTGGGATTTGCTCCCTTCTTGGTGAGGGCTACCAAGGGAGCTACCAAAGTTGAGAAATGGGGAATGAACTGGCGGTAATAATTAATGAACCCCATAAAGCGCTGCACCGCTTTAAGTGAATGGGGTTCTTGCCAGTCCATCACAGCCTGTAGTTTGGCAGGATCCATAGCCAATCCCTGGGCAGAGATGATATAGCACAAGAAAGGTAAAGACTCCTGCTCAAACACACACTTCTCCAACTTTGCGTAAAGACAGTTTGCCCGTAAGAGGTCGAAGACTCTGCCAACATCTCTCCGGTGGGAGTCAATATCTGGTGAGAAGATGAGAATATCATCCAGATAGACTACGACCGAGTTGGAAAGCATATCCCGGAAGATGTCGTTGACAAAGTCTTAAAAAACGGCTGGGGCATTACAGAGCCCGAAGGGCATCACCAGATACTCATAGTGCCCATCTCTGGTGTTAAACGCCGTTTTCCATTCGTCCCCCTCACGGATGCAAATCAGGTTATAAGCTCCCCGCAGGTCTAATTTGGTAAATACCTTAGCTCCCCGTAGCCTATCAAAAAGCTCAGAAATCAGAGGCAGCAGGTACTTATTCTTAACGGTGATGGCGTTAAGACCCCTGTAGTCTATGCAAGGATGCAATTCTCCATTCTTCTTCTGTACGAAGAAGAACCCTGCCCCTGCTGGTGACACTGACTTCCTAATAAACCCTCTTGCCAAATTCTCCTGGATGTATTGGGACATAGCCTCCGTTTCCGGGAGAGAGAGGGGATAGACACGTCCCCGAGGAGGTTCTGCTCCAGGCAAGAGATCTATAGAACAGTCATAGGGACGGTGAGGCGGAAGGGTCTCCGGGGCCTTTTTGGAAAAGACGTCTGCATAGGACCAATAGTATTTGGGGAGAGTAGAGAGATCTGCGGGTATCTCAGTGGTGGAAACCTGAATGCACTCTTTCACACATCTGCCCTTACAGGATTCACTCCAACCCAATATCCTCCCAGAGGTCCACTCAATATGTGGGGAGTGGAAACGGAGCCAGGGTATTCCCAGCAGAATCTCATCCATTCCCTCGGGAAGGACAAGAAGGGAAATAATCTCCTGGTGGGATGGGGACATGGCTAACGTGAAAGGGACAGTCTGATGTGTGATCTGTAATGGAAGTGTCAACCCATTCACCACTCTAACAGTTACTGGTTTGGCAAGCATAACCAGAGGTATTGCGTGGCGCAGAGCAAAAGCAGAAGACATGAAATTTCCCTCTGCTCCTGAATCCACACAAAGCTCCACTGTAAGAGTGGATGTGCCTAACAGGATTGTCCCTTTAAAGGACAATTTGGAGGAAAATGCCGCTGTGTCCAGTGAACCTCCTCCAATGGTCACTAGACGCGACCGTTTTCCTGACCGCCGTGGACATTTATTAGCGTAATGTCCCGGTTGCTGGCAATTTTTACACACCACAGGTACTCGAGCGGTCTGAGACCTAGGTCCCGCTCGAGAAACCTCCATGGCCTCATGGGAGTCGGACGCCATAACAGGAGATTCTAGAGGTTTGGCAAGGGTGGGAGCCAGCCGAAACCTCTGCCTACACTGGGTCCGCTCCAACCTCCGTTCGTTAAAACGGAGATCGATGCGGGTAGCAATAGTAATAAGCTCCTTCAGTGTGGCGGGAATCTCCCTGGTGGCCAAGGCGTCCTTTACATGATCTGCCAGTCCTTTCCAGAACAGCGGAATAAGGTCTTTATCCGGTCATTCCAGCTCAGAAGCTAGAGTCCGGAATAGGATGGCGAACTGGCTGACCATGGACGAAGCCTGAGTAATTGCCAACAATTGGAGCACGGTATCGTGGGTGACACGGGGTCCCAAGAAGACCTGCCTCAGAGCGTCCAGGAAGATAGGAACACTCTGTACCACACGATCACCACGTTCCCAAAGCAGCGTTGCCCACTCCAACGCCCTGCCCGACAAAAGAGATAAAATGAATCCCACTTTCGCCCGTTCCATAGGAAAACGTGCAGCCAGCAGCTCGAGATGTATGGAGCACTGGCTCACGAATCCCCGACATAGCTTACTGTCACCAGCAAACTTGTCTGGAAGCGGGAGACGGGATAAGGTCGGAGCAGGGGTGGCAGTGGACAAACTGGCTGCAGCTGCACTTGCAGCCTGAACAGCGACAGCAGTAACGTCCACAGCTGAGGTTGCACGCTCTAGAGCCGCCAACCTACCCTCCAACTGCTGGATGTACCGCTGTATACGCTGATCGTCCACCATTTACTAGCCAGACCTTGGCGCTAGTATTCTGTTAGGGACTGGCGGAACGCACCAAGTAAAAGGAGATATGAAACTAGGTGCGTTCGCAGTCCGAGGTCCACCGTGCAGGTGAAAACCCTGCTGCTAGTAAGACGGACTATATGGCGGTACTATAAGTATACACACATGGGTTATTTTCACCCTGCGCGAAGGAAGCGATCCTGTTGCATCACAGGACCGCGGTACCGCACAAAGAGCGCAAGCAAGCAGTCAGCGAACACAACCCCAAGACTCAGGATTGAAGTCCGATTAGACCACTTGCTGACACTACACCGCAACTGGGTGTGTAAGGTAACTATAATAATAATATAAAGGCACAAGAGTGCGTGCGGTGCCGCACTGACGGACGCCACTAACCACCCAGGCTTGGGTCAGGAAAGCGCAGAGCAAGCGCACAGCGCCGTACTGGCGGACACAGCAACTGGTAGCTGTAATGTGTGTTACGTGCTGTTGGATAAGTCGGGCGCTAGATAGCAAACATACACCTTCCGCGAACAGTCATCCAATAGGGAGGGTTATTTAACCCCTTCATGACCCAGCCTATTTTGACCTTAAAGACCTTGCCGTTTTTTGCAATTCTGACCAGTGTCCCTTTATGAGGTAATAACTCAGGAACACTTCAACGGATCCTAGCGGTTCTGAGATTGTTTTTTCGTGACATATTGGGCTTCATGTTAGTGGTAAATTTAGGTCAATAAATTCTGCGTTTATTTGTGATAAAAACGGAAATTTGGCGAAAATTTTGAAAATTTCGCAATTTTCACATTTTGAATTTTTATTCTGTTAAACCAGAGAGATATGTGACACAAAATAGTTAATAAATAACATTTCCCACATGTTTACTTTACATCAGCACAATTTTGGAAACAAAATTTTTTTTGTTAGGAAGTTATAAGGGTTAAAATTTGACCAGTGATTTGTCATTTTTACAACGAAATTTACAAAACCATTTTTTTTAGGGACCACCTCACATTTGAAGTCAGTTTGAGGGGTCTATATGGCTGAAAATACCCAAAAGTGACACCATTCTAAAAACTGCACCCCTCAAGGTACTCAAAACCACATTCAAGAAGTTTATTAACCCTTCAGGTGCTTCACAGCAGCAGAAGCAACATGGAAGGAAAAAATGAACATTTAACTTTTTAGTCACAAAAATAATCTTTTAGCAACAATTTTTTTATTTTCCCAATGGTAAAAGGAGAAACTGAACCATGAAAGTTGTTGTCCAATTTGTCCTGAGTACGCTGATACCTCATATGTGGGGGTAAACCACTGTTTGGGCGCACGGCAGGGCTTGGAAGGGAAGGAGCGCCATTTGACTTTTTGAATCAAAAATTGGCTCCACTCTTTAGCGGACACCATGTCACGTTTGGAGAGCCCCCGTGTGCCTAAAAATTGGAGCTCCCCCACAAGTGACCCCATTTTGGAAACTAGACGCCCCAAGGAACTTATCTAGATGCATAGTGAGCACTTTGAACCCCCAGGTGCT
Organism: Ranitomeya imitator; assembly: GCF_032444005.1. Lineage (NCBI taxonomy): Eukaryota > Metazoa > Chordata > Amphibia > Anura > Dendrobatidae > Ranitomeya > Ranitomeya imitator. The sequence goes on along the minus strand of NC_091282.1, from coordinate 452,525,733 downwards.
TCACAAATTAATCCGTAAAAATGAAAAAGTACTTTTTTTTCACAAAAAAATTCTTTTAGCCTCAATTTTTTCATTTTCACATGGGCAACAGGATAAAATGGATCCTAAAATGTGTTGGGCAATTTCTCCTGAGTACACCAATACCTCACATGTGGGGGTAAACCACTGTTTGGGCACATGGTAAGGCTCGGAAGGGAAGGAGCGCCATTTGACTTTTTGAATGAAAAATTATTTCCATCGTTAGCGGACACCATGTCGCGTTTGGATAGCTCCTGTGTGCCTAAACATTGGCGCTCCCCCACAAGTGACCCCATTTTGGAAACTAGACCCCCCAAGGAACTTATTTAGATGCCTAGTGAGCACTTTAAACCCTCAGGTGCTTCACAAATTGATCTGTAAAAATGAAAAAGTACTTTTTTTTCACAAAAAAATTCTTTTCGCCTCAATTTTTTCATTTTCACATGGGCAGTAGGGTAAAATGGATCATAAAATTTGTTGGGCAATTGCTCCCGAGTACGTCGATACCTCATATGTGGGGGTAAACCACTGTTTGGGCACTCGGCAGGGCTCGGAAGGGAAGGCGCGCCATTTGACTTTTTGAATGGAAAATTAGCTCCAATTGTTAGCGGACACCATGTCGCGTTTGGAGAGCCCCTGTGTGCCTAAACATTGGAGCTCCCCCACAAGTGACCCCATTTTGGAAACTAGACCCCCCAAGGAACTTATCCAGATGCATATTGAGCACTTTAAACCCCCAGGTGCTTCACAGAAGTTTATAACGCAGAGCCATGAAAATAAAAAATAATTTTTCTTTCCTCAAAAATGATTTTTTAGCCTGGAATTTCCTATTTTGCCAAGGATAATAGGAGAAATTGGACCCCAAATATTGTTGTCCTGTTTGTCCTGAGTACGCTGATACCCCATATGTGGGGGTAAACCACTGTTTGGGCGCACGGCAGGGCTCGGAAGGGATGGCACGCCATTTGGCTTTTTAAATGGAAAATTAGCTCCAATCATTAGCGGACACCATGTCACGTTTGGAGAGCCCCTGTGTGCCTAAACATTGGAGATCCCCCAGAAATGACACCATTTTGGAAACTAGACCCCCAAAGGAACTAATCTAGATGTGTGGTGAGGACTTTGAACCCCCAAGTGCTTCACAGAAGTTTATAACGCAGAGCCATGAAAAAAAAAAAATATATATTTTCTCAAAAATGATCTTTTAGCCTGCAATTTTTTATTTTCCCAAGAGTAACAGGAGAAATTTGACCCCAAAAGTTGTTGTCCAGTTTCTCCTGAGTACGATGATACCCCATATGTGGGGGTAAATCACTGTTTGGGCACATGCCGGGGCTCGGAAGTGAAGTAGTGACGTTTTGAAATGCAGACTTTGATGGAATGCTCTGTGGGCGTCACGTTGCGTTTGCAGAGCCCCTGATGTGGCTTAACAGTAGAAACCCCCCACAAGTGACCCCATTTTGGAAACTAGACCCCCAAAGGAACTTATCTAGATGTGTGGTGAGCACTTTGAACCCCCAAGTGCTTCATAGAAGTTTATAATGCAGAGCCGTGAAAATAATAAATACGTTTTCTTTCCTCAAAAATAATTATTTAGCCCAGAATTTTTTATTTTCCCAAGGGTTACAGAAGAAATTGGACCCCAAAAGTTGTTGTCCAGTTTCTCCTGAGTACGCTGATACCCCATATGTGGGGGTAAACCACTGTTTGGGCACATGCCGAGGCTCGGAAGTGAAGTAGTGACGTTTTGAAATGCAGACTTTGATGGAATGCTCTGTGGGCGTCACGTTGCGTTTGCAGAGCCCCTGATGTGGCTTAACAGTAGAAACCCCCCACAAGTGACCGCATTTTGGAAACTAGACCCCGAAAGGAACTTATCTAGATGTGTGGTGAGCACTTTGAACCCCCAAGCGCTTCATAGAAGTTTATAATGCAGAGCCGTGAAAATAATAAATACGTTTTCTTTCCTCAAAAATAATTATTTAGCCCAGAATTTTTTAATTTTCCCAAGGGTAACAGGAGAAATTCGACCCCAATATTTGTTGTCCAGTTTCTCCTGAGTACGGTGATACCCCATATGTGGGGGTAAACTACTGTTTGGGCACATGCCGGGGCTTGGAATTGAAGTAGTGACGTTTTGAAATGCAGACTTTGATGGAATGCTCTGCGGGCGTCACGTTGCGTTTGCAGAGCCCCTGATGTGCCTAAACAGTAGAAACCCCCCACAAGTGACCCCATTTTGGAAACTAGACCCCGAAAGGAACTTATCTAGATGTGTGGTGAGCACTTTGAACCCCCAAGTGCTTCATAGAAGTTTATAATGCAGAGCCGTGAAAATAATAAATACGTTTTCTTTCCTCAAAAATAATTATTTAGCCCAGAATTTTTTATTTTCCCAAGGGTTACAGGAGAAATTGGACCCCAAAAGTTGTTGTCCAGTTTCTCCTGAGTACGCTGATACCCCATGAGTGGGGGTAAACCACTGTTTGGGGACACGTCGGGGCTCAGAAGGGAAGTAGTGACTTTTGAAATGCAGACTTTGATGGAATGGTCTGCGGGTGTCACGTTGCGTTTGCAGAGCCCCTGGTGTGCCTAAACAGTAGAAACCCCCACAAGTGACCCCATTTTAGAAACTAGACCCCCCAAGGAACTTATCTAGATATGTGGTGAGCACTTTGAACCCCCAAGTGCTTCACAGACGTTTACAACGCAGAGCCGTGAAAATAAAAAATCATTTTTCTTTCCTCAAAAATTATGTTTTAGCAAGCATTTTTTTTGATTCACAAGGGTAACAGGAGAAATTGGACCCCAGTAATTGTTGCGCAGTTTGTCCTGAGTGTGCTGGTACCCCATATGTGGGGGTAAACCACTGTTTGGGCACACGTCAGGGCTCGGAAGTGAGGGAGCACCATTTGACTTTTTGAATACGAGATTGGCTGGAATCAATGGTGGCGCCATGTTGCGTTTGAAGACCCCTGATGTGCCTAAACAGTGGTAACCCCTCAATTCTACCTCCAACACTAACCCCAACACACCCCTAACCCTAATCCCAACTGTAGCCATAACCCTAAACACAACCCTAACCGCAACACACCCCTAACCACAACCCTAACCCCAACACACCCCTAACCATAACCACAACCCTAATTCCAACCCTAACCCTAGCCCTAAGGCTATGTGCCTACGTTGCGGATTCGTATGAGATATTTTCGCACCATTTTTGAAAAATCCGCGGGTAAAAGGCACTGCGTTTTACCTGCGGATTTTCCGCGGATTTCCAGTGTTTTTTGTGCGGATTTCACCTGCGGATTCCTATTGAGGAACAGGTGTAAAACGCTGCGGAATCCGCACAATGAATTGACATGCTGCGGAAAATACAACGCAGCGTTTCCGCGCGGTATTTTCCGCACCATGGGCACAGCGGATTTGGTTTTTCATATGTTTACATGGTACTGTAAACCTGATGGAACACTGCTGCGGATCCGCAGCCAAATCCGCACCGTGTGCACATAGCCTAATTCTAAAGGTATGTGCACACGCTGCGGAAAACGCTGCGGATCCGCAGCAGTTTCCCATGAGTTTACAGTTCAATGTAAACCTACGGGAAACAAAAATCGCTGTGCCCATGCTGCGGAAAAACTGCACGGAAACGCAGCGGTTTACATTCCGCAGCATGTCACTTCTTTGTGCGGATTCCGCAGCGGTTTTACAACTGCTCAAATAGAAAATCGCAGTTGTAAAACCGCAGTGAAATGCGCAGAAAAACCGCGGTAAATCCGCCATAAATCCGCAGTGGTTTAGCACTGCGGATTTATCAACTCCGCAGCGGAAAAATCCGCAGAGGACCAGAATACGTGTGCACATACCGAAACCCTAACCCTAGCCCTAACCCTAATCCTACCCCTAGCCCTAACCCTAACCCTACCCCTAACCCTACCCCTAACCCTACCCCTACCCCTAACCCTAGCCCTAACCCTAACCCTACCCCTAACCCTACCCCTAACCCTACCCCTAACCCTACCCCTAACCCTACCCCTAACCCTATTCTAACATTAGTGGAAAAAAAAAATGTCTTTATTTTTTTATTGTCCCTACCTATGGGGGTGACAAAGGGGGGGGGTCATTTATTATTTTTTTTATTTTGATCACTGAGATATAATCTATCTCAGTGATCAAAATGCACTTTGGAACGAATCTGCTGGCCGGCAGATTCGGCGGGCGCACTGCGCATGCGCCCGCCATTTTGGAAGATGGCGGCGCCCAGGGAGAAGACGGATGGGACCCCGGCTGGATCGGTAAGTATGATGGGGTGGGGGGACCATGGGGGGGGGGGATCGGAGCACGGGGGGGGAATCGGAGTGCGGGAGGGGTGGAACGGAGCACGGGGGGCGTGGAACGGAGCACGGGGGGGCTGGAATGGAGCACGGGGGGGTGGAACGGAGCACCGGGGGGGTGGATCGGAGTGCAGGGGGGGTGATTGGAGCACGGGGGGGTGATTGGAGCACGGGGGGAGCAGACAAGAGCACGGGGGGGAGCGGAGCACTGGACGGAGGGGAGCCGGAGCAGTGTACCGGCCAGATCGGAGGGCTGGGGGGGCGATCGGTGGGGTGGGGTGGGGGCACATTAGTATTTCCAGCCATGGCCGATGATATTTCAGCATCGGCCATGGCTGGATTGTAATATTTCACCCGTTATAATAGGTGAAATATTACAAATCGCTCTGATTTTCAGTTTCACTTTCAACAGCCAATCAGAGCGATCGTAGCCACGAGGGGGTGAAGCCACCCCCCTGGGCTAAACTACCACTCCCCCTGTCCCTGCAGATCGGGTGAAATGGGAGTTAACCCTTTCACCCGATCTGCAGGGACGCGATCTTTCCATGACGCCACATAGGCGTCATGGGTCGGATTGGCACCGACTTTCATGACGCCTACGTGGCGTCATGGGTCGGGAAGGGGTTAAAGAGCGACTTTCACTCACAACACAAACACATATTTACAAGACAATACTAGCGCATGGCCGTGCGGTCATGCGCAGTTTATATAGCTGCAGCACAGGAAACAGCTACAGAAGTTTTGCCCTTTCAGGACCTGCCAAAAGGACCAATGGGATGTGCTGCAGTACCTGAGCATGTGACCCTCAATCTCCAACGGGAGATCCTGCCCTGGGCATGCTCAGACAGAGAAAAGCAGGACTTAGATCCAGAAACGTCCACTCGCCGCTGCCCAGCACTGGCTTCAATGGCAGAAGTAGGAAAAGCAACAGTAACTCTTCGCACAGAGTCAGACTGAGCGAGACGCTGGGATCGACGTCCCTGCTGAGCAGACTCCACTGCGGCTGGAGAAGAATGGGAGACCGCAGCGGAGACGGATCGAGATTCCCCCTGTGCAGCAGAGGAAACTCAACTCCTAACACTCCCCCAACCGACAACTGAACTCTGGCTGAAAAATGCAGAAAAATCTGAGGAAATTTGTAATTTTCCAAACTGTGTGGGGGCTGTGGACGGCCAACACATTTGGATTCTTAAACCTGCTGGAAGTGGATCAGAGTACTTCAATTATAAAAAATACTTTTCCAATGTTCTCATGGAAATTGCAGATGCTGAGTGTCGATTTGTCGCCGTTAGCATTGGCTCATTTGGATGAGGAAATAACTCACAGACTTTCAAAAGCTCTGACATGGGACAACGTTTGTATGGTAATAATTTTAATTTTCTACCTCCACAATCTTTTCTGAACACTGAAGGACCACCGATGCCATTTGCTGTTGTTGGGGATGAGACGTTTCAAATGTGTGCCAACCTCATAAAATCATACTCAAGTCTGGACTTGAATCACACCAAAAGGATTTTCAACTACAGACTGACAAGGGCAAGAAGAACTGTGGAGTGTGCCTTTGGTTTGCTGGCAGCTAAATGGTGCATTTTGGGAACAACAATCAATCTTAAAATAGAAACAATTGATGTAGAGATAAATACTTCACTCAACAATACACTCAACAATACACACATGTTTAAGTAAAGAAAACACAGTGAGACAGTTATTGTGAATCAAAAGAATTTTTATTAACAAAAATAAAAACAATTTTAAATTAAAAAAAGGAAAATGTGATTTACTTTCTGCTTCAGCAGGAGGGAGTTATATGGTGGACTGGGGGGGGTGTCGGGCTGAGATGGTAGGCTAGGAGTGGTTGGAAAAGTAGGGGAAGGAAGTGGCAGTCAATTGGAGGATTGGGTCAGAAACACTGGCAGAGGACACATGGGGTGAAGAGAACACATTAGGAGTGGAAAACAACTTGGAAGGGATTGATACATTGGATGGGAAAAAACCAAGGGAAGGTGTGGACAGACTTGAAAAAAGACACATTTGGAGGTGAGGGTAGAGGTGGTGGGTAGGGTTGAGCGAAACGGGTCGTTCATTTTCAAAAGTCGCCGACTTTTGGCAAAGTCGGGTTTCATGAAACCCGATCCGACCCCTGTGCGGGGTCGGCCATGCGGTACGCGACTTTCGCGCCAAAGTCGCGTTTCAATGACGCGAAAAGCGCCATTTCTCAGCCAATGAAGGTAAACGCAGAGTGTGGGCAGCGTGATGACATAGGTCCTGGTCCCCACCATCTTAGAGAAGGGCATTGCAGTGATTGGCTTGCTGTCTGTGGCATCACAGGGGCTATAAAGGGGTGTTCCCGCCGACCGCCATGTTACTGCTGCTGATCTGAGCTTAGGGAGAGGTTGCTGCTGCTTCGTCAGAAGCAGGGATAGCGTTAGGCAGGGTCCATTAACCACCAAACCGCTTGTGCTGTAGCGATTTCCACTGCCCAACACCACCTTCGGTGTGCAGGGACAGTGGAAGCTACATTTTTTTTTTTTTTCCCTCAGCGCTGTAGCTCATTGGGCTGCCCTAGAAGGCTCCCTGATAGCTGCATTGCTGTGTGTACGCCGCTGTGCAAACCAACTGCTTTTTTCAAAGCACAAATCCTCTTGTTCCTTCCTTTCTGCACAGCTATCTTTTTGTTTGTCCACACTTTTTATTTAATTTGTGCATCAGTCCACTCCTTATTGCTGCCTGCCATACCTGGCTGAGATTACTGCAGGGAGATAGTAATTGTTGGACACTCCCTGTTTTTTTTTTTTTGTGGGAGATTAAGATTGACATTTCTGCTAGAGTGCCATCCCTGTGTGTGCCATCTCTCACTCAGTGGGCCATAGAAAGCCTATTTATTTTTTTGCTTGATTTGGGTTATAAAATCTACCTGAAAAAATCACTACATCAATCAGTGGGAGAAAAATATTGGCCTCAGGGCTTGTGTGCCACTCTTGACTCCTGTGTGTGCCATCTCTCAGTCAGTGGGCCATAGAAAGCCGATTTATTTTTTTGCTTGATTTGGGTTCTAAAATCTACCTGAAAAAATCACTACATCAATCAGTGGGAGAAAAATATTGGCCTAAGGGCTTGTGTGCCACTCCTGACTCCTGTGTGCATCATCACTCACTCAGTGGGCCGTAGAAAGCCCATTTTTCTTTTTTTTGCTTTATTTGGGTTCTAAATTCTACCTGAAAAAATCAATAAATCAATCAGTGGGAGATTAATATTGGCCTTTGGGCTTGTGTGCCAGTCCTAAGCGTGCCATCTCTCTCTCTCAGATAGTGGGCCATAGAAGGCCTATTTATAATTTTTTTTATTGGGTTTATAAATTTTCCCTGGAACAAAAAAAAAAAAGTGGGAGATTAATATTGGCCTCTGGGCTTGTGTGCCAGTCCTGAGCGTGCCATCTCTCTCACAAATAGTGGGCCATAGAAAGCCTATTTATTTTTTTTTTTTTGGTTTTATAAATTCTCCCTGAAAAAAAAAAGGGAGATTAATATTGGTCTTTGGGCTTGTGTGCCAGTCCTAAGCGTGCCATCTCTCTCTCTCAGATAGTGGGCCATAGAAAGCCTATTTATTTATTTTTTTATTGGGTTTATAAATTTTCCCTGAAAAAAAATAAAAAGTGGGATATTAATATTGGCCTCTGGGCTTGTGTGCCAGTCCTGAGCGTGCCATCTCTCTCACAAATAGTGGGCCATAGAAAGCCTATTTATGTTTTTGGTTGATTTGGGTTCTAAATTCTACCTGAAAAAATCAATAAATCAATCAGTGGGAGATAAATATTGGCCTCTGGGCTTGTGTGCCACTCCTGACTCCTGTGTGCGTCATCTCTCACTCAGTGGGCCATAGAAAGCCTTTTTTTGTTTTATTTGTTTTCTAAATTCTCCCTGAAAAAATCATTTTATTCTATTATTTTTTTTTCCTAAAGTCTCCCTGAAAAAAACAAAAAAAAAAACAAATCAGTGGGAGATTAATATTGCCCTTTCTGCTTGTGTGCCAGTCTTGACTCCTGGGTGTGCCATCTCTCTCTCTCTCTCCAATTGTGGGCCATAGAAAGCCTATTATTTTTTTAGCTTGATTTGGGTTCCAAAATCTACCTGAAAAAATCACTACATCAATCAGTGGGAGATAAATATTGGCCTCTGGGCTTGTGTGCCACTCCTGACTCCTGTGTGCGTCATCTCTCAATCAGTGGGCCATAGAAAGCCTTTTTTTGTTTTATTTGTTTTCTAAATTCTCCCTGAAAAAATAATTTTATTTTATTTGGTTTCTAAATTCTTACTGAAAAAATCATTTTATTCTATTATTTTTTTTTCCTAAAGTCTCCCTGAAAAAAAAAAAAAAACAAATCAGTGGGAGATTAATATTGCCCTTTCTGCTTGTGTGCCAGTCTTGACTCCTGGGTGTGCCATCTCTCTCTCTCTCTCCAATTGTGGGCCATAGAAAGCCTATTATTTTTTTAGCTTGATTTGGGTTCCAAAATCTACCTGAAAAAATCACCACATCAATCAGTGGGAGATAAATATTGGCCTCTGGGCTTGTGTGCCACTCCTGACTCCTGTGTGCGTCATCTCTCACTCAGTGGGCCATAGAAAGCCTTTTTTTGTTTTATTTGTTTTCTAAATTCTCCCTGAAAAAATCATTTTATTTTATTTGGTTTCTAAATTCTTCCTGAAAAAATCATTTTATTCTATTATTTTTTTTTCCTAAAGTCTCCCTGAAAAACAAAAAACAAAAACAAATCAGTGGGAGATTAATATTGCCCTTTCTGCATGTGTGCCAGTCTTGACTCCTGGGTGTGCCATCTCTCTCTCTCTCTCTCCAATTGTGGGCCATAGAAAGCCTATTATTTTTTTAGCTTGATTTGGGTTCCAAAATCTACCTGAAAAAATCACTACATCAATCAGTGGGAGATAAATATTGGCCTCTGGGCTTGTGTGCCACTCCTGACTCCTGTGTGCGTCATCTCTCACTCAGTGGGCCATAGAAAGCCTTTTTTTGTTTTATTTGTTTTCTAAATTCTCCCTGAAAAAATCATTTTATTTTATTTGGTTTCTAAATTCTTCCTGAAAAAATCATTTTATTCTATTATTTTTTTTTCCTAAAGTCTCCCTGAAAAAAAAAAAATCAAATCAGTGGGAGATTAATATTTACATTTGTGCTTCAGTGACAGTCCTGCGTGTGTGGCATCTCTCTCATTTGTTGCCACCAACAACAGAGTGTGTAACATTGTGCCTGATTTTCGTTGTGGTCTCACTCACCTGTAAAGGGGTAGCTAAATCATACTGAAGTTATAGCTCACCGTGTAAGTTGTGTGACAGCAACAAATACCGTTAGTTTGTTTACGTTTTTAAAACAATGAGGAAGTCTGGTGGAAGAGGTCGTGGCCGGGGGCGTTCATTGTCAGCTGGTAATGAGGGTAGTGGTAGTGGTGGAGCATCAGCTGGTCGTGGGAAAAAAAATATTGCACCTAAGTCTGGAGCTGTGGAGCCAGGTTCGTCGTCTGGCTACACAAGGCCTCGAACGCTCCCTTTTCTGGGAGTAGGAAAACCGCTTTTAAAGCCGGAGCAGCAAGAGCAAGTTTTGGCTTATCTTGCTGACTCAGCCTCTAGCTCTTTTGCCTCCTCTCGTGAAACTGGTAAATGTCAAAGCAGCGCGTCGTTAGTGGATGTTCACGGTCAGGGACAAGTCGCTTCCTTGTCCTCTTCAGCAAAAACAACAACAGAGAAGAATGCAGCAGGCGACACAACGGGTTACTCCATGGAGCTCTTTACACATACCGTCCCTGGCTTAGAAAGTGAAGCAGTTAACAGTCCATGCCCATTACAAGTTGAATCTGACATGGAGTGCACTGATGCACAGCCACAGCCAGACTACTATGCTGGTCCTTTGACTCAGACCACAACATTGCCCTCGCAGGGTAATGATCAAGAATCAGACCCTGATGAGACTATGTTGCCCCATCACGAACGCTATACCACCGACCGACACGGTGACACAGACAAAGTTGCACACGAGCTACAAGAAGAGGTAATAGATGACCCAGTTCTTGACCCCGATTGGCAGCCATTGGGGGAACAGGGTGCAGGCGGCAGCAGTTCTGAAGCGGAGGAGGAGGGGCCGCAGCAGGCATCAACATCGCAACAGGTTCCATCTGCCGGGCCCGTATCTTGCCCAAAACGCGTGGCAAAGCCAAAACCTGTTGGAGGACAGCGAGGCCATCCGGTTAAAGCTCAGTCTGCAATGCCTGAAAAGGTATCCGATGCTAGAAAGAGTGCAGTCTGGCATTTTTTTAAACAACATCCAATTGATCAGCGCAAAGTCATCTGTCAAAAATGTTCAACTACCTTAAGCAGAGGACAGAATCTGAAAAGTCTCAATACAAGTTGCATGCATAGACATTTAACCACCATGCATTTGCAAGCTTGGACTAACTACCAAACGTCCCTTAAGGTTGTAGCACCCTCGGTCAATGAAGCTAGTCAGCAACGCAACATCCCTTCCGGCAGTGTAGGGCCACCATTTTCCGCACCACCTGCAGTATCTGTGCAGGTTTCTTTGCCAGGCCAAAGCAGTCAGGGTCAGGGAATCACCAGTTTCGTAGTAGGAAACACTGCATCTAGGGCACCGGCGGCAACAATACCATCTCCCACCGTCTCTCAGTCTGCCATGTCCACCGGCACCCCCGCTAGTTCCACGATCTCCAGCTCTCCAGTCCAGCTCACCCTACATGAGACTATGGTTAGAAAAAGGAAGTACTTAGCCTCGCATCCGCGTACACAGGGTTTGAACGCCCACATAGCTAGACTAATCTCGTTAGAGATGATGCCCTACCGGTTAGTTGAAAGCTAAGCTTTCAAAGCCCTGATGGACTACGCTGTACCACGCTACGAGCTACCCAGTCGACACTTTTTTTCCAGAAAAGCCATCCCAGCCCTCCACCAGCATGTTAAAGAGCGCATCGTCCATGCACTCAGGCAATCTGTGAGCACAAAGGTGCACCTGACAACAGATGCATGGACCAGTAGGCATGGCCAGGGACGTTACGTGTCCATCACGGCACACTAGGTGAATGTTGTGGATGCAGGGTCCACAGGGGACAGCAAGTTTGGGACAGTTCTGCCTAGCCCACGGTCTAGGAAACAGTTGGCTGTAGCCGTTCGCACCCCCTCCTCCTCCTCTTCGTCCTCCTGCAGAAGCGAGAGCTCGTCCACAGACCGCAGTCGCACAACCACTCCATCCGCAGCTGCCACTGTTGCACACCAGGTCTCCCATTATGGGGCAGCTACTGGAAACGTCAGCAGGCTGTATTGGCTATGAAGTGTTTGGGCGACAACAGACACACCACGGAAGTTCTGTCCGAGTTCTTGCAGAAAGAAACGCAGTCGTGGCTGGGCACTGTAGATCTTGAGGCAGGCAAGGTAGTGAGTGATAACGGAAGGAATTTCATGGCTGCCATCTCCCTTTCCCAACTGAAACACATTCCTTGCCTGGCTCACACCTTAAACCTGGTGGTGCAGTGCTTCCTGAAAAGTTATCTGGGGTTATCCGACCTGCTCCTCAAAGTGCGTGGACTTTGCTCACATATCCGCCGTTCGCCCGTACACTCCAGCTGTATGCAGACCTATCAGCGTTCTTTGAACCTTCCCCAGCATCGCCTAATCATAGACGTTGCAACAAGGTGGAACTCAACACTGCACATGCTTCAGAGACTGTGTGAACAGAGGCGGGCTGTTATGTTTTTGTGGGAGGATACACATACACGGGCAGGCAGTAGGATGGCAGACATGGAGTTGTCAGGTGTGCAGTGGTCGAAGATTCAAGACATGTGTCAAGTCCTTCAGTGTTTTGAGGAATGCACACGGCTGGTTAGTGCAGACAACGCCATAATAAGCATGAGCATCCCCCTAATGCGTCTGCTGATGCAAAGTTTGACGCACATAAAGGATCAGGCGTCTGCAGCTGAGGAAGAGGAAAGCCTTGATGACAGTCAGCCATTGTCTGGCCAGGGCAGTGTACAGGACGAGTTAGCGGGCGAAGAGGAGGAGGAGGACGAGGAGGATGATGGGGATGATTATATTTTTAATGAGGAAGCTTTTCCGGGGCCACTGGAAATTGGTGGCGCGGCAAGGCCGGGTTCTGGTTTTTGGAGGGACACAAGTGACGTGGATTTGCCTGAAACTGCCCCTCAACCAAGCACAACCGCAGATTTGAGAACTGGAACTTTGGCCCACATGGCGGATTATGCCTTACGTATCCTCAAAAGGGACACACGCATAACTAAAATGATGAACGATGACGATTACTGGTTGGCCTGCCTCCTTGATCCTCGCTATAAAGGCAAATTGCAAAATATAATGCCACATGAGAACTTGGAACTAATATTAGCAACCAAACAATCAACTCTTGTTGACCGTTTGCTTCTGGCATTCCCTGCACACAGCGCCCGTGATCGTTCTCACACGAGCTGCAGGGGCCAGCAGACCAGAGGAGTTAGAGGGGCAGAAATCAGAAGTGGCGTTGGCCAGAGGGGTTTTCTGACCAGGTTGTGGAGTGATTTTGCTATGACCGCAGACAGGACAGGTACTGCAGCATCAATTCAAAGTGACAGGAGACAACATTTGTCCAGTATGGTTACAAACTATTTTTCATCCCTTATCGATGTTCTCCCTCAACCGTCATTCCCATTTGATTACTGGGCATCAAAATTAGACACCTGGCCAGAATTGGCAGAATATGCATTGCAGGAGCTTGCTTGCCCGGCAGCTAGTGTCCTATCAGAAAGAGTATTCAGTGCTGCAGGTTCAATACTAACAGAAAAAAGGACTCGTCTGGCTACCCAAAATGTAGATGATCTAACCTTCATTAAAATGAACCACAACTGGATTTCGAAATCTTTTGCCCCACCTTGCCCGGCTGACACCTAGGTCTTGCCTGTGGACTATTCTGAATGCCTTTTCCAATCTCGTAATTTTCTGCACCTGATTGTCCAGCATACGACATGTTTACACCTCACTAAATGGCCAAACTCCCCACACGGGGCCGTGGTATCGACACTTGGCGACAGCACCCGTGAGAGTGCTGTTTGTCTGAAGAGGTGGGTGTGCCCGCTTTTGGTCGACGGCACTGCCACTGGGTCCCTCCTAGTACAATAAAGTGTCTCTGGCGGTGGTGGTGCGCACCCAACGTCAGACACACCGTTATAATATGAGGGGCCCTGGGCCTGTACCGCCGGCCACAAGACAGTTCCCCCCCCCCCAGCTCAAACAGTGCTCTACCACTTGCAAAATTATCTCACAGCTCCACCAATGTTTAGTCTATGCGCTGACATCCTTCAATGCCTGCCACTGACAATACCATTGTATTGACATTTTTGTTATGTTAGGCCTTCGATGCCTGTCTGTGGTCACTCCTTCCACTAGGCCTCCACTGACCACACCACTGCTGCCCGTGTACCCCTGGAACCAATTTAAAATTGCCTACAGCCATGTGTTATTATTTTAGGCCTTCGATGCCTGTCTGCGGTCACTCCTTACAATATGCCTCCACTGACCACACCACTGCTGCCCGTGTACCCCTGGAACCAATTTAAAATTGCCTACAGCCAGCCCAATTTTTTTATTTTAGGCCTTCGATGCCTGTCTGCGGTCCGTTCTTTCTACTACTACTACACTGACCAGGCCACTGCTGCCCGTGTACCCCTGGAACCAATTTAAAATTGCCTACAGCCATGTGTTATTATTTTAGGCCTTCGATGCCTGTCTGCGGTCACTCCTTCCACTAGGCCTCCACTGACCACACCACTGCTGCCCGTGTACCCCTGGAACCAATTTAAAATTGCCTACAGCCAGCCCAATTTTTTTATTTTAGGCCTTCGATGCCTGTCTGCGGTCACTCCTTCCACTAGGCCTCCACTGACCACACCACTGCTGCCCGTGTACCCCTGGAACCAATTTAAAATTGCCTACAGCCATGTGTTATTATTTTAGGCCTTCGATGCCTGTCTGTGGTCACTCCTTCCACTAGGTCTCCACTGACCACACCACTGCTTCCTGTGTACCCCTGGAACCAATTTAAAATTGCCTACAGCCATGTGTTATTATTTTAGGCCTTCGATGCCTGTCTGCGGTCACTCCTTACAATATAGTAACATAGTTAGTAAGGCCGAAAAAAGACATTTGTCCATCCAGTTCAGCCTATATTCCATCATAATAAATCCCCAGATCTACGTCCTTCTACAGAACCTAATAATTGTATGATACAATATTGTTCTGCTCCAGGAAGACATCCAGGCCTCTCTTGAACCCATCGACTGAGTTCGCCATCACCACCTCCTCAGGCAAGCAATTCCAGATTCTCACTGCCCTAACAGTAAAGAATCCTCTTCTATGTTGGTGGAAAAACCTTCTCTCCTCCAGACGCAAAGAATGCCCCCTTGTGCCCGTCACCTTCCTTGGTATAAACAGATCCTCAGCGAGATATTTGTATTGCCCCCTTATATACTTATACATGGTTATTAGATCGCCCCTCAGTCGTCTTTTTTCTAGACTAAATAATCCTAATTTCGCTAATCTATCTGGGTATTGTAGTTCTCCCATCCCCTTTATTAATTTTGTTGCCCTCCTTTGTACTCTCTCTAGTTCCATTATATCCTTCATGAGCACCGGTGCCCAAAACTGGACACAGTACTCCATGTGCGGTCTAACTAGGGATTTGTACAGAGGCAGTATAATGCTCTTATCATGTGTATCCAGACCTCTTTTAATGCACCCCATGATCCTGTTTGCCTTGGCAGCTGCTGCCTGGCACTGGCTGCTCCAGGTAAGTTTATCATTAACTAGGATCCCCAAGTCCTTCTCCCTGTCAGATTTACCCAGTGGTTTCCCATTCCATGTAATGGTGATATTGATTCCTTCTTCCCATGTGTATAACCTTACATTTATCATTGTTAAACCTCATCTGCCACCTTTCAGCCCAAGTTTCCAACTTATCCAGATCCATCTCTAGCAGAATACTATCTTCTCTTGTATTAACTGCTTTACATAGTTTTGTATCATCTGCAAATATCAATATTTTACTGTGTAAACCTTCTACCAGATCATTAATGAATATGTTGAAGAGAACAGGTCCCAATATCGACCCCTGCGGTACCCCACTGGTCACAGCGACCCAGTTAGAGACTATACCATTTATAACCACCCTCTGCTTTCTATCACTAAGCCAGTTACTAACCCATTTACACACATTTTCCCCCAGACCAAGCATTCTCATTTTGTGTACCAACCTCTTGTGCGGCACGGTATCAAACGCTTTGGAAAAATCGAGATATACCACGTCCAATGACTCACCGTGGTCCAGCCTATAGCTTACCTCTTCATAAAAACTGATTAGATTGGTTTGACAGGAGCGATTTCTCATAAACCCATGCTGAGATGGAGTTAAACACTTATTCTCATTGAGATAATCCAGAATAACATCCCTCAGAAACCCTTCAAATATTTTACCAACAATAGAGGTTAGACTTACTGGCCTATAATTTCCAGGTTCACTTTTAGAGCCCTTTTTGAATATTGGCACCACATTTGCTATGCGCCAGTCCTGCGGAACAGATCCTGTCGCTATAGAGTCCCTAAAAATAAGAAATAATGGTTTATCTATTACATTACTTAGTTCCCTTAGTACTCGTGGGTGTATGCCATCCGGACCCAGAGATTTATCTATTTTAATCCTATTTAGCCGATTTCGCACCTCTTCTTGGGTTAGATTGGTGACCCTTAATATAGGGTTTTCATTGTTTCTTGGGATTTCACCTAGCATTTCATTTTTCACCGTGAATACCGTGGAGAAGAAGGTGTTTAATATGTTAGCTTTTTCCTCGTCATCTACAACCATTCTTTCCTCACAATTTTTTAAGGGGCCTACATTTTCAGTTTTTATTCTTTTACTATTGATATAGTTGAAGAACAGTTTGGGATTAGTTTTACTCTCCTTAGCAATGTGCTTCTCTGTTTCCTTTTTGGCAGCTTTAATTAGTTTTTTAGATAAAGTATTTTTCTCCCTATAGTTTTTTAGAGCTTCAATGGTGCCATCCTGCTTTAGTAGTGCAAATGCTTTCTTTTTACTGTTAATTGCCTGTCTTACTTCTTTGTTTAGCCACATTGGGTTTTTCCTATTTCTAGTCCTTTTATTCCCACAAGGTATAAACCGCTTACACTGCCTATTTAGGATGTTCTTAAACATTTCCCATTTATTATCTGTATTCTTATTTCTGAGGATATTGTCCCAGTCTACCAGATTAAGGGCATCTCTAAGCTGGTCAAACTTTGCCTTCCTAAAGTTCAGTGTTTTTGTGACTCCCTGACAAGTGCCCCTAGTGAAAGACAGGTGAAACTGTACAATATTGTGGTCGCTATTTCCTAGATGCCCAACCACCTGCAGATTTGTTATTCTGTCAGGTCTATTAGATAGTATTAGGTCTAAAAGTGCTGCTCCTCTGGTTGGATTCTGCACCAATTGTGAAAGATAATATGCCTCCACTGACCACACCACTGCTGCCGGTGTACCCCTGGAACCAATTTAAAATTGCCTACAGCCAGCCCAATTTTTTTATTTTAGGCCTTCGATGCCTGTCTGCGGTCCGTTCTTTCTACTACTACTACACTGACCAGGCCACTGCTGCCCGTGTACCCCTGGAACCAATTTAAAATTGCCTACAGCCATGTGTTATTATTTTAGGCCTTCGATGCCTGTCTGCGGTCACTCCTTCCACTAGGCCTCCACTGACCACACCACTGCTGCCCGTGTACCCCTGGAACCAATTTAAAATTGCCTACAGCCAGCCCAATTTTTTTATTTTAGGCCTTCGATGCCTGTCTGCGGTCACTCCTTCCACTAGGCCTCCACTGACCACACCACTGCTGCCCGTGTACCCCTGGAACCAATTTAAAATTGCCTACAGCCATGTGTTATTATTTTAGGCCTTCGATGCCTGTCTGCGGTCACTCCTTCCACTAGGCCTCCACTGACCACACCACTGCTGCCCGTGTACCCCTGGAACCAATTTAAAATTGCCTACAGCCAGCCCAATTTTTTTATTTTAGGCCTTCGATGCCTGTCTGCGGTCACTCCTTCCACTAGGCCTCCACTGAGCACACCACTGCTGCCCGTGTACCCCTGGAACCAATTTTACAGTGTCTACAGCCTAATTTTGTTATGTTAGGCCTACTACGCCTGTCTGCGGTCCCTCCTTCCAATACTCGTCCACTGACCACACCACTGCTGCCCGTGGACCCCTGGAACCTATTTTTAAATGCATAGAGCATCCTTTTTTTAATAGTAGGCGTACAAAGTCTGTCTGCGGTCCACTATTGAAATTGTCCTCCACTGCCCAGAGCACTGCTGCTTGTGTACCCCTGTAACTTTTTTAAGCTGCAGTGAGCCACATTTTTGGGTTAAGTCCTACTACCTGTGTCTGTCTGCGCCACTCAATTCAGCTGTGTTCCTTTGAAAAAAGCTGAGCGTCAATAGTTTTGTTTTCAGCCTCTAGGAATTTTAAAACTGCATTGGGGGTACAACTTTGGTAGGGCCTACTAACGGTGTCTGCCTACCCAAGGTGTGCCCCAGGTTTCCTCGCCATTGCTTCGATCTTAATGCTCTCGTTTAGTAGTTGTTGGAAACTACACTGCATTAGGCCTACAAATTGGGTATGGGGTGTAGAGAGATGGTGTGTTCCACTCCAAGGTGTTCTCCAGGTTGCCTTTCCTGAGCTTCGATCTTCCGGCTCTCGTTTAGTAGTTGTTGGAAACTACGCTGCATTAGACCTACAAATTGGGTATGGGGTGTAGAGAGATGGTGTGTTCCACTCCAAGGTGTTCTCCAGGTTGCCTTTCCTGAGCTTCGATCTTCCGGCTCTCGTTTAGTAGTTGTTGGAAACTACGCTGCATTAGACCTACAAATTGGGTATGGGGTGTAGAGAGATGGTGTGTTCCACTCCAAGGTGTTCTCCAGGTTGCCTTTCCTGAGCTTCGATCTTCCGGCTCTCGTTTAGTAGTTGTTGGAAACTACGCTGCATTAGGCCTACAAATTGGGTATGGGGTGTAGAGAGATGGTGTGTTCCACTCCAAGGTGTTCCCCAGGTTTCCTCGCCAATGCTTCGATCTTCATGCTCTCGTTTAGTAGTTGTTGGAAACTACGCTGCATTAGACCTACAAATTGGGTATGGGGTGTAGAGACATGGTGTGTTCCACTCCAAGGTGTTCTCCAGGTTGCCTTTCCTGAGCTTCGATCTTCCGGCTCTCGTTTAGTAGTTGTTGGAAACTATGCTGCATTAGGCCTACAAATTGGGTATGGGGTGTAGAAAGATGGTGTGTTCCACTCCAAGGTGTTCCCCAGGTTTCGTCCACATTGCTTCGGTCTTCCGGCTCTCATTTAGTAGTTCTTGGAAACTACACTGCATTAGGCCTACAAATTGGGTATGGGGTGTAGAGAGATGGTGTGTTCCACTCCAAGGTGTTCTCCAGGTTGCCTTTCCTGAGCTTCGATCTTCCGGCTCTCGTTTAGTAGTTGTTGGAAACTACACTGCATTAGGCCTACAAATTGGGTATGGGGTGTAGAGAGATGGTGTGTTCCACTCCAAGGTGTTCCCCAGGTTTCCTCGCCAATGCTTCGATCTTCATGCTCTCGTTTAGTAGTTGTTGGAAACTACACTGCATTAGGCCTACAAATTGGGTATGGGGTGTAGAGAGATGGTGTGTTCCACTCCAAGGTGTTCTCCAGGTTACCTTTCCTGAGCTCCGATCTTCCGGCTCTCGTTTAGTAGTTGTAGAAAACTACACTGCATTAGGCCTACAAATTGGGTATGGGGTGTAGAGAGATGGTGTGTTCCACTCCAAGGTGTTCTCCAGGTTGCCTTTCCTAAGCTTCGATCTTCCGGCTCTCGTTTAGTAGTTCTTGGAAACTACACTGCATTAGGCCTACAAATTGGGTATGGGGTGTAGAGAGATGGTGTGTTCCACTCCAAGGTGTTCTCCAGGTTGCCTTTCCTGAGCTTCGATCTTCCCGGCTCTCGTTTAGTAGTTGTTGGAAACTACGCTGCATTAGGCCTACAAATTGGGTATGGGGTGTAGAGAGATGGTGTGTTCCACTCCAAGGTGTTCCCCAGGTTTCCTCGCCAATGCTTCGATCTTCATGCTCTCGTTTAGTAGTTGTTGGAAACTACGCTGCATTAGACCTACAAATTGGGTATGGGGTGTAGAGAGATGGTGTGTTCCACTCCAAGGTGTTCTCCAGGTTGCCTTTCCTGAGCTTCGATCTTCCGGCTCTCGTTTAGTAGTTGTTGGAAACTACGCTGCATTAGGCCTACAAATTGGGTATGGGGTGTAGAGAGATGGTGTGTTCCACTCCAAGGTGTTCCCCAGGTTTCGTCCACATTGCTTCGGTCTTCCGGCTCTCGTTTAGTAGTTCTTGGAAACTACACTGCATTAGGCCTACAAATTGGGTATGGGGTGTAGAGAGATGGTGTGTTCCACTCCAAGGTGTTCTCCAGGTTGCCTTTCCTGAGCTTCGATCTTCCGGCTCTCGTTTAGTAGTTGTTGGAAACTACACTGCATTAGGCATACAAATTGGGTATGGGGTGTAGAGAGATGGTGTGTTCCACTCCAAGGTGTTCCCCAGGTTTCCTCGCCAATGCTTCGATCTTCATGCTCTCGTTTAGTAGTTGTTGGAAACTACACTGCATTAGGCCTACAAATTGGGTATGGGGTGTAGAGAGATGGTGTGTTCCACTCCAAGGTGTTCTCCAGGTTGCCTTTCCTGAGCTTCGATCTTCCGGCTCTCGTTTAGTAGTTGTTGGAAACTACGCTGCATTAGACCTACAAATTGGGTATGGGGTGTAGAGAGATGGTGTGTTCCACTCCAAGGTGTTCTCCAGGTTGCCTTTCCTGAGCTTCGATCTTCCGGCTCTCGTTTAGTAGTTGTTGGAAACTACGCTGCATTAGGCCTACAAATTGGGTATGGGGTGTAGAGAGATGGTGTGTTCCACTCCAAGGTGTTCCCCAGGTTTCGTCCACATTGCTTCGGTCTTCCGACTCTCGTTTAGTAGTTGTAGAAAACTACACTGCATTAGGCCTACAAATTGGGTATGGGGTGTAGAGAGATGGTGTGTTCCACTCCAAGGTGTTCTCCAGGTTGCCTTTCCTGAGCTTCGATCTTCCGGCTCTCGTTTAGTAGTTGTTGGAAACTACGCTGCATTAGGCCTACAAATTGGGTATGGGGTGTAGAGAGATGGTGTGTTCCACTCCAAGGTGTTCTCCAGGTTGCCTTTCCTGAGCTTCGATCTTCCGGCTCTCGTTTAGTAGTTGTTGGAAACTATGCTGCATTAGGCCTACAAATTGGGTATGGGGTGTAGAGAGATGGTGTGTTCCACTCCAACGTGTTCCCCAGGTTTCCTCGCCAATGCTTCAATCTTCATGCTCTCGTTTAGTAGTTGTTGGAAACTACGCTGCATTAGACCTACAAATTGAGTATGGGGTGTAGAGAGATGGTGTGTTCCACTCCAAGGTGTTCTCCAGGTTGCCTTTCCTGAGCTTCGATCTTCCGGCACTCGTTTAGTAGTTGTTGGAAACTATGCTGCATTAGGCCTACAAATTGGGTATGGGGTGTAGAGAGATGGTGTGTTCCACTCCAAGGTGTTCCCCAGGTTTCGTCCACATTGCTTCGGTCTTCCGGCTCTCGTTTAGTAGTTGTTGGAAACTACACTGCATTAGGCCTACAAATTGGGTATGGGGTGTAGAGAGATGGTGTGTTCCACTCCAAGGTGTTCTCCAGGTTGCCTTTCCTGAGCTTCGATCTTCCGGCTCTCATTTAGTAGTTATTGGAAACTACACTGCATTAGGCCTACAAATTGGGTATGGGGTGTAGAGAGATGGTGTGTTCCACTCCAAGGTGTTCTCCAGGTTGCCTTTCCTGAGCTTCGATCTTCCGGCTCTCGTTTAGTAGTTGTTGGAAACTACACTGCATTAGGCCTACAAATTGGGTATGGGGTGTAGAGAGATGGTGTGTTCCACTCCAAGGTGTTCCCCAGGTTTCCTCGCCAATGCTTCGATCTTCATGCTCTCGTTTAGTAGTTGTTGGAAACTACACTGCATTAGGCCTACAAATTGGGTATGGGGTGTAGAGAGATGGTGTGTTCCACTCCAAGGTGTTCTCCAGGTTGCCTTTCCTGAGCTTCGATCTTCCGGCTCTCGTTTAGTAGTTGTTGGAAACTACGCTGCATTAGACCTACAAATTGGGTATGGGGTGTAGAGAGATGGTGTGTTCCACTCCAAGGTGTTCTCCAGGTTGCCTTTCCTGAGCTTCGATCTTCCGGCTCTCGTTTAGTAGTTGTTGGAAACTACGCTGCATTAGGCCTACAAATTGGGTATGGGGTGTAGAGAGATGGTGTGTTCCACTCCAAGGTGTTCCCCAGGTTTCGTCCACATTGCTTCGGTCTTCCGACTCTCGTTTAGTAGTTGTAGAAAACTACACTGCATTAGGCCTACAAATTGGGTATGGGGTGTAGAGAGATGGTGTGTTCCACTCCAAGGTGTTCTCCAGGTTGCCTTTCCTGAGCTTCGATCTTCCGGCTCTCGTTTAGTAGTTGTTGGAAACTACGCTGCATTAGGCCTACAAATTGGGTATGGGGTGTAGAGAGATGGTGTGTTCCACTCCAACGTGTTCCCCAGGTTTCCTCGCCAATGCTTCAATCTTCATGCTCTCGTTTAGTAGTTGTTGGAAACTACGCTGCATTAGACCTACAAATTGAGTATGGGGTGTAGAGAGATGGTGTGTTCCACTCCAAGGTGTTCTCCAGGTTGCCTTTCCTGAGCTTCGATCTTCCGGCTCTCGTTTAGTAGTTGTTGGAAACTATGCTGCATTAGGCCTACAAATTGGGTATGGGGTGTAGAGAGATGGTGTGTTCCACTCCAAGGTGTTCCCCAGGTTTCGTCCACATTGCTTCGGTCTTCCGGCTCTCGTTTAGTAGTTGTTGGAAACTACACTGCATTAGGCCTACAAATTGGGTATGGGGTGTAGAGAGATGGTGTGTTCCACTCCAAGGTGTTCTCCAGGTTGCCTTTCCTGAGCTTCGATCTTCCGGCTCTCATTTAGTAGTTCTTGGAAACTACACTGCATTAGGCCTACAAATTGGGTATGGGGTGTAGAGAGATGGTGTGTTCCACTCCAAGGTGTTCTCCAGGTTGCCTTTCCTGAGCTTCGATCTTCCGGCTCTCGTTTAGTAGTTGTTGGAAACTACACTGCATTAGGCCTACAAATTGGGTATGGGGTGTAGAGAGATGGTGTGTTCCACTCCAAGGTGTTCCCCAGGTTTCCTCGCCAATGCTTCGATCTTCATGCTCTCGTTTAGTAGTTGTTGGAAACTACACTGCATTAGGCCTACAAATTGGGTATGGGGTGTAGAGAGATGGTGTGTTCCACTCCAAGGTGTTCTCCAGGTTACCTTTCCTGAGCTCTGATCTTCCGGCTCTCGTTTAGTAGTTGTAGAAAACTACACTGCATTAGGCCTACAAATTGGGTATGGGGTGTAGAGAGATGGTGTGTTCCACTTCAAGGTGTTCTCCAGGTTGCCTTTCCTGAGCTTCGATCTTCCAGCTCTCGTTTAGTAGTTCTTGGAAACTACACTGCATTAGGCCTACAAATTGGGTATGGGGTGTAGAGAGATGGTGTGTTCCACTCCAAGGTGTTCTCCAGGTTGCCTTTCCTGAGCTTCGATCTTCCGGCTCTCGTTTAGTAGTTGTTGGAAACTACGCTGCATTAGGCCTACAAATTGGGTATGGGGTGTAGAGAGATGGTGTGTTACACTCCAATGTGTTCTCCAGGTTGCCTTTCCTGAACTTCTATCTTCAGGCTCTCATTAAATTGTGGTTAAACGGAACAACTGCATTTGGCGTACTAGTTGGTTTGGGGCCTACTATCGGTGTCTGCCACTCCTTGCTGTTCTCCTGGTTTCCTGTCCTGAAATTCCATTTTCAGGCTCTCGTTAAGTAGTTGTTAATGTTAGACTGCATTTGGCCTACTAGTTGGGTCGGGGCCTGCTATCGGTGTCTGCCACTCCTTGCTGTTCTCCTCCACTGAACAAAGCTGTGCCGCCTGTTTACTACGGTTGCCAATTTTGAACTGCATTTCGACTACTTACTGATTTGGGCCTACTCTCTGTGTCAGCCTCTCATTCCAGTTGTCCTCCACTGCAATGCCCCCTGGTTAGTCCTGTGTTACCAATTTTGAACTGCATTTAGCCAACTTTATTCTTTGGGCCTATATCTGTGTTTCCTCCTCATCCTGCCCATTGCCCAGCCAGTGATAGATGAGTCTGCTGGTACATTGACCCATAACGCAAAATTCCCCGTGCATGCTACACAGCAAGATTGTGACCCTGCTGAAAGTCAGGTTCCTCTTCCCGCATACCATACCACCTTACACGGGGACAAAGAGGAAGGTGCAGATGAAAGTGCAGGTTCCTTCATCAGGTGGGGGGAGGAATACTAGTTGGCGACATCACTGGCACAGGGCCTCTCATAGTACGCAAAAGTATTGCTGCCGATGGGAGGCGCCCCCGCCGTGCAAACACACCGCTGTACTTTGAGGGGCCCTGTGCCTGTGCCAATGCCAACGAGTGGGCCCCCCCTGCTTGCTCAGGATCACAGCACTTGCAAAGTTGAAATACTTACCTCTCCCTGCTCCACTGCCGTGACGTGGTCCAGATTTACTGGGCCCACTAATTACTTGAACCAGCCCTACCCCCCACAACTTTAGCCAAATGACCCCCAATTTCAAATGCCTTCCAATAATTAAAAAAGGTAAATTACGATTGACAAGCTTCTTTAACAAGAATGGATGTTTTTGCCATTAAAATGGGCAGTGTAGGTGTTTTCCTGGCCTCCACTCACTGCCGACTATGCTCCCCCATTGACTTGCATTGGGTTTCGTGTTTCGGGCGATACCCGACTTTTCGCGATAATCGGCCGATTCCACTCGACTCGACTTCTAAGATAGTCGGGTTTCGCAAAACACGGCTCGACTCTAAAAAGGTCAAGGTCGCTCAACGCTAGTGGTGGGTAATGTTTCTTAGCAGCTTTTCATTTCCTGGACTTTATTTTGTTGCTTCCTCTGCCTTTTGCTTGCTGTTGCTGCGTGGTGAGAGTGGAAGTCTGGGCTGCTGCACTCAGCTGCATGGCTGAAGTAGAGGGCTGGGCTGCTGCACTTGGCTGTGTGGTTGAAGGGGAAGGCACTCGACTGCATGGTGTAGCTGGGTACTATTGGAACAGTCCTAATGTCCGGTGGTGGTTGTGATGTAGTGGATAGGTCACTTGGTGAGATGACTGGTATCCATGTCCTTGAGATGTTGGGAAAGGTGCTGGCAGATTCTGCCACTGATGCTGTCCTGGAGCTTGTTGCCCTGTAGGGAATGAAGTTTGTGACTGCTGCTGACATCAGGACCGCTGCATGGCCTCGGTGTAAACAGCCTGAGCGGCCTTCATCACATACAACTGGAGATCAGGACTAAGGTTTTCTGCCACGTCCTTTTCTATAGAGGAAAAATAATGTTGCACCTGTCTATTATGGCTTCCAGGTGGTCAAGGCGCCTGTAGATGTCCTAGAAAAGTGTGTTCACCTGAGTAAACTCACTATCCAGTTTTTCTACAACCGCCTTCATCCCAGCTTGGAAGACCGAGCTTAAGTGAATAAATTCAGGCATGACTGACCTCTCCCAGGCCCTCTGCCACTGGCAAGCAGACCCAAGTAAACTAGTGGCAGAGGGCTGGGAGAGGGGAACACCAGATGGACAGGCTCCCTGTTCCCCAGCCTGTGAAGCCTGCCTGGTTGCTTAGTCGCTGGTGGATGATTGGGCCTGTTCGTTAGCTGGTTGATGAGGGGCCACTCCAACAGAGGATGATCCAGGCTCTGTGGTGCTGCAAAAGGTTCTGTGTGGGAAAAAAAAAAAATAAATTAGTAAAGAAATTAAAAGTTTAAACAACAGTAAGACAACACAAATGATACTCTCATTTGCTGAGCAAGCGCAGGTTTCAGAAAAGAAAGCTGATGATAGTACTTATATTTTCTGACTTTTTGAGCAGCACCACTTCAAACTCGAATCTCCTCTCTCATGTCTTTATTAAAGAGATCCTTCATCGAACGCCAATGAATTTTTACACTCTTCACTTTGAAGGGGGAAGAAAAAAAAATAATTGCAAAAAGACACCAACATTTACAGCAAAACCGACATGTAAGACCACATTGCAATACTTACGAAAATCCTTACTGACTTGAGGCCTACATGGTCCCAATCATCCAACAGCGATCGGGCCACTTCTTCCCAGAATAGTCCGATCAAGGCTGAGTGGGAATGGTCCCCTAACGCTGCTTGCTCTTGCACAGCTTGAATAAGGACATAATTATCAATATCAAGTTGTCCTTCCTCACGTTGTGGAACCTATAGATGAAATACAAAAAAAATTGTAAGCAAAACTGAAAGCAAATTCAATTACAACTCTGATAAAGGCTATTTACTCCCCATCTTTCCTCCTCTGCAACTTGAGACCGACGACCCTAGGAAGAATCATTTCCACTTGACTGCTCCTGCTCTTCTGCACTGGAAGGTACCTGTAAAGAAAATACATGATTTAACACATGTATAGTATTGACAGTCAATACATACCAATCAGTAAATAAAATGTGATTACATAATCAGTGTCATGTCCACTTTCAGAAGCTTCAGTGGAGGAAAAGTTGAAAGAGCAGGCAGCAGTCAAGTGAAACACTAGACAAAAGAACAGATAAGAAAAATTTAACTTGTAAAGAGCTAAACACAATGTAGCACCCTCAAAAAAAGAACAGTGGACACCGATACTTACATTACAGGCAGTAGTCCAACAGCACAGCAGTCAGCATCAGGATGGCAGCACCAGGATGGCAGCAACAGGACGGCAGAAACAGGATAGCAGAAACAGGACTGGAGCCGCAAGCAGTCTACAAGGAACAGAAAAAAGTTAGTACAGAGTTCACAGGATGGCAGGAACAGGACTGGAGCAGCAAATAGTCTACAAGGACCAAAAAAATGAATACAGAGTACAGACTGCAAAGACAAACAGACATTTTCAGAGCTTCTATACTTACATCCAGCAGCACCAGGACGATGGCAGCAACATGATGGCAGCAACAGGACATCAGCAACAGGATCGGAGCAGCAAACCATCTACAAGGAACAGAAAAAAATTAGAACAGAGTACAGACTGCAAAAACAATGTTAGGGCTAGCGGAACGCACCAAATAATAGGATAGGTAGAATAAGGTGCGTTCGCAGCCCGGGGTCCACCGTGCAGAGATGGAACCTGTTGCCAAGTAATGATGGACTATATGGCGGTACAATGTGAATACACACACGGGTTAACTTCACCCTGTGTGAAGGAAGCTAACCCTGTTAAGTCACAGGGCTGCGGTACCGCACACAAGAGCACAAGCAAGGAGTCACCGAGCTCTGTCCCAAGACATGGGATCCGAGTCCGTCTAGACTACTTGTGCTCGACACCGCTAATGGGGTGTCAGCGTATCCAAAATAATAATTAATGATGCACGAGAGTGCATGCGGTACCACACTGGCGGACGCCACTAACCACCCAGGCTTGGGTCAGGAAAGCGCTGTGAAAGCACACGGGGCGCACTGGCGGTCACAGCAATTAGACGCTGTATGGTGTGTAACGTGCTGGTGGCTAAGTCTGATGCTAGATAGCAATCATCCACCTTCCACGAGCAGTCATCCAATAGGGAGGAGATTTTAAAGAACGACATTCACTCACAAATCTCCGGGTCCGGATGGCATACACCCACGAGTACTAAGAGAACTAAGTAATGTAATAGATAAACCATTATTTCTCATTTTTAGGGACTCTATAGCGACGGGGTCTGTTCCGCAGGACTGGCGCATAGCAAATGTGGTGCCAATATTCAAAAAGGGTTCTAAAAGTGAACCCAGAAATTATAGGCCAGTAAGTCTAACCTCTATTGTTGGTAAAATATTTGAAGGGTTTCTGAGGGATGTTATTCTGGATTATCTCAATGAGAATAATTGTTTAACTCCATATCAGCATGGGTTTATGAGAAATCGCTCCTGTCAAACCAATCTAATCAGTTTTTATGAAGAGGTAAGCTATAGGCTGGACAACGGTGAGTCATTGGACGTGGTATATCTCGATTTTTCCAAAGCGTTTGATACCGTGCCGCACAAGAGGTTGGTACACAAAATGAGAATGCTTGGTTTGGGATAAAATGTGTGTAAATGGGTTAGTAACTGGCTTAGTGATAGAAAGCAGATGGTGGTTATAAATGGTATAGTCTCTAACTGGGTCGCTGTGACCAGTGGGGTACCGCAGGGGTCGGTATTGGGACCTGTTCTCTTCAACATATTCATTAATGATCTGGTAGAAGGTTTACACAGTAAAATATCGATATTTGCAGATGATACAAAACTATGTAAAGCAGTTAATACAAGAGAAGATAGTATTCTGCTACAGATGGATCTGGATAGGTTGGAAACTTGGGCTGAAAGGTGTCAGATGAGGTTTAACAATGATAAATGTAAGGTTATACACATGGGAAGAAGGAATCAATATCACCATTACACACTGAACGGGAAACCACTGGGTAAATCTGACAGGGAGAAGGACTTGGGGATCCTAGTTAATGATAAACTTACCTGGAGCAGCCAGTGCCAGGCAGCAGCTGCCAAGGCAAACAGGATCATGGGGTGCATTAAAAGAGGTCTGGATACACATGATGAGAGCATTATACTGCCTCTGTACAAATCCCTAGTTAGACCGCACATGGAGTACTGTGTCCAGTTTTGGGCACCGTTGCTCAGGAAGGATATAATGGAACTAGAGAGAGTACTGTTATGGACCTGGTGGTTAGGAGCACACGGAACGACCTGATGGTTAAACTCACACAGGACAAGCTCTGGGAAGTGGGAGCTCTGCTGACTGCAACCCCTAATCCTATCACACAACTAGAAATAGCCGTGGAGCGTACCTAACACGACCTAGACGCCTCTTCACAGCCTAAGAGCTAACTAGCCCTAAAGATAGAAAATAAAGCCTACCTTGCCTCAGAGAAATTCCCCAAAGGAAAAGGCAGCCCCCCACATATATTGACTGTGAGTTAAGATGAAAGTCACAAACACAGAAATGAAACAGGTTTCAGCAAAGGGAGGCCCGACTTACTAAACAGACTGAGGATAGGAAAGGTATCTTTGCGGTCAGCACAAAAAACTACAAAAAGACCACGCAGAGTGTGCAAAAAGACCTCCGCACCGACTCACGGTGCGGAGGTGCCACTCTGCATCCCAGAGCTTCCAGCTAGCAAGGAAAAATCATAGTAGCCAGCTGGACAAGGAAACAATGAACAAATAATTTAACTAGCAGGGACTTAGCTTCTGCTGGAGGAGACAGGTAACCAGAAAGATCCAAGAGCGAACTGAACCAGTACAAGAACATTGACAGCTGGCATGGAGTAATGATCTGAGTGGAGTTAAATAGAGCAGCCAGCCAAAGAATAACCTACGTCACCTGTGGAAAGAACCTCAGAAGCAGCAGCTCCACTCACAGCCACCAGAGGGAGTCCATGGACAGAACTCGCCAAAGTACCATTCATGACCACAG
The DNA here is from genome assembly GCF_032444005.1 of Ranitomeya imitator. Lineage (NCBI taxonomy): Eukaryota > Metazoa > Chordata > Amphibia > Anura > Dendrobatidae > Ranitomeya > Ranitomeya imitator. The sequence continues at coordinate 452,496,647 of NC_091282.1, read as the reverse complement.
GAGGGAGTTCGATAACAGAATTCACAACAGTACCCCCCCTTGAGGAGGGGTCACCGAACCCTCACCAGAGCCCCCAGGCCGATCAGGACGAGCCAAATGAAAGGCACGAACTAGATCGGCAGCATGAACATCAGAGGCAAAAACCCAGGAATTATCTACCTGACCATAACCCTTCCACTTGACCAGGTACTGGAGTTTCCGTCTCGAAATACGAGAATCCAAAATCTTCTCCACCACATACTCCAACTCCCCCTCGACCAACACCGGGGCAGGAGGATCAACGGAGGGAACCACAGGCGCCACGTATCTCCGCAATAACGACCTATGGAACACATTATGGATGGCAAAAGAAGCTGGAAGGGCTAAACGAAATGACACAGGATTGAGAACTTCAGAAATCTTATACGGAACAATGAAACGAGGCTTAAACTTAGGAGAGGAAACCTTCATAGGAACATGACAAGATGACAACCAAACCAAATCCCCAACACGAAGTCGGGGACCAACACAGCGCCAGCGGTTAGCGAAACGTTGAGCCTTCTCCTGGGACAATGTCAAATTGTCCACCACATGAGTCCAAATCTGCTGCAACCTGTCCACCACCGTATCCACACCAGGACAGTCCGAAGGCTCAACCTGCCCTGAAGAGAAACGAGGATGGAAACCAGAATTACAGAAAAAAGGCGAAACCAAAGTAGCCGAGCTGGCCCGATTATTAAGGGCGAACTCAGCCAAAGGCAAGAAGGACACCCAATCATCCTGATCAGCAGAAACAAAGCATCTCAGATATGTTTCCAAAGTCTGATTAGTTCGTTCGGTTTGGCCATTTGTCTGAGGATGAAAAGCCGAAGAAAAAGACAAATCAATGCCCATCTTAGCACAAAAACACAGCCAAAACCTCGAAACAAACTGGGAACCTCTGTCCGAGACGATGTTCTCTGGAATGCCATGCAAACGAACCACATGCTGGAAAAACAATGGCACCAAATCAGAGGAGGAAGGCAATTTAGACAAGGGTACCAAATGGACCATCTTAGAGAAGCGATCACAAACCACCCAAATGACCGACATCCTTTGAGAGACAGGGAGATCTGAAATAAAATCCATGGAAATATGCATCCAGGGCCTCTTCGGGACCGGCAAGGGCAAAAGCAACCCACTGGCATGAGAACAGCAGGGCTTAGCCCGAGCACAAGTCCCACAGGACTTGTTGACCCGCCAACACCGAGCAATGAACCTCAGAGATAACTCTACTAGTCCATCTATCAGGGACAAACAGTTTCTCCGCTGGACAACGGTCAGGTCTATCAGCCTGATACTTCTGCAGCACGCGCCGCAAATCAGGGGAGATGGCGGACAAAATTGCCCCCTCTTTGAGAATACCCGCTGGCTCAGGAACACCCGGAGAGTCAGGCACAAAACTCCTTGACAGGGCATCAGCCTGCACATTCTTAGAGCCCGGAATGTACGAAACCACAAAATCAAAACGGGAGAAAAACAGCGACCATCGAGCCTGTCTAGGATTCAACCGTTTGGCAGACTCGAGATAAGTCAAATTCTTGTGATCCGTCAAGACCACCACGCAATGCTTGGCTCCTTCAAGCCAATGTCGCAACTCCTCGAATGCCCACTTCATGGCCAACAACTCTCGATTGCCAACATCATAATTGCGCTCAGCAGGCGAGAATTTTCTAGAAAAGAAGGCACATGGTTTCATCACCGAGCCATCAGAACTTCTTTGCGACAAAACAGCCCCTGCTCCAATCGCAGAAGCATCAACCTCGACCTGAAACGGGAGCGAAACATCTGGCTGGCACAACACAGGGGCAGAAGAAAAACGACGCTTCAACTCCTGAAAAGCCTCTACAGCCGCAGAGGACCAATTGACCATATCAGCACCTTTCTTGGTCAAATCAGTCAACGGTTTAGCAACACTAGAAAAATTAGCGATGAAGTGACGGTAAAAATTAGCAAAGCCCAGGAACTTCTGCAGGCTCTTCACAGATGTCGGCTGAGTCCAATCATAAATGGCCTGAACTTTCAACAGGGTCCATCTCGATAGTAGAAGGGGAAAAATGAAACCCAAAAATGAAACCTTCTGAACCCCAAAGAGACATTTCGACCCCTTCACAAACAAGGAATTCGCACGAAGGACCTGGAACACCATTCTGACCTGCTTCGCATGAGACTCCCAATCATCCGAAAAGACCAAAATATATTCCAAATATACAATCATGAATCTATCCAGGTACTCTCGGAAGATGTCATGCATAAAGGACTGAAACACAGATGGAGCATTAGAAAGCCCGAATGGCATAACCAGGTACTCAAAATGGCCCTCGGGTGTATTAAATGCTGTTTTCCATTCATCGCCCTGTTTAATTCGCACAAGATTATACGCCCCACGAAGAGCTATCTTGGTGAACCAACTAGCCCCCTTAATCCGAGCAAACAAATCAGACAGCAGCGGCAAAGGGTACTGAAATTTGACTGTGATCTTATTAAGAAGGCGGTAATCAATACAATGTCTCAAAGAGCCATCCTTCTTGGCCACAAAAAAGAACCCTGCTCCCAACGGTGATGACGACGGGCGAATATGACCTTTCTCCAAGGATTCCTTTATATAACTCCGCATAGCGGCGTGCTCTGGCACAGATAAATTAAACAGTCAGCCCTTAGGAAACTTACTACCAGGAATCAAATTAATAGCACAATCGCAATCCCTATGAGGAGGTAAGGCAACGGATTTGGGCTCTTCAAATACATCCCGGTAGTCTGACAAAAACTCAGGGACTTCAGAAGGAGTGGAAGGGGAAATTGACAGCAATGGAACATCACCATGTACCCCCTGACAACCCCAGCCGGACACAGACATAGATTTCCAATCCAATACTGGATTATGGACCTGTAGCCATGGCAACCCCAAAACGACCACATCATGCAGATTATGCAACACCAAAAAGCGAATATCCTCCTGATGTGCAGGAGCCATGCACATGGTCAATTGAGTCCAGTACTGAGGCTTATTCTTGGCCAAAGGCGTAGCATCAATTCCTCTCAATGGGATAGGATACTGCAAGGGCTCCAAGAAAAAACCACAGCGCCTGGCAAACTCCAAGTCCATCAAATTCAGGGCAGCGCCTGAATCCACAAATGCCATAACAGAATAGGATGACAGAGAGCAAATCAGAGTAACGGACAAAAGAAATTTAGACTGTACCGTACCAATGGTGGCAGACCTAGCGAACCGCTTAGTGCACTTAGGGCAATCGGAGATAGCATGAGTGGATTCACCACAGTAAAAACACAGCTCATTCCGACATCTGTGTTCTTGCCGTTCAGCTCTGGTCAAAGTTCTATCACATTGCATAGGCTCAGGCCTATGCTCAGAGAATACCGCCAAATGGTGCACAGCTTTGCGCTCACGCAAGCGCCGATCGATCTGAATGGCCAAGGACATAGACTCACTCAGACCAGCAGGCGTGGGAAATCCCACCATGACATCCTTAAGGGCTTCAGAAAGACCCTTTCTGAAAATTGCCACCAGGGCACACTCATTCCACCGAAGAAAGCACAGACCACTTTCTAAACTTCTGACAGTACACCTCCGCTTCATCCTGACCCTGACACAAAGCCAAGATTTTCTCTGCCTGATCCACTGAATTTGGTTCATCATAAAGCAATCCAAGCGCCAGAAAAAACGCATCTACATCACACAATGCAGGATCTCCTGGCGCAAGGGAAAATGCCCAGTCTTGAGGGTCACCACGCAACAAAGAAATAACGATTTTTACTTGTTGAACGGGGTCACCAGAGGAGCGGGGTTTCAAAGCTAGAAACAGTGTACAATTATTTTTGAAATTCAGGAACTTAGATCTATATCCAGAAAACAAATCAGGAATTGGAATTCTAGGCTCTAACATCGGATTCTGAACCACAAAATCCTGAATGTTTTGTACCCTTGCAGTGAGACGATCCACACAAGAGGACAGACCTTGTATGTCCATATCTACACCTGTGTCCTGAACCACCCAGAGGTTAAGGGGAAAAGAAAGACAAAAAACACTGCAGAGAAAAAAAAATGGTCTCAGAACTTCTCTTATCCCTCTATTGAGATGCATTAATACTTTGGGCCAGCTGTACTGTTATGGACCTGGTGGTTAGGAGCACCCAGAACGACCTGATGGTTAAACTCACACAGGACAAGCTCTGGGAAGTGGGAGCTCTGCTGACCGCAACCCCTAATCCTATCACACAACTAGAAATAGCCGTGGAGTGTACCTAACACGACCTAGACGCCTCTTCACAGCCTAAGAGCTAACTAGCCCTAAAGATAGAAAATAAAGCCTACCTTGCCTCAGAGAAATTCCCCAAAGGAAAAGGCAGCCCCCCACATATATTGACTGTGAGTTAAGATGAAAGTCACAAACACAGAAATGAAGCAGGTTTCAGCAAAGGGAGGCCCGACTTACTAAACAGACTGAGGAAAGGAAAGGTATCTTTGCGGTCAGCACAAAAAACTACAAAAAGACCACGCAGAGTGTGCAAAAAGACCTCCGCACCGACTCACGGTGCGGAGGTGCCACTCTGCATCCCAGAGCTTCCAGCTAGCAATGAAAAATCATAATAGCCAGCTGGACAAGGAAACAATGAACAAATAATTTAACTAGCAGGGACTTAGCTTCTGCTGGAGGAGACAGGTCACCAGAAAGATCCAAGAGCGAACTGAACCAGTACAAGAACATTGACAGCTGGCATGGAGTAACGATCTGAGTGGAGTTAAATAGAGCAGTCAGCCAAAGAATAACCTACATCACCTGTGGAAGGAACCTCAGAAGCAGCAGCTCCACTCACAGCCACCAGAGGGAGTCCATGGACAGAACTCGCCGAAGTACCATTCATGACCACAGGAGGGAGTTCGATAACAGAATTCACAACAGAGTACAAAGGAGGGCAACAAAATTAATAAAGGGGATGGGAGAACTACAATACCTAGATAGATTAGCGATATTAGGATTATTTAGTCTAGAAAAAAGGCGACTGAGGGGCGATCTAATAACCATGTATAAGTATATAAGGGGACAATACAAATATCTCTCTGAGGATCTGTTTATACCAAGGAAGGTGACGGGCACAAGGGGGCATTCTTTGCGTCTGGAGGAGAGAAGGTTTTTCCACCAACATAGAAGAGGATTCTTTACTGTTAGGGCACTGAGAATCTGGAATTGCTTGCCTGAGGAGGTGGTGATGGCGAACTCAGTCGAGGGGTTCAAGAGAGGCCTGGATGTCTTCCTGGAGCAGAACAATATTGTATCATACAATTATTAGGTTCTGTAGAAGGACGTAGATCTGGGGATTTATTATGATGGAATATAGGCTGAACTGGATGGACAAATGTATTTTTTCGGCCTTACTATGTTACTATGTTACTATGTTACAACACACACACGTTTACAAATGTACACTAGCGCATGGCCATGCGGTCATGCGAACCTTATATAGCTGCAGCATGTACATGACCTTCCCAGAAGGACCAATGGGAGGCTGCCACAGAAGTTGAGCACCTTCAGGACCTTCCTGGAGGACCAATGGGGTCTGCTGCAGTATCTGAGCATGCAACCCTCGATCTCCAATGGGAGATCTTGCCCTGGGCATGCTCAGAAGGGGAAAAGCAGGACTTAGTCCCAAAAGCATCTGCTCGCCGCTGCCCAGCACTGGCTTCAATGGCAGAAGCTGGAAAAGCAGCAGTAACTCTATGCATGGAGTGAGACTGAGCAAGACGCTGGGACCGACATCTCCACTGAGCAGACTCCACTGCGGCTGGAGAAGAATGGGAGACCGCAGCAGAGATGGTTAGAGATTTCCCCTGTGCAGAGGTGGGAACTTGACACCTAACAGACAAACAGACATTTTCAAAGCTTCTATACTTACATCCAGCAGCACCAGATAGGTGGCAGCACCAGGATGATGGCAGCACCAGGAAGGCTGCAGCAACAGGAAGGAGTCAGCACCGGGAAAGCAGCACCAATAGGAAGGAGGCAGCACCAGGATGGCAGCAGCAGGATGGGAGCAACAGGGCTGGAGCAGCAGTCTACAAACAACAGAAAAAAATTAGTACAGAGTACAGTCTGCAAAGACAAACATACATGTTCAAATCTTCTATACTTACAATCAGAGTCTTGCCCAGAGTCTTGTGCTTCCATCCAGAGTCTTGAGAGTAATGGACTACCTGTCTCCAGAACCCCTTTTATGCATCAGGGATTTTGTAGGTGGTGACATAATTTCCTGGACATGATTAGTGTGAAGTACGCATGCGTATTGAACTATCGTATTTTGTCCTTGCATACCAATGCGTTCCCATAGACAGTAATGCATTTTTGATGCACTCATCCACAGTCTTCTGCATGCCGACAATTGCGCAATAATTGTTGCCTCAAAAAATGCAACATGTTGCATTCTCCGGATACTGCCGCACACTGTGAAACAATGTATGAGTACGCATCCACATGCGAACACATGCAAAAACATGTCCCTGCACATACCATGTTAAAGATATGTACGCATGACGCATGCGGATGTATGCATATCATACGCTGCACACAGAAACGCTAATGTGAACCCGGCCCATCTATTCTTTGTTGTCGGCTCCTGCTGTGATTTTACAGTATGTGGCTGCTGAATTGCCGGCTTTTCTTCTACCGATCTATCTATGTAATATATATATATATATGTGTGTCACTGACATTTATATATCTATTTAATCTATGTTTATATACTGTATGTAATATGTCTCTTCTATCCTGTTGGCTCCTGCCGTGATTTTACTGTATGCGGAAGATGAATTGCCGGCTTTTCATCTTTCGCGGTGTGAGTCAGAAAGGCATGCAGGCATCTTCTCCATGCTGTTCCCATATAGTTTTAGCTCTTTCCCTCTTTCCCTGTTTGTTGGGTCCAGAAGAAAAATATTCGGCTTCCCATTGACTTGGATCCATTATTTGGTACGAATACACGGATATTAGAAATTACGCTTTCCAATTTTCCCGAATCCATATATTTCACTATTCGATCATCACTAGTTGCATCATCTAAAATATGCTCTTTATGGGAAGTGGGAAGTAGCTATTGTCATACTCCTCTGGCAAAAGCTTACCTAGTTGAAGAGAAAAAATATTGAATGTTTGAATTTAAACTACCCTATTCTTCATTCCCCCAACATTATGTGATCATTTATAAAAGTAATTGGAATTTAATTTATCAGAGAGAAAGGAGCTGAAACAACTCAAAGAGCTTTAAGTTTTCTGGAGCAGAGAGACCAGCTAATGAATTGAATTTAATAGGGGTATATAAGAAAATTATACAAGACCAGCTCAGCCAGAAGCTTTGGATGTGATTGAAGCATATTATGCGGGTTATCCGCTACTTAATATTTTTCATTAGGGATAAGCACTTAACGGCAGGTCAATCAACATGATGTTGGCAGTGACACGCTGTCTACAAAGCATAATAGAAGAGAAGGAACTGCTCTGTCAACATGACATCATAGGAAGTAAGAGAATTGCCACCGGCAACAGTCTGTGACAACACTAAGCCAATATAGATTATTGCATGGCAGAATAAACAGGTAGTAACTAGCTGCTGATAAATGCTTTGCCCCATATTAAAATATATGAAGTTATGGATAACCCCTTTAATAACTGCTTTGGGAAAGGGAGAGGTTGAAATTAGTTCAGCTATGAGCTTTGGACTTAATATTGGGTGAGACCGAGCCAAAATTTTAACATGTGATTGGCAAGCAAGCCTGGGAACCTTGATGGGGTTGTAAGGGTGGTTTCACACTTGCGTTTTTGTCTGCAGCGTTTTTTAACAAATAAACGCATGCGTTTTTTTCCCCTATATTTAACATTGAAAACGCATGCGTTTTTTGGTGTACGCGTTTGCACGCGTTTGTGAACGCATGCGTTTTTTTTACTGCATGCGTTCATTTTCTAAAATGCAACTTGTAGTATTTTTGAGGGGCGTTTTGTTGACCCCAAAAAACGCATGCGTTTACATGCGTTTTTTTTTGGGACAAAAAATGCATTGGAGTCAATGGGGACGCATGCGTTTTTTTGGACATGCGTTTGCATGCGTTTTTTTTACGCATGCGTTTTTTTTTAAAAGATTGAATTAACTGTAGATAAGGTTGTCTAGACACTGATAAGCCTCCCCCATAGCAGCAGGGTTATAAAAGGAAGGTTGGGGGAAGTTTCTTTTCACTTCTCATCAGACTCCAAAGAAGACAAGACCCTGCCCAGACGCATTGTTGGACAAGACCCAGAGCAAAGTGAGTATATCCTAGCCAATGCATTCATTTTCAATTTTTTGGATCTACATGTCCTAATTTCTTCTATTTTTTTCTTTCAACACGCATCAGAATGTCTTCTACGGAGTCTTCGTCTGATGAGGAGTTCCAGCCACGTCAATCAGAAGTGGATCACGTGAGCGAGGTAAGTTTTTTGTCCGTCAGCTTGGTAAGTATTGACTGTCACACCGACACATGAGGCAATTTGATTTTTTTTATTTTATAGAGCACTTCAACTGAGGGACAGAGAGGTACTGAGCAGCGGAGTCAAGGTCCGGTGGGAAGACGGCAGCGGGTATGTATACCAGGCAGACTGTCCTTATTGTAATATTCTTGAATCTTCCTTTCTGTACCCTTGTTTTTCTTTTAATTTTTCTTGTATGATCCTTTTCTGAAAGTTGTCTTTCATATTCCTGCCCTTTCTCATCTTCGTGTCTTTGATTTTCTTTTAATTTTAGGTTTCACAACGGGACGACGACCGGATTGATAATGACCTGCTGATCACTCTTGTCCAGGAGCGAGTCCCGTTGTGGGACAGCCGGGATCCACAGCACGCCGTCAATAGTGTTCTCCATCGTTTGTGGAGTGAGGTGGCCCAAGCGTTGTGGGATCGCTGGGAGAATTCCCCGCCACGGGTCCGTAATGCATTTGGTAAGTATTGCACGGCAGTGTGAAGCAACAGACCTTGGCCATGCTCTCTTGACTGTGTGTGATGAAAGAAACTTTTCGTAGTTTCTGTCATCACACACAGTCAAGAGAGCATGGCCAAAAGTCCTTTTTCTGACCATTATATTTTATTGTTATTTCACAGTGGACAAAGTAAGAACACGTTGGCGTTCCGTGAAGGACCGCGTCAACAAGGACCTTCGTGCTGAGAATCGTGCAGCAAGTGGTTCCGGAGCAAGGCACCGGCTCTACAAATATCACCGTGTGCTGGCCTTCCTGAGACCGGTCCTTCTCATGAGAACGTAAGTATTTCTCACATGCCTCCGGTTGTATTGCATTGAGATAATCTGTCATTTTTAGTTCCACAGGATGTACCGTCTTGTTATAGTTTATTATTAATTTCCTGTTTTCTTTTTTCACAGCACACACTGCACGACTGTCGCCACAGGTTCTGGAGCGGTCCTTCAGCCGGCAGCCACGGACCCGTCCCAGCCATCCATCAGCGCAGCACCAGGTGGGTCTTCCACACTCACTGGAGACCAGGGGGCTTGCCCATCAGGTCTTCCCCTTTCGCAGTCCTCTTTCGCTGCACCCATTTTTGCGGGCTCATCCCGGCAGCGACAGAGGGCTTCGGATAGGTCCCTCATGCCCGAGTTTTTGCACTTGAGCTCGGTTTTACACGAAGCTATCAAGGCTTTAGGTGACAGAATGGATGTGTCCCATAATCTCTTAGATTGCCGCATCCAGGATGTCGCCAAAAGCGTTGATCAAGTGAAAGCCGACCTCTAGAAGCCAGCTCATCATTTTTTTAATCAAATCCAACAGGGCATGTCGGAACACCTTAGCCTTGATCTCCAGCTGAGTGTGATGCAGGCCTGCAATGTTGCTTTTGTGCAGGCTATGCAGCAGAGTCAGAGTCGTAATGTGGCGGTATATCCAACTGTGCCGTCACTGTCACAAGTAAACACCATTCCTACCTCTGCTGCATACCACTGCACGGCCACCTCTATTCCCTCTACAGGTGTACTCCACTACAGCGCCAACACGATGACGAGTGCTGTTGGACATCCCACCGCCACCACCGTGACAACCGCTGCTCCGGCTTGGACCTCCTCCGCTGACACCACGATGATGCAGGACCCTGGCGTGGCTTATCGGCCCGGCCCCCTCCCGATGCAGCAGGACCCATCCATGCCATATCGGACCGGCCCACCCCCGATGCAGCAGGACCGAGGCCTGGCATATCGGACCGCACCCACCCCGATGCAGCAGGACCGAGGCACTGCTTTCTGGCCAGGACACCCCACGATGCAGCAGGACCCAGGCCAGTCGTATAGGACGGCCCACCCCCCCATGCAGCAGGACACAGGCATAGCGTATCGCACCGGCCCCCCCATTATGCAGCAGGACCAAGCCATAGCTTTCCGGGCAGGACCCACCCCGATGCAGCAGGACCCATCCATGGCTTTATATTCCCCCCCACCAGCAATGCAGCAGGACACTGGTATGGGCTTTGTTTCCCCCCCCAACGATGCACCAGGACCCTGGGAGGGTTTTATGTCCCCCCCCAACGAGGCACCAGGATCCTGGGAGGGTTTTTGTTTCCCCCCCCCAACGAGGCACCAGGACCCAGGCGGGACTTTATCTTTCCCCCCCACTACAATGGTATTGGACTCAGACATTGCCGAGCGCTCCACAATGGAGACGGACTGTGTAATTGTGGAGCCGGGTCCTGACGTGTCTCCCGCCCTCACTTTACAACCTAGCCCAAGAAGACATCCCCCAACCAGAAAAACCCAACGGAAAACAGGCAAAACGCATAAAAAACAAAAAACTTTGATTATTCCTCCCCCATCACCTACCGATGTGTCTCAACCTTCCAGTGTGTCTCAAGCCCCTCATGTTTTAAGCCCCATCGCCGAACTTCCAGACCCTTCAAGTTTTATTACCCCTTCTCCTGCCACCTCTGCCTCCTCCACGGTGAGCCAGGCTTCAGTTCTGAATACCCCCCAGTTACGTCACTCAACCCTAAGCCGGCGTGGTACAACCCGCCGCGGTACAAAAAAATAAATTTGGTTGTGTTTCCTCAATAAAAAAAAAGTTTATTTGCAACAATTATGTTTGGTTTATTGTGTCTTTCACCGCTCTCAATACACACCAATAAACTTCGTCACACACTTATTCTTTTGGCCAAAACATATCTCCAGTAGTATAAAATACCAGACAACATCTATATGTGTTTCTTTAGTATACAGATATGAGTTGGCCAAAAAAATAGTAGTTATTTCCATACTCTTATTTTTGTACCTAGTGTAGTGTCACTGTACAAAGAGAAAATGGTGGAAATCAAGTTCAGAACTCAACTGAACCGGTCAGATGTCAAAATAGACACCTGACCTATTTAGTTGATTACTGACTTGTATATTCACCATATTCTATATAGCACATTATGTGACAATGTTTGACAAACTGATGGGACAATGGTTGGCACACGCTAACTATCTATGCTCACCTGGGCAGGTGTAAGAAATTTTGAATTCATGATCATGTATATGTTCATCATGAATTCATTATTTCTTACACTTGACTTGACGGGTATAGAGAGCGTGCCAGTCTTGACGCAATGACGTCAAGAAGATTACCAATAAATAAATTAAAATTTGGTTACATTATTATAAGTATGCGGCCCGTGTTTATATCATTCTTTGTAAACCAAAATAGGGAGTGCAACTGAGGTCAATTATGATGAAAAAATAAAAATTATTACCTCATCAACTATCACCCACTCCTGGTTTTGGATTACAAATTATGATATACATATCTACTGCCCATCTTTGGTCAACCTTTGTTTAGAGAGGAAAAAGACAGGAGACATGGTGAACACAAAAAAGTTTATTAATTTGAAAAATTTGTATCAGTATTTAATAATTGGTAAACATTAACATACAACAGGACATTTAAACAACATTGTCCTGCCATGAAACCCGTCCAATATCGGACACAAAATAGGCCGCAAATTGGTCCCGCATAAGACCAACGGCTGCAGTTGACCGCATCGGGTGATGCTGAAAATCAGGCAATGGGTGTGAAACTGGTTCATCAAGTTCAATGTGGGGTCGCTCCTTAGCCATTATATAATTGTGTAGAACCACACAGGCTTTGACCACCTCGTCCACTGTTTCCACTTTTAGATTGATGGCTGTTGCAAGAATGCGCCATTTAGCAACCAGAATGCCAAAGCTGCACTCTACGGTTCTTCTGGCCCTGGTCAGTCTGTAGTTGAATATTCTTCGAGTGTGGTCCAAGTCCCTACTAGAATAGGGCTTCAGGAGATTTTCACACATCTGGAAGGCCTCATCCCCAACCATAACAAATGGCAGCGGTGGGCCTTGAGTGTTGGGGATCGGCTGTGGAGGGGGGAAATTAAAATTGTTGCCATATACCCGACGGCCCATATCCGAGCTCTTGAAGGTCTGGGAATCATTGCCACGGCCAAAACCTCCAATATCCACTGCAATGAAGCGACACTCCGCATCCGCTATTGCCATGAGCACTACCGAAAAATATTTTTTATAATTAAAAAACTCAGATCCGGTTCTGGCAGGTTTGACAATGCGGATGTGCTTCCCATCCACCGCCCCTAAACAGTTTGGAAAATCACACACGTTCAAAAATGTTTTTGATATTTCCTGCCACATGTCCACGGTGGGTACGGGTATAAACTCCTCACGGAGTACATTCCATAACGCACGACAGGTGTCCACAACAATTCCGGAGAGGGTTGAGATTCCAAGGCGGTATTGGAAGTGCAGGGAAGATAAACTCTCTCCTGTGACAAGAAATCTAGAAGAAAAAGAAACAAAAAAAACATTTAAAATCGGCTCTTAATGATGTGTTTAAAAAAAAAAAAAACACACATAGAAAACATGTCATAACAAAAAAATTGCAAGGTCATTGGTTTAGTTTTGGAACGTACCGTAATGTCACTAACAGACGTTCCTCAGGTGGAATCGCTCTACGGAGCCGTGTGTCCTGTCGCCTTATGGATTCTTCGACACGAGCCAGTAAATCCCGGAAAGAATCTTGAGACATTCTGGTATAATCCTGGAATTTCTCCGGGTTGGCATTCAGCTCCGCATAGAGCGTGTGATATGCTCCACGGGTTTCACGCACTTCAATGATGGGGTGCCTCTAAAACCGCCGACGCTGTCTCCTTCTCCATCTTTGGCGGTTTCGGTCTTGCTCCCAAGCAAAAACACAGGCAAGGAAAATTTTGAAGCTGAACTCCAGTTTGAAATAAAAGCTCTCCATTGAAAGATCCATCATGACACCGGAAACAGTAGCAAGCTGTGAACATTTCGGTACCCGTAGGGTCAATATATTGAGAGAAAATCACATACGCCCTCTCTATTCCCATTGGTTGTGTTACTGGTGACCTTTTTTTTTGTTTTTTGTTTTCTGAAAATTGCTCAAAAAAACGCAAACGCATACAAAAACGCATGTAAACGCGTGTAAACGCTGCGTTTTTGTACCATGCGTTTTTTTTTTTAAAACGCATGCGTTCAAAAACGCAAGTGTGAAACCAGCCTAAGACAAAACCCTTCAGGAGCTTTGGATGTAATATCTGACATTTAGAAATTTGAACAGGAAGGGGCTAAACAAGCACACTACAATGACAAGTGGGATCGTAGCCTTACTATGGCATTACAAATGACTTCTATAATTGACTGAGGATGCATGAACCCTAAGTACAGTCTGCAGTATTATATAGAAATTTGTGAATATTTCCTCATCTACATTTGTAAAAGTTTCTATATAATTTTAATTTGCACATCAACTTTTTTTCTCAAAATTCAAATATTTGAATACCAACCATTCCCATAAAATATAATAAGATGTCTAAGATTCAAGAACTACATTTTAGAAATTGAAATTTTACAGTCTATAACCAGTGTTCAGCATTCCGATACCGCAAGTATCGGGTATCGGCCGATATTTGCGGTATCGGAATTCCGATACCGAGTTCCGATATTTTTCTGATATCGGGAATCGGTATCGGGATTAAGATACCAATACAAGTCAATGGGACACAAATATCGGAAGGTATCCTCTATGGTTCCCAGGGTCTGAAGGAGAGGAAACTCTCCTTCAGGCCCTGGGATCCATATTCACGTGTAAAATAAAGAATAAAAATAAAAAATATTGATATACTTACCCTCGGACGCGCCCTGGTTGTCACCGCTGCAACCGCCATGCTTGCCTTTCTAAGAATGAGCGCGTTAAGGACCTTCGATGACGTCGCGGCTTGTGATTGGTCGACCGCTCAGCGACCAATCACAAGCTGCGACGTCATCGAAAGTCCTTAACGCGCTCATTCTTAGGAACGGAAGCATGGCGGTTGCAGCGGTGACAACCAGGGCACGTCCGAGGGTAAGTATATCAATATTTTTTTTTTTAATTCTTTATTTTACACATGAATATGGATCCCAGGGCCTGAAGGAGAGTTTCCTCTCCTTCAGACCCTGGGAACCATAGAGGATACCTTCCGATATTTGTGTCCCATTGACTTGTATTGGTATCGGATATAGGTATCGGCGATATCCGATATTTTTCGGATATCGGCCGATACCATCCGATACCGATACTTTCAAATATCGGACGGTATCGCTCAACACTATCTATAACCAAATTCTTAATTAAATACCTAAAAGACCTGTAACACACATATGCTTGTATTCCTTTATGTTACAGGACCAGGTTCATTTCCACCACCTCTTACCATCTGATCGCTTCTACTTGTTTCTGCTGCACCAATTTTCTGAAAATTCTCCCTTTTGTCACCAGGCAGTTTTTTTTCCTGTTAAATGCCTACAGAAAATGCAGCTCTTCATATGGTCACCATTTTCTTACTTGCCATATATAATATAGAAACTTTGTGGTGTGGTATGCTCATCAGCATTCCTTACTGAATTCACATGAGAAAATAAGACATGTGCTTACATTACTCATAAGAATATAGGATGGTTTTATGGGAGGATGCAAAATATAATACATGCAGTATTTTATTTGTCCCTCATGAGAGAAATAGAGGTGTTGATAAACGAGACCCATATGCTTTTCACTGACATCTTACAATCAACTGTGGCTTAAATTGTAAACAGAGCATTCCCAATATGTTTAACACTAATACCAGATAAGATGTATCTCCACAAGGTTTCTTACGTTAACTGAATTTGTGAAATTATTTTAATTTCTTTAATTTCCCTGTCTAGGTGAAAGTAAATATCTCTTCCCCGGTAGAATTAGAATGTACCATAGAGTCAGTGCTAATTTACTGATACTGCACATTGAGGAATTGAGACACACTTGCAGAGTCTGCAGGGGTAAGCTGATTATATTGTACACTCACCACAAGAACATTCAGTCAAGTTTTAATCTTCACTTAAGACTCCTAGGATCCATATAATATCACTTGTGACAGTTGTATATGAAGTTACCTAGCATCACTTCATATACAATTTCATTTTTTTTTTTTGCTTTAGCTGGAAAGTAAGCATATTTTCTGTGAAGATTTAAATCAGATAATTGTTATTTCAAACTGTTCTAAAGCAATATTAAGTAATTTGAAATAGTGCAAATAATTTACTTCATATTAAAATTTAGCCACGATTCCCTGTTCTGGGAGATTTATTGGTGGCAGAAAGAAGAACATTTTAAATGAAGTATTTGTGTACTTTTGATTGCTTTTTTGCTTCCTCTTACTTCAGCATCTTTTGTGCATTGTGTGAAAATACCCTATTGGGAACTTTACATTAGCATGCAACTTACATCAGTGTTTTTTTCTATAAATATTTATCAACTATACACTGAATGGGGAATAAGCACTAGATCAGTGGTTGCACAACTGCTGGAACCCCCAAGAGTCACCAAAATAATTAACTCCAACCCTTTCAAGTGTCATAGATTTTAAATGGAGTAATGCCTCATTCATACTTCTCCAAATTTCTCCAGTTCTGACAATTGGTGACGTCCAAATATGTGGATTGCCATTGATATACTGTAACAATTTCCCCCCAAACTATTTGATGAATGTGTGATAATTAGAGATGAGTAAGCACTAAAATGCTCAGATGCTTGTTACTCGAACTGAGCAATCCCTAATGCTCGAATGAGAGTTTCGAATAACAAGTTTAATGGGAGTCAATGGGAAATTCAAGAATATTTCTGACAGATCCTACAAAGTGGTCTGGGGGCAGTGAAAATGTTAAAATGTATGGAAAAAGTGCTGAATGGAAGAACATCATGGGGATGTCCCCTGGAAGCATCTCTAACCCCCAGATCGCTTCTAAGAACAATTGTGTCACGCTTTTACTCCATTTTAATGACTGACAATAAAACTTAACTGACAATAACATTCAAAATTGATGAGAAATTAAAATTTACAGGTAAAGAAATGTTAAGAAACATTATTTTCTGTATAATGACTTGTATATAAGAAAAATATTTAAAATAAACCAAAATTGATATTTTTACAAAAAATATAGGGAATTTCAGTCTAATTTATGAAGGAAGCAAGAACTGCCAAAAATTCGATGGAAGAGGGACTCAGATACACCCTTCATTAGACATAAAGAAGGACCTCATACACATTCTGTTCAAACTGTCGTGTAGTGTTACTCATAGACTCATAAAGTCTCTGCACTAAGTGCAAAACCTGCCAAAAACTACAAAAAGGATAATCCACACACCCTTGAAGGTACCAACTGTAGTACATCATTCAAATATTATGAGCAAAGCATAGTGGTGGTACTACTACACTCATAACATTTCTGCACAGTACAAAGCCTGGAAAAAAATTACAACCAGGATTATCCATACACCTTTCAAGGCACCAACTATAGTACCTCATTCAAATATTCTAAACACATTGTACTTGTGGCACTCCTACACTCATAAAAGGTCTGCACAGTGCAAAGCCTGACAAAAATTACAAGCAGGGTTATCCATACACCTTTCAAGGCACCAACGGTAGTGCCTCATTCAAATTTTTGTGAACAAAGAATAGTTGTAGAACTCCTACACTCATAAATGCTCTGCACACAGTGAAAACAAAGGAAAAAATGATGATCAGGCTCATATATAAACCCTTGAAGGTAACAAATAGAGTGTGTCATTAAAATATTAAGAAAGTGTAGTTGATGTGATCCTACATTCAAAAATGCTCGGAAAAAAGTGCAAAGCCATGAAAAAATGATAAAGAGGTTGATAAAGTCATTCATAGTCCCTTGAGGGCAACAAATGGCGGGCCTCATTAGAATATTTTGAAAGCGTAGTTGATGTACTCCTACACTCATAAAGCTTTTGCACAAAGTGCAAAATCCACGAAAAAAGAAGCGTCATCCAGTCATCCATAGACCCTGGAAGGCAACAAATGTTGGACCTCATTCAAATATTGAAAATTAAAAACAGTTTATGTGCTGCTGTCATCGGGTGGTGTGGAAAAGTTGTGTCTAATCCAATATTTGTTCATTTTTATCAGAGTGAGTTTTTCAGCGCGTTCTGTTGATAGGCGAAGGCAATTATCTATTCTGCGCCAACCCTCCCCGGGCGGCACTTAAAATGTGCTCAGACAAGATGTTATTGGCAGGGCAGCACAATACCTCCAAGGCATAGAGGATCAGCTCATGCCAGGTGTCCAGCTTTCAGACTCAATAGCTGAAGATCGCATAGGAATTAGGTGATTATGCTGGTTTTGATGGACCAGCATTGCTTGATTATCTTTAAAAACTTTTCTCTCCTTGACAACAATACCTGTTCATCAGGACCTGGATACTGTGAGGATATCATGAAAATGGCCCCGACCTTAGACAGTGTATCCCTGACTCTGCTGTACCTTGTGTGTGTCTCCCTCACATCTCCTCCTTGGTTGGGCAAGGAAGTTTGCCCTTTGCTGCTAGCGTTGTCTGATGGGAATTTTTCCAACATATTTTCCACAATGGCCTTTTGCTACAACACCATTTTAGTAGACCTACCTGCCTCAGGAAGGAGAGATGCAAGATTCTCCTTGAAGAGTGTGTCTAGCAGGATGAATAAGCAGTACTCCTTTTTGGCCAAGATGAGTGTAATGCAAGGGTCAGAGGGAAGGCAGTGGTACATAAAGTTTGCCATATGTGCCAAGGTCCCTACAGCCAACACTTCCCTGTCTCCACCTGGGTGACTACTTTCCATCTCCTCCTCCATCTCTTCCTCCTCATTCCCCTCTTCAGCCCATTCATGTAAGAGAGATGGGACAAAGCTTGTGTGAGTACTAGCCTCTGCTTGATTAGCAACCAGATCCTGTTTCTCCTCCTCTTCCTTTGCCTCCATGTCCTCATTGTTGCCCAATCTGTGGTGACCAGATGAGATGAGGCTGAGCTGGGTAGTATATCCCTGTCTCATGTCTTCCTCCATCCCCACCTAGTCCTCATGCAAAGCTTCATGTTTTATTGTCGGCAACAGTTTAAGTAGGCACAAAAGCAGGATCGTTGGGCTGATGATCATCGCCAATCACCATCTTTTTGGAGTCCTCAAAATCTTGAAGAAATGCAAAAATGTCAGGCATTCATGGCCACTCTTCAGTTGCTATGTTTGGAGGCTGACCAGAATACCGACAGGCATGTTGGAGCTGGTACTCAACAACTGAGTTGCGAAAATGGTTGCTGACACAGTGTACCTTGACCAGAAGCTCTAGCAAATCTGGGTAGATTTTAAAGAACCTCTGACCTATCAAGTTGAGCACATGGGCCAAGCATGGTACATGTGTGAGCATAACAACCGTCACCAGGTTACGCCCATTATCACATGCAACCATGCCTGGTTGGAGGTTCAGCAGCTAAAACCATAGATCTGTCTGGTCTATTATTCCTTTGAAAGGACTCTGTCACCTGAATTTGGAGGGAACAATCTTCATTCATAGGGGCGGGGTTTTTGGGTGTTTGATTCACCCTTTCCTTACCCGCTGGCTGCATGCTGGCTGCAATATGGGATTGAAGGTAATTCTCTGTCCTCCGTAGTACACGCCTGCACAAGGCAAGATTGCCTTGTGCAGGTGTGTACTACGGAGGACAGAGAATGAAATTCAATCCCATATTGCAGCCAGCGGGTAAGGAAAGGGTGAATCAAACACCCGAAAACCCCGCCCCTATGGCTGAAGATTGTTCCCTCCAAATTCAGGTGACAGAGTCCCTTTAAGTAACTTTGCCATGATGTGTGGTTTGTCTCCTAGACAAATTAACTTCTGGAGAGCCTGTTGCAGCTTTACTGAGGCAGTGCTGCAGAGCTTCCAGCTGATGTGTGCTCTGAGATAGCACGTCAGGGATGGATGTTGAGGGGAAGCTGGGGTGGTGCATGAGCTGGTGTATGACGTGGAGTTAACTCTGATAGAAGTAGGGCCATCAATCCTTGGTGTCAGTAGTACATGTGCCGTGCCAGAGCGGGACTCGGTCGTGGCGTCCACGATTTTTACCCAGTGTGCCATCAGTGACACATACTGTCCCTTGTGACAAGCGTTTGTCCACGTGTCAGTTATTAAGTGGACAATCCCAGTAACTGTGTTGGTAAGGAAATGGGTGATGTTCCTGGACACGTGACGGTATAAGGCGGGGATGCCACACTAGGAGAAATAGTGGCAGCTGGGGACTAAGTACCAAGGGACCAAATTTGTACACATATAGCAGACCAAATTTTGTTTTTTTCTATTTCAAACCAACAAAACTGCACAGAAACCAAGTTCTACAGCACATATGACAATAGTCCACTTTTGCACAATCAAATTTGATGAATAAAATTATTTTGTGAACTGTACTAGGCCAAGCGGTTTTAAAAAAATTGAATCCACTGAAATATTACACAAAGCACATTTAACTGTATGGATGAATTAAACCCATAAAAAATTTTGGAAGAGTTTTTTTTAGTTTTACATACTATCATAATATAAAAGGTACACCAAACGGGGCCTCCTGAAAATTAAACAGGCCACAGAATGTTCAGTTAAAACATATGCAAATTGCCTCTTCTGAGAACAAGAGGACTTAAACTCTATAGCGCCACCTATTGGAAGTAGCGATCCTACAAGTCACAATCAACTCTTTAACGAGTCGTGCAATATGACTTAGGATTAAAGCCAAATCAGTATCTCAATTCGCAGACACGGTGTTTCGGGCTGTTGGCCCTCGTCAGTGCGAAGCATGAGAACTGATTTGGCTAGGTGAGAGGCTCTGGACTGGGGTCTAAGGGGTATCGTTTCTCCTTGTGGAGAGTGACATACCATCTCTGGCTTGTCAAGGTAAGGAGGCTTATTTGCCGTGCAACGCTCCTCTGGGAAATTTAATATGCAAATTGCCTCTTCTGAGAACAAGAGGACTTAAACTCTATAGCGCCACCTATTGGAAGTAGCGATCCTACAAGTCACAATCAACTCTTTAACGAGTCGTGCAATATGACTTAGGATTAAAGCCAAATCAGTATCTCAATTCGCAGACACGGTGTTTCGGGCTGTTGGCCCTCGTCAGTGCGAAGCATGAGAACTGATTTGGCTAGGTGAGAGGCTCTGGACTGGGGTCTAAGGGGTATCGTTTCTCCTTGTGGAGAGTGACATACCATCTCTGGCTTGTCAAGGTAAGGAGGCTTATTTGCCGTGCAACGCTCCTCTGGGAAATTTAATATGCAAATTGCCTCTTCTGAGAACAAGAGGACTTAAACTCTATAGCGCCACCTATTGGAAGTAGCGATCCTACAAGTCACAATCAACTCTTTAACGAGTCGTGCAATATGACTTAGGATTAAAGCCAAATCAGTATCTCAATTCGCAGACACGGTGTTTCGGGCTGTTGGCCCTCGTCAGTGCGAAGCATGAGAACTGATTTGGCTAGGTGAGAGGCTCTGGACTGGGGTCTAAGGGGTATCGTTTCTCCTTGTGGAGAGTGACATACCATCTCTGGCTTGTCAAGGTAAGGAGGCTTATTTGCCGTGCAACGCTCCTCTGGGAAATTTAATATGCAAATTGCCTCTTCTGAGAACAAGAGGACTTAAACTCTATAGCGCCACCTATTGGAAGTAGCGATCCTACAAGTCACAATCAACTCTTTAACGAGTCGTGCAATATGACTTAGGATTAAAGCCAAATCAGTATCTCAATTCGCAGACACGGTGTTTCGGGCTGTTGGCCCTCGTCAGTGCGAAGCATGAGAACTGATTTGGCTAGGTGAGAGGCTCTGGACTGGGGTCTAAGGGGTATCGTTTCTCCTTGTGGAGAGTGACATACCATCTCTGGCTTGTCAAGGTAAGGAGGCTTATTTGCCGTGCAACGCTCCTCTGGGAAATTTAATATGCAAATTGCCTCTTCTGAGAACAAGAGGACTTAAACTCTATAGCGCCACCTATTGGAAGTAGCGATCCTACAAGTCACAATCAACTCTTTAACGAGTCGTGCAATATGACTTAGGATTAAAGCCAAATCAGTATCTCAATTCGCAGACACGGTGTTTCGGGCTGTTGGCCCTCGTCAGTGCGAAGCATGAGAACTGATTTGGCTAGGTGAGAGGCTCTGGACTGGGGTCTAAGGGGTATCGTTTCTCCTTGTGGAGAGTGACATACCATCTCTGGCTTGTCAAGGTAAGGAGGCTTATTTGCCGTGCAACGCTCCTCTGGGAAATTTAATATGCAAATTGCCTCTTCTGAGAACAAGAGGACTTAAACTCTATAGCGCCACCTATTGGAAGTAGCGATCCTACAAGTCACAATCAACTCTTTAACGAGTCGTGCAATATGACTTAGGATTAAAGCCAAATCAGTATCTCAATTCGCAGACACGGTGTTTCGGGCTGTTGGCCCTCGTCAGTGCGAAGCATGAGAACTGATTTGGCTAGGTGAGAGGCTCTGGACTGGTAAATAATTTATTTATAGGAAAAGGAGATAAAAAATTCATCACTCAATATGGTTGAGTGTACCATTGAGTTTTGTGCATGGCTGCTCCGGCGGTGGTCACCGCACGGCTCCGCTCCGTTAGGGCGGTAGGACCCACTACGAGGTTTGCCGTGAAGTGGCAGTGGGCTTCATACAGTCTGATCAGAATGTTAAACTGAAAACCTCATGTTCAGTATATAAATCTTTGTCTAGAGGCTTTAGATCAACGTATGATTTTGGGATGTGCGGTTCATGCTCTTTTTTTTCTTTTTGTACAAAGCATGTTCTTGTCTCTTTCTTGGACCAGCACTCCTCCCATTTGGCACAGGTGATTTTAATTAGCAGGAGACTGCAAAGTAAGGGGTCTAGCCCATTTTGGCTCTCACTGAAGAGCTGGAGGAAGGTGAGTTTCAATGCTCCTTTCATTTAGGTGCTGGTGCTGTGTGGCGGCCATTGTTGCTGTGGCTTTGTGCTGGTGGGGCGGCGCGGTCTGGAGTCATGGGGGCTCAGTCTCGCAGCATGGGCGCTGTGGGGAAACAGGCCGTCCGCCCTGCTGGTGCATGGCCGCTGCGGCAGTGGTCGCTGCACGGCTCCGCTCCGTTAGGGCGGTAGGACCCACTACGAGGTTTGCCGTGAAGTGGCAGTGGGCTTCATACAGTCTGATCAGAATGTTAACGCCTTTACCCCCAAGGGTGGTTTGCACGTCAATGACCAGGCCAATTTTTACAATTCTGACCACTGTCCCTTTATGAGGTTAAAACTCCGAAACGCTTCAACGGATCCTGGTGATTCTGACATTGTTTTCTCGTGACATATTGTACTTCATGATAGTGGTAAAATTTCTTTGATAGTACCTGCGTTTATTTGTGAAAAAAACGGAAATTTGGCGAAAATTTTGAAAATTTCGCAATTTTCAAACTTTGAATTTTTATGCAATTAGATCACAGAGATATGTCACACAAAATACTTAATAAGTAACATTTACCACATGTCTCCTTTACATCAGCATAATTTTGGAACCAATTTTTTTTTTGTTAGGGAGTTATAAGGGTTAAAAGTTGACCAGCAATTTCTCATTTTTACAACACCATTTTTTTTTAGGGACCACGTCTCATTTGAAGTCATTTTGAGGGGTCTATATGATAGAAAATGCCCAAGTGTGACACCATTCTAAAAACTGCACCCCTCAAGGTGCTCAAAACCACATTCAAGAAGTTTATTAACCCTTCAGGTGTTTAATAGGAATTTTTGGAATGTTTAAATAAAAATGAACATTTAACTTTTTTACACAAAAAATTTACTTCAGCTCCAATTTGTTTTATTTTACCAAGGGTAACAGGAGAAATTGGACCCAAAAAGTTGTTGTCCAATTTGTCCTGAGTACGCTGATACCCCATATGTGGCAGTAAACCACTGTTTGGGTGCATGGGAGAGCTCGGAAGGGAAGGAGCGCTATTTGACTTTTCAATGCAAAATTGACAGGAATTGAGATGGGACGCCATGTTGCGTTTGGAGAGCCACTGATGTGCCTAAACATTGAAACCCCCCACAAGTGACACCATTTTGGAAAGTAGACCCCCTAAGGAACTTATCTAGAGGTGTGGTGAGCACTTTGACCCACCAAGTGCTTCACAGAAGTTTGTAATGCAGAACCGTAAAAATAAAAAATCATATTTTTTCACAAAAATTATATTTTTGCCCCCAATTTTTTATTTTTCCAAGGGTAAGAGAAGAAATTGGACCTCAAAACTTGTTGTCCAATTTGTCCCGAGTACGCTGATACCCCATATGTGGCAGTAAACCACTGTTTGGGCGCATGGGAGAGCTCGGAAGGGAAGGAGCGCTGTTTGACTTTTCAATGCAAAATTGACAGGAATTGAGATGGGACGCCATGTTGCGTTTGGAGAGCCACTGATGTGCCTAAACATTGAAACCCCCCACAAGTGACACCATTTTGGAAAGTAGACCCCCTAAGGAACTTATCTGGATGTATGGTGAGCACTTTGACCCACCAAGGGCTTCACAGAAGTTTATAATGCAGAGCCATAAAAATAAAACAAATTTTTTTTCCCACAAAAATTATTTTTTAGCCCCCAGTTTTGTATTTTACCTAGGGTAACAGGAGAAATTGGACCCCAAAAGTTGTTGTCCAATTTGTCCTGAGTACGCTGATACCCCATATGTGGGGGGGAACCACCGTTTGGGCGCATGGGAGGGCTCGGAAGGGAAGGAGCGCCATTTGGAATGCAGACTTAGATGGAATGGTCTGCAGGCGTCACATTGCGTTTGCAGAGCCCCTAATGTACCTAAACAGTAGAAACCCCCCACAAGTGACCCCATATTGGAAACTAGACCCCTCAATGAACTTATCTAGATGTGTTGTGAGAACTTTGAACCCCCAAGTGTTTCACTACAGTTTATAACGCAGAGCCGTGAAAATAAAAAATCTTTTTGTTTTCCCACAAAAATTATTTTTTAGCCCCCAGTTTTGTATTTTCCCAAGGGTAACAGGAGAAATTGGTCCACAAAAGTTGTTGTCCAATTTGTCCTGAGTACGCTGATACCCCATATGTTGGGGTAAACCCCTGTTTGGGCACACAGGAGAGCTCGGAAGGGAAGGAGCACTGTTTTACTTTTTCAACGCAGAATTGGCTGGAATTGAGATCGGACGCCATGTCGTGTTTGGAGAGCCCCTGATGTGCCGAAACAGTGGAAACCCCCCAATTATAACTGAAACCCTAATCTAAACATACCCCTAACCCTAATTCCAACGGTAACCCTAACCACACCTCTAACCCTGACACACCCCTAACCCTAATCCCAACCCTATTCCCAACTGTAAATGTAATCTAAACCCTAACCCTAACTTTAGCCCCAACCCTAACTGTAGCCCCAACCCTAACCCTAACCCTAGCCCTAACCCTAGCCCTAACCCTAGCCCTAACCCTAGCCCTAACCCTAGCCCTAACCCTAACCCTAACCCTAACCCTAGCCCTAACCCTAGCCCTAACCCTAACCCAAGCCCTAGCCCTAACCCTAGCCCAAGCCCTAGCCCTAACCCTAGCCCTAACCCTAACCCTAACCCTAGCCCTAGCCCTAACCCTAGCCCTAACCCTAGCCCTAACCCTAGCCCTAACCCTAGCCCTAGCCCTAACCCTAGCCCTAACCCTAGCCCTAATGGGAAAATGGAAATAAATACATTTTTTTTTATTTTTCCCTAACTAAGGGGGTGATGAAGGGGGGTTTGATTTACTTTTATAACGAGTTTTTTAGCGGATTTTTATGATTGGCAGCCGTCACACACTGAAAGACCCTTTTTATTGTAAAAAATATTTTTTGCAATACCACATTTTGAGAGCTATAATTTTTCCATATTTTGGTCCACAGAGTCATGTGAGGTCTTGTTTTTTGCGGGACGAGTTGACGTTTTTATTGAAAACATTTTTGGGCACGTGACATTTTTTGATCACTTTTTATTCCGATTTTTGTGAGGAAGAATGACCAAAAGCCAGCTATTCATGAATTTCTATTGGGGGAGGCGTTTATACCGTTCCGCGTTTGGTAAAATTGATAAATCAGTTTTATTCTTTGGGTCAGTACGATTACAGTGATACCTCATTTATATCATTTTTTTATGGTTTGGCGCTTTTATACGATAAAAACTATTTTACAGAAAAAATAATTATTTTTGCATCGCTTTATTCTCAGGACTATAACTTTTTTATTTTTTTGCTGATGATGCTGTATGGTGGCTCTTTTTTTGCGGGACAATATGACGCTTTCAGCGGTACCATGGTTATTTATATCTGTCCTTTTGATCGCGTGTTATTCCACTTTTTGTTCGGCGGTATGATAATAAAGCGTTGTTTTTTGCCTCGTTTTTTTTTTTTTTTTCTTACGGTGTTTACTGAAGGGGTTAACTAGTGGGACAGTTTTATAGGTCGGGTCGTTACGGACGCGGCGATACTAAATATGTGTACTTTTATTGGGCTTTTTTTTTTATTTAGATGAAGAAATGTATTTATGGGAATAATATTTTTTTTTTTTTTTCATTATTTTGGAATATTTTTTTTTTATTTTTTTTACACATTTGGAAAAATTTTTTTTTACTTTTTTACTTTGTCCCAGGGGGGGACATCACAGATCAGTGATCTGACAGTTTGCACAGCACTCTGTCAGATAACTGATCTGACATGCAGCGCTGCAGGCTTCACAGTGCCTGCTCTGAGCAGGCTCTGTGAAGCCACCTCCCTCCCTGCAGGACCCGGATCCGCGGCCATCTTGGATCCGGGGCTGGAGGGAGCAGGGAGGGAGGTGAGACCCTCGCAGCAACGCGATCACATCGCGTTGCTGCGGGGGGCTCAGGGAAGCCCGCAGGGAGCCCCCTCCCTGCGCGGTGCTTCCCTGCACCGCCGGCACATCGCGATCATCTTTGATCGCGGTGTGCCAGGGGTTAATGTGCCGGGGGCGGTCCGCTCCTGGCACATAGTGTCGGATGTCAGCTGCGATAGGCAGCTGACACCCGGCCGCGATCGGCCGCGCTCCCCCCGTGAGCGCGGCCGATCGGCTATGACGTACTATCCCGTCCAGGGTCAGATAAGCCCAGGGCACCTCGACGGGATAGTACGTCTAAGGTCACAGAGGGGTTAAACTGAAAACCTCATGTTCAGTATATAAATTTTTGCCTAGCGGCTTTAGATCAACGTATGATTTGGGGATGTGCGGTTCATGCTCTTTTTTTTTTTTTTTTCTTTTTGTACAAATCCATAAAAAATTTTGGAAGAGATTTTTTTAGTTTTACATACTACCATAATATAAAAGGTACACCAAACGGGGCCCCCTGAAAATTAAACAGGCCACAGAATGTTCAGTTAAAACATATAATTCATTTACAGGAAAAGGAGATAAAAAATTCATCACTCAATATAGTTGAGTGTACCATTGAGTTTGGTGTACTATTGAGTTGAATGTGTTCTGTGTAAATTTCATTTTTTGACTAATATGTATAAACGTTTGATTTCTATTTCCAAACAGATAGTCCCTAAAATTATAATGGATTATAAGGTCAGAGAATCAGCCTGGCGTAAAAAAGCGACTAATATGTTTAATGTGGGTGCCTCCACGTCCAATGTTGCTACATCTGTATCAGATAAGGATAAGGAAATGTTCAGACAGTATTATGTTGAGTGATGAATTTTTTATCTCCTTTTCCTATAAATAAATTATATGTTTGAACTGAACATTCTGTGGCCTGTTTAATTATCCAGGAGGCCCCGTTTGGTGTACCATTGAGTTGAATGTGTTCTGTGTAAATTTCATTTTTGGACTAATATGTATAAACATAATGTAAAAGGACTGCGTTAAACTGTATGGATAACTAATTAAACCGATAAAATATTTTTGCAAATTTTTTTTTTGAGTATTATATACCACTTTAA